>NC_089540.1:10441648-11111648 GCF_963924715.1 Thunnus thynnus
TGTTATGAAAAAAGAAGTCCAGATTATCAATTTCAGAGGTGTGTGAGCTTCCGTTCCCACTAAACATAGGGAGAACAGTATCTGATATTAACATTCTTGGTCGTCAGGATGCGTTCCCCCTGATATGATGGACAAATTTATATATATCAGTCTGAAAATCACAGGACTTAGCTGTTATGAGGAAAGAAATCCAGATTATGAATTTCAGAGGTGTGTGAGCTCCCTATGCTACTAAACACAGGGGGAACAGTATCTGATAGTAACATTCTTGGTTGTCAGGATGCGTTCCCCCTGCTATGATGGACAAATTTCGTGATATCAGTCTGAAAATCACAGGACTTAGCTCTTATGAAGAAAGAAGTCCAGATTATGAATTTGACAGGTGTTTGAGCTTCCGTTCCCACTAAACACAGGGGGAACAGTATCTGACAGTAACATTCTTGGATGTCAGGATGCGTTCCCCCTGCTATGATGGACAAATTTATTGATATCAGTCTGAAAATCACAGGACTTAGCTGTTATGAAGAAAGAAGTCCAGATTATGAATTTGACAGGTGTTTGAGCTTCCGTTCCCACTAAACACAGGGGGAACAGTATCTGACAGTAATATTCTTGGTCCTCAGGATGCGTTCCCCCTGATATGATGGACAAATTTATATATATCAGTCTGAAAATCACAGGACTTAGCTGTTATGAGGAAAGAAATCCAGATTATGAATTTCAGAGGTGTGTGAGCTCCCTATGCTACTAAACACAGGGGGAACAGTATCTGATAGTAACATTCTTGGTTGTCAGGATGCGTTCCCCCTGCTATGATGGACAAATTTCGTGATATCAGTCTGAAAATCACAGGACTTAGTTGTTATGAAGAAAGAAGTCCAGATTATGAAATTCAGAGGTGTGTGAGCTTCCGTTCCCACTAAACACAGGGGGAACAGTATCTGACAGTAACATTCTTGGATGTCAGGATGCGTTCCCCCTGCTATGATGGACAAATTTATTGATATCAGTCTGAAAATCACAGGACTTAGCTGTTATGAAGAAAGAAGTCCAGATTATGAATTTGACAGGTGTTTGAGCTTCCGTTCCCACTAAACACAGGGGGAACAGTATCTGACAGTAATATTCTTGGATGTCAGGATGCGTTCCCCCTGCTATGATAGACAAATTTATATATATCCGTCTGAAAATCACAGGACTTAGCTGTTATGAGGAAAGAAGTCCAGATTATCAATTTCAGAGGTGTGTGAGCTTCCGTTCCCACTAAACACAGGGGGAACAGTATCTGACAGTAATATTCTTGGTCGTCAGGATGCGTTCCCTCTGCTGTGATGGACAAATTTAGTGATATCCGTCTGAAAATCACAGGACTTAGCTGTTATGAAAAAAGAAGTCCAGATTATCAATTTCAGAGGTGTGTGAGCTTCCGTTCCCACTAAACACAGGGGGAACAGTATCTGACAGTAATATTCTTGGATGTCAGGATGCGTTCCCCCTGCTATGATGGACAAATTTAGTGATATCAGTCTGAAAATCACAGAACTTAGCTGTTATGAAGAAAGAAGTCCAGATTATCTATTTCAGAGGTGTGTGAGCTCCCTGTGCTACTAAACATAGGGGGAACAGTATCTGATATTAACATTCTTGCTTGTCAGGATGCGTTCCACCTGATATGATGGACAAATTTAAGGATGTAAGTCTGAAAATCACAGGACTTAGTTGTTATGAGGAAACATGTCAGCAGTATGAATTTGACAGGTGTGTGAGCTTCCGTTCCCACTAAACACAGGGAGAACAGTATCTGACAGTAATATTCTTGGATGTCAGGATGCGTTCCCCCTGATATGATGGACAAATTTAGTGATATCAGTCTGAAAATCACAGGACTTAGCTGTTATGAAGAAAGAAGTCCAGATTATCAATTTGAGAGGTGTGTGAGCTTCCTTTCCCACTAAACACAGGGGGAACAGTATCTGACAGTAACATTCATGGTCGTCAGGATGCGTTCCCCCTGCCAACCCTGCTTTGCTTCCGAGAACAGACAACGGACATCTCAGGAGAAGAATCCAAAAGGGGAGAAACCAGAACCATCATCTTAATGCACAGTTAGAAGTCTTTTTAGTGACAAACAATCCATAAGACTGTAGTTTTAATACTACAGATCAAAAAAATTAATGTACACAGAGGTTTTGATGTTTTTGTATTTATTTATTTATTTTTACCATATTTTTTATCATATTTTAAGCTTTTTCAGATAAAATAAATTATTGAATGTTACCTTTGACTCAGAGAGGAGCTACTTTAATGTCTCTGACATGTTGAATACAACCAATTTCTGACACCACTTTATTGTTTCCTCATCCAATTTTAAAAGTAAATATTTAAATCCTGACTTTTTTAAAATCAGCCTCACAGCAGTAGATTGAAAACCTAACATGAAGACAGTTTAATATGATCTGATCTTGTGGCTCACTGTGTTGAACACCTTCATTGAAGTTTTAAGGTTGTGGGTTTGATCCTGACTCTGTCAGTGAATTTTGAAAGTGATGACTCAGAGGAAAAGTTTAAAAGTGCTCAGAGAAGAATTGTGAGTGTGAAGGGGACCTGGTGGAGTGACGGTGTTGTCAACACAGACCTCGGATACATCTGTGGAAGTGAGTTGGCTCGTTCGATTCCCTCTCCTCCATCATTAACTGGAGCAAACTCAAATGTGTCCCACATGGGTGAGGGGGGGGGCGTTATCCTCCCCTGATGTTCCACAGGTCTGTATACAAGGGTTTATGCAGCAAAAAGTCATGCTCAACTGAAATTTTACTGATGAATGAAAGTGCGAAAAGTGTGCTGCTGCTGTGACACTTGTATATGTACTCTTATACTTAGATATATGTACTTTGTATTTGGTTGGAGCCAATATCAACCAACATTACAGGCAGAGCAACCAAGACAATCTTTATCCCTCAGCAGGGATTGAACCAACAACCACATGTTGAGGTATTTATTACCTGTCAATCACCCTATTGAGCTATACTTCTGGTTACCCTCAAAGGGGTTTATCTCTTGCACATTTTGTTCTTGCACCCCTCATGTTACACTTAACATTTCATAAAAATAATGAATTTGTACCTGCAGGGAGTACAGCTTGTGTGTGATCATGCCTGTCTCTTGCTGTCCCTTGCAGGATTAAGGATATCATCCTTGGAACAGGGTGATTTTGACACTGTGATGCTAAATCAGTTAAATGTTTTAGTAGAGATCACAAACAGTTACACCTGTACAGTCCATAAACGAGCAGGAGACAGCGGTGTGGCCTAACTGAAACAAGCCACCTCACGGCCTGGCTGCCGGGTGTTACGGACAAGCTGGTCCTGGTGGGTTAGGGTTAGGGTCACCCTTGTGGTGACTTTCTGACTTTGTTGATGTTGTGGGTTCAACCAAGAGCCAATTATCAGTCCAGATCTTTAGCTCACTGTGTTTGACTGCAACACTGTAGTTTTAAAGTTGTGGGTTCAATCCCGACTTAAGCAATGGATTTTTAAAGTTAGCAGCTGTAATTAAGATGTAAAACCCTTGGTAAAGGTTTGACCCTTGAGCCTCACTGTTTTAAAAAATGCTATTCAAAGGTTTTAAGGTTCAAGCCAGAGCTGCTTTGAGATTTTTTAAAGCTAATATCTTAAGATCTCACTCTTCTGGTCCAGTAGCTCAGTCTGTTTAGCAGCTGTTTTAAGTCTATAAAGTTGTGGGTTCAGTCAGATACAAGATACACCACTAAAAACATTTAATGACATTTACTTCTTTCCATTTGGTAACTTTTTAAAACCAGTATCTTGATTAAAGACAGAAATGCTCAAATAAAGCATTCTTTCAGTAGCTCAGTGTAATTGGCAGCAGGTTGACGCTTTTGAAGTTGTGGGTTCAATCCTCAGTCTGTCATTGAACTCTGCCAGGGTCACAAAAATATGAGGATGAAAATGGATTTCAACTTGTGCTTTACAAGAACAGAATTTCTTAATCATACTGTCTTTGGCATGATGCATATGCAATTATTTGAACCCCTGTATGGTTAACCAGAAGTATAGCTCAATAGGGTGAGTGACAGCTAATAAATACCTAAACATGTGGTTGTTGGTTCAATCCCCACTCAGGGATAAAGATCTTCTTGGTTGCTCTGCCTGTAATGTTGCTTTACAAAGTATTGATATTGGCTCCAACCAAATACAGAGTACATATATCGAAGTATAAGAGTGCATATAAAGTATAAGAGTACATATATAAGTATCACAGCAGTCTACAACAGTATGTAGACACTGAGTGTCATTTGAGAATTTTGCATTTTATCCCGATAGGCAGGCGGTGGCTTTGTGTATTAATAATGACAGAACATAATAAGCAACAAACATGCGATGGCAAGAGACTTCCAACATTTTTAAAAACTTGTTCGCACCTTCATGCATCAGTAAAACTTTAGCTGAGTAGGACTTTTTGCTGCATAACCCCCTTCTTCCATACCTGCGGAACATCGGGGGAGGACAAGGCTTCTGACAGGCTGTCTAACACAGGGAGGCACAGGGGCAGATGGTGTCCACCAATCTTCACCAGAGATTTTCAATCTTCAGCAGTTTCGCTGATCTGAAAAAGCTTAATGACAGACTGAGTATTGAACCCACAACTTCAAGAACTTCAACCAGCTGCCCAAGAGACTGAGCTACTGAAAGAATATGTTGCCAGAGCATTTTTGTCTTTAATCAAGGTACTGGCCAAAACTTGAACCAACAACCATAAATATTAGCCTCTTTTACCAAAGATTTTTAATCTTCAATTGAGAAGCTAACATTCAAAACTTGTCTGTCACTGCAACACAGTGAGCTACAGATTCACACTGACACAATGTTTTCAACTCTTCAACCCACAACTTCAACAAGTTTAAACAGCTGCCAAACAGACTGAGCTACTGGACAAGGACAATCATTACTCAAGATATTGGCTTTTATGAATCTCCATGCAGCTCTGGCTTGAACTTAAAAACCTTTGAGTGGCAATTTAATACAATGAGTTTCAAGGGTCTAAATCATTGCTCAAGTCAGGATTGAACCCACAACTTTAAAACTACAGTGTTGCAGTCAAACACAGTGAGCTAAAGATCTGGACTGATGCTTGGCTCTTGGTTGAACCTACAACATCAACAAAGTCAGAAAGTCACCACAAGGGTGGGTAACACCCCACTCCATGTAAAACTGCTTCAGTGCAGACACCTGTTTGAACCACCAGGACCAGTTTGTCCGTAACACCAGGCAGCCAAGCTTGAGGTGGCTTGTTTCAGTGAGGCCACAAATATTTATTTCCATTTTCATCTATTTATTTAATGACAGACTAAAAGCAGTGTTAATGTTGGATTAGGGGGCATTCTCTACAAGTGTATAAAAGGAAAACAGGAGATTAAGAAACTCTGTTCTTTTAAAGCAGTTGAAATCCATTGTCATCCTCATATTTTCGTGACCCTGGTAGAGTTAACAATATATTCCTTGGAACAGGGTGATTTTGACACTGTAAGACTGTCAGTGTGATGCTAAATCACTTAAAATTTGATAAAACATATTTATATCTAAAACGCTTCTTGTTCCTGCAGCGTTTCATAACGTTTCATGAAAAAATGTTATTGTAATTTGGGACAGTATCTCTTGTGCACAATGACACCTGGGGGCTGTCTGGTGGTGCTGGGAAGGGGAGGGTGGTGCACTTTCTTGTTGGGAGGGTTTATCTGGCTGGGTTGAGGACACATGCTACTCAAAGGTTTTAAGGTTGAAGCCAGAGCTGTTTGGATCTTCAATCTTCATGAGTGTGTCTGACTTTAAAAAACCCACTGAAAGTATTGGGATTGAACCCATAACCTTTAAACTTCAAAGAAGCTGTCTAACACAGTGAGCTTCACAACTAGATGGTGTAGAAGAGTTTTCATTGGAGTTGTCCAACCTTCAGAAGTGTGATTGAGGACTGAACCCACAACTTTATAGACTTAAAACAACTGCCAAACAGACTGAGCTACTGGACCAGAAAAGTGAGATCTCAAGATATTTTTACATCTTAATTACAGCTGCTAACTTTAAAAATCCATTGCTTAAGTCGGAATTGAACCCACAACTTTAAAACTACAGTGTTGCAATCAAACACAGTGAGCTAAAGATCTGGACTGATGATTGGCTCTTGGTTGAACCCACAACATCAACAAAGTCAGAAAGTCACCACAAGGGTGGGTAACACCCCACTCCACGTAAAACTGCTTCAGTGCAGACACCTGTTTGAACCACCAGGACCAGTTTGTCCATAACACCAGGCAGCCAGGCTGTGAGGTGGCTTGTTTCAGTGAGGCCACACCCCTGTCTCCTGCACGTTTATGGACTCTACAGGTGCAACTGTTTGTGCTCTCTACTAAAACATTTAACTGATTTAGCATCACAGTGTCAAAATCACCCTGTTCCAAGGGTGATGTTGTTAATTCTGCCATGTGGCGAAAGTTACATTAATGTTCATTTTCCATGGGTGGGTGGATGGATTAACTGGCTTAGTGGCTAGAGAAAAGGGCTGGTGTCCACAAGGCAATGGTTTCTTCAACCCAGCCAGATAAACCCTCCCAACAAGAAAGTGCACCACCCGTCCCTCCCAAACACCACCAGACCACCCCCAGGTGTCAATGTGCACAAGAGATACTGTCCCAAGTTACAATAACAACAATTGTTCATAAAACATTAAGTGTAACATAAAGGCTGCAGAAACAAGATGTGTTTGAGATATAAATATGTTTTATCAAATTTTAAGTGATTTAGCATCACACTGACAGTCTTACAGTGTCAAAATCACCCTGTTCCAAGGATTATATTGTTAACTCTGCCAGGGTCACAAAAACATGAGGATGAAAATGGATTTCAACTTGTGCTTTACAAGAACAGAGTTTCTTAATCATACTTTCTTTGGCATTTCTTTGGAACCTTGACTGGCTGAGTGGTTGTAGAAGAGGGCTGGTGTTACAAAGGTTCTTGGTTCAATTCCCCCAATTCAGCCAGATGAACCCTCACAAAGCCAAAGACAAGTGTGACCACACACAAGCTGCACTGCCTCCAGGTACTAATTCCTTATTTTCATGAAATGTTAAGTGTAACATGAGGGGTGCAAGAACAAAATGTGCATGAGATAAACCCCTGTATGGTTAACCAGAAGTATAGCTCAATAGGGTGAGTGACAGCTAATAAATACCTAAACATGTGGTTGTTGGTTCAATCCCCACTCAGGGATAAAGATCTTCTTGGTTGCTCTGCCTGTAATGTTGCTTTACAAAGTATTGATATTGGCTCCAACCAAATACAGAGTACATATATCGAAGTATAAGAGTGCATATAAAGTATAAGAGTACATATATAAGTATCACAGCAGTCTACAACAGTATGTAGACACTGAGTGTCATTTGAGAATTTTGCATTTTATCCCGATAGGCAGGCGGTGGTTTTGTGTATTAATAATGACAGAACATACTAAGCAACAAACATGCAATGGCAAGAGACTTCCAACATTTTTAAAAACTTGTTCGCACCTTCATGCATCAGTAAAACTTTAGCTGAGTAGGACTTTTTGCTGCATAACCCCCTGCTTCCATACCTGCAGAACATCGGGGGAGGACAAGGCCCCCCCCCTTACCCACCCATGTGGGACACAGTTTTTTTGCTCCAGGTACTGGTGAAGGAGAGGGATCGAACCAGCCACCTCACGTCCGCAGACGTATCTGAGATCTGTGTTGACGAAGCCGTCACTCCACCAGGTCCCCTTCACACTCACAGATCTTCTCTAAGCGCTTTTAAACTTCTCCTCTGAGTCATCACTTTCTAAATTCACTGACAGAGTCGGGATCGAACCCACAACCTTAAAAATTCAATGTAGCTGTTCAACACAGTGAGCTACAAGATCAGATCATATTAAACTGTCTTCATGTCAGGTTTTCAGTCTTCCGCAGTAAGGCTGAGTTTAAGAAGAAAACATCTGTGACAGAGTGAGGATTGAACCCAACACCTCAAAGTTTCAATGTTGTGAACCAGTGAACAGTGAACCACAAGGTCAGATGGTCAAAAAAGGTTTTCACCAGAGCTTTTCTGCCTTCAGCAGTGTGTCTGACATAAAACATTGAAAGGCAGTGTCAGGATTGAACCTATGACCATAAAGCTTCTGACAGGCTGTCTAACACAGGGAGGCACAGGGGCAGATGGTGTCCACCAATCTTCACCAGAGATTTTCAATCTTCAGCAGTTTAGCTGATCTGAAAAAGCTTAATGACAGACTGAGTATTGAACCCACAACTTCAAGAACTTCAACCAGCTGCCCAAGAGACTGAGCTACTGAAAGAATATGTTGCCAGAGCATTTTTTTCTTTAATCAAGGTACTGGCCAAAACTTGAACCAACAACCATAAATATTAGCCACTTTTACCATAGATTTTTAATCTTCAATTGAGAAGCTAACATTCAAAACTTGTCTGTCACTGTGCAACACAGTGAGCTACAGATTCACACTGACACAATGTTTTCAACTCTTCAACCCACAACTTCAACAAGTTTAAACAGCTGCCAAACAGACTGAGCTACTGGACAAGGACAATCATTACTCAAGATATTGGCTTTTATGAATCTCCATGTAGCTCTGGCTTGAACTTAAAAACCTTTGAGTGGCAATTTAATACAGTGAGTTTCAAGGGTCTAAATCATTGCTCAAGTCGGGATTGAACCCACAACTTTAAATCTACAGTGTTGCAGTCAAACACAGTGAGCTAAAGATCTGGACTGATAATCAGCTCTTGGTTGAACCCACAACATCAACAAAGTCAGAAAGTCACCACAAGGGTGGGTAACACCCCACTCCACACAAACTGCTTGCAGTGCAGTCACCTGTTTGAACAACCAGGAATGTCTGTAACACCTGGTAGCCAGGCTGTGAGGTGGGTAGTTTCAGTGAGGCCACACCGCTGTCTCCTGCTCGTTTATGGACTCTACAGGTCCAACTGTTTGTGCTCTCTACTAAAACATTTAACTGATTTAGCATTACAGTGTCAAAATCAACCTGTTCCAAGGATGGTATCCTTAATTCAAATGACACTCTGAATCCTCTTCCTTTCCTGTGGCATTTTAACCTGTGTGTGTGTACTTAGTATTTGTGTGAAGCAGTCTATAGGGAGCAGTATCAATGCTGTATAAGTTAATGTTAAAGACTGAGATTTAAGAAGAACATCTTCATTGTGCTGCAGGGATTGAACCAACAACTCTACTGTTGCAAAGAGACAAACATGTGCCACTCATCCTGCTGAGCTATCTCTCTGGAGGGAACCTGTTATGCGTATGTCAAACACATTTTACAGCCTTTATTTGACACTGAAGTAATGAAAAGAGTTTGTGTTGTAATACTAACGTACTTTGGGGCGTTTCAGTGTTAGTGAAGGTTGTTGAATCTTCAGTTGAGAAGCTAACTCTGAAAATGGGAGTCAGGATTGAACCCACAACCTTAAAACTTGAGACTGACTGTGCAACACAGTGAGCTACAGATTGACACTTACACAATGTTTTCATGTGATGTTTTCAGTCCTCAGTGGTGTGGCTGGATTGAAGCCACAGCTTCAACAAAGTCAAAAAGTGAGCAAACAGTTCAAGCTACTGGAGCAGGTCCCTAAAAAGGTGTTTTAACAGAGCATCTAAATCTTAACACCTGTTATTCACTTTAAAAAAAAAAAAAAAAAAGCCAATAGTGTGAATTGAACCTACAATATTAAAGCTTGAGTGCAGTGGTCTAACACAATGAGCCACAGAATAAAACTGCTGTTAAGAGATTCAGCCAAAGGTTTTCAATTTTAATCAAGACAGCTGCTCAAGCCAGGATTGAAGTGACAATCTTAAAAGTTTAATGGCACTGTTGAACACAGTGCACCACTGGCTCAGATGGTATAAAGATGATGTTATGAAATGTTTTCAATCTTCAGTGGTGTCTGACTTTTAAGAGGTCTGAGTGATTGAGGATTGAACCCACAACTTCAAAACCTTTAAATAACCACCAAACAGACTGAGCTACTGGACCAGAACAGTTGGATCTCAAGATATTGGCATTTCAACCATCCACCACTACAAAATGATATGTTTTCACTGTGCAGGCAGAATTAACAATACAATCCTTGAAATTGGATATTTTTTTAACCCTGTTAAGCTGTCAGTGTGATGCTAAATCAATCAATACTTTTCAATTAAAGTCACTTTGGTTCTTGTCTGAGTATGAATGATATTTAGGAACACAAAAAGTTGATATTCAATCTTCAAGGAGTGTTTCTGTACCCTTGATGTTATACTTAACATTTCATTAACAGACATTTTCTTCTCCATTTACACTTAGCCTAGTGTAGTAAAACTATTAGAAAAAAAGAAAGACAGGACACAAATATTTATTTCCTTTTTCATCTATTTATTTAATGACAGACTAAAAGCAGTGTTAATGTTGGATTAGGGAGCATTCTCTACAAGTGTATAAAAGGAAAAGCATCAACAATTAAAAATCACTTTGAAACATGATCAGTCTTTAATTAGTGCAACTGTGTTCATAAAAGCCCAGCAGCGTCCTCTGCAGTTTGCAAAGAGAAGTGAAAAAGCTTACAGCACCTGGTATTCCCAGGCGGTCTCCCATCCAAGTACTAACCAGGCCCGACCCTGCTTAGCTTCCGAGATCAGACGAGATCGGGCGTGTTCAGGGTGGTATGGCCGTAAGCGGGAGAAATACTCACACACACACTATTTATACATGATGTAACGTCATGTATTCTTCTATTTATGTGTGTGCTGATTGTATGTGTGGCCTGTAGATTGTCTAGATAAAACACATCTTACTAGAAGACTAAATGAGCCAGTAAAAGCTGTAACTGTGCGCTCCTCTCCATGTCTCAGCTGCTTATCTGTACACATTATTATATAACACACAGTCTTCATCATTCTTGTTAATGTTGGGGGATTGTATCAGTGTAATTAGAGGTTCCTGCTCAGAAAATACACTGATGTCTTTATCTACATAAACCCACACAGATGTTTAGGATGCTGGTGATCGACATCTATAAAAGGTCTGTTTGTGAATCTGTCCTTCGCTTACGGCCATACCACCCTGAACACGCCCGATCTCGTCTGATCTCGGAAGCTAAGCAGGGTCGGGCCTGGTTAGTACTTGGATGGGAGACCGCCTGGGAATACCAGGTGCTGTAAGCTTTTTCACTTCTCTTTGCAAACTGCAGAGGACGCTGCTGCTTCTTTTATGGGAGACAGGACTTCAATAAACGGCTAGATAAAAGGCTTGAAGACCGATGAAAGCAGACTATGACACTTTTGTTAAGCTTAAAAACAAAGCAGCTCACCACTGGAGGAACAATGTTCACAGGAATTCTGGTAAATGTAAGAACAACAACAACAGTATAGTATGTGCAGCAATGTTTATTTATTACCACAAAATAATTACGAAAGTTAGGCATAAAGCTGGCTCACAATTTACAAGGAATCTTACAAAGTCAGAATAAATACCATATAATGTAAATAAGCAGTTTTGACAAGCTTTGATCGCACTTTTCCTTCCAACAATAGTGGTGTAAGAAAGTGAAGCGTATTCAAGTTTTCAGTGAGTCTGAATAACAACCTCAGCTGAAGTGATGGATGGATCAAAACACAAACAAGGCAGAAATGAGCTGATGTTTGGCAAATGAGAACTTGAGGGCCTCTTTCAATGAGGTCATCTATGCTTAAAAGACAAAACAGCCCTTAATCTCACTCACTCATCCCTCATCAGTAGTACATGTGGTGTAATTTCATTTTATAAAAACCTGGTGACGTCAAACATTTACACAAAATATATAAAACCGACATGATGTACAGTCCTGATACTGAAACCACAAACTATTTCCTGATGTGCAGGAAAGTCCTTCTGTTGCCGACAGTCAGACATCTGGCTCGTATTTGGAGAAATGGCTTGTTGCTCAGGTCATGTTTTCCTGGAGAGGAGAGAAGAACAGCCAGTGAGATGGATCACACTAACCTGTCAATGCGACTAATTTACCTCATAATGTCACTGAAAACCTAGTCTGAGAAAAGAAGTCAAGATTGAGAATTTGACAGGTGTGTGAGCTCACTTTGCTACTAAACACAGAGGGAACAGTATCTGACAGTAATATTCTTGGTCGTCAGGAGGCATTCCACCTGTTATGAGGAAATGACTCAAGATTATCAATTTCAGAGGTGTGTGAGCTTCCTTTCCTACTAAACACAGGGGGAACAGTATCTGACATTAACATTTATGGTCGTCAGGATGTGTTTCCCCTGCTATGATGGACAAATTCAGTGATATCAGTCTGAAAATCACAGGACTTAGTTGTTATGAGGAAACATGTCAGCAGTTTGAACTTGACAGGTGTGTGAGCTTCCGTTCCTACTAAACACAGGGGGAACAGTATTTGACAGTAACATTGTTGGTAGTCAGGATGCGTTCCCGCCGCTATCTTGTTTCCTCACAGCACTTGATTCCTGTGATTTGCAGACTGATATCCATTCATTTGTCCATGATAGCAGGGGGAACGCATCCTGACAGCTGAGAATTTTACCCACTGGTGTGACGATTAGGTGGTGTTACACTTTTAAACCACAAGGTGTCAGTAGCGGTTAATTAGACAGGAGCATACAGTTTCATTGAAAAGATAAGACAACTGGCAACAGCTGTGGGTTTTCCAGTAGTACAGGGTAGACTTCTGCCTTCACAAATCACAGCAATGAAATGAAAATTAATCAACATGATCCAACCCTAACTAGATCCAACTATATCAAAACTATACAACAAAGTGTTTATCCAACTTAACTTTGTATACAAAGTGGCTTCAGAAACACTGAAATTTGTAAATATCTGACATAGTGACATAACAATGTGTGCTACACCTGATTTCACGGTACAGCAACATTAGAAGACAGCTGCAGATGGGATGAGGTTGAACATCGGTGTAGGCTGCAATGGAGGGAGATGGATCAAAGTGACGTCCACCGTCAGCAAGACATGGAGCAGTGGGAGCTTGGTTTAACTTGTGCAATTTCTCTGCAAAGCCACTTCTACAGCTGACGGTGTTGCCATGAACAACAGAGGTATCCATTTCTTATTACCAGTACACCGGGCACAATCACTGTCATTGACAACGCCGTCTCCGGGTGCCGTGGCATTGCAGAGGAATTTCACATGTCTAAGCAAACCCCCGGCAACAGATGGTGCAGAGAGGTGAAACGCCAACAGAGGATGGTCTTGCAGAGTCAATCAGTCAATCAAAAGTAGACAGAATAAAGGCTTCAGGCTGCACAGGGGCCAGGGGGAAGACTGCAGAGCAACAAATGATAGTGTTAAGAGATAAGCAACATATGAATTTAGACACTAGACATGAATAAAGGAATCACATCCCACTTACCACATGGCAAACTCCTCAAATCCTTTTATAGGACTGCAGCATTTGACTCCCTCTGGAGAGAGTGAGAAACGAATGAAAGGGCCTGAAAGAGGTGAGAAGAGTAGGATGAAAGTAATCAAAGTTTTATTATTTCTCACCCCGAACTAAGGATGTGGTTCCTCCAGGGATTCAACGGGCCCGTCCAACGTTCCCCCACTAGTACGCCAGCGCTGTTACAGAATATAATATGATATTGTCAGGATAGGAGGGTGTATGTTACTGGGCTGATACTCATCGACTTATTTGATGATACATTTTTTAACATTAATCATTAAAATCTCTTGAACTTTGATCACTTATCTAGTAGGCCATTTGATTGTTCTTTTGGTGATTAAAGTTGTTTTAGGCTATGACAGCTTCCCTCCTCACCTGATGTGACTCGGTGAGCATCCATAGCACAAGGCTGATCACAGCAGGATATAATGTTGAAGGGTTTTTAGAAAATTGGCTAGGCAAAATACATGGCAGTCTTCACCCCAAAGTAGTCACAATAATGTAAATTGAAGTTAAGAAGTAAAAAAAAAAAAAGACGTGAAGTATGTGATTTAAACAGTGTCAAAAGTACTTTATTGTACTAGTATGTGAACGTCAGAGTTTCACTGTGTGAGTGTATCTTGTTCTAGTGACCAAAGGGTTGTGTTTCACAAACAGGCTGGACCCAAGCCATCATCAGCTGGCGCAGGATACTCTGCTCATGGAGAGGAAACACCTGCTAGATCACATCTTGTGCACTCATCTCCAGGACTGAAGAGACAATAAATAGTTGAAGTTACTGTAAAATTAATTTGATCAAAGACACAAACATAGATGGAAAGAGAAAAGACAAATATCAAAATATCAGATTCATCACATTTGGCTTCTCATGATTTCAGACCAGACTAGATTATTTCTAAAGCCTTCCAATGAAGCTGTTTAATAAAGACAAAAAAACAAGCATCTAGCAACACCATACTGATAAATGATACTGCTTACTGATTGGCTGGCCCTCCGGGAAGTTGATATTATGAAGCACCTACCCATGTTTGTCATGTTAACTGTCCAGCTAGTATTTACTAATGCTCTGCAGATTCACTCCAGTGCTTGTGGTGACAGCACATTTCAATAGGTCAGCACATTGGCTTGCAGCAGCACATGGGGTTGAGCGTAGTCTTCATAACCACAACTAGTAAGAGCAAGAGTCAAGGCAAGTACATGTCTGGAGTTTTTTGTAGCTACTGGAGGTTCAATGAGTGATAAGAGTGATTCTTCACTAAGACAGTAGATCAGAGTCTCCTCACAGTGAAGAAAATCCCGTCAATATCAATGTTGCCATGTCCATGTTGCAATGTCCATCCCAAAGCCTTCTAAAAATAGTGATTCTTCAGACAGTTGATATGTTTACTACACTTAAATGCAATATTCAAGAGTATGTATGGTTCTCAAAGATAAACCAAATACATGGTCGCAATCCATGACAGCTCATGCATAATAAAACGCAACTTGGGGTCCAAAATTATCACATTTAAAAGTTTGTCAGCCAACTGTCATTGGTCAGTAAGTAGAATTGTGATGTACATCATGTAACCATTTAATCCATATTTTTCTAATTCATATTGATAATAAATTCAAACCAATTAGTAGAAAAGTTTTCACGTTAACATGAAAGAATACATGTTCTGTTGATCATTATGAAAAATACGTTCTCCCCAAAAGGCAGGTAGCCGTATTCTGTTTATAGTCCTACAAATTGTTAATGTTAATATGGCGATTTTTTTATGTTACGACTACTGTAAAATACAACACACAGAATGTAACGTGTTTTTTCTGGTTACACTGTAAAGCACTTATAGATGCTAATGTAATAATGAATCTACATCAGAATTCTCATAATACTACTTTGATTGCCTGATATTAGACAGAATTTTAACTGAACCTGGTGGAATTGGCGGATTCAAAAGTCTGGACCCATTTTAACACAACAATGATTAAACTCATGAATTATTTCTAATTGTACAGCATTCTCTCTTATCTGGTATTTTATCCTTTAAACACCAATGAGGAATTATTTTTAGCTTTTTATTTTCTTCTTCTTTTTTTTTTTTTTACCATGAATTATGATTATTAAACATTTTAACCATGACATCGACATGTGTTTCTCTCTTTAAATCATTAACTGAATAAAAACACAACATTATAAATCTTACGTACATTACATTCGTATATTCAAGACTGCAGTTAAAATGGACATATTCAGTAGTCTTCTCAAACACACCACATATTATTATTAGCACTGGCAGTGCAGCCAAGCGTACGTAGTATAACACAAACAAACGTACCAAAGTAAAAGAGTTGAGCGAGCGATTTCCTATTTTCTATCAGATTATCAATGCAGAAATGTGCTGTTTCAACTAGACCATTTGGTAAAACCTTTGTGTTCTCATTAATAAAAATATTGATGAAAGTTTTATTTTACTTTGGAAGAATGTATTGTTTGATCTCCAGGAAAATAATACACAGAAGAACACTGGTGTGTACATGATAAATCTTATTATAATGGCCAAATTCCATATCCATAAATGTAAATTTACAGGTAAGAAATCGTGCTTTATTGCCTTTAGAAAATAATTTAAACAGTACGTTCATTCAATTCAACACTCTTCAACAAAAAACAATTAAAACTGTAACAGCTTGTGCTGTATTCAATTTTTTTTAACATATATCATCCCCCTTAGAATTCATTGATAGCATTAAAAAGTGTATATTTTCTTTACGATCTTTTTTTTACATTTGGTATATGTACCCATGGTATGTATCTTTTGTACATGTTATGTACATATAAAGTATTGTTATTAATAAAGGTAAAAAAAAAAATGAAAAAACGCCTTATAAAAGCGGCGGGTTTTACGGGCTTTTCCGGCGGTTTACGGTAAGTCACTAGCGCGTCAGAGATATCGGCTAAAACGGTGTAAACATCGGCGTTTTCATTTAAATTTTGTTGAAATAGTGGCGATTAATGGCACAAGTGGGGGGGAAAAAACCAGGCGTAGTCTGCCAGACTACTAACAACTGTAGTTATGAACTTGACAGGACAGAGGAAACTCTCCAGAGAAAACAAAAATAAACTTTTAGCTTCTGAAATATTTTTAGACAACTCTGATGGAGCTCAGGATTTATCAGGAGGACAGCTGCTTACTCCAAACAATTTCGCTGTATGAACCTGGACTGTGTGTGTGACCTTTTGGATGTGTAGAAGAACACAGGACATTAATTAACATGAGATCCTGTCGGCGTGTAGGGAGATTAAGTAGCCTAATCAATGAATGCTGCTGTGCCTCACGTGTAAATGCGCACAGCGTCTCTCTCAATGGGGAGACGCATTTATCGTTTCTGCTGCGGTGGGATCACTGCGAGTGTTTCATTAATTCAAACTTTTTTTGATAGTCAGCACCCCCGCACCTCCGACTGAAATCAGGTTCTCGTGGCTATGGGTTCACCCACCGATTTATGTGCCATTTATGAACCACATTCACAGCCTAATGTGTATGTATGTCCCTGCACAGACAATAATCATCACAGTAGTATGGATAGTTTTCTTGATGCAGCTTTCTGTGAAATGTGTAGATTCGATTTTTCGTGAGCTAACAGGTGTGTCGAACTCTGTTTCCACGTCGAGATGTGGGTGAACCCTAGTCCCGCCCCGTCCAGGCTCGCCTTCAGTAAAAACTCGCCCCCCGTGATGCTGTGCTCTGCCACCGGGGTACTATGGAGAGCGCTAAGGCTTAGAACTAACTTTTATGGAGTTTTATCTGTAGAAAGTTGTTTTCTAAAAGTGAATGGCAAATTTCATGGTTGTTTAGTTATGATTGTTAGTCATTATTTTAAACAATGGGGTAACAGAACCTATGTTTGTTCAACATAAACTTCCGTTTATTTAAAGTGCACGTCACCCAGAGAGTCTCTGTACACTTTACAAGTCATACATATATACGAGTAGTAATGTTAATATTACAACACAAGGTTTAGGTTTTTGATTTTAAAACAGAGATCATGTAGCTTTAACAGGGTTGGAGTAGCTTCATGTGAAAGAGAAAAACAATTTGTGATTTGGGTTCCCAGCCAGTGAAATTAGGAATGGTCATAATAAAACAGAAAAAGATGTGTTTTCAGCCTGGATTTGAAAATTAAACAGAGCTTGCCTCTCGAATGTGCAGTGATAGATTATTCCAGAAAAATGGAGTTCGGCTCGGCCACCAAAAGTATTCTTATTGAATCGAGAAACAGTTGAGTACCTGGCACCTTGAGAACATAAGGGACACGATGAGTATACGGAGCAAAAGGCTGGAGATATATGATGGAGCTAATCCATTTAATGCCCTAAAGGTAAGCAGGAGGGTTTTAAAATCAGCTCTTGTATGAGCCAGTAGCCGATGCAAAGACATCAGTACCCGTGTTATATGATCCAGTTTTTTAGCAGCTGGTTTCTGGACCAATTGAAGACCCTTTGATGCTGTTTTAGGTAGGCAAAAGAAAATTTCATTACAATAGTCTATTCTAATTGTTATGAAGGCATGTCTGAGGATTTCAGCGTCTGAATTTGATAGAATGCGGCGTATTTGAGCTATTTTATTAAGGTGGAAGAAGACTGTTCGTGTTATATACTTGATATGTGTCTTACAACAGTCGCTGACTGTTACAAAAAGATAGACTTGTGTGTCATCAGCATAGCAGTGATATTTTATGTTGTGTTTTTTTAAAATGTGACCCAAAGGCAGCAAGTTAACACTGAGTACTTAACCCTGTGGGACACCGTGTTTGACCTTAGAGCAGGAAGACATAGTATTATTATACGTAACGTAAGATTCTCAAGACGTTATAGAAGGGTGTTGTGGTCCACAGTGTCAAAGGTGGCACTTAAATCGAACAACAGCAAGACAGATGAGATCAGAGTCTATTGCAATTAATGGATCATTAGTTACCTTGGTCAATGCAGTTTCGGTAGAGTGTTTGGGTCTGAAACTGGACTGAAACTTGTCAAGAAGGTTATTACTGGATAGATGGGCAGTGAGTTGACTAGCAACCACCTTTTCTAACAGTTTGGACATGAATGGGTGATTTGAAATCGGCCTAAAATTGTTAAGGGTTTGTGGGTCAAGGTTAGGTCTTTTTTAATAGTGGAGTAACCACAGCTGTTTTAGAAGCAGTGATATCGATACCAGAACTGAGTGATTTATGGATGATGTCAAGAAGAGGGCTTCCAATCACAGTGAACATGTCTTTAATGAGGTTACCAGGGATGGGATCCAGAACACGTGGTTGGTTTGGAGCTAGTAATTTGAGAGAGGGTGCATGAATTGACTAGATCAACCTGAAAAAGTAGCTTATGGTTTGGAAACCAGTATGAGAAGGAAGCAGAGGGTGGGAGGGATCAGAGGAGAGGGACACTGCCTTACCAGTAATATCATTCCTGATTAGCTCAATCTTTTCAATGAAAAAGTTAGGCCTACATCCTGACGGCTGAAAATGTTACTGCCAGATACTGTTCCCCCTGTGTTTAGTAGGGAAGGAAGCTCACACACCTGTCAAATTCATACTGCTGAATTGTTTCCTCAAAACAGCTAAGTCCTGTGATTTTCAGACTGATATCCCTCAATTTGTCCATCATAGAAGGGGGAACGCATCCAACTAAGACTGTTACTGTCAGATACTGTTACCCCTGTGTTTAGTAGAAAAGGAAGCTCACATAAATATTACATGGAAGACTTTAATAACATTAAACAAAAAATTAATCATGCACACCTTCCTTTTCAAATATACAATAAAATTCATTTTGGTTGAAACCAGCACAGTAGCAGCTTGCCTTGCTGTCTACATGTTTTTCACATGACTTATAGATGGTAAATTAAAGAAATATTAGAGATAAAATATATATGGAAAAATCAAAATAATATAAAACATAAAACATTCAAAATCAAGGAAAACTATAAACAACAATACTATCAATAACAAAATTGAAAGTATGAGGAAAAAAAAAAATCAAATTTAACTTCAGATTGACCTCTGACCTACCTCCTGAGACAGCCCCCTCACTGAGGTCACGAACACAACATGCATTCATCACGTGCTTGTATATTACCAGGAGCTCACTGAGTGGATCAACCCCAAACCCCAGTTACAGTAGGCCATTTGCATAGGAGAACCCTAACCGGGACATCATTGAAGTTGAAAAACTGTGGATAAGCAATAGCAAAGGTATGTAAATTGTGCGGTGGACGATTTTCATCACCAATATTGAAATAGACTAACTACCTTAAGTTTCAGAACTCTCCATTAACTCTAGCCATGTTACCTCTTGTCCTCAAGGCAAATGAATCCAGACATTTACCACGAGATTGTTAATTACATCTCAAATGGTAACTACCCAGAAGGTGCTACAAAATCAGAGAAATATGTGATTCGAAGAAGGTCATCGGAGTTCATAATTGATGGTAAGTGAAAAGACATCAAAGTTCTTGTTATAATCCAAAAATTCCTATCTCCATAAATTTTGTTTAAACTATTACAACGGTTAGTGTCATCTTGGTTAATTTGGAGGCTGCATTTATATTTAGCTATATACTCGTCTATCATTTACGCAAATCCAATTATGATCTACAAATAACTTATGTAAGCATTTCAATTTTACATAAACATGTGGAGTAAGATGCACTTTATATATAATAGCTCGTTTTAATTTAAGATAAATTAAAAACATATTTATGACCTGCAAGTAAAGTAAGCCACTTACTTTTTTCTATATTCTAACAGAAGGAACATTGTACTACAAGAAAGGGAAGAAAGAAGCCAAGAGAAAAGTTGTCTATGACAGGGATGAAGCCAACCAAATTTTTGAAGAATGCCATGCAGGTGCCTTTGGAGCCCACTGTGGTATTGTTAAAACAAGGAACGCAGTGTGCAAAAGATTTTACTGGCCTGGCATGACATCTGCTATTGATAAGTGGGTGAGTATATTTTTTGATTCATCTAAAGAGAAAAATTATTCTATTTATCATCACTTCATTTCAAGCAAAAACACACATAAGTGATGGAACATACCACTTCATAATTCTTTACTTGAGTACTGGACTTAGTAGAAGGCCAATGTCCTGTTTTGATACTGGACCCAGTATCAAACATGTATGGTTCGATGCAGCCAAATATGTATTATGTATATGTATTATATGTGTTTGTCCAGAGACTAGCCACAACCAACCCAAACACCAGAATAAAACGTTGGCATTGTATGTTTCTGCAAACCACGGATACATTTAATGTCTACGTTGTTGTTGGCCATTATCAGTTAAATAATAATGTTTTATAATGTGACAACACTGTGGTTGAGGTTTGGTTAGGTTTAGGCACAAAAAACAGTTGGTTAGGGAAAGATCATGGTTTGGGTTAAAAAAATAAAAATAAAAGTGGCTGCAAATGTCCCGAAGTCTGACTAAAAACTCATGGTTTTGTCGGTTGAAACGGGAAGCGGGCCTTGGTTTCGAGGTGGTCTCGAACCCTCCCTCCTCCTAATAAGAAATTCAGCTCATATAGATGTCATGTAAACTACATCACTTTAGAAATGTTGATATGATACAGATTCAATGTATCTGTGGTTCGCAGAAACGTACAAAGCCAACATTTTATTCTGGCGACCAGGCTGCCATACCACATAAAACTTTATAATCACAGACTAAATATTCCCTCCTTCTAATACTGAAGTTCACTGTTAACATATTATTTTCCAGGTTAGAGAATGTGCAGAATGCCAGGCCAGAGCTTCAACTATGAAGCAGGAGACCGAGGACATCCCCATACAAGTAATTCACAATATTTTGCTTTACTCTTTGAAGCTTATATTTTGTGATGGAGAATGCTTTATAGTAATTCTAAGTGAATAATGTATTTGTTATTTTGCTCTCCTTTGTTAAGGTGAGCCAGCCCTTTGAACTTGTGGGGATGGACATTTTTGGCAGAGTGGCTGAGACAGAGGCGGGAAACACATACATTTGTGTGATGGTGGACTACTACACCAAGTGGTCCGAAGCGTTTGCCTTGCCCACAAAAACACCTGCAGATGTGGCTGACTGTATAGTCAGGTTCTTTTACCGTTTTGGGGCCCCAAAAAGGATCCTCATTGATGAGGGACGAGAGTTCGTTAATGAGGTTTGTTGAATGTTACAGCCAGGTTGCGATTTGTGGAAAATAAATCAGAACCACAGTGGGCCTATATAGACTATGGAGCTTATTAGGCTATTTCTTGCTGTTGTACAGTAACATTTATAAAATAACTATGAACTTTAATAAAAATAATAAGGCTACAAAATTTTAAGTTGGCCACTACATTTCCAGGAATAATTTAATCATTTTCTTAATTAATTTAATTCATCAAGTAGCGTGATATTTTCATTCTCAGGGGTGTGATGTCAAGCTCATGCAGACACATAGTACATGTGATCATGTACAATAAAACAAAAAGTTAAATGCTAATTTTAGATGCTTGAATTAAATCCCCCAACGCTCCTTTCAGCACCATCGATAGCGCCGCTTGGCCAGACGTGCCAAGTGTCACAGCCCGGCTCATAGGCTGCGACAAAATATGGGAGACCAGACGAGTCTTGTAACTGAGGATAAGCGTTTATTTACAAAATGATAACGGAACAAACGTGGAAGTCAGTAATCAGTAATGTAGGCATGTGTGGATGTGTGCGTGTCGGCAACCAAAAAAAAAACAAAACAGCCGTGCCACGCCGCTCTCGAAGTGGACGAGGCGTGATGAAGGAGGGGGGAGAAACTCTAGGCGGCCAAGCTTTGTAGTCACGACCACACTGGGCCCAGGTGTGGCTCATGATGGCAATTACGATCCTCCGCCCTGCCCCGGACCCTGCAAGACAAAAAAGAAAACGGCAAACGCAACGCAGGAGCACCTAGTGGAGCGGAGGGGTCGCCAACATAGACTTCAAAGTGTTGTAATGCCCAAATAAGTGCAAGCGTCTCCTTTTCGATCACAGAATAATTTAACTGAAAGGAGTTAAATTTCTTTGAGTAAAAACTCACGGGACGTTCAACACCACTGTCATCACACTGAAACAAGACAGCACCCGCTCCCACATCACTCGCATCCACATGCAGCTTAAAAGGTCGATCCATGCATGGAGCTGCAAGAACAGGAGGTGAGCAAAGGACAGATTTCACATTTTCAAAAGCTCGTTGACAAGAAGCTGACCAAACAAACTTCGCCTTTCCCTTAAACAGATATGTCAGAGGAGCTACGACCGTTGAAAAGTTTCTACAAAAACTGCGATAATAACCGACAAGACCCAGAAACCGCTGCAGTTCCTTCTTAGTTGTTGGCAATGGATACTTCTGGATTGCAGTTACTTTTGCCTGCACCGGACGCACAGTTCCCTGCCCAACAACCTTACCAAGATATGTGACAGTGGCCCTAGCAAACTCACACTTTGCTAAGTTAACTGTCAGGCGTGCATCCTTCAGACGGTCGAACAGTTTCATGATATGAACCAAGTGTTCTTCCCATGTGTCACTGTAAATCACCACGTCATCCAAGTACACAGCACATCCATCCAGCCCAGATACAACCATGTTCATCAGGCGCTGGAAGGTCGCTGGCGCGTTGCGTAACCCAAAACTCTCAGCTACCCGCTCGAAAAGAGAGAAAAAGGTATCTGGGTCACGTTCACTAAACTGAGGAACTAAACGCAAATTACTGGCGACATCAAAAGAACCAGAAGTAACCGATCCACCAGGCGCAGCAACAGAAGCACGGCCCGCACCCGTACCAGAAGCACTCAAACTCAACCTGCGCTCCTCCACCTCCAGTCTTTTGATTTCCGCCTCTCTGGCCAGCTTCTCCACAGCCAGCTTTTCAGGACCAGTAGCCTGCAACTTCGGTCTGACAACACCCAGTTCAGTCAGGTAAGCTTTAACAATAGCTTTAATGTTCTCCTTCATCCTTTTATCCCCGACTTCCAGCTTAAAATGCTCTGCGATTTTCAACAACTGCTCACGTGAACAGCGCTCCAATAACTCCTCTGACGGAGCTCTCAAGAAATCCTCCACACTAGCCATGACTTGTACACAACACAGCTTACCTGCTCAAAACACCAAACTGCTGATACGACCAAACCAAGCTATAACTCCTACACGCAGTCCACTGAGCCCACACAGCCCCGACACAGCCAAAACATCACCGCAGCCCCGTCCCCCTAACTGCCTAACCAGAGTCTAACTAAGCTCCCCCCTAGTCTTCAGGTGCTACTTGTGGCGGGTATTTACGCACTTCAGCCCGTCAGCCCGGTAAAGCAACCATAAAAAAATGGTGACTCACCTGCAGCCGCGGATGTGCTCCCGAGACAACTGCTCCAGCCACGTTCCCACCACACTAACAACCCCCAAACGAATTCCAAAGGGAACCCGCTCTTAAGCCTAACAAGGGACAGAACAACGGCGATTTACTACGGCCGCGCACAGAACCGACAGAACTCAGAGCCACACAAAACTCACCAGCATAACCAGCCTGGCAACACAAGCAAAAACTTCAGCCGAATCAGCAACTCGCTAAAGCAGTTTACATTATTCCAAAGCAAACAACTTACCACACTCGTCAATGGCTCCCAACAACAGATTGCGAAACTCATTCATAAAACGAGGCGCACAGCTTACTACGCTACAGCTGATCTCCGACGTCACGCCAACCCCGGGTCAACAAAGCTTAAACGAGCCCCCATATGTCACAGCCCGGCTCATAGGCTGCGACAAAATATGGGAGACCAGACGAGTCTTGTAACTGAGGATAAGCGTTTATTTACAAAATCATAACGGAACAAACGTGGAAGTCAGTAATCAGTAATGTAGGCGTGTGTGGATGTGTGCGTGTCGGCAACCAAAAAAACAAAACAGCCGTGCCACGCCGCTCTAGAAGTGGACGAGGCGTGATGAAGGAGGGGGGAGAAACTCTAGGCGGCCAAGCTTTGTAGTCCCGACCACACTGGGCCCAGGTGTGGCACATCGCACCCTGTTTACAGCATGTCGTTACATAAATGAAAATGTTTTTGATGATCTCACATTTATCTGCATAGGCGGTAATATTTTTTGCAATGAATCATTAAAAGTTATTTGTTTCAAACAAAGGATAATGCTTATTATTGTTTGCCAACAGCTAAACAAGGAGGTGTGCAACAGTCTGGGGATTCAGTGCAGCCTTTGCGCACCATATCACCCAAAGACAAATGGGCCTGTCGAAAAACAGAACGGAACAATACAGAGGTAACAGCACTGTAATTATTTTACTTTAATGTGTATATTGTTTTTTGATACATGTAATTTTTAATATATTTATGATATTGTGAACTGAAAATGTATTGAAAGCAAGGTGGCCTGCCTATTTATGTGATAATACTTTTCAGGGCACTGTTCCAACTTGTCAAGCAGTATCCAGAGAGTTGGGATACATATTTGGAAGCAGTGATGTTTGGGTTGAGGACCAAAAAAAGACAGCACTACGAAGTTCTCCCCATTCTTCCTCCTGTTTGGGACAGAGGCCTGCCTCCCGAGTGAGATTCCAGAGGTTATATTTGAGGTTATGATCACTACGAAATGACTATGCTAACAAAAATGTCATTACTGTTATAGTTATAGTGATCAGGAGTGCTTTGAGATTGTACAGTTAGTCAACAAATAGATAAATTTGTCTCATTCCCACATACAGTCTAATGACTGTAACGGCCAAGCAAGGGGTCAAGTCCAATAACAATGAAAAAATGAAAGTTGTATTTTACAGATTGACAGCAGGGTGGAGAATGGCCTTGACCAGGAGGTGGTGTCAGAGGCTGATGAAACAGGCCCAGCACCACCAAAGTCTGCTGCAGTCACAGCTCTGTCTCCAGGCAATATCGAAAAACGTATGTTTCAGAATATGTAGTTCTCTTTTAATGTAAAGAACAAAGTCCCTCACATACCAGGTTTTTATGTAGTAATCCCTGCACTTTGTGCTTATTTCTTTAAGGCGTGAAGGATGCCTGGGATGGTCTAAAGGCCAATGTCCTGCTATCAAAAATTGGGCCGTACAAGATCTTTTACTGGGACATTGGCCGAACGGGGCCTGGATTGGAGCTTGAGAGTGAGCTAAAAAATATATATATACCAAATTCATTTGAAAAGTAATGACTACTACTACTAATTCATATGTGGATAATGTATGAATAAAATAATTAATTGTTCATTTTAAACTGTTAATAATTGTAAGTCAATTTTACTAGGTCATAAATGCGTACTTGGCCATGCTGGAGCGTCGACACAATATAACAGCGAAGGAGAAGGTGCTCCATATAGATACATTTGGAATGACCTCAGTGTGGAAAGGAAATATTCCACGATTCAGGGTTAGTTGCAGACTGTCTCATTACATATGCTGGTAACAGTGACTGATGTTGATGGCTTGCAAGTCAAAGCTTTTGTGCTATATCTACATTATTTCAGTGGGACCCCACACATTACAAAATGCTGTTTGCTGTTGTGAATGAACACCATCACTGTTTCCTGGTTGTAAGTATTACTTTTTCAGCAACTGGGAGCAATTGGTAATAGTATTTTCTTGTGCTCCGCTCTTTGCACTTGACATTGTATAACAAATATATTGTGATGTTTGTATGATGTTTAAGTCAGTAAATCTGGTTACTATATTTAAACATATTTTGTGTTTTTAGAGCATTCATGAGGAAGAAAGGGTTCAATGTGTCAAGGTGGAAATGTGACACAGTGCCTCATCCTCACCAACCAGACAGCACCTCCTGTGGGGTTTTTGCCATTAAGGTATGAAAAAACATGTTCTTTTTACTCCAGTATGTGCACATATAAAATATTGCCTTCTTGGTGAAATATATATTTAGAATAAAATAAAATAAAATTTATATTTGTTGGTAAATTATAACATGTGTTTTTAATATCATTTCATTGAGAAAATCTTAATGGAGGAAAAGGTCAAATTCCCTGCTGGCCAAAGTGATATGACAGAGCTACGTTGGCAGATTGCCACTACTCTTCTTCGGGAGTCTGGTAAGTTACATGATAGCACTACTAACAAGTTGTGAATGAAAATGTCTATAAGTACTCTGGTTGTCATCTTCGATAATTACAGAAAATACAAATAATACAAATACAGTGGATTTTGTTCAAAAGAAAGCTTCTTGTCCTCACAAATGTTGTTCCCTTTCAAATATTTTTTCATTTTCTGACAGATGATCTGACAGACCTGTGTTTCTTCTGCGGGGAGGTTGACGTAGATGACACTGAAGAGGAGGAGCTGACATGGGTATTTTATTTTAGATATATAATGCAGTCCTGTGGGTGCATTTATTGGTGATTCCATTTCCAATGTCATTTTAAATTATTTAATAATGTCTCCTTTACCCATTTACTCATGTGCCAGTATTTCAGTTTTCATTAAGAAGATTTCTCCAGTAATTACAAGCCACACTCCATGTGTTGGGATCATTTCACAGAACAATTTCTTCCAAGACATATGTTTATATTTGTTGACATACTTTGCTGTTAATACATTCTGATTTTTATGAAAATTTCTCATCATGGGGAGCAAGGAAAATCTTATTTTGCACATGTTTTGCCAATCTTAAGTTGTCTTTCCATGTTGTCTTTAAATATTTTGGTCAGTGTTAACAACAACAGATAATGTAAGGTATTGAATGATTATTTGTAAGTGCTTGTGATCTCTGATGAAACTACTAAGAGTGCATTTGAATTAAAAATTATTATCACTCATGCCAAGGTAAGGAATTAACTCTTTTGTGCAAGGCTTAAAATACCAAACCTTTGGGCATGATTACTATTGTAGCTGGCCAGGCGGCGGTAACAACAGTTACAAATACTTAAGAGTATTGAATTTACTTTCTGTATGTACATTGTATCTGCTATTGACACAACAGTTTCTGTACTGGCAGGTTAATTCAGCATTGGGTATTTAACAAAAATGACCTGCAATAAACTTGGTGATATCTTCACTTTTGTGCCCTAAATAGTCTGACCCCCCAAATGGCAAGCACTAAAGCACTAGCTTAAGCAACCTCTATTATCCCCCAAGCCAATATTGGTGAAAGAATTAACATCAATGTTTACATTATAACACAATTGTTAAAATGTTTTGCACTACAGATATCCTGCCATGCCTGCAGGAGGCGGTTCCACTATGTGTGTGTGGGAAGGCCAAAGGTTGAGGAGAGATTTGTATGTGCAGCATGCTGAGTCTACACAGAAATAAGAAAGGGACTAAAAGACGTGAGTATTGTTGTTTATTGTTTTTCTTGATTTTGAATGTTTTATAAGTCATGTGGAAAACATGTAGACAGCAAGACAAGCTGCTACTGTGCTGGTTTCTGTATGTATCTGTTTGTCCAGAGACTAGCCACAACCAACCAAAACGCCAGAATAAAATGTTGGCATTGTATGTTTCTGCAAACCACGGATACATTTAATGTCTACATTGTTGTTGGCCATTATCAGTTAAATAATAATGTTTTATAATGTGACAACACTGTGGTTGAGGTTTGGTTAGGTTTAGGCACAAAAACAGTTGGTTAGGGTTAGGGAAAGTTCATGGTTTGGGTTAAAAAAATAAAAATAAAAGTGGCTGCAAATGTCCCGAAGTCTGACTAAAAACTCATGGTTTTGTCGGTTGAAACGGGAAGCGGGCCTTGGTTTCGAGGTGGTCTCGAACCCTCTCTCCTCCTAATAAGAAATTCAGCTCATATAGATGTCATGTGAACTACATCACTTTAGAAATGTTGATATGATACAGATTCAATGTATCTGTGGTTTGCAGAAACGTACAAAGCCAACATTTTATTCTGGCGACCAGGCTGCCATACCACATAAAACTTTATAATAACAGACTAAATATTCCCTCCTTCTAATACTGAAGTTCACTGTTAACATATTATTTTCCAGGTTAGAGAATGTGCAGAATGCCAGGCCAGAGCTTCAACTATGAAGCAGGAGACCGAGTACATCCCCATACAAGTAATTCACAATATTTTGCTTTACTCTTTGAAGCTTATATTTTGTGATGGAGAATGCTTTATAGTAATTCTAAGTGAATAATGTATTTGTTATTTTTCTCTCCTTTGTTAAGGTGAGCCAGCCCTTTGAACTTGTGGGGATGGACATTTTTGGCAGAGTGGCTGAGACAGAGGCGGGAAACACATACATCTGTGTGATGGTGGACTACTACACCAAGTGGTCCGAAGCGTTTGCCCTGCCCACAAAAACACCTGCAGATGTGGCTGACTGTATAGTCAGGTTCTTAATGGTTAATGGTACAGTGCCTTGAAGAAGTATTGAATCCCCCTGAAAGTCATCACCATTTTCTTGCTTACAAAAGATACTGAAAAATAGTTCCATAATCATTATTTTCATTGTGAAAACTTATGCTGTAGTATATTTATAAAAAAGGGAAAAATTAGTATTTTCCTCACTTGAGCGTTTCAGTCATCTTGTCTCTTTAGTCTTCCTTCTCTCTTATTTCACAACCTGGCTAATGATCCTTAGACTGAGTGTTTTTTATATCCATAAAGAGATCTAAGACGTTTTCTTTAAATTAGCTCTATTAAGTAATTGCATAACTATAGAAATAACCAAATTACACTCATTTGGAAAGATAAACAAAGAACCATGATAATTAATTTCATATAATTCATAAAATTCACTGTTTATAATACCACTTCTATTTATGTCAACAGAGGGGGAAGTTGACATAAGCTTCGAGGAGCTGTTGGTCTTTGTCACCGGGGCTGACAGCCTCCCACCCTTGGGTTTCCAGCAGTCCTGTGTCATAGACTTTTATGACCAGGAGCCAAGAACACAACGATTCCCCTACGCATCTACCTGCAGTCTCTGTATCTCACTACCAAGAAGCATTGTTGAAGAGGGAGTTGATTATTTCTAAGTCAGATGCAACTGATACATTTTAGGGAAGTCTGAGACACCATTGTTTCTAAGATGAATCATACTTGGATTATTACCAAAGCATCAAGGTCACTGATAAACTCAGAAATAATGACAGAATAGTTTTGAATATTATTTTGAACGACTCCTAAGCTCCACAATAGGAGGAGTTGTGAAAGATATATAATATGATGTTTTATGATTTTGCATTGGGTTCTCTATCCCGGGATCAAGGCCTCGGTTTGCTTTGTATTGCTCTTTACGCACAGTAAACCTTCTCACATTGAACTCTACAAGCTTCAAGTGTATTTTTTTGAGTCTCTCTTCTACGTTTTGAGTTTAATGCTCAGTTGTGGGTGACCTAAAGATTTATTGGCCCATCTGAAGATTTCCCACGACAGGGTTATAGGGCTGGGTGACTGTTTCGGTGTGATTGGATGTTCAATTTCAAGTGTATTAGTTTATGTATACATATACTTTCTGAATTTCACATTATGGAAATGTTTTTATTGAGTGGATATGTTCGTTTCCCTCAGCCCTATAAGGTCACCTCCTAAACTCCTATCCTGGTTCAGCTCATGAGAGCAGAAGTAATGTAGACTCTTTCCTTCGATTACTTTTATTGCCTTTATTGGCTGTAGAGCTGTTAGAGCTAGGAAGTTATAGTATGCCCCATCAAATTAAATTGCTATGCAATTATAATAATCATAAAAGTTATAATAATTATTGATGAACTTACCAGAACTCATACATCCGCAGCGGGCCGGTGTTCGGTTTCTCCTCTATTTTTGGTCGGAAATCTGCCGTTTCACCGTTGTGGGCTCCTGTGCGGAGCCCGGGCGATTAAGTTTTATCCCTGCTCTTCAGACGTCCTTACTGCGGCCGACGGGGCTGTGTTAATGGCTAACGAGTCTCGAGTTTGCGAGTAGCCAGCGGCTCTTGGCCTCTTCAGCAGCGGCTAACCATGCTGACGCACCTGGCCTGACTTCACCTTTTCCCCACTCCTGGACGTCTGTTGTTAAGGGTCACAGAGGGCTCTCTCTCCCCCTATATGACCCGCTCGGTATCGGTGGTGATTATATGCCATTCTCTAACTTATTCTCTCCTCTGGCTGAGCTACCGCCAGAGCCTGTTCTCTCCCCTACCCCACCTCCTGCTCAAGGAGCGGGTCGTGTCCGGAGTGCCATCAGAAAGCGCTCCATGCCCGCCAGTTTCATTCTGTCTTCGGGCCCCCCCCCTCATCACAGCCACCTGTTTAACACACAATCATCAGATCAGGTAATCAATCACTCAGCTCACCTGCACTCAGTTAGTTTGTTAATAGACAATAATCTCAGATCAAAGCTTTAAGTTTACAAAGGCAACCCTGAAACTGAGCGGCCTGAGATTTTAATTGTTGGAGACTTTATCATCAGGGGCGTAAAGCTTCCTGGTGCCATTACATACTGTCTGAGGCAAGACAGTTGATTTTATTTAGCTAATCCCAGCTCCTCTTGACATCCATCCCTCAGTCCACACTGTGATAGCGCACACCGGCACAAATTACGTCATGTCCAGGCAATCCATTAAACTGCACTACAAACTAACTATGTGGTCCCACTCCAACTATAACCAAGAGCGCTGAACGTTTTAACTGTCTTTTTAGTCTGCACCTGTGGATGCAAAATGTCTCTGCTGCAACTGGACTTGGTTTTATCAGTCACTTTGATTCATTCTGGACTGAGTGGGACCTGTTCAAATATGATGGGCTGCATCGTAGCAGGAAAGGAACAGGAAAATTGATTTGCAATTTTATTAACTTTATTGCTTTTAGTTTTAACTGATGGTCTCCCCAGCAAGACCCTGCTCAGCATCCTGGCGGTGTATTTCATAGTCCTGTTCCAGACAATGTGGGTCCTGCTGGTGCTGGTTTTGTTTCACTCACAAATTTATTAATTCCTGTTAGGATTACTGAAAGGCACTGTGCAACACCAAAATCTACTCATAGTCCACACAGAAACAATCTCATCATAGTTAAAACCACTTCTTCAATCCCTGCTGTTCCGGCTCTGTCATCCCCACCACCTACAAATACCCCAGTGTCTGAGTCTGCTTCACACCCTTTTCTTAGTCTTCTACGCTTTAAGAATAGAAAAGGTTTAGGTTTCATTCACTTAAATGTGAGAAGCATTATTATATACTTTTGGGGCATCAGTAAATGATGTCTCAATGACTAACTTTTCGCCACTGGGCTGTGGAAACCTTGATAGGTCCAGTGTCTCTCTCACAAAACCTGCTCCTGACGCCACTGTGTCGAAACCCTGCAGTGAGGAGGCAGAGGTTATTCAAAACCTTCCAAACTGTCAATCATGCAAAAGTCTTATGGGACCCAAAGCTGAAACCGAGGGGCTATTTGGTGGACATTCCAACATCAGAAGCATTACTGCAAAGAGCAATCAGCTAACTCATCTTGTGTTTGACTCAAATCTGGACTTTCTCTGTCTGACTGAAACATGGTTGAAACAAACAACTCCTGCGAGTGTGTTCACGGTGCCCGGATACCAATGTGTCAGAAGAGACAGACCTGATGGAAGAGGAGGAGGGGTGCTTTTTTGTGTGAGAGACAACATCAAATGTGAACGTGTGGTTTATAATGCAAGTAACACGTTAGAATATGTTGGGATAAAGATAATGTTATCCCAACAAATGTCTTTTAACAGGAAACATGTTTAAAAAATGGTTAACACCACAAAGTACAACTTAGCAAATTTTAGACATATTAGAAACTGTCTCTCTATGGACGCAGCCAAGATATTTATGCATGCTTTGATTCTTTCCCATATGTCTTATTGCATCACATGTTGGGGGTGGGCTGGAGAAACAACCATAAAACCTCTTGAGGCCTTATACAAACAAACTCTAAAAACTGGACAAAAAGCCAATGCATTTCCATCACTGTAGGGTACTGGAGAAATACAATTTACTGAGCTTTGACAATTTTAGATCATTCTCAAATTTGTGCCTGGTTTATAAAATTTTAAATGGTTTGGCCCCTCCTCCACTATGTGACTTTGTGTACACTTGCTCAGTAAGTTCTATTAGATCCTCCAGAATATCCTCTATACAAGATTTTACCATAACCATTTCATCGCACTGCATTTGGGCAGTCAGCTCTCTGTGTGAAAGCCACCACTCAGTGGAATGCCCTACCTGAATATATGAAGAACTGTAGTTCTATCAGTACATTCAAGGCCAAATTAAAAATCAACTAAAGATGAATCAGCTGTGTGACCACTAAGCCTAGTTTCCATTATTAATTTTTAATTGACATTGTGGGTGTATGTGATGTGCTGTGTATGTAGCTTTGTATTTTTTATGGTGTGGTCTTTGTGGGGTTTTTTTGTTTTGTTTTGTTTTTTTGTTTTTTTTTTTGCTTTGTACTGTTTGTTGTTGTGCTGTTGTATGTTTTGATTATAAAGGACTACAGATGCAATTTAGCTTCAAGCTAACTCTGGTGCAGTGCATCATTTATGCTTAATACTGCACACTGTCCTGTTCAATAAATCAAATCAAATCAAATTGGAGCGTCTACCGATGGCCTGCATGTGAGGCGTTTAGGGAACATCGATAAATTGTAATATATACATTCACACACTTCTATGTTACAGTTACAGTAGTTTATCTTTATAGTTCATAGTATCCTTTATTGTATGGTGAGAGTGGTTTAGTTTGTCTTGCTGTTCATCAGAGTCCCGTCTCCACTGAAGAGGCAGCAGCGCCCCCTGCAGTTTGCAAAGAGAAGTGAAAAAGCTTACAGCACCTGGTATTCCCAGGCGGTCTCCCATCCAAGTACTAACCAGGCCCGACCCTGCTTAGCTTCCGAGATCAGACGAGATCGGGCGTGTTCAGGGTGGTATGGCCGTAAGCGAAGGACGACTTGACAAACAGACCTTTTATAGATGTCGATCATCGGCATCATGAACATCTGTGTGGGTTTATGTAGCCTAGATAAAGACAAAAGTGTATTTTCTGAGCAGGAACCTCTAATTACACTGATAACATTAACAAGAATGATGAAGACTGTGTGTTATATAATAATGTGTACAAATAAGCAGCTGAGACATGGAGAGGAGCGCGCTGTTACAGCCTCATTTAGTCTTTTAGTAAGATGTGTTTTATCTAGACAATCTACAGGCCACACATACAATCAGCACACACATAAATAGAAGAATACATGACGTTACATCATGTATAAATAGTGTGTGTGTGAGTATTTCTCCCGCTTACGGCCATACCACCCTGAACACGCCCGATCTCGTCTGATCTCGGAAGCTAAGCAGGGTCGGGCCTGGTTAGTACTTGGATGGGAGACCGCCTGGGAATACCAGGTGCTGTAAGCTTTTTCACTTCTCTTTGCAAACTGCAGAGGGCGCTGCTGGGCTTTTATGAACACAGTTGCACTAATTAAAGACTGATCATGTTTGAAAGTGATTTTTAATTGTTCTGATGCTCATGTTTTCCTTTTATACACTTGTAGAGAATGCTCCCTAATCCAACATTAACACTGCTTTTAGTCTGTCATTAAATAAATAGATGAAAAAGGAAATAAATATTTGTGTCCTGTCTTTCTTTTTTACTAATAGTTTTACTACACTAGGCTAAGTGTAAATGGAGATCCAAAGAAAATGTCTGTTAATGAAATGTTAAGTATAACATCAAGGGTACAGAAACACTCCTTGAAGATTGAATTTCAACTTTGGGTTTGGGTTTCAACTGAGGGTTGTCTGGTGGTGTTTGGGAGGGTTGGGTGGTGCACTTTCTTGTTGGGAGGGTTTATCTGGCTGGGTTGAAGAAACACTAGCCCTTTTCTCTAGCCATTAAGCCAGTCAATCCATCCACCCACCCATGGAAAATGTACATTAATGTAACGTAATAATACGTGCTTGGAGATTTTCAATCTTCAGGAGTGTGTCTGACTTTAAAAAAACAACTTGATGAGAGTATTGGGATTGAACCCACAACCATTAATCTTCAAAGAAGTTGTCTAACACAATGAGCTTCACAACCAGATGGTGTAAAAGAGTTTTCATTGGAACTGTTCAACCTTCAGCAGTGTGGCTGACTTGGAAAAAGCTCAATGAAAGACTGAGGATTGAACCCACAACTTCAAAAGCATCAACCTGTTGCCAATTAGCCTGAGCTACTGAAAGAATGCTTTAGCTGAGCATTTCTGTCTTTAATCAAGATACTGGTTTTAAAAAGTTACCAAATGGAAAGAAGTAAATGTTTTTAGTGGTGTATCTTGTATCTGACTGATTGAAGACTGAACCCACAATTTTATAGACTTAAAACAGCTGCCAAACAGACTGAGCTACTGGACCAGAAGAGTGAGATCTCAAGATATTGGCTTTAAAAAATCTCAAAGCAGCTCTGGCTTGAACCTTAAAACCTTTGAATAGCATTTTTTAAAACAGTGAGGCTCAAGGGTCAAACCTTTACCAAGGGTTTTACATCTTAATTACACCTGCTAACTTTAAAAATCAATTGCTTAAATCGGGATTGAACTCACAACTCTAAAACTACAGTGTTGCAGTCAAACACAGAGAGCTAAAGATCTGGACTGATGATTGGCTCTGGGTTGAACCCACAACATCAACAAAGTCAGAAAGTCACCACAAGGGTGGGTAACACCCCACTCCACATAAAACTGCTTCAGTGCAGACACCTGTTTGAACCACCAGGACCAGTTTGTCCGTAACACCCGGCAGCCAGGCCGTGAGGTGGCTTGTTTCAGTGAGGCCACACCGCTGTCTCCTGCTCGTTTATGGACTCTACAGGTGCAACTGTTTGTGCTCTCTACTAAAACATTTAACTGATTTAGCATCACAGTGTCAAAATCACCCTGTTCCAAGGATGATATCCTTAATTCTGCAAGGGACAGCAAAAGACAGGCATGATCACACACAAGCTGTACTCCCTGCAGGTACAAATTCATTATTTTTATGAAATGTTAAGTGTAACATGAGGGGTGCAAGAACAAAATGTGTAAGAGATAAACCCCTTTGAGGCTAACCAGCAGTATAGCTCAATAGGGTGATTAACAGGTAATAAGTACCTCAGCATGTGGTTGTTGGTTCAATCCCTGCTGAGGGATAAAGATCTTCTTGGTTGCTCTGCCTGTAATGTTGGTTCACAAAGTATTGATATTGGCTCCAACCAAATACAAAGTACATATATCTAAGTATAAGAGTACATATAAAGTATAAGAGTACATATACAAGTATCACAGCAGTCTTGGTCACAGCAGCAGCACACTGAGTGTCATTTGAGAATTTTGCATTTTATCCTGATAGGCAGGCGGTGGCTTTGTGTATTAATAATGACAGAACCTAATAAGCAACAAACATGCGATGTCAAGAGACTTCCAACATTTTTAAAAACTTTATCGCACTTTCATTCATCAGTAAAAGTCCAGCTGTGCAGGACATTTTGCTGCATAAACCCTTGTATACAGACCTGTGGAACATCAGGGGAGGATAACGCCCCCCCCTCACCCACCCATGTGGGACACATTTGAGTTTGCTCCAGTTACTGATGGAGGAAAGGGAATCGAACGAGCCAACTCACTTCCACAGATGTATCTGAGGTCTGTGTTGACAACACCGTGACTCCACCAGGTCCCCTTCACACTCACAATTCTTTTAAACTTTTCCTCTGAGTCATCACTTTCAAAATTCACTGACAGAGTCGGGATCAAACCCACAACCTTAAAACTTCAATGAAGCTGTTCAACACAGTGAGCCACAAGATCAGATCATATTAAACTGTCTTCATGTTAGGTTTTCAATCTACTGCTGTGAGGCTGATTTTAAAAAAGTCAGGATTTAAATATTTACTTTTAAAATTGGATGAGGAAACAATAAAGTGGTGTCAAATAATATATTTGAATTATGTTATAGATGTTATAAAATACTTGGTAGAGTTTAAAGTCCCAACAAACAGCAAGAAAGAAGAGAAATTGGTTGTATTCAACATGTCAGAGACATTAAAATAGTTCCTCTCTGAGTCAAAGGTAACATTCATAATTTATTTTATCTGAAAAAGCTTAAAATATTATAAAAAATATGGTAAAAAAATAAATAAATAAATACAAAAACATCAAAACATCTGTGTACATTAATCTTTTTGATCTGGAGATATAAGATGAGAGATTCATCTTGTTCAGGACACATTTTGATTCTTTTACAATGTCTGAACATTTTACCAACACATTCTTTGATGCGACTGACTTAGTATTAAAACTATAGTCTTATGGATTGTTTGTCACTAAAAAGACTTCTAACTATGCATTAAGATGATGGTTCTGGTTTCTCCCCTTTTTGGATTCTTCTCTTGAGATGTCCATTGTCTGATCTGCTGGTTCTCCTGCTTCAGTAAAGGTGTTTCGCACCTTCAGATTAAAACAAGACATGAGTCAATTTCCACTCACATTATTACGATACGTCATACATATTTCTATCACTGAATTACTCTGACAGATTATGTGGATAAACAGGCTGACTATGAGTACACAATGGACCATGAAGAGTAAAGTGCATCAGAATCAGCTTCATGTAAAAATAATTAATTAATTAAATCATTTTCTGAAGAAGCAATTAATAATTAATATGTACAAGTGAATAATTATGAAATTGTCTTACTCATAAGTGTCTTTGTTTGGTTTTTGTAGTGTCTTGATCTCGTCATCGTCCCTGTGTGACAGGGACAGTTAACAGTTATGTGGATAAACAGGCTGACTATGAGTACACAATGGACCATGAAGAGTAAAGTGCATCAGAATCAGCTTCATGTATAAATAACACATTAGTTAGAGAGATATAGAGACAGAAAGGAACTTAAATACCAAAATAGAAAGAAGACAGATTAAATCATTTTCTGAAGAAGCAATTAATAATAAATATGAACAAGTGAATAATTATGAAATTGTTTTAATCATAATATCTCCTCATCGTCCCTGTGTGAAAGACTGAAGGATTTAAGAACATTTATATATTATTTATTTATAGGTGTTGTCTGTATAGATTCTTTAAGCTCTGTGTATCCTCTTAATGTCAATAAATTATTACCATATTAACCGTGAGACACTGGTATCACAACAAGACAGATATTGAGTTGAAAGTTGAAATGACCTGTTCTTATGTTTACGTCTGAGCAGGACAGTGACGACTACAGCAACACAAACAACGACCACTGCTGTGATCAATCTCATCTGATCTCAGAAGCAAAGCAGGGTCGGCTGGACGACCGGGACCAGTTTGTCTGCAGCCAGACAGGTGATCAGTTACTCTCAGACAAGCACCAAAGTCTCTACTAAAACATTTGAATTGATTTAGCATCACAGTGTCAAAGTAACCGTGTTTCTGACTGGGGTAGTGGTTACAGAGAAGGGGGATTAATGACAAGGTTGCTGGTTCAATCCCTGACAACAAGACAGATAATATACAATTGATCTTCTCTTAATTTAGACTGTGATAACATTTTTTTCTTGAAACATTAAGTGAATATAAAGTGTGCAGGAACAAGATGTGGCTGAGATAAACCTCCATGTGAACGACCTGCAAAATATCTCAGTAGGATGAATAACAGGTGATAAATACCTGAGCACAGGATTGTTGGTTCAATCCCTGCTGAGGGGTAAATATGTTCTTGGTGGCTCTGTCTTTAATGTTTGCTTACACGGCATTGATACTGGCTTCAAACAAACACAGAGTACATATATGTAAGTATAAGAGTGCATATAAAATAAAAAGTACATAATATAACAATTAGAGTACATATATAAGTATCACAGCAATCTACAACAGCAAATATTGGCTTTATAAAGTCTCCATGTATCTCTGGCTTGAACTTGAATTTTGATTAGCATTTTAACACAGTGAGCCATAAGCGTCAAAGTTTTACCAAATGTTTTTAGTCTTAAACACAGCTGCTAACTTTAAAAAACAATTAATCAAGTCAGGATTGAACCTACAATTTTTAAACTTCAGCTAAGTCATGTGATTTTCAGACTACCATTAAATTTGTCCATCATAATAGGTGGAACGCATCCTGACAGCTGAGAATGTTACTATCAGATACTGTTCCCCCTGTGTTCAGTAGGAACGGAAGCTCACACACCTCTGAAATTGAAATCTTGAGTCATTTCCTCATAACAGCTAAGTCCTGTGATTTTCAGACGGATCACTAAATTTTTCCATCATATCAGAGGGGAACGCATCCTGACGACCAAGAATGTTACTATCAGATACTGTTCCCCCTGTGTTTAGTGGGAATGGAAGCTCACACACCTGTCAAGTTCATGATCTTGAGTCATTTCCTCATAACAACTAAGTCCTGTGATTTTCAGACTGATATCACTAAATTTGTCCATCATAGCTGGGGGAATGCATCCTGACAACCAAGAATGTTACTGTCAGATACTGTTCCCCTTGTGTTTAGTAGGAACGGAAGTTCACACACCTGTCACTTCATACTGCTGACATGATTCCTCATAACAGCTAAGTCCTGTGATTTTCAGACTGATATCAATAAATTTGTCCATCATATCAGGTGGATACAGGGAGCAGGGCAGAGCCAACGAGACTGATGCAGGGCAGGTGTGGAGGGAAGAGCAGGCTGGGAGCACAGAAGAAAAAAAACAACTGAAAACCCAACATACACATGAATATAACTTAAATACACAAGTCACACTTAACAAACACAGGAAATAAACTTCAGCATCACATTGCAAACCTAGAAACCTTTACCTAAAAGAGTAGGAACATACATCACTGTTGACAGAAACATGAACCAATAAATCTGTCAAGCAGAGTGGTCTGCATATTAAGGCTGCATGTAACAACAAAAACAGGACTGAAAGACAACTGTTGCTCTGAGTTTCAATTCACTCTTGCACTTAGTTTCTAGGAGGGTCAGTGTGTAGCAAGCAACAGTCCTCAAGTCATATTTCCTTAAGAAAACAACTAGTGTGAAAACAAACTCCAATTTCCTGTATAAGGGCCTTCTCCCACTAAGTCCAGTTCACAAACAGGGAAAAAGTCAGAGGTCATCTGGTGGACTGGTGGAGCCAGACTGGGACAGAACCATGACATGTTCATCCAGTCCACTTAGTTAATCAAATAAAGCAAATTCTCTCTTTGTGTCTCCACATAATGTTTTCCTGTTCAGCTGCAGTGGAAGTTTAGTAACATAAAGAAGGAATTTCACACTAAAAAGACTAACTTTGAAAGATATTGACTTGATTTGACTAATTTTGGTGGCTGGAGCTTCATATTAGCATCAAATAAACTTTTAAATATATTTTTACACAGAAGTAGAACTGAAAAACGTGACAATGATCATTTTTGCATCTGGCTATTGTTTTAGAACAAACTTGAAAAATTGTGAACGTGTCCTTTAAAGGCAGAGCCATCAGAGGTAGCAGTGACCCATTAAGCTTTCACTCCCTCTGCAGGTAGAGTGACAGTATGACATCTAACACTGTAAGTATGTTTGTCTTTCACACTGCAGACATGTTACTTGTCAACAGAAATGTAACTAATAATAATAATGGTCCCATCTCATATACTGTATGTGTGCCTGTGAGCTTTTATTAATGTTACTAGTTATGTATTTTCCAGCTGAATCCAAATATCTGCTGCATTATTGTGTTTTATCTATTTGTCTTGTCTGCAGGTGTTCACTTGCAAATGAAGTCCAGACTTCACAAAGATGCTCTCACATTTCCTTCTATACTGCATGAAGCAGATCCAAGTGGATAAAAGGACAAATGTCACAACAGATTCTTCAGTTTCTGATCACATCAGTATCTTAAAACTACTCCACACTAAACTTCTCACTCCCTCAAACACTGTAAACTTTCTCTTTCACTTTCATCATTTAAATCCTGCTAATAACGGAGTTTACAGTTTTTTTCTGAATGCTTAAACACTAACAGTGATTCTTGAAGCACTATGTCTGAAACCATTAATACTTGTAACCAATGCATTTACCAAGTGTGCCAAACTGAAAACACGTTCTCTGCTTTACACTCAGTTTGCAGGTTATTAACACACTTCTAGCAAAACTGTAAACATTGGTCTCTACATTGCACTATTTTGCCAGTTGCCTTTCCACAATGAAAACACTTTTAGATAATGAGTTCACTTACAAATCAGAGCTTGAACAATATAAATAGGCCATAGGTAAACATTTGGTTTGGACAACAATGGAGGCCAATATTGGACAGAGAGTCATGTCAGGACTGGATACGACACTCCAGGCGACACTTTTATGTGTGTTTACTACATGTATGACAAAACTTTATTGCAAACTGCTGCCCTGCACACAGAAAAAGCAAAAGCTACAAGTGTTTTTCATTTATGACTTATTCAAATGATGGTTTTGTGTACTGTATTGATGCAAAAACACTATTTTTTCAAAAACAGTTTAAGTTTTGCAAGAATTGTTTGCTTTTTCAAGTGATGTATAATGTTTTGCTGGTTTGCTGTAAGGTTTTGTGGTTAGATTGTAAAGTTTTGCAAAAATAGCCTGTATAAATAGCCTGTTTTAAAGATAGTGCCTAAACAATCAGAAAAAAACTGTAACAAGGCTCATGTGAAGATCACTAGATGTCAATGATGTGCTGAAAGGGTTACATTCAATGGATCTCCAAAGCATTCACACCTGTGTTAAAGAAACTACATTCACGTGACTTTGTTCTTTTATTTATTTAATATAACAGTGCAACATCTTCAGGTGCTGTGTGGTTTAGGCACAAAGTCCAGGTAATTGCACCAAAAGAAAAACAAAACAGACAAAAAGAGGCAAAATGAAAACTCAGACACTCACTGAAGACATTTACAGACACACAACAGACTTAATTTGTCTACAGAAACTCATTTATTGTTCTCAAACATATAGTCCTCAATGATAAGACCTTAAAGATCCTGGATCTTTATGCATGTTCATTGTTAAAACAAGTGTGATTAAATACAACAAAACAGGAGTGTGAGCAAAAGTCATCCTGACATATTTAATGTAATATTTTTTCATCTGCTCGTTAAGTTTCATAAAACAATGAATCATTAAACACAAACTCAGGATCTGTTGTCAGCTTGCAGCCAAGAAGGCAGACATGACAAGAGCTGCTAACTTCTAATAGCAAAGTCTGAATCATATCATGGAAGATTTAAAATACATAGATGAAAACAAAAAGGAATAAAGTGAAGTACAATACACACTGGTATGTATATTTTCTTTTCATGTTTGCATTTATTGTGTTATAATGAAATGAAAACATCAGTACCTGCTGTTTTGGACAGAGAGGATTGGTTTTAATTGAACTACAGTTTTTCATGGGACTGTGTGAACTGTATTCAGTGAGTCAGTATCCAACACAGCTGATAGCAGCCATGACAAAAAACCTTTCACAGCCTTTCCTATGACAGTTGTTTGAGTTTAGTATTGGCAGCTCTATGCTGCCCTCTGCTGGACAACATCTGATTAAACTAGTGTAGTAAAACTATTAGAAAAAAGGAAAGACAGGACACAAATATTTATTTCCAGTTTAATCTGTTTATTTAATGACAGACTAACAGCAGTGTTGATGTTCGATTAGGGGGCATTCTCTACAAGTGTATAGAAGAAAACAGGAGCATCAGGACAATAAAACTTCACTTTCAAACAACATGATCAGTCTGTAATTAGTGCAAATGTGTTCATAAAAGCTCAGCAGCGCCCTCTGCAGTTTCTCTGCAGCACCTGGTATTCCCAGGCGGTCTCCCATCCAAGTACTAACCAGGCCCGACCCTGCATAGCTTATGAATATTAGCAAAACTGGAAAAATTTGATGTGCATTTTTTTAATAGATTTATTCTGTTATTTTACAAGCCACATGTAAATTGTTTCTGTAATTTGACAACACATTCTCCATATCCAACAAAACAGAAACAAACTTGTATATAACCCACTGTTCAAAGTTATTACACTTGAACTGTACCTTCAACGTGCACAGGTCTACCATTATTACATGCGATTCTAATGAAGACATCAGATAAACGTTGAGCACGGTAGGTACAGTCAGGATAATTAGTTTGTCCAACTCTTCTACAGTTAACAACTGTAAAGCGTTCAGAACTTCGTATGTTTGCATTATTTATAACCCTAAGACAATTGTCACGGACTGATCGTGTATTGGTGGTGATGATGAAGGAATTTATAGGCTTGCAACGAACTATTTCTTCATTAATACGTCTCATTTTTCTATTACATCCATCATCATTCAACATTTCTCTATTGATGTGCTTCTCATTGAAGGTCAGAGGCCCAGAGACTCCAATGGCACAGGGCAGCACCAGCAGCAAACATGCAAACTGGATCCTCATGATTCACTGGTGAAGAAAAAAACAGGAAAATTGTTCTGAGTAAATTTAGAGCAGAACAAGTGATGCAGTGACTTCAGCAACATACTGTATGTGGATTCTGACAGAGCAGAGCCTTTTCCTCTGAATCTTTCTCTTTGTTGTGAATGTCATTGTGACATTGTCCAAGTGCAGAGTATTGAGAGATTATTTTCTCCTCTTGTCCTAACAATAACTCATCAACTTGTTCTTGCTCTCTATACTATCTGCAGATCTTTTTGTTTCAGGAGGGCAGCTGGCTAGCTCAGTTAATTTTAATTTAGTTTTTTCAAGAGTCTGAGCCTGTCACAGGAAGAAAATACTGCAAACTCATGCATTCAAAAATGCTAAATAAAAAATCTGTAGAAGGCCGCTTTGGAAACATTATGAACTACGTGACCAAAGTTGAGCAGATTCAGGATGGTTTTGTTCAAATCTGGAAAAATATTGTCAGGAAATACAAAACTAATAAAATCTACATTTTTTTCATTTATTAATTTAACAAATTTAATCAAGCAAACGTGAGCGAGGCTCACTGAGGAGAATCAGACCACCAAGAGATTTAAAGAGGAACTTTTCTAATAAGGTCCCTTACCTTATTTATTGCTCGGCTGATGAGTAGTTGGTTGGTTGGTTGGTTGGTTGACTGGTTGGTTCACTGGCTGTGATCCAGGCAGGAGTTGGTCAACTGAGTCAGTTGGTGAAGAGTCTTCAGTGAAGGAAATCCTCTGAAGCTGCGACCTGGTTACAGTCAGTTCATTATATAGTGTCCAGGTGGAAGCAGCAGACACATACTGTAGTCTGTCCTTTAATTTACACCCTTCATGTTCACAGTGTCATGCAGTGATAGTGAAACAGAAAAGGTCAGACAAGGACACCTGTGACAGTCAATAATGTACAGCTGTAAATTATTAACTGACATAGGACGACTGTTGGAGTTTCCAACCTTTTTGGCTTTTGACGTCTTACAAAAAGCAGTGTGTAGTCCTGGTCACATTTCAGTTATCTATGAGTTGTTAAAAACTGCACCAAATAGTGATTTTTTCCCTCTAAATTTCTCACATGGTTACATTTCAATAAATGTTCAAATGATCCAATGTTTCACCAAAAATCAAAGATTAGAGAAAAAGTAAAAAAACTGAAAACAGATTTGTGTATCAGAACTTTGTTTTTTCTTCTTTCCTCTCCCATTAATCATCTCACGACCCCTTAGGTTTATCTGGTCACCTTTTGGAGTGGCCCGACCCCTAGGTTGGGAACCACTGGACTAAACTAGCTAACTGTATATAAAGTAGTTGAAACTATCTCCACCTCCAGCAGGTACAACAGTAACATGCTGCTCTAACACTGATGCTTCAGTATTAATAATCTAATGATGTTATATATAATAATATATCAGTCAGAGGGACCAAGCCACTACTTTTACTGCAATACTTTAATTACATCAAGCTCATAATATGTATGTACTTTTACTTAAGTAGGATTGTTCATGCAGGACTTTTACTTGTAATTGAGTAGTTTGACATTGTTGTATTGGTACGTTGACTTAAATAAAGGATCTGAATTAGGGATGCACGATATTATCGGCACGTCATCAGTATCGGCCGATAAAAGCTCTAAAATGAAATATCAGCATCGGCGAATTCTGCCGATTATGAGACGTCGACATGTAGCCATCTCCTCCGCCGCCTGACTGTGCTTCCCTTGATGGACTGTTTGGCCCAACGGTCCCGGTGCTTGTTATTCAGGTTAAAGTGGGAAGAAGCAGCGGGTCTGACGAGCAGCTGAGTGAAGTGGAGCCTGCGTAGGAAGCAGCGGGACCGTCAGGGTGAAACAGTCCATCGAGGTGCTGTGGTGTTCGGCTGCACAGATAGGAAATCCCTCTGCTGACAGGATGTACCACTCTGTTTGGAAAATAAAAAAACGTTATCTTCTTCTTTTTGGTTTATAACGGCGGTTGACAACCAGCGTATTAGGTGCATTACCGCCACCCTCTGCTCCGGACTGTTGACCAGAGATTAAATCCTACACATTAATCCTGTCTGTCTAATAAACTCAAAGAAAACTCTACTGCTCCACCAACTTGGCAGGTTCATTAAAGTTTTAATGCTGAGCACCTGAATCCAGTCTTCCTAAATTCTTCCTTCATATATTGTCTTTCTTGATCATACTTAGTTCAATCTATGCTTGCATGCATAATAGTCTCCTCAGCCAGCTGGAAAAAAATATGTGCATATATCGGTATCGGCATCGGCAATCGGCCACAATGAGTTGGAAATATCGGCATATCGGATATCGGCAAAAAATCCAATATCGTGCATCCTTAATCTGAATACTTCTTCCACCACTGCTGAAGTATCAAACCTGTGCAGGAGACTATTTAATTGTCAGTTTACCGACAGGGAGATTTACTTGTAAGGTAAAATTAACATGAGTTGTAGGGTGAGAAGTCTACATGTCAATAACATATATTGAAGAGAAGAAGACTACACACTAAGCTTCAATGATTTTACTGTACAGCCGACGTTTCGGCTGCACTTGGTCTTTCTCAAGGCAATATACAGTATATCATTATGGTTATGCTCACAAATATCTCCCCAGCAACTCTATAAGCAAATCCTGCCACATCTATGTCACAATAAATTTAAAGTCTTACAAACGTTGTAACTGAAGGACAGACCTGACAGCATTACCAGAAACAAATAATAAGTGTCTCTTAATGTCTACGGGTCAATCTTCACAAAGATGCTCTCACATTTCCTTCTATACTGCATGAAGCAGATCCAAGTGGATCATTCTCTGCTTTACACGCAGTTTGCAGGTTATTAACACACTTCTAGCAAAACTGTAAGCATTGGTCTCTACATTGCACTATTTTGCCAGTTGCCTTTCCACAATGACACATGTGAAAACACTTTTAGATAATGAGTTCACTTAAAAATCAGAGCTTGAACAATATAAATAGGCCACAGGTAAACATTTGGTTTGGACAACAATGGAGGCCAATATTGGACAGAGAGTCATGTCAGGACTGGATACGACACTCCAGGCGATACTTTTATGTGTGTTTACTACATTTATGACAAAACTGTAGGGGAAATCTTATTTCTTAATCTGTTATTCTGATTTGGTGTGTTGTAGATTGTAAGAATGATGAACTCTTTGTAAGGACAAAGTATGTTTGAATGAACTGTACAAGTAAATAGCATAGAACTCAAATGACTGGTCTTAAACAAACTGACGCCCCCTGCGTCTAGACAGAGGACAGAATTAACTTTGCAGGGGTGAAATCAAGACAGATGTATTGTATTGATGCAAAAACACTATTTTTTAAAAACAGTTTGAGGAGTTTTGCAAGAATAGTTTGCTTTTGCATGAGATGTATAATGTTTTGCTGGTTTGCTGTAAGGTTTTGTGGTTAAATAGCCTGTAGTTTTAAAGATAGTGCCTAAACAATCAGAAAAAAACTGTAATCAGGCTCATGTGAAAACCACTAGATGTCTATGATGTGATGAAAGGGTTACATTCAATGGATCTCCAAAGCATTCACACCTGTGTTAAAGAAACTACATTCACATGACTTTGTTCTCTTATTTATTTAATATAACAGTGAAACATCTTCAGGTGCTGTGTGGTTTAGACACAAAGTCCAGGTAATTGCACCAAAAGAAAAAAAACAGACAAAAAGAGGCAAAATGAAAACTTTAATACTCACTGAAGACATTTACAGACACACAACAGACTTAATTTGTCTACAGAGACTCATTTATTGTTCTCAAACATATAGTCCTCAATGATAAGACCTTAAAGATCCTGGATCTTTATGCATGTTCATTGTTAAAACAAGTGTGATTAAATACAACAAAACAAGAGTGTGAGCAAAAGTCATCCTGACATATTTAATGTAATATTTTTTCATCTGCTCGTTAAGTTTCATAAAACAATGAATCATTAAACACAAACTCAGGATCTGTTGTCAGCGTGCAGCCAAGAAGGCAGACATGACAAGAGCTGCTAACTTCTAATAGCAAAGTCTGAATCATATCATGGAAGATTTAAAATACATAGATGAAAACAAAAAGGAATAAAGTGAAGTACAATACACACTGGTATGTATATTTTCTTTTCATGTTTGCATTCATTGTGTTATAATGAAATGAAAACATCAGTACCTGCTGTTTTGGACAGAGAGGATTGGTTTGAAGTTTGAAGTCCTTAAGTTTTATTTGAACTACAGTTTTTCATGGGACTGTGTGAACTGTATTCAGTGAGTCAGTATCCAACACAGCTGATGGCAGCCATGACAGAAAACCTTTCACAGCCTTTCCTATGACAGTTGTTTGAGTTTAGTATCAGCAGCTCTATGCTGCCCTCTGCTGGACAACATCTGATTAAACTAGTGTAGTAAAACTATTAGAAAAAGACAGGACACAAATATTTATTTTCCAGTTTAATCTGTTTATTTAATGACAGACTAACAGCAGTGTTAATGTTGGATTAGGGGGCATTCTCTACAAGTGTATAGAAGGAAAACAGGAGCATCAGGGCAATCAAATATCACTTTCAAACAACATGATCAGTCTTAAATTAGTGCAAATGTGTTCATAAACGCTCAGCAGCGTCCTCCGCAGTTTCTCTGCAGCACCTGGTATTCCCAGGCGGTCTCCCATCCAAGTACTAATCAGGCCCGACCCTGCAAAGCTAATGAATATTAGCAAAACTGGAAAAATTTGATGTGCATTTTTTTAATAGATTTATTCTGTTATTTTACAAGCCACATGTAAATTGTTTCTGTAATTTGTCAACACATTCTCCATATCCAACAAAACAGAAACAAACTTGTATATAACCCACTGTTCAAAGTTATTACACTTAAACTGTACCTTCAACGTGCACAGGTCTACCATTATTACATGCGATTCTAATGAAGACATCAGATAAACGTTGAGCACGGTAGGTACAGTCAGGATAATTAGTTTGTCCAACTCTTCTACAGTTAACAACTGTAAAGCGTTCAGAACTTCGTATGTTTGCATTATTTATAACCCTAAGACAATTGTCACGGACTGATCGTGTATTGGTGGTGATGATGAAGGAATTTATAGGCTTGCAACGAACTATTTCTTCATTAATACGTCTCATTTTTCTATTACATCCATCATCATTCAACATTTCTCTATTGATGTGCTTCTCATTGAAGGTCAGAGGCCCAGAGACTCCAATGGCACAGGGCAGCACCAGCAGCAAACATGCAAACTGGATCCTCATGATTCACTGGTGAAGAAAAAAACAGGAAAATTGTTCTGAGTGAATTTAGAGCAGAACAAGTGATGCAGTGACTTCAGCAACATACTGTATGTGGATCCTGACAGCGCAGAGCCTTTTCCTCTGAATCTTTCTCTTTGTTGTGAATGTTGACTCAAATTAATTATTAAAGTTGCACTGCACATCATTTTCCAAGTGCAGAGTATTGAGAGATTATTTTCTCCTCTTGTCCTAACAATAACTCATCAACTTGTTCTTTCTCTCTATATTATCTGCAGATGTTTTTGTTTCAGGAGGGCAGCTGGCTAGCTCAGTTAACTTTAATTTAGTTTTTTCAAGAGTCTGAGCCTGTCACAGGAAGAAAATACTGCAAACTCATGCATTCAAAAATGCTACATAAAAAATCTCTAGAAGGCCGCTGTGGAAACATTATGAACTACGTGACCAAAGTTGAGCAGATTCAGGATGGTTTTGTTCAAATCTGGAAAAATATTGTCAGGAAATACAAAACTAATAAAATCTACATTTTTTTCATTTATTAATTTAACAAATTTAATCGAGCAAACGTGAGCGAGGCTCACTGAGGAGAATCAGACCACCAAGAGATTTAAAGAGGAACTTTTTCTAATAAGGTCCCTTACCTTATTTCTTGCTCGGCTGATGAGTAGTTGGTTGGTTGACTGGTTGGTTGACTGGTTGGTTGGTTGGTTGGTTGGTTGGTTGACTGGCTGTGATCCAGGCAGGAGTTGGTCAACTGAGTCAGTTGCTGAAGAGTCTTCAGTGAAGGAAATCCTCTGAAGCTGCAACCTGGTTACAGTCAGTTCATTATATAGTGTCCAGGTGGAAGCAGCAGACACATACTGTAGTCTGTCCTTTAATTTACACCCTTCATGTTCACAGTGTCATGCAGTGATAGTGAAACAGAAAAGGTCACACAAGGACACCTGTGACAGTCAATAATGTACAGCTGTAAATTATTAACTGACACAGGACGACTGTTGGAGTTTCCAACCTTTTTGGCTTTTGACGTCTTACAAAAAGCAGTGTGTACTACTGCACCAAATAGTGATTTTTCCCTCCAAATTTCTCACATGGTTACATTTCAATAAATGTTCAAATGATCCAATGTTTCACCAAAAAGCAAAGATTAGAGAAAAAGTCAAAAACTGAAAACAGATTTGTGTATCAGAACTTTGTTTTTTCTTCTTTCTTCTCTCATTAATCATCTCACGACCCCTCAGATTTATCTGGTGACCTTTTGGAGGGGCCCGACCCCTAGGTTGGGAACCACTGGACTAAACTAGCTAACTGTATATAAAGTAGTTGAAACTATCTCCACCTCCAGCAGCTACAACAGTAACATGCTGCTCTAACACTGATGCTTCAGTATTAATAATCTAATGATGTCATATATATTAATATATCAGTCAGAGGGACCAAACCACTACTTTTACTGCAATACTTTAATTACATCAAGCTCATAATATGTATGTACTTTTACTTAAGTAGGATTGTTCATGCAGGACTTTTACTTGTAATTGAGTAGTTTGACATTGTTGTATTGGTACGTTGACTTAAATAAAGGATCTGAATTAGGGATGCACGATATTATCGGCACGTCATCAGTATCGGCCGATAAAAGCTCTAAAATGAAATATCGGCATCGGCGAATTCTGCCGATTATGAGAGGTCGACATGTAGCCATCTCCTCCGCCGCCTGACTGTGCTTCCCTTGATTGACTGTTTGGCCCAACGGTCGCGGTGCTTGTTATTCAGGTTAAAGTGGGAAGAAGCAGCGGGTCTGACGAGCAGCTAAGTGAAGTGGAGCCTGCGTAGGAAGCACCGGGACCGTCAGGGTGAAACAGTCCATCAGGTGCTGCGGTGTTCGGCTGCACAGATAGGAAATCCCTCTGCTGACAGGATGTACCACTCTGTTTGAAAAATAAAAAAACGTTATCTTCTTCTTTTTGGTTTATAACGGCGGTTGGCAACCAGCGTATTAGGTGCATTACCGCCACCCTCTGCTCCGGACTGTTGACCAGAGATTAAATCCTACACATTAATCCTGTCTGTCTAATAAACTCAAAGAAAACTCTACTGCTCCACCAACTTGGCAGGTTCATTAAAGTTTTAATGCTGAGCACCTGAATCCAGTCTTCCTAAATTCTTCCTTCATATATTGTCTTTCTTGATCATACTTAGTTCAATCTATGCTTGCATGCATAATAGTCTCCTCAGCCAGCTGGAAAAAAATATGTGCATATATCGGTATCGGCATTGGCAATCAGCCACAATGAGTTGGAAATATCGGCATACCGGATATCAACAAAAAATCCAATATCGTGCATCCCTAATCTGAATACTTCCTCCACCACTGCTGACGTATCAAACCTGTGCAGGAAACTATTCAATCGTCAGTTTACCGACAGGGAGATTTACTTGTAAGGTAAAATTAACAAGAGTTGTCAGGTGAAAAGTCTACATGTCAATAACATATATTGAAGAGAAGAAGACTACACACTAAGCTTCAATGATTTTACTGTACAGCCGACGTTTCGGCTGCACTTGGTCTTTCTCAAGGCAATATACAGTATATCATTATGGTTATGCTCACAAATGTCTCCCCAGCAACTCTATAAGCAAATCCTGCCACATCTATGTCACAATAAATTTAAAGTCTTACAAACGCTGTAACTCAAGACTGCTGCAGGACAGACCTGACAGCATTACCAGAAACAAATAATAAGTGTCTCTTAATGTCTACAGGTCAATCTTCACAAAGATGCTCTCACATTTCCTTCTATACTGCATGAAGCAGATCCAAGTGGATAAAAGGACAAATGTCACAACAGATTCTTCAGTTTCTGATCACATCAGTATCTTAAAACTACTCCACACTAAACTTATCACTCCCTCAAACACTGCAAACTTTCTCTTTCACTTTCATCATTTAAATCTTGCTAATGAGAGAGTTTACAGTTTTTTTCTGAATGCTTAAACACTAACAGTGATTCTTGAAGCACTATGTGTGAAACCATTAACACTTGTAACCAATGCATTTACCAAGTGTGCCAAACTGAAAACACGTTCTCTGCTTTACACTCAATTTGCAGTTTATTAACACACTTCTAGCAAAACTGTAAGCATTGGTCTCTACATTGCACTATTTTGCCAGTTGTCTTTCCACAATGACACATGTGAAAACACTTTTAGATAATGAGTTCACTTACAAATCAGAGCTTGAACAATATAAATAGGCCACAGGTAAACATTTGGTTTGGACAACAATGGAGGCCAATATTGGACAGAGAGTCATGTCAGGACTGGATACGACACTACAGGCGACACCTTTATGTGTGTTTACTACATGTATGACAAAACTGTAGGGGAAATCTTATTTCTTAATCTGTTATTCTGATTTGGTGTGTTGTAGATTGTAAGAATGATGAACTCTTTGTAAGGACAAAGTATGTTTGAATGAACTGTACAAGTAAATAGCATTGAACTCAAATGACTGGTCTTAAACAAACTGACGCCCCTTGCGTCTAGACAGAGGACAGAATTAACTTTGCAGGGGTGAAATCAAGACAGACGTATTGTATTGATGCAAAAACACTATTTTTTAAAAACAGTTTGAGGAGTTTTGCAAGAATTGTTTGCTTTTGCATGAGATGTATAATGTTTTGCTGGTTTGCTGTAAGGTTTTGTGGTTAAATAGCCTGTAGTTTTAAAGATAGTGCCTAAACAATCAGAAAAAAACTGTAATCAGGCTCATGTGAAAACCACTAGATGTCTATGATGTGATGAAAGGGTTACATTCAATGGATCTCCAAAGCATTCACACCTGTGTTAAAGAAACTACATTCACATGACTTTGTTCTTTTATTTATTTAATATAACAGTGCAACATCTTCAGGTGCTGTGTGGTTTAGACACAAAGTCCAGGTAATTGCACCAAAAGAAAAAAAACAGACAAAAAGAGGCAAAATGAAAACTTTAATACTCACTGAAGACATTTACAGACACAAAACAGACTTAATTTGTCTACAGAGACTCATTTATTGTTCTCAAACATATAGTCCTCAATGATAAGACCTTAAAGATCCTGGATCTTTATGCATGTTCATTGTTAAAACAAGTGTGATTAAATACAACAAAACAAGAGTGTGAGCAAAAGTCATCCTGACATATTTAATGTAATATTTTTTCATCTGCTCGTTAAGTTTCATAAAACAATGAATCATTAAACACAAACTTAGGATCTGTTGTCAGCTTGCAGCCAAGAAGGCAGACATGACAAGAGCTGCTAACTTCTAATAGCAAAGTCTGAATCATATCATGGAAGATTTAAAATGCATAGATGAAAACAAAAAGGAATAAAGTGAAGTATAATACACGCTGGTATGTATATTTTCTTTTCATGTTTGCATTCATTGTGTTATAATGAAATGAAAACATCAGTACCTGCTGTTTTGGACAGAGAGGATTGGTTTGAACAGACGGTCCTGAAGTTTTATTTGAACTACAGTTTTTCATGGGACTGTGTGAACTGTATTCAGTGAGTCAGTATCCAACACAGCTGATAGCAGCCATGACAGAAAACCTTTCACAGCCTTTCCTATGACAGTTGTTTGAGTTTAGTATCAGCAGCTCTATGCTGCCCTCTGCTGGACAACATCTGATTAAACTAGTGTAGTAAAACTATTAGAAAAAAGGAAAGACAGGACACAAATATTTATTTTCCAGTTTAATCTGTTTATTTAATGACAGACTAACAGCAGTGTTAATGTTGGATTAGGGGGCATTCTCTACAAGTGTATAGAAGGAAAACAGGAGCATCAGGGCAATCAAATATCACTTTCAAACAACATGATCAGTCTTAAATTAGTGCAAATGTGTTCATAAACGCTCAGCAGCGTCCTCTGCAGTTTCTCTGCAGCACCTGGTATTCCCAGGCGGTCTCCCATCCAAGTACTAATCAGGCCCGACCCTGCATAGCTAATGAATATTAGCAAAACTGGAAAAATTTGATGTGCATTTTTTTAATAGATTTATTCTGTTATTTTACAAGCCACATGTAAATTGTTTCTGTAATTTGTCAACACATTCTCCATATCCAACAAAACAGAAACAAACTTGTATATAACCCACTGTTCAAAGTTATTACACTTAAACTGTACCTTCAACGTGCACAGGTCTACCATTATTACATGCGATTCTAATGAAGACATCAGATAAACGTTGAGCACGGTAGGTACAGTCAGGATAATTAGTTTGTCCAACTCTTCTACAGTTAACAACTGTAAAGCGTTCAGTACTTCGTATGTTTGCATTATTTATAACCCTAAGACAATTGTCACGGACTGATCGTGTATTGGTGGTGATGATGAAGGAATTTATAGGCTTGCAACGAACTATTTCTTCATTAATACGTCTCATTTTTCTATTACATCCATCATCATTCAACATTTCTCTATTGATGTGCTTCTCATTGAAGGTCAGAGGCCCAGAGACTCCAATGGCACAGGGCAGCACCAGCAGCAAACATGCAAACTGGATCCTCATGATTCACTGGTGAAGAAAAAAACAGGAAAATTGTTCTGAGTGAATTTAGAGCAGAACAAGTGATGCAGTGACTTCAGCAACATACTGTATGTGGATCCTGACAGCGCAGAGCCTTTTCCTCTGAATCTTTCTCTTTGTTGTGAATGTTGACTCAAATTAATTATTAAAGTTGCATTGCACATCATTTTCCAAGTGCAGAGTATTGAGAGATTATTTTCTCCTCTTGTCCTAACAATAACTCATCAACTTGTTCTTTCTCTCTATATTATCTGCAGATGTTTTTGTTTCAGGAGGGCAGCTGGCTAGCTCAGTTAACTTTAATTTAGTTTTTTCAAGAGTCTGAGCCTGTCACAGGAAGAAAATACTGCAAACTCATGCATTCAAAAATGCTACATAAAAAATCTCTAGAAGGCTGCTGTGGAAACATTATGAACTACGTGACCAAAGTTGAGCAGATTCAGGATGGTTTTGTTCAAATCTGGAAAAATATTGTCAGGAAATACAAAACTAATAAAATCTACATTTTTTTCATTTATTAATTTAACAAATTTAATCAAGCAAACGTGAGCGAGGCTCACTGAGGAGAATCAGACCACCAAGAGATTTAAAGAGGAACTTTTTCTAATAAGGTCCCTTACCTTATTTCTTGCTCGGCTGATGAGTAGTTGGTTGGTTGACTGGTTGGTTGACTGGTTGGTTGGTTGGTTGGTTGGTTGGTTGGTTCACTGGCTTTGATCCAGGCAGGAGTTGGTCAACTGAGTCAGTTGCTGAAGAGTCTTCAGTGAAGGAAATCCTCTGAAGCTGCGACCTGGTTACAGTCAGTTCATTATATAGTGTCCAGGTGGAAGCAGCAGACACATACTGTAGTCTGTCCTTTAATTTACACCCTTCATGTTCACAGTGTCATGCAGTGATAGTGAAACAGAAAAGGTCACACAAGGACACCTGTGACAGTCAATAATGTACAGCTGTAAATTATTAACTGACATAGGACGACTGTTGGAGTTTCCAACCTTTTTGGCTTTTGACGTCTTACAAAAAGCAGCGTGTAGTCCTGGTCACATTTCAGTTGTCTATGAGTTGTTAAAAACTGCACCAAATAGTGATTTTTCCCTCTAAATTTCTCACATGGTTACATTTCAATAAATGTTCAAATGATCCAATGTTTCACCAAAAATCAAAGATTAGAGAAAAAGTAAAAAAAACTGAAAACAGATTTGTGTATCTGAACTTTGCTTTTTCTTCTTTCCTCTCCCATTAATCATCTCACGACCCCTCAGATTTATCTGGTGACCTTTTGGAGGGGCCCGACCCCTAGGTTGGGAACCACTGGACTAAACTAGCTAACTGTATATAAAGTAGTTGAAACTAGCTCCACCTCCAGCAGCTACAACAGTAACATGCTGCTCTAACACTGATGCTTCAGTATTAATAATCTAATGATGTCATATATAATAATATATCAGTCAGAGGGACCAAGCCACTACTTTTACTGCAATACTTTAATTACATCAAGCTCATAATACTTATGTACTTTTACTTAAGTAGGATTGTTCATGCAGGACTTTTACTTGTAATTGAGTAGTTTGACATTGTTGTATTGGTACGTTGACTCAAATAAAGGATCTGAATTAGGGATGCACGATATTATCGGCACGTCATCGGTATCGGCCGATAAAAGCTCTAAAATGAAATATCGGCATCGGCGAATTCTGCCGATTATGAGAGGTCGACATGTAGCCATCTCCTCCGCCGCCTGACTGTGCTTCCCTTGATGGACTGTTTGGCCCAACGGTCCCGGTGCTTCCTCCGCAGGCTCCACTTCACTCAAGGTGCCCGTCAGACCCACTGCTTCTTCCCACTTTAACCTGAATAACAAACCGGGGCTCAGTGCTCCACATAGAGAACCAGGGCTATCGTTAGCTGGGAGGCTAGCGAAGGCTAGCTGGCTGTGCTTCCCTCCGGTCATGCTGCGGCTAACGCTCCGCTAGCCTCCCAGCTAACGATAGCCCCGGCTCTCTATGTGTATCCAACTGGACCACCGAGCCCCGACTTGTTATTCGGGTTAAAGTGGGAAGAAGCAGCGGGTCTGACGAGCAGCTAAGTGAAGTGGAGCCTGCGTAGGAAGCACCGGGACCGTCAGGGTGAAACAGTCCATCGAGGTGCTGCGGTGTTCGGCTGCACAGATAGGAAATCCCTCTGCTGACAGGATGTACCACTCTGTTTGAAAAATAAAAAAAACGTTATCTTCTTCTTTTTGGTTTATAACGGCGGTTGGCAACCAGCGTATTAGGTGCATTACCGCCACCCTCTGCTCCGGACTGTTGACCAGAGATTAAATCCTACACATTAATCCTGTCTAATAAACTCAAAGAAAACTCTACTGCTCCACCAACTTGGCAGGTTCATTAAAGTTTTAATGCTGAGCTCCTGAATCCAGTCTTCCTAAATTCTTCCTTCATATAGGCCTATTGTCTTTCTTGATCATACTTAGTTCAATCTATGCTTGCATGCATAATAGTCTAAACAAATAATAAGTGTCTCTTAATGTCTACGGGTCAATCTTCACAAAGATGCTCTCACATTTCCTTCTATACTGCATGAAGCAGATCCAAGTGGATCATTCTCTGCTTTACACGCAGTTTGCAGGTTATTAACACACTTCTAGCAAAACTGTAAGCATTGGTCTCTACATTGCACTATTTTGCCAGTTGCCTTTCCACAATGACACATGTGAAAACACTTTTAGATAATGAGTTCACTTAAAAATCAGAGCTTGAACAATATAAATAGGCCACAGGTAAACATTTGGTTTGGACAACAATGGAGGCCAATATTGGACAGAGAGTCATGTCAGGACTGGATACGACACTCCAGGCGATACTTTTATGTGTGTTTACTACATTTATGACAAAACTGTAGGGGAAATCTTATTTCTTAATCTGTTATTCTGATTTGGTGTGTTGTAGATTGTAAGAATGATGAACTCTTTGTAAGGACAAAGTATGTTTGAATGAACTGTACAAGTAAATAGCATTGAACTCAAATGACTGGTCTTAGACAAACTGATGCCCCCTGCGTCTAGACAGAGGACAGAATTAACTTTGCAGGGGTGAAATCAAGACAGACGTATTGTATTGATGCAAAAACACTATTTTTTAAAAACAGTTTGAGGAGTTTTGCAAGAATAGTTTGCTTTTGCATGAGATGTATAATGTTTTGCTGTTTTGCTGTAAGGTTTTGTGGTTAAATAGCCTGTAGTTTTAAAGATAGTGCCTAAACAATCAGAAAAAAACTGTAACCAGGCTCATGTGAAGACCACTAGATGTCAATGATGTGATGAAAGGGTTACATTCAATGGATCTCCAAAGCATTCACACCTGTGTTAAAGAAACTACATTCACGTGACTTTGTTCTCTTATTTATTTAATATAACAGTGCAACATCTTCAGGTGCTGTGTGGTTTAGACACAAAGTCCAGGTAATTGCACCAAAAGAAAAAAAACAGACAAAAAGAGGCAAAATGAAAAGTCAAACACTCACTGAAGACATTTACAGACACAAAACAGACTTAATTTGTCTACAGAGACTCATTTATTGTTCTCAAACATATAGTCCTCAATGATAAGACCTTAAAGATCCTGGATCTTTATGCATGTTCATTGTTAAAACAAGTGTGATTAAATACAACAAAACAAGAGTGTGAGCAAAAGTCATCCTGACATATTTAATGTAATATTTTTTCATCTGCTCGTTAAGTTTCATAAAACAATGAATCATTAAACACAAACTCAGGATCTGTTGTCAGCTTGCAGCCAAGAAGGCAGACATGACAAGAGCTGCTAACTTCTAATAGCAAAGCCTGAATCATATCATGGAAGATATAAAATACATAGATGAAAACAAAAAGGAATAAAGTGAAGCATAATACACACTGGTATGTATATTTTCTTTTCATGTTTGCATTTACTGTGTTAAAATGAAATGAAAACATCAGTACCTGCTGTTTTGGACAGAGAGGATTTGTTTGAACAGACGGTCCTGGAGTTTTAATTGAACTACAGTTTTTCATGGGACTGTGTGAACTGTATTCAGTGAGTCAGTATCCAACACAGCTGATAGCAGCCATGACAGAAAACCTTTCACAGCCTTTCCTATGACAGTTGTTTGAGTTTAGTATTGGCAGCTCTATGCTGCCCTCTGCTGGACAACATATGATTAAACTAGTGCAGTAAAACTATTAGAAAAAGACAGGACACAAATATTTATTTCCAGTTTCATCTGTTAATTTAATGACAGACTAACAGCAGTGTTAATGTTGGATTAGGGGGCATTCTCTACAAGTGTATAGAAGGAAAACAGGAGCATCAGGACAATCAAATATCACTTTCAAACAACATGATCAGTCTTAAATTAGTGCAAATGTGTTCATAAAAGCTCCTCTGCAGTTTCCCTGCAGCACCTGGTATTCCCAGACGGTCTGTCATCCAAGTACTAACCAGGCCCGACCCTGCTTAGCTTCTGAGATCATAGGCCAATTTCATACTGCTGACATGTTTCCTCAGAACAGCCATTCCTATCACTAAATTTCTCCATTACAACACGGGAAACACATCCTGACAGCTGTGAGTGTTATTGTAGATACTGTTCCCCCCTTTGTTTAGTAGCAAAAGGAGCTCACACACCTGTCAAATTCATGCTCTTGACTTGTTCCCTCATAACAGCTAAGTCCTAATAATAATAGTAATAAATACAGCCGCTAAATTAAAAAAAACGCTTGATCAAGTCAGGTTTTAACCCACAACTTTTAAAATTCAGTGCTGCTGTCAAACACAATGAGCTAAAGATTTATAGTCTTGTGGGTTCTGGTTTCTTGCCTTTTTGATTCGTTTACAATGTCTGAACATTTTACCAAAACATGCTTTGATGCAGCTTTGTTCAAGTCTGACTGACTTTGTATTGAAACTACAGTCTTGTGGGTTGTTTGTCACTAAACAGACTTATAACTGTGTGTTGATGAAAATGATGGTTCTGGTTTCGCCTCTTGTGGATTTTACTCCTGAGGTGTTTGTTTCCTGATCTGCTCGTTCTCCTGCATCATTAAAGCTTTTCTGGACCTTCAGATAAAAGCAAAACATGAGTCATTTTCCACTCACATTATTACAATACATCATACATATTTCTATCACTGCATTACTCTGACAGTTATCAGTTATGTGGATAAACAGGCTGACTATGAGTACACAATGGACCATGAAGAGTAAAGTGCATCAGAATCAGCTTCATGTATAAATAACACATTAGTTAGAGAGATATAGAGACAGAAAGGAACTTAAATGACAAAATAGAGAGAAGACAGATTAAATCATTTTCTGAAGAAGCAATTAATAATAAATATGAACAAGTGAATAATTATGAAATTGTTTTAATGATAATATCTCCTCAGCGTCCCTGTGTGACAGACTGAAGGATTTAAGAACATTTATATATTATTTATTTATAGGTGTTGTCTGTATAGATTCTTTAAGCTCTGTGTTTCCTCTTAATGTCAATAAATTATTACCATATTAACTGTGAGACACTGGTATCACAACAAGACAGATATTGAGTTGAAAGTTGAAATGACCTGTTCTTATGTTTATGTCTGAGCAGGACAGTGACGACTACAGCAACACAAACAACGACCACTGCTGTGATCAATACAAAGATCAAAGTGAAATCTATGAGAAAAAGAGGAAAAATGTGATATGAAACACTAAATATTCATAAAGCAAGTACAGTTTAATGTGAATTTTGACTTGAGACAACTTTAAGGTTAACTTACTCTTATTGGATCCAGATTCATCATTAAAACCTGAAGAAAGAAAACAAAATAGAATCGTAAAATAATCATCAGTTAATAAATCTGTGGTTTTTGAAGTGTTTCTCACCATCAGCAGATGATCGTTGGACTTCAGGAATCATCTTAAACACTTGAATTTCAGGGACTGAGAGCAGTCGTGCTGCACATCCAACCTGTGTATCGTTTCCATGGAAACCAGACAGCACAGCTGTAGTGGTGACGGTGACTGTACCGTTGGTGTTGGTGACACTGACTGTGCTGTTGTGAGAGAAGTAGAGGTCTTGTTGTGGGACATTCAGAGTTACTGAAGGAGCAGGACGACCTGTGGCCGAGCAGGACACAACGGTCTCTTCAGTAGAGTTTGATTCTCTGATTTGTAGAATGGGTTCATGCAGCTCTGCAAAGACAAAACATTAAAAAAATATCACATGGAGCAAGTTGTTACAATAAAAATCAACTAGTTTGCTGATTTCCTCTGTTTTATAACATTATAAATCAAATATTTTTGGGCTTTAGACTGAATAAAACACACATTTTAAGAAATCTTTGGTTTCTTGGACATTATGATGAGCAGTTGTCTCTGTTTCCTAGATTTAATTTCACAAACTGAGAAATTTGATATGATTATAATATAATTTAAATATCATGACCATCATGTCTTCTTCCTAGGTTCCTTTTCAGCACTTTGGCCAGGCTGGCAAAGAGTCATAACTCTACTGATCCATGTATTCCTATAGCTCTCAGTAGTAACGACTGAAGCCATGAGCTTCTTTAATGATAAAATTCTAACTATTAGAGACAAAATTAACCACCTCCTGCCCTCAACAGGCACCGTTCTCTCCCCAAACACAGGAACCTTGGTAACGGCAGTAAATCTTGACATATATTTGGACTGTTTTTCTCCAGTAGACTTGTCTGAACTAACTTCAATGATTTGTTCAGCTAAACCATCAACCTGTCTCTTAGATCCCATCCCAACTAGGCTGCTTAAGGAAGCCTTACCCTTAGTGAGCACTTCTTTACTAGATATGATCAATCTGTCTTTAGTAACAGGCTATGTACCACAGTCCTTTAAAGTAGCTGTAATTAAACCTCTTCTTAAGAAGCCTACTCTTGATTCAGGCGTTTTAGCCAATTATAGAACTATATCTAACCTTCCATTTCTATCTAAGATCCTTGAGAAAGCAGTCTCTAATCAGTTATGTGACTTTCTACATAACAATAGTTTATTTGAGGATTTTCAGTCAGGATTGAGAGCGCATCATAGCACAGAGACAGCACTGGTGAAAGTCACAAATGACCTCCTAACTGCATCGGACAAAGGATTTGTCTCTATACTTGTCCTGTTAGATCTTAGTGCTGCATTCGACACAATTGACCATCAAATCCTTTTGCAGAGACTAGAACATTTAATTGGCATTAAAGGAACTGCATTAAGCTGGTTTAAGTCCTATTTATCAGACCGATTTCAGTTTGTACATGTTAATGATGAATCCTCAGTGAAGGCAAAAGTTAGACACGGAGTTCCACAAGGTTCTGTACTTGGACCAATTCTATTCACCTTATATATGCTTCCTTTAGGTAATATTATCAGGAAACACTCCATAAATTTTCATTGTTACGCAGATGACACCCAATTATATTTATCAGTGAAGCCAGATGAACCCAATCAGTTAAACAAACTCCAAACATGCCTTAACGACATAAAGACCTGGATGACCTGCAATTTTCTACTACTAAATTCAGATAAAACTGAAGTTATTGTGCTTGGCCCTAAACGCCTTAGAAACACATTATCTAATGATAAAGCTACTCTGGATGGCATTACCCTGGCCTCCAGCACCACCGTAAGGAATCTGGGAGTTATCTTTGATCAGGATATGTCCTTTAACTCCCACATAAATCAAATCTCAAGGATTGCCTTTTTTCACTTACGTAATATCACAAAAATCAGGCACATCCTGTCCCTAAAAGATGCAGAAAAACTAGTTCACGCATTTGTTACTTCTAGGCTGGATTATTGCAATTCCTTATTATCAGGCTGCCCTAACAAGTCTCTAAAGACTCTCCAGCTGGTCCAGAATGCAGCTGCACGTGTTCTGACTAAAACTAGAAAAAGAGACCACATTTCTCCCATTTTAGCTTCACTACTTCCTTCTCCTAACTTACAAAGCCCTTAATGGTCAGGCACCATCATATCTTGAAGAGCTCATAATACCGTATTATCCCACTAGAACACTGCGCTCCCAGTATGCAGGCTTACTGGTGGTCCCTACAGTCTTTAAAAGTAGAATGGGAGGCAGAGCCTTCAGCTATCAGGCTCCTCTTCTATGGAACCATCTACCGGATTCAGTCCGGGGTGCAGACACCCTCTCTATGTTTAAGAGTAGGCTTAAAACTTTCCTTTTTGATAAAGCTTATAGTTAGGGCCGACCAGGCTCGCCTTGGATCAGCCCTTAGTTATGCTGCTATAGGCCTAGACTGCTGGGGGACTTCCCATGAGCTCCTCTCTCCTCCTCCTCCTCTCCATCTGTATGCATTCATGTAACATCAATGCATGTCACTAACTTTGCTTCTTCCCCGGAGTTTTTTGTGCTTTCTCATCTCACAGGAAAACCTGACTCCCGGGCCGAACCTTCGCGGTCCTTCACAGTCCTGATGGCATCCTTCCCTGGCTGTTGCTGCTTGTACTTGTTGTTGTTGTTGTGATTGTTTTTCTTCTGTCCCCCCTCCCCCTTTCCCTCTCTCTTTCTCTCTCTCAACCCAACCGGTCAAAGCAGATTGCCGCCCACCAAGAGCCGGGGTCTGCTTGAGGTTTCTACCCGTTAAAGGGGAGTTTTTCCTTACCGCTGTCGCCAAGTGCTTGCTCATGGGGGAATTGTTGGGTCTCTGTATATTAAAGAGTACGGTCTTGACCTGCTCTATGTGAAAAGTGCCTTGAGATGACTTCTGTTGTGATATGGCGCTATATAAATAAAAATTGATTGATTGATTGATTGATTACATTTGGGAATAAAATGAACTTTTATGACAGTTGGATGCAAAGTGAGTGAAAGGTGGAGTATGTACAACATGCTGTTTGTGGTGTGAAATATTTGCATTTCGTGGCAAAATCCCAGCAAGCAGACAATTTAACAGCCATCATTTCTAACTGCCATCAATGTGAAACAAGTTAAAACTGTAATTCACCATGAATATGTCTTCAAAAGTGAAGAAAGGAGCTCACCATAGAGTTGGAGGCAGGTTCTGCCTGTCAGAGAACCATCAGGAAACGTGTTAAACAGACAGAGATAGCAGCCTTCATCCTGATCCATCACCTTCCTGATAACTATGGAGCAGTTCTGCAGTCCAGCATCTTTAAACTCCACTTTCCCCTGAAAACCATCATTCACTGTTTGTCCGAAGTATTTGTTGTAGCTGGCAAAATTCTTCTCCTTCCCCTCAGGTGAAAGTTTCTGCCATGTGACCTGAAGAACATCTCTAGACTGCATGAGCTGACAGCTGAGATGGACATCTTCTCCTACTGCTGCCATCACAGTCTGCTGTGTTTGTATCACAGCTGTTAGACCTGCATGGAGGACAAGAAATATGGGGTTTAAACTGTGTGTGAACTTTAGGTTGATGTGAACATTTCAACACAATTTCTGTTATAAATTGATACTTAACTGCTCAAAATGATTTATAATGTAATGGTGAAAGTGCAACTTAGTGGTAAAATATGATTTATTTCAGCAAATATAGTTTTGCTTTTCAAAGTAGGACAGGCTGCAGGTAAAGTACTAAACTTTATTATAGAGACTGAACAGTGATGTTAAAAATGAAAAAGAGTGTGAGTCACTTTAAACTTCATGTTAACTCATAAATGTGTTGCTGGTTGTTGTGAACACAGATGTTGAAATTAGAGACAACTGTTCCTGAGAGGGCCTCAAGCTGTTTATCTTAGTTACATTTCTAATAAATTACACATGCTGCTTTTTTGTCTTAGTTTGCTGTAAATTCAAATTATCACCAGCAAGAAACATTCACCTGTCACACTTTGAATGTGGAAAACAAGAATAAATCAGCAGGATTCAATATTTCTTCTCAAAATATTCACTTTGAGTTTAAGTTAAAAATACACAGGAATCCTCCACGGTGCTTTAAATTTCATCAGAAAAAATGACTTCTGTAAAAGTACAGACCACTGTAACATCTCTCTCTTACCTTTTGGAAAAACTCCCAAAACAAAGAAGATCGTCATGACTGCAGCTTGTGTCATCATCGCTGCAAGTTTCAACTCAACTATACTGATCTCTGATGGTATCAATGTTATAATATAAAGTTCTCACTAGAATAAATATGTCTACATATAAAACAGTAACATACACTGATTCGTTTCTAAAATGTAATATAATTCTAAATTGTAATATAAAACAGCGTATTACGTATCTGAGTCCCACGATGTAAAGAAACGATCCAATCAGGCGGAATAGCGGTCACATCTGTTTTTTTGGTTTTTGTATTTGTGTAAGATGCTCGCACCGCCCCATTTTCCCCATAGACTACCATTGTAAAAGAGACGTCTGTAAAACTGTAGACAGGACACCTTGAACTGCAAAGTCAATTATGACTCTTTCTATTATGAACTTTTGATCCATGGGGGTTTTATATTTGTAAAACGTCCTTCGAGCCGAGAAAAGCGATTTAAAAATCTGTGACGTCTTCACTACGTAAAGTGAGCTGACCACTGATCAACTTTCATAGGAATGAATGTGTCATTTGTTAGTTCGGTATCCAGATCTTATGATACGTCCATGTTCAGCAGACTCGGGGTCACTGATGTGTGTAAGAGGCAGAGAAAATGGAGCAGCTTTCAGTTTAGTTCATCAGTTTCAGTTACCAGTGAACCTTGTAAAGCTCACAGGAGTTTTATGTTTAACCACTTTTTTTGTTGATACATTGAGCTATATGTGAAATGTATTGTTCAACAGAAATAACCAGCTTAGAAATGTTTAGCTTAATGCTTGTAAATTTTGATTTATAACTATAAAATTTGGTCAAAATAACAAAATAATCAATCTGGTCGCCTGGAGAGTGAGAATTCTTGTCAGGGTTCATATGTTTAGCAATAAATCGTGACAGTTTACTTCACACTTTCTGGGTGGAAACACACTACATGTGTAAAAAGTCTCTGTGTCCTTCGTAACTGTATCATTCCACTCACATGAGGGGAGACAGATTTCCTACTTATTGTATTTACAGCTTCCTGCCTCTCGCACCTGCTGAGTTTGGTTTGTGCGCTGCTGAGGGTAAAGCTGTGGTGCAGGCAGCCGGATGGTGCAAATGAACTGAAGCAGCTGTGGTACTCTCACGCTGGTCTCTCAGGAACTGAAAGGAAACAACAGAAAAATATGCTTTTGTTTTGTTTTAAATGTATGAGAATGAAAGAATAAAGTAAAGAAACTACATTCACGTGACTTTGTTCTCTTATTTATTTAATATAACAGTGCAACATCTTCAGGTGCTGTGTGGTTTAGGCACAAAGTCCAGGTAATTGCGCTACAAGAAAAAAAAACAGACAAAAAGAGGCAAAATGAAAACTCAGACACTCACTGAAGACATTTACAGACACACAACAAACTTAATTTGTCTACAGAGACTCATTTATTGTTCTCAAACATATAGTCCTCAATAATAAGACATTAAAGATCCTGGATCTTTATGCATGTTCATTGTTAAAACAGGTGTGACTAAATACAACAAAACAAGAGTGTGAGCAAAAGTCATCCTGACACATTTAATGCAAAATGTTTTCATCTGCTCGTTAAGTTTCATAAAACAATGAATCATTAAACACAAACTCAGGATCTGTTGTCAGCTTGCAGCCAAGAAGGCAGACATGACAAGAGCTGCTAACTTCTAATAGCAAAGTCTGAATCATATCATGGAAGATTTAAAATACATAGATGAAAACAAAAGGGAATAAAGTGAAGTACAATACACACTGGTATGTATATTTTCTTTTCATGTTTGCATTTATTGCGTTAAAATGAAATGAAAACATCAGTACCTGCTGTTTTGGACAGAGAGGATTGGTTTGAACAGACGGTCCTGAAGTTTTAATTGAACTACAGTTTTTCATGGGACTGTGTGAACTGTATTCAGTGAGTCAGTATCCAACACAGCTGATGATCGACATCTGTAAAAGGCCTGTTTGTCGGTTTTTCTCCGCTTACGGCCATACCACCCTGAACACGCCCGATCTTGTCTGATCTCGGAAGCTAAGCAGGGTCGGGCCTGGTTAGTACTTGGATGGGAGACCGCCTGGGAATACCAGGTGCTGTAAGCTTTTTCACTTCTCTTTACAAACTACAGAGGGCGCTGCTGGGTTTTTATGAACACAGTTGCACTAATTAAAGACTGATCATGTTTGAAAGTGATTTTTCATACTCTTGCTGCTCCTATTTTCCTTCTATACACTTGTAGAGAATGCCCCCTAATTTGCCAGTGAATAAACAGATGAAACTGGAAATAAATATTTGTGTCCTGTCTTCATTTTTTTCTAATAATTTTACGACACTAGTTTAATCAGATATTCTGTCAAATGTTATATTTCCAGTTTCAGTAGCTACTACTAATCATACAAGATAATCCACTTCTTACTGTTTTAATCTGTAATTTGACCTTTTCTGACCTCACAACCATAAAAAAGGTGTCCAGTTCAAGTTGAAGAAGTTCAGATACCAGTAAAGTGATTTTAAATAAATTCTCTGGGATTGTAGTTGACTGGTTTCCTGATCAGCCTCCTCTGCAAATGCATTTTAATTTAATTTTTTAAATTGATTTAGCATCACAGTGTCAAAATCACATCATTGTACAGTGAGCTTAAGTTTTACACCAGTTGAAAAAAATGTTCATTTGAGGTTTTTCTTCAGTCAGAAAGTGGGACACATTTGAGTTTGCTCCAGTTACTGACGGAGAGGGAATCAAACCAACCACCTCACGTCCACAGATGTATCCGAGGTCTGCTGACTTGAAAAAGATCACTGACTGACTATGGATTAAACCCACAATTTCAAAACCTTCAAACTTTGAATTTTTACTCAAAAGTTTCTAATTGGCCATGATTAGAATCCACAACCTTAAAATGGGTCTGCAGTCATCTAACTTTAATCAAGGGTTTTCAGTTGTTAATTGGTACGCTAACTTATAAAAGTCATTTATCCAGTCAGGATTGAACCTACATGTTTAAAGCTTGAGTGTTGCTGTTAATCACAGTGAGCTACAGCTTAACAACAAACTAAGATGCTTCACTTTAGGTTTTAAATCTGATTTAGGATTGAAACCACAATTTAAAAGTTAGCTACAGCTGCTGGATCATCAATACGATCTGCCCCAACTGTATCTCTACAAAAACATAGTCAATGGCTATGCTGGCTATAGTCTATAGATGGATAGATAAACTAAAAACTGTAGTTATAAACAGAATTAAACTTTAAGCTTCTGAAATATCATTTTTTAGACAGTTCAGGATTTATCAGGAAGACGGCTGCTTCACTGTATATTTTGACAATATTTTACTATTACTTTGGCTCAATTTTAACAACAGTTTCAGTATGCAAAGAAACAAACCAATTTGCTAAATTATTACCTTTTAAAAATACAATGCTATCTCTGCATACAAACCGCGACACCTATGTGAGAATGCTGTTCATCGACTTCACTTTAGCATTCACCACCATTTCGCCCCTAAAACTGATCACCAAACTCGGTGACCTTGACATCAACACCTCCATCTGTAACTGGAGACTCGACTTCCCAAGCAAAAAAAGTTCTCTGAAGGGTTTGTCAAGAATAACCTTTAGAAAACCTTCAGGGAACATTCTCTAAAGGTTCTCTGAATGTTTCATAAAAATAATGTTAAATAAAATAAAGTTTTACAAAAATAACCATTACAGAACCTTTAGCAAACATTCTCTGAAGGTTACCTGAGGGTTTTTTAAAATAACCTTCAGCGAACCTTTAGGAAATGTTCCCTAGATTCAGATTAAAGCTTGAAATATAAATAAGTTATTTCAATTAAACACTCTCCGACCAAAATCGTCACAGAAAATAACATTTAATGTTGTTAAAGCACCAGTTTTGATTTGTAAATGAATGTGAGTGACTCTTCAGTATCTGCTGTCCACAGCTGCTTTATACTGTATGAAAAGCTTCTCCTTCAGTTCATTAAATCCCTGCAGCATCTGAAGGCAGCAGGACTGATATGTTGATAAATCTGCACCCAAAATCACAAAACCTTTCATGTAGATTAATGTCTGATTCTTGACAAAATGTCCGTAACATGTCACCTAATCTGGGGTTTTCTGAAATGTCAGTCCACAAATGATGGTATGTAAGATTTTTTCTTTTGAGTGCCTGTAAATATCTGTACCTGTGCGCATTTTACACATGCCTGGCACAGCAGTGGAAACTTCATTTTTCTTTATCAAACTATGAAAAACACTGAGCCAGAGAGGTGTCGAATCAACTCAATGGTAATTTTGATGCTGGTGTTAGTGAAGCATCTTCGTGTAATGTGCTGAGAAACTGAGAAAGAGATCAGACTGTATTTTTCACATAACCCAGCAGATTGTGATTGGTGCCTTCAAGGTGTGAACAGGTGTCAACATGTCAGAGACATTAAAGTAGTTCCTCTCTGAGTCAAAGGTAAAATTCAGTGATTTATTTTATTATACATTTTTAATGTTTAAAATGTAAAAAAATATGGTAAAAAATAGTACAAAAACATCAAAACCTCTGTGTACATTAATCTTTTCGATCTGGAGATATAAGATGAGAGATTCATCTTGTTCAGGACACTTTTTGATTCTTTTACAATGTCTGAACATTTTACAATCAACACATGATTTGATGCAGCTTTGCTCAAGTCTGACTGACTTCGTATTAAAACTACAGTCTTGTGGATTATTGTTTGTCATAAATAGACTTTTAACTGTGTTAATACGGTGGTACTTGTTTCTTCTCTTTTGGATTTTTCTCATGAGATGCCCGTCGTCGGATCTGAGCGTTCTCCGGATTCATTAAAAGTGTTTTACACCTTCAGATAAAAACAAGACATGAGTCAATTTCCACTCACATTATCACAATACATCATACATATTTCTATCACTGAATGACTCTGACAGTTAACAGTTATGTGGATAAACAGGCTGACAATGAGTACACAATGGACCATGAAGAGTAAAGTGCATCAGAATCAGATTCATGTATAAATAACACATTAGTTAGAGAGATATAGAGACAGAAAGGAACTTAAATACTAACCCTAACCCTAACCACAACAGACAAAGAGAAGACAGATTAAATAATTTACTGAAGAAGAAATTAATAATAAATATGAACAAGTGAATAATTATGAAATCGTCTTACTCATCAGTGTCTTTGATTGGTTCTTGTGTCATCTCCATCTCCTCATCGTCCCTGTGTGAAAGACTGAAGGATTTAAGAACATTTATATATTATTTATTTATAGGTGTTGTCTGTATAGATTCTTTAAGCTCTGTGTTTCCTCTTAATGTCAATAAATTATTACCATATTAACTGTGAGACACTGGTATCACAACAAGACAGATATTGAGTTGAAAGTTGAAATTACCTGTTCTTATGTTTATGTCTGAGCAGGACAGTGACGACTACAGCAACACAAACAACGACCACTGCTGTGATCAATGTAACAATCAAAGTGAAATCTATGAGAAAAAGAGGAAAAATGTGATATAAACACTAAACATTCATAAAGCAACTACAGTTTAAATGTGAATTTTGACTTGAGACAACTTTAAGGTTAACTTACTCTTATTGGATCCAGATTCATCATTAAAACCTGAAGAAAGAAAAACAAATATCAGAATCATAAAGTGATAATAAGTCTATAAATCTGTGGATTTGGAAGTGTTTCTCACCATTCGCAGGAATCGTCATAAACACCTGAATTTCAGAGACTGAGAGCAGTCGTGCTGCACATCCAACCTGTGTGTCGTTTCCATGGAAACCAGACAGCACAGCAGTAGTGGTGACGGTGACTGTACCGTTGGTGTTGGTGACATTGACTGTGCTGTTGTGAGAGAAGTAGAGGTCTCGTTGTGGGACATTCAGAGTTACTGTGGGAGCAGGACGACCTGTGGCCGAGCAGGACACAACTGTCTCTTCAGTAGTGTTTGATTCTCTGATTTGTAGAATGGGTTCATACAGCACTGCAAAGACAAAACATTGAAAAAAAATACTGTTTCACATGAATTAATTTCTTACAAAGATAAACGCTTTTACATGATTAATGCAGAAAGGTCTTTACAGCTGCACAAATTAGTTGATTAATCGATCGATTTCGGCAGAAATGCCATCAACAATGAAAATAAGTTTCAGGACTAGTCCTCACCATACAGTTGGAGGCAGGTTCTGCCTGTCAGAGAACCTTCAGGAAACGTGTTAAACAAACAGAGATAGCAGCCTTCATCCTGCTCCATCACGTTCTTGATAACTATGGAGCAGTTCTGCAGTCCAGCATCTTTAAACTCCACTTTCCCAAGAAAATCTTCACTCACTCCTTGCTCAAGGTTTCTGTAGCCAACAAAATTCTTCTCCTTCCCCTCAGGTGAAAGTTTCTGCCATGTGACCTGAAGAACATCTCTAGACTGCATGAGCTGACAGCTGAGATGGACATCTTCTCCTACTGCTGCCATCACAGTCTGCTGTGTTTGTATCACAGCTGTTAGACCTGCATGGAGGAAAAGAAATATGGGGTTTAAACTGTGTGTGAACTTTAGGTTGATGTGAACATTTAAACACAATTTCTGTTATAAATTGATACTTAACTGCTCAAGATGATTTATAATGTAATGGTGAAACTGCAACTCAGTGATAAAATATGATTTATTTCAGCAAATATAGTTTTGCTTTTCAAAGTAGGACAGGCTGCAGGTAAAGTACTAAACTTTATTATAAAGACTGAACAGTGATGTTAAAAGTGAAAAAGAGTTTGAGTCACTTTAAGCTTCATGTTACTCATAAATGTGTTGCTGGTTGGTTGTGATGAACACAGATGTTGAAAACAGAGAAAACTTATCTTTGTTACATTTCTAATAAATTACGCATGTTGCTTTTTTGTCTTAGTTTGCTGTAAATAAAAATTGTGATCAGCAAGAAACATTCACCTGTCAAACTTTAATTGTGGAAAACAAGAATAAATCAGCAGGATTCAATATTTCTTCTCAAAACATTCACTTTGGGTTAGAGTTAAAAATACACAGGAATCCTCCTTCAATGTCAGCAGAAAAATGACTTCTGTAAATGTACAGAATACTGTAACATCTCTCTCTTACCTTTTGGAAAGACTCCCAAAACTAAAAAGATTGTCATGACTGCATAGATTCTTTAAGCTCTGTGTTTCCTCTTAATGTCAATAAATTATTACCATATTAACTGTGAGACACTGGTATCACATTCTTATGTTTATGTCTGAGCAGGACAGTGACGACTACAGCAACACAAACAACAACCACTGCTGTGATCAATGCAACAATTAAAATGAAATCTATGACACTAAACATTCATAAAGCAACTACAGTTTAAATGTGAATTTTGACTTGAGACAATTTTAAGATTAACTTACTCTGATCGGATCCAGATTCCTCATTAAAACCTGAAAAATTAAACTCAGTCAGAATCGTTAAATGATAATCAATTTATAAATCTATGGTTTTGGAAGTGTTTCTCACCATCAGCAGACGATTGTTTCACTGCAGGAATCGTCTTAAACACTTGAATTTCAGGGACTGAGAGCAGTTGTGCTGCACATCCAACCTGTGTGTTGTTTCCATGGAAACCAGACAGCACAGCTGTAGTGGTGACGGTGACTGTACCGTTGGTGTTGGTGACACTGACTGTGCTGTTGTGAGAGAAGTAGAGGTCTTGTTGTGGGACATTCAGAGTTACTGTGGGAGCAGGACGACCTGTGGCCGAGCAGGACACAACTGTCTCTTCAGGAGAGTTTGATTCTCTGATTTGTAGAATGGGTTCATGCAGCTCTGCAAAGACAAAACATTAAAGAAATATCACATGAAGCAAGTTGTTACAAAAAATCAACTAGTTTGCTGATTTCCTCTGTTTTATAACATTATAAATCAAATATATTTGAGCTTTAGACTGAATAAAACAAGTGTTTTAAGAAATCTTTGGGTTCTTGGACATTTTGATGAGCAGTTGTCTCTATTTCCTACATTTCATTTCACAAATTGAGGAATTTTATATAATGATAATATAATTTAAATATCATGTACATCATATCTTCTTACATTCGGGAATAAAATGCACTTTTATGACAGTTGGATGCAAAATGTGTGAAATGCGGAGTATGTACAACATGCTTTTATTGGTTTGAAGTATTTGTATTTCATGGCAAAATGACGGCAAGCAGACAATTTAACAGCCATCATTTCTAACTGCCATCAATGTGAAACGAGTTAAAACTGTAATTCACCATGAATATGTCTTCAAAAGTGAAGAAAGGAGCTCACCATAGAGTTGGAGGCAGGTTCTGCCTGTCAGAGAACCATCAGGAAACGTGTTAAACAAACAGAGATAGCAGCCTTCATCCTGCTCCATCACGTTCTTGATAACTATGGAGCAGTTCTGCAGTCCAGCAACTTTAAACTCCACTTTCCCAAGAAAATCTTCACTCACTCCTTGCTCAAAGTTTCTGTAGCCGACAAAATTCTTCTCCTCCCCATCAGGTGAAAGTTTCTGCCATGTGACCTGAAGAACATCTCTAGACTGCATGAGCTGACAGCTGAGATGGACATCTTCTCCTACTGCTGCCATCACAGTCTGCTGTGTTTGTATCACAGCTGTTTGACCTGCATGGAGGAAAAGAAATATGGGGTTTAAACTGTGTGTGAACTTTAGGTTAATGTGAACATTTTAACATGAATTCTGTTATAAATTGCTAATTAACTGCTCAAAATGATTTATAATGTAATGGTGAAACTGCAACTCAGTGATAAAATATGATTTATTTTGACAAATATAGTTTTGCTTTTCAAAGGTGTTTTCCTTCCAGCTATCACTTTGTACAAATGAAGTCTACAGCGTAGACTGTGTTAATATAATTAAGTGTTAATTAATTGTATGAATAAATTCTAAGTTTAAATTTTAGATTTTAAACTGTTACTTAATAATTACCACATATCGATAACTTCTATATTTGACAGTTGAGATAATGTGTCATGAGTAGTGACATCTGATGAATTAAACTCCTCCGTCCTCGCTGTGAGGAGCTGAGACGCGAATGAGGGACGCGAGGACACACGTTAACATAATGAAAAGCTCCTTGTATCCAGCTGTAACTGCAGCACGAACATGAAGGAAGTTGAACTTTCAGAGATGATTTCTGGGCTAATAATGCAGCAATACATTTAAAAGAGGGCATAACATTGATATATATTTTCATGAATATTGGACATTGCATGTAGAATATCACTTCCTGTTTGCACTAAAGTGATTGGTTGATCAAACTTCTGTCGGAAGACAGAAAAACTCAAAATGGAGAAATGAAAAAAGAAAAAAAAACAACCACATGACTACGTTTAGGAGGACTCCTGATTAAATCACTTAACATATGTGTATTATACAGAATGTGCAAACTGAGAGCTGATGACATGACCAGTATAATAATATGCTTGGATGACAAGGATTGAATTCAAAGAGAGTTTTTTCTTGCCATTGTTGCCAAGTGCTTGATCGTGGGGGAATGTTTGGTCTCTGTAGATAATATTGTAAAGATTATGGTCTAGACCTGCTCAATATAAAAAGTGCCCTGAGATAACTTCTGTTATGATTTGGCACTAAATAAAATTGACTTGACATGGCATAAGAACTCTAATTGGCCTTAAATCAGCTGTAAAAGGAAATGCAAATATATTTTGTATTTAAACTTAAACATTAGAATGTTTAAGACATTTTACATCAACATGAAAATTGTAGTGGACACGAAAAATATTCAATAAAGACTTGAGTTGATATAAAAATGTTGATTTAGCAAATGTGTTTATGAGTATGAATCTTACCATCAGTAGAACATAAGCAGATGAGTAGAGCACAGATAATCAGGAAATGTGAAGAAAACGCCATGACCAGATTACATCCCAGGCAGCGGTGGATGTCAGTGATAAATGACACAAAATACTGAAATCCAAATGTTGAAAATGCAAAATGCTGTGTCTATCAAGGTGCACCATGTACACACTGTAAAGTGTTTGACTTCAGTGGACTTGCTCTTTCCAAATATCACCCAGTGTCTAGGTGTAGAGAGACGTCACAGATGGCGCGGTATGAAACGTAGTGAACATTTCCTACGTTCATTGCGCATACACACCTGTCCTCATGTGTCTCCTCTACATTGTTTACAATCCATTGGCACTGTCAGAAATTAGTCACTGAGTGAAAAGTATCCAAGTCATCACTCAGTGATACATAAAGCAAGGGCAACAACTTTGTGTCAGTTCTTTATCACAACTTCTTCCTTGAGAATCTTAATTAATATGTTATAAGCATTGAAGCAATGATCAATCATCTAAGTGCTGTAACAAGTGTGAATTTTAGTTCATTTGTACAGTCCTGCAGTCTTCTGCTAACAGAAGAAATTCACAATATTTTTAACAACAGTCCTGAGAAAAACAGTCCAATGCTTTGGTCGTTTTTTACTAATCAACAACACTTTTATGCTTAATCTATTATAAACAAAAGTGACAGTATTTTCAGACTGTGTCCTTGTGCAGGAGCGTGCAGGCATGTGGTTCACATCCTGCTGTTGGTTTCATGCTATTCCACTAATTGACAGTGAGTGATGGTAACACGGCACCACAGGTAACAATACTCTTAAAAAGGCAGCAGAGAGGACTGTCAGCATGCAAATATGGATGTAAACATTGTACGAGTTGAAATAGTTTTAAAATACAGCTTGCAAATGTTTTATGAGGAAGGAACAGGTATTTAAAGTATAGCAAAATGCTAGAAAAATGACACAAATATAGCAAGTTTAGCTAACTAATATCAAAAACATTGTTTACTGGCCCAGAACTGATAATCAAACATTGAAGCTTCCTCAGTAGTTTATGTTTTGATAGTATGTGAAGAGCATTTACAGGTGGTCGTTAAGAAACAGATAAGTTTAACCAAAAAGGTGCCTGTTCTGTGGTCAAAGGTGGGTTTTTATATGGTTTTTACAATGGCTTCAGATGTGACACATCATATCAGACCTCTGAGACAATAACTGGTGCAGTGGTATCATGTGGAATCCACAAACCTTCACTTGTTCTCTGCTTGAAGGGTCAAAGGTTTACAATCTCACTTAATGTTATAAAAGTCAATCACTTTTGTCTTGTCAGACACCAAAGCCTAGCAAAACCTCCCTCAGAGTTTATAAGCCTATAAGTCTATAAATGGCCAAATAATCAGTAGGACAGCTGCTTATTTCCTTTGACCTGCACAGTAATACAGCTTTAAACGGACTACCTTGATAAAAACACTATGAGAAGGTTAACAAAATTTGTTCATGCACACAATATAATAATTAAAAAGTCACAAACATTGGAGTTTGATCCAAGATTCTTACAATATCAATAAAAGATATAATATATACAAACAGTAATTTACAGTTTATCAATAATTAAAACTGTCATTTATAATTATTTATTGTTATGAAATTCTCAGAGTTTCAGTTTTCACATCCAGATGAAAAAGTTAAATCTGATTATAATCTGTGTTGTAGTTACTGGTTACTTTCAGGGCCACCAGGATTTTACAGTGATTGAGGTAATACAACAGAGGTAATGTTCAAATTCCCCCAACATAACACAACCCACCTACACATTTATTGATTAGCCATGAAAATATTGTATTATTATTATATCTAAGTATTACTCTATCATAAGTAATTATGACCTTAATGTTGTTTCTCTATGCTGCAAGTTATGTCATTCAGTGAAAAATACTAAATTCATTCTGTTATTTATTTGGTTTTATTTGCACTCAAATTTTCAGATTGACAAAACAATTTTGCCACAAGGTCCATTTAGTAGATGTTGTGGAGCTTTCAACCCTATCACATGGTCTTCATTTCAGATAGAACTTGCACAGTCAGCATTTAAGTGAAGATATTCAAATGTCCATTGTTTTCTGAGCACCTTAAGGACTTCTCATCCACATTGGCTTAACATTTCAGATTGAAAGCTCATTCTTGACCTTTGAAATATCACTTGACAAAACAACTGCTGTTAAGTCCAGCATGTGTAATATGTGTTATGAGTTTGTGTCTTACTCCAAAACATTTTTCAGATTGTTTAATGGGTCATTCCAACTAACTAAGACTTATATATCATTATAGTTATACTCACAAATATTTACATCTTCAGTACTCAGGATTATTTTGTTAGAAAACAGTGTTACAGTCATTATCTTGAAGGAAAAGATGACACAACTATACAAGATTAACCATTTAAGGTGCTCAGCATTGAAACAGCTTTACAGCTTATTGAGAAAGAGTTTGATACATGGAGGATGAAACAGTACGCTGATTTGAATAAAGCAGACTGACAGGAATCATATATGAACCAATATGGGTCACAGCCAGCTCCAGACTGTCCTTATGTTCAAATTTTGATATATCTCTCTTTGTAACACACAAACAGAACAGGTCAGGCACAGACAGACAGGGACAGCTGTAAATTACTAACTGACACAGATAGACTGTTGGAGTTATGCAGGATCATATACTAAAGTATCGTGATGGAAATTAACTAAGTACATTTACTAAGGACTGTACTTAAGTACAATTTTCTACATTTCAGAGGGAAATATTGTACTTTCTACTACATTATGTTTATTTGACAGCTTTAGTTACTTTTCAGAGGAAGATTTGACACAATGGATAATATAACAAGCTTTTAAAATACAACACATTGTTAAAGATTAAACCAGTGGTTTACAACCTTTTTGGCTTTTGATGTCTTAAAAAAAGTAGTGTGCAGTCGGGGTCTATGAGTTGTTAACAGCTCCACCAAATAGTGATTTTCCCCTCTAAACTTCTCACATGGTTTCAATTCAATAAATGTTCATATGATCCAATATTTCACCAAAAATCAAAGATTAGAGAAAAAGTCCAAAAACTGAAAACAGATTTGTGTTTACATTGCTGTATTGATACTTTTACTTAAATAAAGGATCTGAATACTTCTTCCACCACTGCTGAAGTACCAAACCTGTGCAGAAAACTATTCAATTGTCGGTTTAGCAACAGGGAGATTTACTGGTAAGGTAAAATTAGCAAGAGTTGTTTGGTGAAAAGTCTACATGTCAATAACATATATTCAAGAGAAGAAGACTGCACACTGAGCTCCAATAATTTTACTGTACAGCCGACGTTTAGGCTGCACTTGGACTTTACTCAAGGCAATATATTGAATAAAGAGTACTCACAGGAATCATATCTCAACCGCAATATAAGACACACACAGCAAGTCATGATCAACAAGAATGAAACAGAAAAACTCTGACAATCAGCCATTTTTAATTATTTTGGAATAATCGGCGTTCGACAAAGTCAGTATAGTGTTTCCAGCATTTTATTGAGTGCAATGTTTACAGTGTTTAATCCAACTAACTAAGGCTTATAGCGTTATGATTTTGCTCAAATATCACTCCCCATGAAACTGTGTAAGTAAGAAGAAATAGACCTTACACGAAACAGTAATCAAGCTGTCGCAGAATTAAAGCATTTAGAACTTGTCCAATGACATCTGGTGGCATAACTTGTAAAACTCTTCTCACATGGTCCCATTTTACTCACAACGTTATCAATTTGTTTAGACCTTGATTATTTATGATCCAATGTTATACCCAGAAGTTTAGTGTCTTGTACTTGTTCAGTAGGTATACTGTTTACATTTAATTTCAGTTTTTAACTTGGTATTTAACATGTGATTTAGATATCTGGATATATTATCTGAATAATGACATCCAATCCATGGATTTTTGCATTTACATCTGGTACTAATGGTGCCTGCATCATGATCAGATCTCAATATGCTAATTACCTACGCAGGGCTGGCAGACTTGTCAATAGACATGATGCGTCCCAGCTCGAGGAAAGCAATACCAGGAACTCACTTCTAGCAAGGGAAGACTTGTAGCTACTGCTGCTGCTTGTAGCTTTTGCCAGGCTTGCATAAGCTTACAGGAAGAAGCAGAGTTACACAACCTTTCAACTTGCTGGGACAATTTTTCTTTAGTTATGTGTGTTTTTTAGTAATACCGTACAGATTGCATTTATACCTGTCTGAGGTCTGATCACAATGCCTTCTGAGTGCATTTACACCTTGTATTGACAGGCGATTTTCCTTATAGAGATAACATATCTAGATACAGATTGTGTTAATTAAAAGTCCATGTATGTAAATAACTCTATGCATGTGTCTGATTCTTTCTTTGACATATTAAATTGTCTTTGACATTAGTGAGTATCTTGTACGTTATTGTATTTCAGGGACAGAATCAATACATCAGTGTGATTTCCATTTCTGCCAGGACATCCAAAGTTCTACACTGATCTGTATGAACGTGTGAAATGAAGCGCTAAAGAAAAAAAAACCTGCATTCTCGTGACTTTATTGTTTAATTATTTCATATAACAGCGCAACATCTTCAGGTGCTGTGTGGTTTAGGCCCAAAGTCCAGGTTTTATGAAACAAACTGCAACAAAAGAAAAACCAGACAAAAAGTCTGACCGAGTGCATTTACAGACACATATAGGAGACTTAATTTGTCTACAGAGACTACTTCATTCTTCTCAAACATATAATATGCAATTTTGAGACCTTAAAGTCTCACTGACACATTAAATACAATATTTTATATCAGCTCAGTACAGTAAGTTTTACTTTTTGTGGCCAGTGACCTCAGTCACCTGCTGCACCAGAATAAATTAGTAGCTCCAGTTCGGATTATTGGGGAGACATTTAATTATTACACACATTCAGGATCTGTCTTCAGCTTGCAGGCATGAAGGCAGACACAACGACAGTCGGTATCTTCTGACAGAAGACTGTTCTGGTGCAGCCTGCATTCTTCTAGACCGGCTTGAACCAGAGTTTGGACTAGCCTGGACTGGTCTAGAATAGCTTTGTCCATCTGTGAAGAACGGAGTCATCAGTCCAGACCCTTCAACACTCCCCACAGGAGAAGAAGTGACCCTGCTCTGTGATGGGAGTCGTCTGTACTGGGATAATTTCTGCTCCTGCCTTGCATCATCCTGTGGCCGAGCGGAGCAGCTGATGCTCCTCTGTGATTGGCCAGCCTCTGTTTGTGACTGTTGGACTGAAGTCACCAGCCAGTGAGACTGACTGTGCTCATTGGTCTGATGATGTGACGGGTGCAGAGGAGAGTAGCTGTCAGAGGCGGAGCTACAAAAGAGAGAGAGGTAGCGTTTCACAAACTGTAGTCCAAACAATACAGACGGGGTGAACAAAATGAATGTCTTGCATAACTTCTTGGTAAATTTCTATTTGTGGTAAATACTACCAAGTCTCTTTTAGTCTGTGTTGGTAAGAGTTTCATTGTGACTTTTTTCTCTTCCTGTTTTAGCATATGTCATATCTCAGACACCTTTCCCGTTGCAATATTACAAAATTTTGCAGCATGCAACTAATGCACCAGCAATTTACACGGGAACTAATTAATCAGAGCTTCAAAGCCTACTAGTCAATTCAGTTTTATTATGTCCTGAAATCACACACAAAAAAATAAACAGGGGAAAACTATAAAAATGAAATCAGTCATAAGTTAAATACCAAATAGCAGAAAATATCAGTTTTAATACAAATCCAAAAATAACCTGTTTAATATGTATAAGTGACTTCTCAAGGCTGCTTGAGGTAACTAATGAGGCCAAGCAGGTATGCATCAGTCACTAACACTGTATGATAATATAATTTCTCCAGGGGAAAAGTCCCTAAAACCATGCCTAAAACTGGAAAGATTATAAACAGTACTTTGATTCAATTATTGACTGTACTAATTAATGTACTGTCATATGTTTTACTGTAATTAAGTGTACTTAACTACACAGTATGACAATTATTTATGATTTCAGCGTACCAGCATACCAGTATCAACAATTTCAAGTGATTTCAGAATATTACTCCCAACCTTGACTCACCTGTTGAACGATGTATGAAGCAAAGAGGAGGAGGAAGAGTAGGCTGGCCAGCCTAGTTTATGTGGGCTCGCCATGGTCACATAGTCATCCTGAGGCAGCACAGAGGAACTGTGGCGGGTCTGTGGTGACATCATCATGTACCCCGGCCCCTCCTGTTCACCTGGCTCCCAGCCCTCCATCCTACAGGGTGTAACACCGCAGTGGTCCCCTGTCACCATGGCAGTCTGGCTGCAGTCGTTTTCCCTCTCTTTGTTGACTGGGAGGTGATGATCCATCCTCATTTCCATGTAGCTGCCAGTCTCAGGCCTGGAGCTCTGGGGGCTGAGATCCAAGGTGAAGCTGAGAGTAGATTCAGGCTCAGGTTTATCTGGTTTTCGGGGCTCTAGGTTACATTGAGTTGTACCAGTCTGGATTTCAGAGTTCCTGGGGGGCAGGGCCAGGGAAAAACTGAGAGGTCTCACATTCACCAGCTTGTCTCTGTATTTGGGTCTGCAGCGTTTTGAGGCCATAAGGGTTTGAAGCTGATTGTGGTTGGTGTGGTTGGAGGTTGGTGACCTGCTGAAATCTGGAAGAGCTCGTAGAGCCCTTACTGTCTCCCGAACCACCTCATGAATGTGCTGGGCCAGTGCGGGGTTTCCTGTGCATAAAGAGGAGGGGTCACAGTCCTACCGAAGTGCTGTAATGAGTAGAATTAACACATGCTTTATTTATAGTTACCTTGGTCTCTTGCTTCCATCCAGATCTCCCCAGGCCCGTTCGGTGCCGACCTGCCAAGCTCCAAGAAGAATGAGCCATCCAAGTGGCCAAAGCGCCGAACACTCAGCAAAGGTATCGATACAGACGGCAAATCATTGCACGCGCCCACTCTGATCAAGATGAGAGCTGAAGCTGTGAGGCAGAGCCGGCTCTCCCCCGCCAGGGACTTGGAGCGGCCCAGACCTCTGGGCTTCACTGTGACGGGCCAAACCTTAACAAGAAGGTGAAGGGAGCAGGGGCGAAGATCGGGCAGGGATATGTTTTATATCCAATCAAGAGCTGGTACTTGAAAAGGCTGTTTTAAATTCCGTTGTGAGAGTGCTATTAGCTTTGCAAACACTACAGGAAAGTTTAAGTTGAGTTAAAGTACCGAGCTGTACATTTTGGAATGAGTTGTAAGTTGAAGACAACCAATTAAAGAAGAGTTTCACCAGATTTCATTAAACTTTTTCACAGTTAATTCTGCACAATACAGCTGATTTTCTGTGATTTTTGCAAAAGTAAAACTGTTGATAGACAACTGTTGCCAACTGCCACACCATTGATTTCCTTTCTGTGGTTTCAGTGGTAATGAAAATAGATGTTATTTTAAGAAACATTATGTACTGTATGACACAACAGTGCCTTGTTGAATCTGGAATATAGGGGGTAAAATGACCATGATAGTCTTATTGTGAACATATTAAATATATTCCTCTTTTTTCTAACTGTCAAGGTCAGGGAAGGCAAATTGTATACTAAGATGTCAAGTTCACATCCCAGAACAAAATACCAATAGGAACCTAAAATTTGATTTAAATAAAATGTTCCTTTACAACTACTGCAACCGACAGGAAAAGAAAAAAGAAAATACCAATCAGGTCTAACCTCTTTGAAAAAGGCAGCAGGAGGCAGAGTACAATACCCATCATCCTCTTCATCAAACCCTTCTCCATGCTCTTCATCCTTCTGCTCTTCCTCCATCAGTTTCTTAATGGACATGCACCACTCTTCTTGCTCCCGATGGTCCTCCACGACCAACACCATTGTCTGATCCTTGGCATACAACGCCACCGTGTGGCCTTTTCTGGAACTGCCAATGCGGCTCACACCAAGACAACACCTCAGGTAAATCACCCTGGGAAGAGGGAATTAATTAAATTTCATTTTAGATTGTAATGTTTCTGAAGTTACTGTATACATAACCCTTTTCTCACCCTCACCCTAGTGAATCCAATGGCTAGTGCTGGACAATAAGCTGTAGCAAGCAGTACTCACTGGCTTTTACTGGGGAAATGTCATGAATGTCACCAGTGTCACCAAGAATCTTATAAGACTACCATGTAGGGCTGATAACTACCGCTAATATTGAATCAGACATCATCCTGTTTAAGAAAACATTTAGAAACTGAGAAAAATCCCACCACCTCCATTCAGAAGCTGTTCTGGAGCTTTCAATCATTTCACACAATCTTCCTCAGTAGATGGAGTTTTCCCAGTTGTCATGGAAAATTGTAGATACTGAAATCTCACATTTTTCTGAGCACTTTAAAGACTTTTTGTCCATGTTGTGAGATTGAATGTTCATTCTTGGCCTTGAAAACAGTTCGTATTTAACCAACAAGGAAAATAAGTCCTTCAAGTGCTCCGAAAAATAAAATGGAAATTTGGAAATCTGTAATTCCACGACAGCTGGACACACTCCACTCATCTGCTGAGGAAGATCATGTGATACGATTGAAAGCTAGATCCAGTGCTACTTCTGAATGGACCTTGTGGTGAGATTGAACTGTCAACTTCGTTTACCAAGATCAAGAATAAACATTCGATTTTAAGATATCGAAAATTTTCTCTTATATTTGTGAAGTACAATATGTTTTAAAACGAAGCTCCAGGCATTAAAATCTAGTTTTTCTCCAGAATTGAGAACATGTTACTGATGGTATGAGTTAATGAGAAGCCCTGTTTAAAGCCTTAAAACAGTGAAAGATACTTTTACCAACCCTTGCTTGCTGGACCCAAACAGCGCAGCTTTATTAGCAGACTTCTCCATTGCTGTGAACTTCTCATGGCTCTTGTACCACTCGAGTCGGCTCGGCCCGGTGTGACTTCCTGCCCTCAGGACAAAATATCTTCTGTGGTTTCGCTCCAGCTTCCCCAGGTAACCTTGTTTCACCACGTCGCTCTGCGGCCTGGAGGAGGTCATGAGGGCACCGGCCAGAGGCACCAGAGGGATGGAAGTCTGGCTGGTACAGAAGAGCTCCTCATAGAGACCAGACAAAGGAAGTTCACTCGCCTGCATCCCAGCACGACGGTCCCCTGAGTCTTCATCCTGCTCCGTCTCACGATCACTCCAGGAAAGCCGCGGAGGTGATGCGACTGGCAGCCACGTTTGGGTGGAGCTACGGCAGGGAGACGACAGAGGGGAGCTGGAACCAGGTAGAGACCTACTTTGGTTGTCACACCTGTCCCGTTCCTCAGCCATCTCATTCAGTTCAAGCTGAAAACCTGCCACATGCACACAGAGGAAGAAGAGTAAGAAATGAGCATCTGATGAAATTAAAAAGATTCTGAGTTGCCGAAGAGACTGAAACTAAATATGTTTGCTGTGATGAAAACTAAGGAATGGTAATATTTTCAAAACTGGTTATAATATCATTGGGATGTTTGAAATTATTGGCTCGTTTTCTTGGCAGATGTAGCTGTTAAGTTGTTTAACTCCAAAAGAAATTTTGGATATTTTTCAATTTAAAAAGTAAATATTTAATGTGTCTATGCACAAAATGACCAGACTTCCACAGTGGACGCTTGCAGTACAATCTAATAAAAAAGCAATTAAAAGCTCTGTGATAAAGCAGCAGAAATTACTTTAACAATAGTGATACAGGCAGGCAGCTAGCTTTTGGTTCCCATAGAAATCATTTCCTACTGATGTTTGAAACTTGTTTTTTTAGAAAACTTGCCGACAGTCAAATATCACCAATTCATTGCATGACGCAAATGCACTTTACAAACCCCTTTAAATGTAAAACATTTGACAACATTAGACAAGTCCAATCTAGTTAGCCTCTTGAAATGCCTCGAGGACAAAGTGCCTTAAGCTGGATGTCAGCAAGTCTGAAGTTGTCCTAATTGCCCCCCCTGCTGGCATCAAAGTAATTACCAACGGTCTTGGCAACCTGATTGTCAAACCTCATTTCAAAATCCTTGGTGTGATATTTACTTCCGCTTTTAAGTTTGACAAGCAAGTTAATGCTGTAGTGAAAGCCAGTTTTTTTTCAGCTTTGTACTATTGCCGAAATCAAGCTGTTTCTCTCTTTAAAAGACCTAAAGAAAGTCATCCACACCTTTTTGTCATCCTGCTTGGACTACTGCAACACCCTGCACACTGGGATTAGTCAATTGTCCCTGTCCTGCCTGCAACTGGTCCAGAAGGCCGCAGCCAGGCTCCTGACAGGTACCTGGAAGAGGGCCCATATTACACCTATCCTGGCCTCTCTCCAGGCTCAAAACTTACTTTTATTCATCAGTGTTTGAATCCTCCTGATGTGGCTGATTTTTGGCTTGTGCCTTTCCCCATACATGTTGTCTGTTTGTGCCTACGAGCTCTGTGACTTGTTGTTTGTGTCGGTGTTTCTTGTATTTGTGATTTAAGCTACCTGCTCTGGTCTGTACAACACTTTGGTCAATGTGGGTTACTTTTAAATGTGCTTCATACATAAAATTGACTTGACTAGATTAGGAAATAATTTCTTCCAGCTAAAAGCGATCATGACATTATGATCTCACAAAACAGCTACAACACTCAACGCCTCTGTTTCACCCAATTGATGAGGCTAATTTGTAATTTCAAATTAGGTATCATCTTCTATGAATCTAATAAATTGACTTTAACATTCACTTTAAGTTCTCTCTCTTTTACCCCACCAGCTCAAAAATTAATATCTCTTATTTATGGGAGAAAACATTGTACTTCATTCTGTAATTTCTTGACCTAAAACAATATAATTTAAAATTTCATGTATGTCAAATATTCACCTTAAAAACAAGAGTTTATAGCTGACTTCATACAACACCAAGCAACATAAAAATAAACTAATTACATATTGATGAAAAGAGTCTGAACAGCTAAATACACCACAGGAATATGTTTCTACAGCTCAAACAATTAGAAATGAAAAAAAAATTAATTGGCATCAATTTTGAATTACTGTTTATTTATTCAACATTTTTTCCTCGACTTTTCTTGATTTTATAGCATTATAACCTTTGGATGTTTGACTGTTGGTCGGGCAAAGTTAGCAAATTACAGATGTCTCCTTGGCATTTGGGAATATTTTCCACCATTTTCTGACAGTTTATAGACGATTTATGGAAAAAAATATTGGCAGATTCATACCAGGAGAAGTAAACATGGTGAACAGCTTGGTGGAAGTTGAGAAAAGCTGGCAGAAGAAAACACTTTTTTCTTCTTTTTTGAGCAATTACTACCTCGAAGATGGAAAGTATCCTGCTATTAAAAACCACGACTGGCTGGTCGAAATTAAGATAATTAGCTAAATTAGCCAGCTATGTCGCCTTTCTCCCACACCGTCCATACACATTTATTCAATTAAAACTCACCTGAATCTGACAGGTATAAACATTACGGCTGAAAATATACAAAGAGTCACCTGCTTTTCATTTCAGGTTGCCTTCAGAAGTCAAACAACACTTTTCAAAATCATTTTCGTCACTTCTTGTTACAAGTATCGATCGTGTCTGCTCTGCTCAGGTGTGCCAATCAATGAGGCCTTCAGGAGCTCCTCGTAAAACCCAGCTCCCTAGTCAGAAAGTCGGACAGGCTGAAAAACTCAAAAACATACACCCTATAACAGAGAAACTTGATTTATTCCCGCAAAATTTGACTTACAAAACAAACACTAACTTTACAATTATTTCCATTATTTTCACACAAGGCCATATGTCTTTGTGTTTTGCATAAATTAGTGCCTGGAGTGAAATAAAGTGCACATATTTGGCATGGAAAAAAAGATGAAAATTGGCCAACTTGGCTAGTTGACTACCTCATTTAAAAATATGTTAATCAATGCGTATTGTCCCTTTCAAATACATTAAATAACCTTATGATACAAATTCTTGTAGGGGCAATTACAGTATATCCCTATCAATAACAATACAAAGACCCATGAAAACACCAGTAAGGCTCTGTTAACTACAACAAAAACAAATACATAAGTAGTATTCAATATATCCACGCCTTCTATTTTTGTCACAGTCTAAGAGTTGAGTTGTGACATGCAGTATATGAATCAAATCACTGTAGCGGACTCAACATAGTCTAAAAGAGGGCTTGGTTATTTCAACAGAAAAAAGGAATTGATGTTTCCTATAATGGTTACAGCAGCTGTTCCTGTTCAAATATTTGCAATAATGGGTGGAACAGTCACGTTCTGAGTATTTTCGTCATCAACAGCTTCACTTGAGTCTCGCAAGCGAAGCCACTGTCAGAGCAGGACGAGTCTCACGCAAGCTGGACATCTGGATACTCTGCCTCTGTTTCTGTCACAGGATGTCTCTCCTCCAGAGTCTCATCTCTCAGGTGCTCAGCTGGACTGGCCTCTGTCAGTTCCTGGTGGTGGTCAGTACAGGACTGGTTACTCTGGTTGCAGTTTGGACGGCGAGGCTGTTGGCCGGACACGCCTGGTACATGCACAGGCTTTCCTGCTTCAGCAAACCTCCTACACACTCTTGGCTGATAGGCCATCTGGGCCAGGTAGGACACACACACCAGGGCTGGTAAAACACACACTAACATACATGTAATAATGACAGACAATATCCAACTTGTATTACATTTAAATATTTCCACAATGCCACTCTTGAAATGCATTTGAATGATTTGTAAATGGTGAAAAACCACATCAGGAAACCTAATTGCACATTTGTCAGTGTGATACAGGATGTGTTCTGTGTTGCAAAATTACATAACATCCTCTTTTTGATAAATATCCTTTAAAATGCTGCGTAACAATTCAGCAAACTCACTTTATTCACCTTTAATTTGAAAGATAAAGCCATAAAGTAACTGATATGTATTGTAATGTATTGTGATATTTATTTGTGCATCAGATGCGGAGTACAGAGGAAGGTCTCCTCCGGGTGGATGACTTGGTGCAGACATACACACACTCTTGCAGCTGGTTCCTCGGTCCTTTCTATCACCTGGTCAGACTCTTCCATCCGGACTACGTCAAACCTCTGCTGATGGCACCTGGTAGAGTAACACCCCATCAGTCAGATTAAATGGGATATATTTGTATTATTTCCTTAAACGTACAGTATGCATCAGCGGAGATGTTATCAGAACTGCATTAATATTAAACCACATTTCCAAAGGCCCCATTTAATACTTAATGTTATTTTCACGCTCTTCACTGCTTCTCCCCATCCAGCCAGCATCACAGTGAAAGATGAGCTTATCTACGGGCATCTGCGTCCATGGCTCGGTGAGTTGAACAGGCCACCTTGGTCTGTTGAAAGTCTGGGTTTCTCAAAGTTGATACCGGTAATCTGATTCAACATTTCTTAACACTAAGGAAGATGACAAAGCAGTTGAGTAAACCTGTTTGTGTGGGAGTCAATCAGCCCTTTGTCTGCCTTTATTTTCATATATTCAATATACAGTACTGTGCAGTAAGGTTGTTGTCTGATAAAAGTCACATTTTCCTTCATTAAATTGAACTCCTGATGACATTATTGGTGTTTTTTTTTTAAGACTAATAAACAATTTACTATCATCCCCACTTGTAAATCATCATATCTCTATCATGTCCCAGGACAGAGTCTGTTGGTAAGCAACGGAGAGGTGTGGTCCCGCAGGAGGCGGCTGCTGACTCCAGCTTTTCATTTTGATATTCTGAAGAATTACGTCATCAAGTTCAACACTTCAGCTGACACCATGCATGTAAGACGTTGTAAAAATGCATACAGTGTTCATGTTACTGTTGGTTGCATGTTATTTCTGTTGTATGGTAAATATTGATTTTATACATCAGTATTGGTGTAAAATGTGTGCACAGCCTTTAGTGTCAGAAACATTAACTGCATGTTAATTGCAATGGTGGATTATTGTGGCTGTCTCAGGATATTGCTGGCTTTATCAAAACTTAAGTCACATCCACAAAAATACAATCTGCCATGAGAATTTATAGTCTTAATTTGGGTATAAATGATATTATAATTTCCCAGGGGTTACTTAATGTCTAATTTATTCTTAATTTGTCAGTGAGATTTTTATTTTTGCTTCAAACAACCCATATTTTGGGTCAGATTTTCACCCTGTGCATTTTTTAAAAATGTCCCTGTCTGAAATAAAACCAGGGTTATTACGGTTATGTAGCATTCACAGTAACCATCCAGCTACTGGGGCGTTCTCCATGTATGCATCTTTCAGGAGAAGTGGCGGCGCTTGGTGGCAGAAGGCACGACCAATTTAGAGATGTTTGACCACGTCACTCTAATGACCCTGGACAGTTTATTGAAATGCGCCTTTAGCTACAACAGCAACTGTCAGCAGTGAGGACAAACACTTTACTATTTTCCACTGATACATTCTATTACTGTTATACTTCTTCTTTTTTTTTTTTTTTTTGAATAATGCCTCTTTCTCCAGCTCCTCCAGTGAGTATGTGTCAGCCATAGTGGAGCTGAGTGATCTGATAATAGACCGGCGCCAAAAGATTTTACACCACTGGGACTGGATTTACTGGAGGACACAGCAGGGAAAACAGTTCAAAAAGGCCTTAAGCATTGTACACAGGTAGAGTACATACACAGGTGTGACCTTCTCACTTTTATACAGCAAATAATATAAGAATCTTTAAGTCTACTGTAACACATTTTTACTGAAAAATGGCAGAAACCAAGCTGTTACTGTAATATCTTACACCATATCCTTTTTGCATTAAATACTATTTATATTCTACTCTTGTATTGTATTCTTGTTATAGAGAACCTCATTTTATTACATTACTTTATCATATTGAAATATATATTGTATGTTAGCAACCTTGTGTGTTGTAAAGTACATTTTAATGTATCAGAATACATCATATTACATTGTGCAGTATCACATTATAACAACATATTACATCTTATAATATTCAATCGCAACAACTTGCGTCGTATCATGTAGTACAGTAACATGTTGTGTTCTAGCAAATCCTATAGCGATGTCTGTTTTATTTGATGATATTCTGTGTTTTGGGTAAAACTTGTTGTTTGCAGGTTTACCAGGGAAGTGGTGCAGCGGCGCCGTGCCCTCATCAGCCAACAGATGGAGACAGAATCACAATCTAATCTCACCACAGCAGCACAGAGGAAGAAAGATTTTGTGGACATCATACTGCTGACAAAGGTGGGACAGAAGACAAAGAGTAACCTTAAATTACTTTAAAAGATCAATTAATTCTGTATTGTGTTACAAAACGCGTGTGTGTTGCAGGATGAGGACGGACAAGGCTTAGCAGACGAGGAGATACAAGCTGAGGCCAACACCTTCATGTTTGCAGGTACAGGTGGAAAACACAAGTGGAAAACAGTCATAAACTTTCTAAACTCTCTGTGCACAGAAATAAGCAATGGTGCATTTTACTGCTTATAAATTCCATTTTTTATTTGTTAGAGGAAGAATTAGTTATTTTTCCTCAACAGTCTCACTTTAATGTGCAAACGACTCAAAAAATAACCATTAAATCACAATAAAATTTAACCTTCCTACTTTTTCCACAGGTCATGACACCACAGCCAGTGCGATTTGCTGGACACTGTATAATTTAGCACGCCACGCTCACTATCAGGAAAGATGCCGACAGGAAGTAATGGATCTGATGCAGGGACGAGACAAACATGAAATAGAGTGGTGAGAACACACACACAAGATCTCAACCACTGGACATCTGATATTCATTTTCTTTGTAAAACTGCACTGTAAGAGGTGGGGAATTAGGAGCATTTAAATGTGAATATGCATTATGCGTGCATTCACAGGGAGGATCTGTCCAACCTTCCCTTCACCACCATGTGCATCAGAGAATCTCTCAGGCTGCACTCTCCTGTACAGGCTGTAACGAGGAAGTACACCCAAGACATGGCGCTACCAGAGAGTCGGACAGTACCACATGGTGAGAGGGAGAGACTCTTGGCATCAAAAAAAGCTTCAAAATGTTAAAAAAAATAGATTTTAGAAATTTAGAGGTTTATAGAGCAGAGTTTTGCTCATATTCTTGCATGTCAGCGACCCACTTTAGATCACATACTTCATGGTTTTGATTGGGGATTTCCATTCGAGAAGAGTTTACATTAAGCCAACCTCAACTGGGAAGCGAAAGGTCTGATCAGAATAATTTCAGAATAGCTTCACTCACTACTGATAACCAGTATTGAGTGAAGCAGTGAATGCAAACTATTCTCTAAATACTTCTTTTTTCCTGTAAACCTTCCCCAGGAGCTATCTGTCTGGTCAGTATTTATGGTACACACCACAACCCTGCTGTCTGGACGGATCCACATGTAAGAAATAAACAATATGTACTTCCATTTTCTTTTCACTTTAGTACAAATCTGTCATGTCTGACCTGTGTGATTTAAACTCTTCCAGGAGTTTAATCCTCTGCGTTTTGACCCGACCAACACAGAGGGCCGAGCTTCTCATGCTTTCATCCCCTTCTCCTCAGGCCCCAGGTAAACTGTCTTCATTGTTATAACTTCTAGGCCGAATATGGTCTGACGTTATTAGAAATGTGTTGATAAAGAAAAGGAGTTGTGTGTGTTCACAGGAACTGCATCGGTCAGAAATTCGCCCTGGCAGAGCTTCGAGTCGTCGTGGCGTTGACGCTGCTCAGGTTCCGCCTGGCCCCGGGAGTGGACCCCAAACTTGGGAGCAGTTCTGGGGACGTTCGCCGTCTCCCCCAACTCGTCCTGCGTGCCGAGGGAGGCCTGTGGCTGCAGCTGGAGAACTTGGAGGAACCGCAGGAGGAATGATGCAGCAAGTTGCCGTGTTCACAACAAAAAAGGCCTCACACCTGGGAGTTTGTAAAGTGCTCTTCTTGTCAGTTTATAATTGGATTTTTTAAAATACTACTGTAAAGATGTAAAACAGTGTAATATGTTTTACATCTACTGTACTGTGCTGTATGCAATACACTGTTCAGAAACTATTTTTAATGTATTAAGTTTTGTTTAAATAAATCCTAAGTTGAAAAAACATATCCCCCTGCTTAAAATCTCCTCTACAGAAAAAAAGAGACTTGTGAAGTTAAAATACAGGTTTAGGACAAATAAAAACTTGATTATCCGCAGGACCTGGGCTAGATTAGAGCCTGAATGAACTGGGCCCGGTCAAGCGAGGGCCAAAATCTCCAGGCCAGTGCATTACTCTTTATGTAAAACAGAGAAATTAAATAAAACATGTATAGTAGGGGCGTGCAATAGCATGCTACAAGCCAAATTTGACCCTCTATCAAGTGTAAAAGCAACACACTGTATGTGGCTGCAAATATTTCTGCAGGGACAAAGTACAACAGCACAAACCACTAGAGAGATATTCACCTCTATCTCAACCTTTTAAACTATTATGCAGGCCTCTCAGAAATTTGTGAAAAATATAATCCACTGTTTCTCAGAGCCCTCAAACTCAGTTTACTGTCTAATAAAAGACTAAAGAAACCAGAAAAGAGTCACATTTTAGAGTCTGAAATCAGAGAATTTGGGCTTTTTTGCTCAAAAAACTGCTCAAAACGATTAATCTATTATCAAAATAGTTAAAAATAAATTTAATAGTTGGCAACTAATCAATCCATTGACTAATCGTTGCAGTGCTGTATCAGACTGCTGTATATTTCAGCTCAAATGGCTGGGGGCTGTCATTATTAAATGTGCTGTACTTAAATAATGGATGGTACTGATTTTCTCTAATCATAAGTGTGATTAGTGCTCTTCTTTTTTTCCGGAGGTTTCCAGCTGTAGTAACAGTCAGTAGACAGTAGGAGGCAGTTGTGTGCAGTGGGGAAATCGGGGAAAATGAAGTTCATATGCAGTTTTTCAGCAATAAAACAATGGTTTCGGATTAGTATTAGACACTACTGTAGTGAGTATCCAACAATGAAGTATATTCAAAATGATATTAAATTATATAACAGCATGTCCTCATGTGGAGGCGTGGACATTGTGAGCCTGTTGTGATTTCCTTTCTAGATGGTAACCCTAGATTTGCGAAACTCGCGAGATGTGCGGGTAACGACTACTACTTCTATCCATCTATCTCGCGAGAATCTCGCAAATCTAGGGTTAACGTGTAGACGCGACTCGGTTGAACTTTCACTTTCAGCTTGCTTCAAACTGTCGTCGCTCACGACTTATTTTTAGCTTAACGCATGTAGCCTACAACACTTTCTGTTTTGAGTAACGTTGCTTGACATGTTCCTCTCGGCTCACAACGGAAGCAGTTTAGTTTTAACCTCGTTTGTGGCCGCCTAAGTGACGAGGATGTGGCCGCCTTTGACATCCGTGATGCTGTGCGGTTGGCTGTGTGTTTTAGTGGCTGTTGTGTCCACAGTTTCTGGTAAGTGTATTTACTGTTAATCGACTTATAGCTGATTTATAGCTTCTTCTCATGGGTTTAATGTATCTTTGTGTCGCAGTATTGAAATGCTGCACATTCATGGCCCCACCCAGTGTAAGACTAGCATGAGGTGGTGAGGAGGTTCACACTAATGCTATCAACTGTCAATAATACAGGAAAGAAAGTATAAATGAAGAGCAGAAGAGAGAATATATACTATAACAGAGTCTAACTGAAGATTTATTTGAAAGGAAGGCCATGAATTCAAATAGAAAACACTATATCAGTGGTGGAAGAAGTATTCAGATCATTTACTTAAACGTAAAAGTACCAATACAGCAATGTAAACACAAATCTGTTTTCAGTTTTTGGACTTTTTCTCTAATCTTTAATTTTTTCTGAAATATTGGATCATTTGAACATTTATTGAAATGAAACCATATGAGAAGTTTAGAGGGAAAAAACACTATTTGGTGGAGCTGTTAACAACTCATAGACATCTGAAATGTGACCCCGACTACACACTGCTTTTTGTATGACGTCAAAAGCCAAAAAGGTTGGAAACCACTGGTTTAATCTTTAACAATGTGTTATATTTTAAAAGCTTGTTATATTATCCATTGTGTCAAATCTTCATCTGAAAAGCAAAATCTGAAAATCAAATGGAAATGAGTAAAGTACCAGTAGGCTACCTCAAGATTGTACTTAAGTACAGTACTTGAGTAAATGTAATTAGTTACTTTCCACTACTGTAAGACTATAATAGTCCAAGCAAAAGAGAACATACATAAGAGAGTAACAGACTATAAGAGAATAAAGGAACAGAATAAAAGTAGAGGAACAAAGTAGAAACAGAATAAAAAGACTACAGAGAAGAGCAAGAATGAAATAGTCAGTAAGCATACTCTATATTGTCACCTATAAACCATTTTAACATGTAGTTTAGTGAAATATCTTTTTTCTTCTTAAAGAGGTGCTGTACTGATTAAGAGATGCAACAATTAGTCGATCAAAAGAAAACTAATCAGCTACTTTTGATAATTGAATAATTGTTCAAGTAATTTTTCAAGCAAAAATGCCAAACATTTACAGGTTCAGTGCTCTCAAATGTGAAAATTTCTTACTTACATCACTGTAAATGTAATATTTTGGATTGTTGGTTGGACAAAATATGACATTTGAGGACTTTGCCTTGGACTCCAGGATGTCATGATGCGGGTTTTCATGATTTTCGAATGTTTTATTGACCAAATGATTAATTGTGAAAATAAATTGGCACATTAATCTATAATAGAAATAATCATTAGTTGCAGCCCTATAGTGATTTAATATTAGAGTTCAATCAAGATGGGAAACTTACAAGACACTGACTAAATAAATAAATCAAATAAAAAGTAAACATCTTGACTTTTAGTGCCTTGTATGTGTCTGTTAATAAATTTGAAGTTTCTAAGCCCAACCCAAAATAACCGATGACATCATCAGGGTTACTCCAGAGCCACAAAAGAATTTATACAACTGTTCTCGCTGTTTCTTCACCTCACTGTTTCCCAACTAAAACTCACTGCCTCCAAAATGATCAGCCTTCCGACCACCCAGCCTCCTCAACAACAGAGCCGTAATATGCACAACAATCACAATAAATCACCTCTTCAATCCACTCTTTGCTGTTACTTATGTCCATATCTTAAGAGTCAGTGTCCAGAGTCCTTTTAAAAAAGCATATTTAAAGGGTGTTAAGTCAATAAAAACAGCACACTGAGCTTCATTTTGTCTTCACAGGGTCAATTCTCTACAAGAAGGTGGACGATGATGTTGTCTTCAAACCAGATGCGGGCTCTGTGACTGACAGCACCACAAGTATCATGTGGAAACATGGTCCTAACATTGCTATTGAGTGGGATGGAAAGGACATTGATTCCTTTCGTCATTTCCAAAGTATAACGAGCCGAGTTTAGCTCAACTCTTGCTTAAATTTTTAATCATCTGTGAGTTTAAGACTTCTGTTTATAAACTAACACTGTCTATGTTTGTTTATAGACCGTACTAAACTGAACATTTCAAGTGGAGAGATGACGATCACAGGCCTGACTCTGAAAGACAACGGCCCGTACACACTAGAGATAAACGGCTTTGCCTACAGTCCAATTACACTGAAAGTCATCTGTAAGTGGATAGATTAGACACAGTTTGGTAAAGTTTATCAAGGTTTTCTCCTGTCCCACTGCTGTCAGATTTTGTCAAAAAAAAATCTGTTTGCTAGTTTGTGAGAGAGAAACATCAAGGAAATCAGACAGTGGGAGTAAGAAAACGAAAATGTGACACGCTTATGGCTTTTTTCTCTTTTTTTTTTTTCTCCTAAATAACAACAGCTGCCGTCTCTGCACCCACTGTCTCTGAAGCCTGTGATGAGGAAAAGACTTCATGTACTTTGACCTGTGATGGCAACATCACCGGTGCTGAACCAGTCACCTATAACTGGAAGTTAGACAATTCACCGAGCGTGTCATCTAAGACACACACTGTTACAAAGGTATTGTTTATAGAGGATGAATATGTTGATCAGTGTGTGCGTGTATTTGTCTCTTATAGTTTTTTTAAACCAAAAACGTTAATAAACTTCACTACAATTCAGCATTATTCCAAAGCGCTGCATTGGCCGATCACACAAGCTCACTAGAGCTGTAACAAATGATTATTTTCATTATCAGTTAATCTTCCCATTATTTTTTTGGATGAATCAATTATTCGTTTTGATCTGTAACACATCAAAAACCTGTGAAAAACATCCATCACAATTTTCTACAGCCCAAGGTGATGTCATCAAAGGGCTTATTATGTCCAACCAACAATCGAAAACTCAAAGATATTTAATTTACTATAATGTAAGACAAGGAAAAGCAAAAATCTGAAATTGGAGAATGAAAACCATCAAATATTTGGCATTTTTTCTACAAAATAAGATGAATCAATTCTAAAATTAATTGCTGAATTTCTGTTGAGCCACTAATCATTGCAGCTCTAAAGCAGACAGTTCTGGTAGATAACTTTTGCAACATGAACACTGTGTTTCTCCATGATGAAAGTCAAAATGATAACTTTCCAGTGTTGTAAAATCTTAGGGCTGCAACTAACGATTATTTTCATTATTGATTAACCTGATGATTAGTTTCTCCTTCAATCAATTAATCATTTTGCGTATAAAATGTCAAAAAAAAGTAGAGAGAAATACCAGTTATAATTTCTTAGAGCCCAAAGTGATGTATTCAAATGTCTTGTTTTGTGTTTGCAACAGTCCAAAACCAATTTTTCCCTAAAACGATTATTCGATTATCAAAACAGCTACAATAAATTTCCTGTCAATCGACTATTTGATTCATTGACTAATCGCTACACCTCTGGTAAAATCCTTTACTGGAATATTATAAACTGTTGTGCAGAGTTTTGGTATCTGATAAACATTCAGACTCATTGATCTACTCAAACTGGACTAGAGGATCGTATTTCATCGGCTGTGTCTGAAATCACACTATTTACTATATAGTTCACTACACTTAACACTTATACACATTTTATTTGAGTGTCCAATATGTGAAATATATGCACAATAAATTGCCCTTAAAAATTCCCATAATTGACTAAAAAAAGTCTCCATGGTATGTACACTACACTACAATCCCACAATGTGAACGTCGGGACGACACACGTGGGACAAGATCTCATTTTACTGCTCACTGTATATAGAGTTAACTATCCAGTGTGTATTATACAGTATAGGGAGTTGGTTACGTGACTAATAGGGATTATTATGAGTATGATAGATGAAGATATTTATTGAATTGGATGAATCCTCAGAGGAAGCGTCTCGTTAAGGCTTGTTACCTTTGGGGAATTTAAACATACAGAAAAAATGAAATGTTTAAATGTTTGGTTGTGATCTAATATTTCTCCTAGGAGAACCACTCAAGCATTATCAAGTTCAGCTGTGAGCTGGAGAATCCAGTCAGCAAGGCGAGCAGCCAACCCATCCCCAACCCTTTCGTCATTCGTAGCGGTGAGTTATCACAGTGAAGCGTTTCTGTTCAACTCCTAGACACAAGAGGAATTTTCCATTGTGGCCCGACTCATTGCTGCTGTTTACAGGACCTGACAAAACTGAAGGAGGAGGTCTGAAAATCAACACAGGGCTCACAGTGTTCATCTGTCTGCTGACTGTTGTGGTGCTGCTGGTTCTTACTCACAGATGGAAAGCAGGTGACAAATTGTGATCCTGTATTTACTCATTTTATGTGCATTTTATTAATATTAGCAGTTAGACTGATGTGAGATTTTAATCATTCTCTTGATTTTCCTGCAGGGATGTGGTTCTTCCAGAAAGGTAAGAAGTCTTTTAAATCTCTGAAAAGAAGCATTTCTGATAGAGAGGGGTGAAAGTTGGTTATTTAAGGAAAGTAATCTAAAGTATTGTACAGTCTTAGTGGGGTTTTGTTGTGTTTTTTTTGTATTTTTTGTATTTGTGTGTATAACTGGGCACATTAATCCTGTGTTTATTCACTGACAGATGTTGACAGCGGCAGATTTTTCATGTAAAAGCTCCACAGTAAACACCAGAGTTTGGATTCAGTCAAATAGATTCAACCAGTAAAGGTTTTTCCCTCTAAAGCTGAAAAGTTCCCACAAGCCCCACATCCAAAAAAACAGGTGCTGGTGGCAGACTGAGGCGCACATAAAAGGAAAAATCTCTGAAGCAAAATCACAACTCACTCCAAAATGTCATGTTTCAAATGACTTGCTCTTTATAAAAAATTTTAAAAAATGTAAATCAGACTTGTCCTGACCAACATGTTGTGTTATTAAAATGCATGCAGGATTCTTTGGTTTTCTTTTATAGAAAATATGAATTAGGGGACGCCCTATTTGGGGGTTTATGGTAAACTTTAGTACTTTTCAACCTGAACCCTATTTTCTCATCTTTTTGTGTCTAAGTAACTGTTTCATGGTTGCCGGCTGCAGCACTCTCACACAAAAACTGACTAATTTTAAAGATTTATGTCCCCATTAATCACTGAGACACAAAATGATGGGAAAATAGTGTCCAGGTTGAAAAATACCAAAGTTTCCCTTTAAGATGGCGATGCTGAACTGCTTTGTTGCATCTCTCCCCCTTATTTCTTGTCATGTCTTCACTATCCCAATGTAATGATGGCAAAAAAATAGCCCAAAAAAATGTGAATTACAACATTTTATTATAAACTGGACATAAAAATTTCTTTTTTTTTTTTTTTTACAATTTAAGACATCTTAGGTTTGAATTTAGGGTAGAATTAAGAAATATCAGTTTGGTTGGTCCAGCAGACATCGTGTTATCAACTCTGAAGGTGATAATGTGATCATTTACATTTAGTTGTTGTTTTTAGCAACACACTGCACCTCAAAAAAACTTCCTGAACACATTCATGCTCACAAGAGGAAGAAACTTATTGATTTCTACGACTTTTCCTGTTGCACCATTAGACCAAATAATAAATTCTTAAATGACCCATTAGACTGAAATACACAGTTCTACACTTGTCAATGCTGAACACATCCAGAATGATTACTTTTTTTTTTTTACTTAAATTTTAACCTACTTTTGAAGGTCTGCACTTTGCTAAGTTATTTCTTGTTTACATGAAGCAAACAGTGATAAATATGAACTTTTTAAAACATATTTCTGCTGTAATTCTGTCCCTGCAGCCTCCATGCCGTGGGAAGCAGGTCAGTAACTAACATAACTTACACTATTCTCCCTGTTTATACTTTGAAAGTGTTGTTTGAGACTGTGCTGTTTCTTTGCTGCACTGTCTCACTGTCTCACTGTCTATTTTTCCACCACTACAGACTTTTGGAGGAAGGACAGGCAACGTAAGTTTCAGCTCACAGTCTGTTTCCGTTAATACGATTGAAAAAAAATTGACATCCACTATCTTACTATTAATCCAGCAAGAGCTGCTGCTGAATCTAATGGCACCCCTGCTCGTCAAGATAAGGCAAAAGCAGACGACGGTAAGATAATACTGAAAAATCACCTGCTTGTGTCTACATACATGTTTTACATATTTTGAGTTAACAAGTGATGTTAAACCTCCTCCACTATCACTACTAACTTGTATTTCCTGTTATTTATGTTGGCAGAGGAAACACCAATGGCATAGACGCCAAGCAAACTGTAAAACCAGATGGTCCACAAGATCCAGAGTAACGCTGAGATGTTTTAGGAAGTGCTCATGTTGAGTGAAATTTTACTAAAAGTGCGTATACAAATAATACAAACAACAGCACTAAAAGTCAAGGGTATGGGACCAGTCCAGTGGTTTTTACACTGCACAATATTTCTTATTTTTTGAAGCAGTCTAAAATTAATAATAAAGCAGATAGTGACAGTGAAGTTATCTTAAAGCTACTCCAAATAAATAAGTTTTTGATCTTTTAAACTGACTAAAAGTAGGTATTAAGGCATGTTTGAGGTTTTTCTTTTACTCTACCTGTTTATGTGAACACATTAAATCAACATTTGCATTGAATAGATGTTTTTAAGGCTGCAGTGCTGCCGCTGACATCCATTTATCTAGCTATTATCGTCATTAAGTCACATGTATTAAAACAGTATTTAAAAAATACTAAGAAGGGAGATTATAAAGTTAAGTTTTTAAAAAAATGGAATAAAAAGAGAATAAGACTACAGTTCAGGTATCATGTAGGGATAAATAGAGCTGAAATGAATTAAAAGCTCTGACGTTGAAGAACAGAATTTTCTAGAGAGGCAATGAGGTGCCTTAAAGTTTAGACAATAGCAGGACACCCAGCGAAGTGCGCTTTCATGTGACCGACAGCATACCGGACACCAGCTGGCACCTCCAGCACATTACAGCAGAGGCCGGAGAGGATCAGAGTGCTATCAGAGGCAGGTTCTGGTGTGGATCCATGCAGGCTCTTTGTGGGGAGGAACTGTACTGACAGCAGAGGGGGGAAAAGGAAAGCTATTGTCTGGTTTGGGCCGCCCGCTCAACCAACAATCAAAGCATTGTGACTCGTTATGTGTGTGTGTGTGTGTGTGTGTGTGGCAAGTATGTAAGATCAAACAAAGTCAATCATTTTTGTTGTTTTTTTTGCCATTGAATGTTTAGGTTATGTTTATGTTTTATCACTCCTGCAAACCAGAATTCCTTTAAACACTGACCATACTTTACTCATCTCCATCTTCGAACGTTAATGTTTTAATATTTCCTCTGTGTTTTTTAAATTCTGATGTTGAAATGTCTTTTTTGTGTCCTTCAGATGCACTGTGTCCATGTTTAAATGGAGGTTGATGGGGTTTCCTTTGGCACTTACTTTTCTTTTTTTCTAAAGACACTCATTCTTAGTTTTTCCTTGTATTTTTTTTTGTAACAAAGTATTAGACTTATAGTTAAAAGAACGCCACTTTCCATGATCAAATCATCTGTTTTTCTAAACACAGTAATGAGTTTCAGATGATTAAATTATCTGTAAAGCTCTTTTTTTTAAATGCAAAGCAGGACTAATTAATTGAGAGCATCAATCAAGAATGAATTATAGCATCTTTCGACCAAACATTAGAAAAAAAAAAGATCAGACATTCCTGTGTTCTACCATTTTTTTAGAAAAAAGGCACTGACCTATTGATGCTCTGTTAGATGAGTATTTAATGTGATTTGTTGCTGTGTTTGTGGACTTAAAGAATGTGTGTATGTGTGTATATGTATTATATGTTTTTATATGAGCTAATAAAAAAAACAACCTGAATGAAGCTTGTAGTTTTGTAAATCGACTCACATGAAGCTATTTTGACCACTTGGCAGCAAGTCGACACTTTTCACTGTCACTGATGAAACGCTGAGTCATGTGTACTGAAGGTTAGATCACCTCTCCAAAACAGATTGTTGGACAAGGCAGCTGGCACCTTTTCAGAGGAACAATGTTTTCCTGATGATATAATTATTTAAAGGCCTGGACGAGCACAAATGTCCTCCAGTTAAAGAGCAGCAAAACTGAAGTTCTCCTTATTGGCACTCCAATTCAGATTCAGTCATCTCCCCCTTTCCTCCTCAGTCACTAAATTTTGGTGTTAGGTTTGACCCTCAGCTGACTTTTGATGACCATATAGGACATCTATGCAAAACCTCTTTCTACCATCTCAAAAATATCTCTAAACTCTGCCCCTCTCCTGGCAGGAGCGTCCAAAAGCTCCAGTAGGGAGAGTGGGATAAGATGAGCCAATTTTTAAGGTCTTTAGGTAAGAAAAATGAGACAGAAGTAGAATGAAAACATCTACCTTTATTTCAGGATGTCTTTTATCAAAATTGAATGTATCTATGGCAAAGGGACCTGAAAATATGACTTCTCAAAAGAACGTGTTCAAATTGCCCCGGGCTAGGGGTAAGTTGATCCAAATGGGTGGATAAGTTGAGCTATCTCGAGGTAAACTGACCATCTGACTTTTTAAGACCATTCAACAAATAACTATTCAACGTTCCTTGCAGTTCCTCAAGCCTTTAGAGGTTGAAGTAGCTTCTTCAACTCATCACTCAGTGGGAAAGATGCCTCATTATTTTGTCTTGAATATAAAGATGGTGTCAAGCCACCTTGAAGGCTGAAAACCTTCCTAAAGATGTCGCTTCAGGCATATGACAGGAAAGACGGTGGAGTGCCGTAAAATTCTTGAACCAATCTCGACTTTAAAAGGTAGGCTGTAATTCATTCTATCATGGTGCTGTATTAAACTACACAAGATAAGTTATCTATGCTGACCTAATGAATCATGTGATTTCCTACACACTCTACCTGCTTAACCCTTCTTTTTCCAGTTTTGGGGGACAGGAATGTTTCTTCCTGCTAATTCCAATGCCAGTTCACAGTATTTCTTTGGAGTAAGGTCATGAGACTGGTCAGCCAGCGTCATGATATGGTCTACAAGCTCCTTGTCTACTAACTCCTCTGGGAGGACCCTCTTTGCTCCTGCTGTCCACTGTACCCTTTTTACTTTCTTTAACTCCTTTTTTATGACCTGACAATACCACTGATCTGGTGGATTGTCCATTCTTGACATCAATGGCTGCTCTCTCCATCTTTTCAAAGGGTGTTTGGCCCCAGCTGGTTTTTCTCTTGTAGGTACTTGGCATGATAGCTTAAACTTTAACTTTAACTATTAACTATTAACTTAAACAACGTTTAAGTTTGAACCACTGGCTCAATTAACCCCTTAGCCTTTGTCCACCATTTTGGAAAAAAAACAGCCTAGCCTAGCAATTCAAGCTAATCTTCAGCTAAGTGATTCACATGGTTTTATTCATTCGCAAATCACCAACATGTATAATACATATTTTTAGATTTGAATACATTTCCCTTGACATAATAGTCATTATATTGACATGAAGAAAATTTACTTTGACTGTGTAAAAAAAATACAACATCTCTTATGTGCCTCTCTCCATCACAGTCAGATAGACATGATGGGTGATTCCTGAATTTATGGTCACATGACAAAACATAGTTGCCTAGATTTTAGGGGTTGGTCAGCTTCCCTACTGGATCATCTTACCCGACTCTCCCCTACATCCAGGACAACGCTGCCAGGATCCTGATGAGACACAAACATATAACACCAATTCTGTTTTCATTGCGCTGGCTCCCTGTCTCCTTCAGGAAAGTCCTGCTACTCACATACGAATCCATCGACAGACATGCGCCTCCCTACCTACAGGAACTGATCACACCACAAACCTCCACCTGCACCCTCTGATCTGCCAGCAGCTTGCTCCTCCAGGGGGCAGCACAGACCCTTGTCTGTTTTCAGACTATTCTATTCTATTCAGTAAAGCTTTTTCATCTTAACTTGTTTTACTATTTTCTTTATGTTGTGTGTTCTCTGTTATTAATACTGTAGCACTTTGGGTGTCACCATGAATGAAAAGTGCATTACAAATTAAATATATTATTGTTATTATTTATATATATATATATATATATATATGCTCAAATACTTGGCAAAAGCATTCTTTGTTGGTCTATTTTGAATGTCAAAGTGTTATTTTTTATGTACTCCTATAGGTTAACTTGTAGCTCACTTCGCTTATTCTTTACATATGGAAACCTCTAACTAATGGGTCGTGTTGTTTTCTACAGATTTTGGAGCATGTTTCTTTCTTTTCTCTAGATGCTGGTGGGTAAATGCAGACGCTAGAAACTAAAATATTTTAAATACCTTTATTGTATCTAGTCTGTGCACACATATACTCTTTACAACTCTTCACACATTAATGGTTTTCTCTTTGCAAGTTTGGGGAGAAACTGCTTAAACATTCTTCAAATGGACAAGCAGACTGGAGCGTGAGTGAGTCTAAATTTGGACTGTAACAAATCAGATTCAGTTGTATTACTCATTAAAGTTAATTTTAATTGGATTTTAAGGTGTGAGTTTAACTGTAAATGTATTCAGCCTCACAAAAACTCTCAAAGATTGATTCTGATACAACATATAACTGCTGATGCATATAACATATAACAACATATAACTGCTGATGACTCATTGCTTGCTCAAAGGACTTCAAATGAGAAACCAGGGCTAAAGGGCACGACTGTGGACTTTCCCGCAGCAAGCTCAGCAAAACTAAACTGATTCTTGTTAGATCTGTAGACAATTAAAAACAGCCATGTTTTCCAAAAGAAAGGAAAACCACACCTTTGTACTTGCACCCACCTAGGCTAGAACCACATTTACTGTATCTGAGAGAGGGAACATCACCGTTTGCAGCTGTAGAAACAGTCGAGATTAAAAGCTGAGACCCTGCTGTGGACAAGAAATGCAGAATAACAAATAAAAATCAGTACGTCTTCCTGCTGTGAGCACTGACTGCAGCTGACCAAACAACTAACAATATACATTCTGGACTGGCAAACTTAAAAGTCAATGAATTCTGCACTTTAAACACAGTGATGTTAATGTGAAAAATATCCCATTTACTTTTATAACTGTGTTTAATTCATCATAAAACCTAGTTACAATGATATCAGTTGCATAAACCCTTGAAATCAATTGATCAACACAATTCAGTATCACCGAACTAATGGTACATGATTTTTTTTAGTTATTTTCTAACGTTATCTTCAGACTTCACACATGGGAGGATGGTTTCTCTTTTGATGCATAAACAAGTCATGTATTCAGCTGATAATGTGGTGCCTTTTTTGACAAATTGAGAAATGCTCCTTCAGTTTCCTCAGAAAAACATGTTTCTAATCATCCAATCTTCCAGTAAAGTACTGGCAAGTATTACTACTTCAGGGCTCTTAAAATGAAACAATCTGGGATGGGAACGTTTTGGTGAACTGCTCACAACTAAGACATAGTATTAAATTTGAAATTACTAACCTAAACCTTGTTGTAATATTAACATTGCTGTTTTTATTGACTTGTAAAGTGTACAGACTCTCTGAGTGATGTGCACTTTAAATAAACTGAAGTTGACATAAAATCTGCAACAAGGAGTCCTGAGCAGACATTGCATGTCTTTAAAAGGGTCACAAATCAAGAAGGTTGTGGAAGTTCAAATCCGCTCAAACTTGTTTTCTTCAGACTTCAATTAATCAATGATAATGAACAACATGGAGTGTGGCTGAGTACTGAGAACAAAAAAATGACCAGGATGCTTTTTTTTATGCACCAAATGTAATTTATTTATTTGTGAATATAAAATTAACATCTGATTAAAGTCAGTGTTTTCATTTTTTACAGCATTCAGACAGGTTCACAGTTACATAATTTCTCAGCAATTTCAGCATTTCTTTGTTTAGTGAGCTAAAAGTAGATATTGATTGTGTAAATATGGAAAATACACAGAGACTGAGTTGGCTGTTCACTTATCACACACATATTAGCCAGTTATCTTGAGAAAGCTCTTTATCGAGATATTCTGTAGATATGTAAATGTTCTTTATGTGAACAGTTTATTTGGGATTTTTGTTTTTATTTTGTTTGTGTTTCTTTCCCCCACATGCTTTATATATGCAATACTGGAAGGTGTATGTTTTGTACAATAGTGTCTTGTAATCCCAAGTAGGATGGGCCAAATGTTTGACATAACACAGAAATAAAACTAAGAACTAAAATGAAACTATTTCAATCAAACTTCTTCACATTCTCGATTTAATTATAATCCAAAGTTACAGAAACTACTGCTGTCTATTATACGGGCCACATTTGCCTTTTTAAGTAAGCAAATGGAAATTTTTTTCAAAACCTACTGAATGTTTGCACTGTAGCTCCTGTTGTATCGAATAACACCACATTCCTATGATTGTCTAAAAGACCAAGACAAGTGCTTCCTCTGGCAGTTTTTGATGGATGTAAAAGCAGCCGTCATTTGACCCAAAACAAAGACAACAAACCTGTCGGTGGTTGATCATTTGATAATGCTGATAATTAAACACCAAGTAAAAATATCACATTGTTACATAACCAAATCCAGTGATGACTATTTAAAATAATCATCAAATAAGCGTATATGTGTGTAAAAATGTCCATAAACATTATGACTTCTCCTAAACATCACGTTCTGTAGGCTGTTGCAATGTATCAAATAAATACATTACAGCAAACAAAAACAACTTAAACACCGTTACAGCGAGAATAAAATCATTTAAAAATTAACCACACTGTATGACGTACTGCACAGAAAGTGCAGTTTACATGCATGTGAACTAATGCAGAGGCTGGGACAAATAATCTGATTTTATAACAATGTGAAATGTGAAAATTTGATTATAAACAGACAAAAAAAAAGAGCAATTATACTGATATGGTCCATTTCTTTTCAGATGACACTAACGCACAATAATTGATCTGTAACATTAAGTACAATAGGAGGGTGGATAAAAAACTAAATAGTGTCAAACCTGAAAATGCAGACTATACTGAAGTCATTTTTAGTGATCACATAGTAATCATGAACCTTTGTTTGAAGGGAAAAACACTGTCACTGAAACAGGACAGTTCAGCATGTACATACCAACACCTGAAATCATTCTTCTCTGTTTCCTGTACAAAATACAAAACAAGCTAAACTCCGGCCATTACATTAATGGTCCCGCTCAGAATGATTTTCCACAATACTAAAACATAGTGCCACTTAGTGCTTTTGCATTAAATAAAAGAAAAAGAAGTAGAATTTACTTCTGTTCTCTCGTGCGATGATCAATCATGCCATCATGAGCAATTACAAAACGCCTCCAGCCTGTAGGAGCTTCATGTAGCAGATGAGGCACTTCTGTGATTAAGGCTCAGCAGCAAACACTGAACAAACCTCTCCATCAACATCAGAGGGTTAAAATGATTCATCCCACTGTGTTGGAGAAGCTTACCGAACAAAACTGGAGTCTAGATAAGATAAGATGTTGACGGAGAGGTGTTTAAGGCGTTCCTTGTTCCTACGCCTTGGCACTGTTTTTGCTGTTAGACAAAGGTTCTGCCTCTGAATTAGCTGCCACAGGACTGAGCTCTGTGGGTGTGGTCTGGTCATTGGTCCCATCCCCTCTCTTGGGCTGGTTTCTATAGTGACGGGTGATGACCACGGCAGCGCAGACAAAGTAGATGACAGTAAGCACGGCTAAGTAAACGAAGTAGACCAGGAACTGTAAAAAAAAAAAAAAAAAAAAAGCAGAAACATCAATTAGATTTGGTGACTAGTATCATTAAATACAGTTTGATAATACTGTGATAATTATCTCACTTCACTGTATAGCAGCTGATTAACTAAAGCTCTATTTTTCTGTGACTTCATCATGAATCTTGTCTGCATCTGACTCGACAATTTCCTGTCCTGTCCGTCGATTTCATTTTTATTCTTTCCTCTAAATCTGTACATATACTAAACTACACATAAACCTGCCTCGCCCCGATGTGTAGTCACATGATCAAGAAATAATAACATTGCAATGAAATACGACTTTGTTTTACCTGAGAGTGCACATCCAACGCCAGGCCCCTCTTGTCAGAAAATATCAGGTTGATGATGCTCTTTAGGATGATCGCCAAGAAGGTGTTGATGCCGAACACCAGCGCACACAGCTCCTTGGTGAGCGACGAGGCTATCTGGAAACTACACATGAGATCAGACGGTTGAGCATGACGCTGCAGTTTCAGCAACTTTGATAGAGAATTTAGAGAGTATGGAAATAAGTGAATGTTTACTGTAGTTTACAGTCGGTGCAGAATCTGAGCTTTAGGTTGTATATCAAGAATATTTGGTTCCATTTTGTAGGACAGTTTTCTCACCTCTGCAGCAGCGTTTCCTCTAAAATTGTTGTTTTGTCGATTTGCATTTACAGGTGAAAAAAAGTAAAAATACTTGAACTTGAAGTACTGCCATGGTAGTCTAAGAGGTTCCCAAACTGTTTAAAACCACCTCTTCATTAAGATTTCACTATAGTTGACTCCCACAGATGTCAACAAAGTCGCTTGTGAGCTTCAGTATTTTTCAGTACATAATTGCATGTTTCTAGGTATAGTTAGACCACTTCAAAGTGTAGAAAGTTATGTTCATGAAAAGTATCAGTATAGATACTATCCACCGTGTTATTACTTGGTATACCCAAATATATGACATCTTTCAACCCAAAATCAGTATTTGAGCTCCATTTACAGGACAAATATTTCTGACTGCCGTGAACAAGGAAAACTCACAAGTTAGACAGCGTGTTACTATGACAACTGCATATTTAACAGGGATTTTAATATGGTTACTTCAATATTTTATGCTCATTTCCTCTTAAATATAAAAATGTTAGGTCCACATTTTTTTTCATGTAATGAAACTATTAAAAATTTGCCAAAAAGTGTTTTTTTTGCTTTCCAAATGTTGACTTTTCCTCTAGTGCCAGCATCAGGCCTGATATTCAATTTTAAAATGACTAATTCCTCCAAAGTTGTAATAACACAATAACTTCTGCCTAAGACTTTTGGTGAATCTTTGACCCTCCACAGTTTAAACTCAGTGAACTTTGTAGGTTTTCATTTAGGAAGTGAAAAACATGTTCAGGCACTCACGTGGCAATAGGCACCAGGAACTGGTAGAAGCCTCTGAAGAGGACGTAGGACATGTAGCACACCCAAATGTTATCTGTGTTGCCCATGAGGAGCAGCAGACCCGCCTGCAATGCTGTGATAACGCCGATGACCAGCTCGGACCAGAGGTTCCACCGAATTTTCACAAAGCCCGCTATGAAGGAAGTCGCCGCACCTGCCCAACAAATAGAAATCAATCAAGACTCTCCAAGTTCATCAAATTTTAACTTCAGAAAAATCATAGACATGAGGGATTTAGCATTCTACTATGAAAGTATCATTTATTTTACTTACATCTTTACTTAATGTCCCTTATTTCATGGTGCAAGTGTTATTTAATCAGTGTACTCTTTTTTATTAACCCCTTAATTTCAACATAAAAAAGGTCTACTTCCAAGTGTTTAGGAAATATTTTACCTGTGTACTCAACACAAGTCAACCTGTTATCTTGTAATCAATACTTTATAAACAACTAATGGACTGATGCGACTATGAAGTATTATCTCTCCTTATCATTTACCTACTATCAGATTTTTCTTTACTGCACACCTTTTTGCAGGTGACGTCCAGGTTATTTAAACAAGCTGCTGCCTTCGTGCTTTACAGCTGTTTAAAGTGCAAACACTGATGTAATCACTGCACAGAATAAGGTTGACGGATTAATTACTCAACCTCTTAACTACAAGTGACAGAACTGCACAATCAGTGTACTGAAGACAGGCGTCAAATATGCTGCTTTTTCCAGACTTCAATCTCTGGATCTGCACTGATTTTAGGCTACTGGGATAAACTATGAAAGTACTATCACACTTCAATTAATGATTCTCCTTTGACAGCTGTATTTATATATGAACTAAGGTGGGTGCTGTCTCAGACAGTTAAATGTGAATAAAATTCAGCAAAATGATCAACACATGGGGTGATTCTTTTGCTTTTGTTTAACCACTCAACTAGTACTGAGTAAACTAACACATCACCAAATTTAGATTTACAGTGCAATAAAGTGATTGAGTTAAAAGAGATTAATGAATTACTAATCTGTGTCCTTAATGATTTGACTTAGGACTTCATTTAGCAGTCCAACCCAGCGACTTTTATAACACAGCCATGTCCTTGTATATCTGGAAAACACCCTCCAATACTTCTCCCTCCCGTTCAGCATTTCTTTAATGATTACTCAGTATGTTGGGCCACCTTTTGTATATCCCCCGCAAAAGAGTCCTTACTGAAGTTGTCATGGCATTTCTTAACAAAGCTGCTACTATTAAATTCTCCTGCTGGCCTTCCAGTGGAGGGCTTTTAATATTGTGTTGATGTCATTGAGGAGCTTTTTTCATTATTTGCATGTAATTCTAGATGGCAAGCAGGAGTTGGATGCCCACTGTGACTAAAAGCATTATTTTCTAGCATCTGAATGCCTTTAAAAGCGCTAAATAAATGAAATGTATTATTATTTTGTAGCTCCATAAATGTCTCACTCAGTAGGGTAGAAGCTGCCTCCACTCCCCCGTTGTAAACTTTCTTGTTCTCAGTGGCCGGGTAGACTTTGTTCCACAGGATGTGAACGTAGAACAGCACCAGGTAGTACCCTGTGGAGTTGAACACCCACCACAGGGACCAGAGCCTCAGGTTGGGCTTCTTCAACACGTTTCTCACCTCCAGCAGCATCTGCACGATTACAGAATCCCTCCAGCATGACGCAGAGCATGGGGGCGCTGCCGAGGACAAGCCGCCTTCTTTCGGGTTCATTTTGTCCAGTTCTGACTTAGTGGCTAATGAAGCGGCCAGTTCCCTTTTCTCCTGATCCCGCGTCCGGTTGAAAAACATGGAGCGTTTGGGCCAGGGTAGGCACAGAGACAGCAGCAGACCAAAGCTGACGAAACCCAAAGATATGGCGTTAAGGGTGTAGAAGCTGATGTTGCCCAGGGACATGCACAGCTGCCCCAGCACAGAGCTGGTGAACACCCCCAAGAGGACTGAGGAGCGCGAGTATCCGGCCACGCGCTGGTAGAAGACCGGGCTGACCAGGGAGAAGATGTAGGAGGAGTACGCCACGCGGCAGGCCATGGTGATGCCGTAGAAGAACTCCATGAACTGCATCTCAAGGAGGGAGGTGCCCAGGAGCAGAATGAGCCAGATGGCCACCTGGCTGACGCCCTGGATGATCAGAACCGGCTTGTAGCGCAGGAGATCGGTCAGCAGGAAGGCCGGCACCAGCACAGCCATGTAGGAGTATGTCAGCACTGGAGTGATCTCATTGGTCACCTGGAAATGACAGTGAAGTTAATCAAATACAGCTCGAATCAAGATGAGAAGTCAAAAAGGTGGATGTTAATTATTAATATTAATTAATATTAAGATATTAGAGCTGCAACGATTAGTCAATTAATCAGTTAGTTGATCAACAGAAAATTAACTGGCAACTGTTTTAGTCATTTTTTTAGCAAATATGCCAAATATTTCTTGGCTTCAGCTTCTAAAATGTGATGATGTAATGCTTTTCTTTGACATTCATGATAGAAAACTGAATGTGTTTGGGTTTTGGACTGTTGGTTAGACAAAAAAAAAAAAAAAAAAGATATGTGAAGACATCACCTTTGAGAGATATTATTAGGGTTACTGTTCTCTGACATGTTATAGACAAAATGATTAATTGATAATGAAAATAATCGTTAGTCGCAGCTCTACTTCATGTCCAACCATAGTCATAAAACTGTGGGTAATACACTAAATGTACAACAAACTGGAGAATCTTAAAGCATATCAAAGAAGATGAAGAATTGTGGCCTGGATTCACCTCATCAGTAAAAATTATGAACATTAACGTCCCTGATACTTTGCAAAAATAGAAACACAAAAAACTAATAACCAGATGATAAAAATGCTTAAAAAAAAAACACATCCATTGACATAGAAGCTTAAGTTACTGAGTGCAGCTGTCAGATGGATTTCTACAGATGTGTAGGCCTTTCTGTGTTTTGGAAAAAAAAGTCTAGGGCTGCAACTAACAATTATTTTTATAATCGATTAATCTGCCAACTATATATTATACAACATCAGAAAACTGAGAAATTACAATATCCTCGAGCACAAGGTGACATCTTTAATGTCTTACTTTGTCTGACATAGTCAAAAACCCAAAAATATTTCAATTAACTGTTATGTAAGACCAAGAACCATATTTTTTGGCATTTTTTCTATTTAAAAAAATGACCTATTCAATTATTAAAATATGGTTATTCAATTACTAAAATCCATGCAGATTAATTTTCTTTCAAATCAATTAATCATTGATCATGGCAGCTCTAAAAAATGTGTTTTGCAGAGACAACACCGACTCATCCAGTTGATGACAATCTCTTCTCCAAAATCCTACATAATTAACCAGCACTGATATAGAAATACATAAATACCATGAATATCACAATAACCAACAACTTCTTTACATATCTATCACTTTAAAGGCCTGAAATAAATTTAACAACATTAATATTTTCCAATTTTGATGACATTACGTTGGGAAACTCATGCTTAACATACTTTTGTTAGGTTTTAATTACAATTTGGGACCAGAGAATTTTTAATAAGATATGATCATATCGTCATGTTACAATTCTACTAAACAAATATGTATGATAACATCAGTCTGTTCCCCACTATGATCATGGTACATATTCAAGTATGTAAAATAAAGTCACCTTCTCTGTTTCATCACATTTGATTTCATGATAACAAAACTGGAACTGTGCCTTTCTCGAGTAAATTCTCTGGGAGATACAGACTGACCTACGATGACAATGCTTGACTAGGCTACAAATATAAATACAGTTGTGTTTGATGTCCGAAGGTGAGGGATAACCTATGTAATATGCCAAGTAACTTAGTCCCTGGTGAACACAAAGATTTATGGAGTATGTCATTAACACAGCCTCAGATCTACACAGACATTAAGGTGAAATGTGTGTTCAGAGTAACATTTTTGTCTGTCTGTCTGAAAAATAGCATTTAGACCTAACATAGAGTAGTTTTTCCACACACTGCCCCGGTCAAGCTGACGAATTCTGGAAATATTTGACATTTCTTTCTCTCTAAAACACACTCTGACAGCTAACCAACTCTTGGTAAAGGTCACGATCAATTCTGAATAAAAGCTAGCTGCCACAAATCACAGTCAGTCCATTGATATCTTAGCCGTTTCTGTATTATAAACCTTCATGAACCTGTTGCACTGACCCACTTTGGAGGAATGTGAACCTTGACCACAGTAAGATGGATCAGCAAACCACCCCGCAGGGCACTCATTAAATCAACTGTATGAGAGCTTAACTGCATGGAGGAAAGAGTCTTAGACATTAACTTGTAGTCTGTACTTTCTGGACAGCTTCTAATCTAAATGTGGTTGCACTTGTGTTCTTTTTCCAGCATGCCAAGACAAATACACCTGTAAAAACACTACTATGCTAACTCAGCAAACCTGTTTCAGTGTGAGGACACAACTAACCTGTTCCCTGGTGAAGTTCTTCTCAGGGCTGAGTAGATATGGCGTAATGAAGGGCTCCCCGGGCTTTATCGATGCCATAAACCCATAGAAACACAAGAATATCACGGCCCACTTCAGTTCTTGGGGCTTCTTGGCTTCCTCTGGGACGCCATCGGAGGGAGACGGATCCTCAGAAGCGGAGACAGCCATCTCTATGTCTCCATTTTCGTGTCCGCAGCTGTCTTCAGACACACGCTCCTTCAGGTCCATCTCTTTCTCCCCCTCTGACTGGTCGCCATTGCCTGCTGTGTTATCTGCTACCATGTTGTCAGCTGAGTGTAACTTTTTGCAGTGTCAAATCACCATGTGAGGGCTTGTTTTGATGCGAAAAGCTACCAAATTCCTTTTTTTGGACCAAAGAAAGAAATGGGTAGAAAACTTTAATCCAACTGTGGTTTCCACTCTCAACTCGTCTGCCTCCCCATGCCAGAGAAAAGTGAGATGGTGACAGTGAACCATTTAACAAGGAGAACCCAAGGTAGTTAACGTGCTACATGCTGTCACTCGCATTTAAGAGAAAATGTTGACCTTTGCTCCATTCCACACTGTGACATTGTCCGACAGCGAGCTATCCTGCAGCTGGATCTGGTGTCATTGTTAACCTGAAAAGATAACAATGTTGTCAGTTTGTCAGACTATTCTGACACAGTGCAGACACTGCAGCTGATGTTCGAGCAATGTTGTGTTTTTTTTTTTTTTTTACTTTGGAAGCAAAACAGTGGAAGAGTATGGCATGGTGCTGTAACTTCTTATTGTTGTCTATGACTATACTGCTTATTTTCAACTGTTTGGTGAATAAAATCTCAGAAAAACGTAAAAATTGTTAGTCATAAGTTACTATAAATTCAAAGATATTAAGCTTACTAACACAGATGATTAAGAAAAACATTTGTCTTATCAAATAATTGACTAATCTATACAAAAGTGAAATAAACAGGTAGAGCTGCACCGATCAGTCAATTAGTTATCATTAGGAGTCATTTTTTAAGAAAAACAATGTCCAAGTTATTATTATCTATGACTCCACTGCGTATTTTCTTAAATATACTGTTTGATGAATGAAATAACAGAAAATTGTGAGAACATGTTTGTCACAAGTTTCTAGAAACACGAAGATATTCAGCTTACTATCACAGAGGACTAAGAAAAATAGCAAATATTCACATTTAAAGAAGCTGGAACCTGAGATTCCTTTGATTTTTTGCTTAAAAACATCTTAAACTATCAATAAAGTAAATACAATTTCATTATTTGTCATTTGTCTTATCAAATAATTGATTAATCGTTCAACAAGTGAGATTGTGGACATGCTTTGACACATCAGGGGTTGCAAATTTTGTTTTGAATTAGTCATTCTTAAAACTGTTCTTTCTGGGTGTTTCGGTGCTTTCTTATTAACGATACAAACGTGAAAAACAGGCCAACAAACACCCAGTTTTCCCCTGACGTTCACCTACATGGTCTGAGTTACGCGTCAAGATTTAAAGTGGCAATGCAGACAAGTTACACAAGCCGTGCATTGAATCTGAATCGTGTCAGAGCCTCACATGCAAACACAAAAACAAAAAGCTATAATTTTTGAATTCAGGACACAGCTACGAAGTTACACAGCAACTGAAACTACAATGCAGCTAGCTAGCTGGCTAAGATATAGCAATAGATATAAAAACAATGCCTTCGTTTAACCGTTAGTGGCACAAATAACATAACATAATCTTTAAAGTAAGTGACCGACAGCTTGTTTACACAACAAGCTATCTTTCTGTTAAAAAAGCACCATTTGCTCCTTTTTTTGTAATTCAGTGGTACGTTAAATTCAGTTACATACCTCGTGCATACCTCGTCTGACCCAGCTTCTTCCTCGCGCTGACTTCCGGGAAATGTAGTTCTATTTTCCTACCTCTGCCACAACGCTGGTTTGTGTTTTTTTTAAAGGAAAACTTGGAAATAAATGACTCCGAACTTTCTTTTCCTCGTTCTTCACTGCAGAATTTAATTTGTTTTTATTAAGATCAAATAAATTAAAGACTAAAGAATTCCCACAATTCACATTTTATTACACATACTTGTTTTTAGCAAGTCCTTTGTGTCTTATGATCGCCATCTTTTGGACAAATAATGTTACAACCATAGACTGTATAAAAATACAGGTTACAACGTGGTTGTACAGATACAGAGCACAAAGCTACACATAATAATAATAATAATAATAATAATAATAATAATAATAATAATAATATCCTCATTCTAAGGATCATCAGTATTGTTCTGGAGCTTTCAATCGTGTCACATGATCTTCATCAGCAAATGGAGATTGTACAGTTATTATGAAACTGTACAATAGATGTTTGCTTTAGCATTGAGGCTGAAACTTCATTGAAAGTTCCTGTCCTGAAGAATGAACTTCCAATCTCCATAGTTCAAATTTGACTTGTGTGAACTTGATTTTCATCCAATTCCAACAACATATATTTATTCTAAAGTTATCAGAGTTATCTTTCACTAATTTATCACACATGAAAAGACAAAAAGTTAAATTTTTATTGGTTATTTCTAGGAGAAAGGTGAGTTATCAAATAAGATATTGCTCAGGAGGTATTTGCAGTTCTTACCATGCACAGGTCAACAAGAAATAATCAGTCAGTGCAGGGAAAATTGCAAATCTTTTTATTTTTAATAGATTAACACATTAAGACTTGACAGTTGAAGCATTCAGACATTTCTTGACTTTTACCAAAAAAGACAGCAATATACAACCTTTATAGCACAGATTGTTTGGTTAAAAACACTGAAAAGCATATATTCACATTATCATTGTGGTTCACAAAAGCTCTTTCACTTTTAAACATGGAAAATTGAAATTAATCAGAAAAATTAACACTGATTACATGGAAATTCAATGTTTCACTAAAGGATGTAGGTATCAGTAAATTCAATAGATGGCAGCAGTGTGCCACAAATATCAAAAGCATAGAATAAGTGAAACTAAATATAGTAAAACAACCTCTACTAATCAAATATTAACTCGCTGTAGATGGAAATTAGTTCTTCTTTGGCCAAGAGACAAAAAAGGGACATATACAGTACGGTAAATAATCATATGTTTAACCTCACACCTTATTGTCAATTTTGTGATTTGAAATACTCTCTGACCAAGGGATAAGGTGACTGTAGAACTGTGCATTTTACACGCCTTCTATGCACCCACACATACACATAACAATACATTGTTTATTTGTTTCTGCACAGAAGAGTCCAACCACTCGATTTTGTCTTGTTCCATTTGTTTCTATCATCCTAAATGAAAACTTTAATTCTTTGAAACCTACAAAAACATCAGAAAAGTCTTTAAATTGAGCAGAGAAGCTAAGACATAAAGCCATGTCAATGTATTTCCATTCATATCTATCCATTTATAAGCTATTGCACAGGCTGAAGGAAGGATATACAGAATGTCTTCTCACTACTTTCTTTTTTTTAAGAGGGGGATCATTTCTACACACCCACCAATGTCTCAGAGAACAGCTCCAGTGCCTTCTGAAGTCTGAGATGTCGACCTGCTGATCTTTGACCCTGACATCCTCTCATGTCTGACTTTCCTCAGAAAAAGCAGCTGCATGTTTTTCCTGAACTTCTCTCCCACAAAGGCATAGAGGACAGGGTTGATGCAGCTGTGCAGCAGAGCCAAGTTGTTGGTTATAACCAAAGCCATGTCCACTGAACGCCTCATAGCACAGTTAGACGATATCAGATCAGCCCTCAGGAGCGTGTCCACCATCATGGTTAAATGGTACGGCATCCAGCACAGCAGAAACGCGATCACCACGGCTATGATCACCCGCATGGCCCTGTGCTTCTGGAAACCACGAGTGCGCAGCAGCCTTGCAACGGTGATGCTGTAGCAGGTTATCATGACACTCACAGGGAGCAAGAACCCAAAGATATGGCGGAACCCACGTGTGGCAATCCTCCATGAAGAGGGCTTGCCGAGGTCAAAGCGTTCAGTGCAAACCATCCTGTCTGATTCACCGAACTTGAAGGCATCATTGAAAAGTGCAGGCAGAGCGAGGGCTACACCGAGAGCCCACACTGCTGCACAGACAAGCCAGCTGCACATCCTCTGGCGACTCTTGAGAGTCTCACTGGCATGCACAATCACAAGGTACCGATCGATGCTAATGCAAGCCAGGAAGAGGATGCTGGTGTAGAAGTTTGCTTCGATGATGAGGCTGAGGAGCTTGCACATAAAGTCTCTGAAGAGCCATCCTTGGACCAATGCTGCTGACCAGAATGGGAGGGTAAGAGCCATCAGACCATCTGCTATTGTCAGATGTAACAGGTACACATCCGACGGAGTCAGAGACTGCCGACTGGTGCCGATCACCCACCCCACTAACAGGTTCCCTGGTATTGCCAGTAAAAAGATCATTATGAGGATGATACTCATGATCACAGCTGCCATGGGATCCAGTAGTTTTATATCACATTTTAACGTCATCGGATCCACAACGTAGAGTGTGTGATTATGGTAGGCGGTGTCATTCATTTGATCCCAATAACTATCATCAAAGGTAACTTCGAACGACATGACTACGAATAAAAAACAGATGGACACTGTAACACCAAACAGAAACAATTAAGATTGTAAGCTGCAGTAAACAAGCTCAATTTGAAACCTTGCAGATTCTGCCTCTAAATGAAGTTGAATATTGACATTTCACAGCATAAAATTAAACTTTAATTTCAAAAAAGGGAAAAACAACAATAGGGTCATGCATATTATGACTTTCTAAAGCTTTTAAGATTAATTCATTAAATTAATCAGCTATTTTCTCACTGCAATTTGAAGCTGTTGAAATTTTATTGTGCAGCTTTAATACAGACTTTTAGTAAATCTGCAGCTAGTTTAGTTTTTTCTTTGGGCACAACAAGAACAAAAAGAAGTTCTGACACTCACCTCCCTTCTGCACCAGCTCCGGTGTAGCTTATGAAGATGATAAAAGCTAAACGAGACACCTAATTGTGCCCTTCAAGATTTATGTTCTTCTTTTAAAGAGAGAGGTGACCCAATGTTTCCTTCCTGTTACTGGATGTGCCTGCGTCATCAAATGTTTTTGCTGCAATAGACTTTTCTCACAGAGAACATTTTGACATGCCACATGGCTAAAGTCACAAGTGAAAATAACATAACTGATGATGGCTGAATTCTATTTAGCTGCTTCAGTTTTAGGGTCCTGGTATTGTGGATGTTGACTGTCACACTGTCATGGCTTCACTGAGACACTCGTTAATGTGATTAGTGCTTTTCCTACTATGACAAGTCAAAATGATTGATGATGTGTAAAAGGCCTTTTGTGGCCTTCTGAGGATTATGACATCTGAATTAGGAGAACTTCAAAATACACAAAGAGGAAGAAGTGTTACGTCATTTCATGATTTATTTGATTGATTAATTTCTACTCAGCAGTCGCAGTTTACAACACAATTTGAGGCTGTTATGGAAAAATAACTGATGCTGTATGGTGTGTATTTTTTTTGGCCTGGTTCTATAAACTTTTCTAAATAATTTCTCTTGATATGAAGCTAAGTTTGAGTACAGCTGCTGAGATTTTCCTCAATAATAAAACCCAAAAATCCTTTATGGCCTGTATACTTATTTTTGTCCTAAATGAACAGTTTATATTGGAATAGTAGCTGTCAGACAGGCAAATGCACAAGATGTCTCAGATATCACATTGCTGTAAGCGATCATATGTAATGTGATCTTGATGCAAGTAATTGGGTAACGAAGGGTGTGTGGTAAGGTGTTACTAGCTGGGGTACTTTCTGGAAATTTAACACTTTGCTCACTCTTTCTTTTGCAATCATCCAGTATTATTTCACTGTGTTGTTTCCTTTAGAGTTTAAACGATCATTCATCAGCCAAATTGAGATCTGTGATTTTGGTGAGGTATGCAGGAACAGTGTTCAATGTTCGTGACAAGCGTCAGTTAGCATGACAAGAAAAACTTGTCAATCACATGTCAGTAATGACAGGAGAGTGGGGTGATAGGAGGGCGTCACTGAAACAGCTCTTCATGTCAACGTAATTGTGTATTCAGACACGAAAGTATCTTCCTTTCCTCCTCTTTGTCTCCATAAGTCACCCCTTCCAGCATCACTGTCATTGCCACATATTTGTAAGTAAAATGGAGACTTAAAAGCTCTGCACCGCTAAATGACAGTGTTGTCAGGTTGCCAGCCTTAATCAGGTAGCATGACAGTCCCCTAACGAGAATGGCCTGTTTTTACCTTGTGAGTAGTTTGGCACACATTGGGTCAGAACTGTGTGTGAGAGAGAATCACACTTGTGTACATGTGTGCGTGCAAGTGTTGAATGAAAAGTAATAGTGCAAGGAAAATAAAGTAAAAAATGAAGAAAGTGTGGAACAGATGTAATGTTGTTTTCTAGAGCTGCTTTTACAGTTTCATCTCCTCTTGTAGTTTTTGCTGTTTTGTTTTAATTCAAGGTTTTAAAAAATACAATATTCATGCAGATTAATAACAAAAAAGGTAAGATTTATTGTTTAAATTGCAAATTGCACACTTCCTCTGCAAACATATACAACACACCCGCTCTGAACTTTTAAAATATCACCCACATAATAAAAATCTACATCAGAAACTGAATAACTAAATCAGATTAACTTCAAACAAGTAACTAAAATAGAAGTAAAAACAGTAATACCTTATTATTTGCAACGCTATGAAATTTAAAATACCTCACAGTTTATAAGGAAGCATCCTATTAAACTGGAACTAATGATCATTGGGACTTGGCATGTTTGTTCTGTCAACCGTTGGGCACCTGAGTTTCCTGTCACGAACATGCCTGATTATGCACTTTTAATAAAACATGCAAACAATAGAGTGTAACTTAGCACAGACGATCACCTCCGTGGGAACCTGAAATGACTGGGAATTCTTGACTGACATCGGGATTCTTTTTCATCCTCCTCCAGCGAAGAGAAAATATTTTCCCCATAGCTGACAGAGATTGTCATCTTCAGTCCTTTAAGCTCAGAAGTCAGAGGCTTTAAAACTGGGGACGATTCCTGTGGATTATAATCGCTTTAAAACTGACAACTACGCTTGGAATTTACTCTATGTTGGGAGTGTGTTGGTATCCATACATTCCCCTATAAGATAACACATTTTATGAGTTTCACTATTTCACAAGACACTGCCTTTGGAGACACACAGTATATATTTTACTGTCACCACCCTCATGTCCTCTCTACTCTATGTTTTCTGTAAGTGTTGTTTTCTCTAATGATCTACTGTATGTTTGAGGTACGAATTTGTAATATTTTATCTTTTTAGATATTATCATACTCCAATAAAACTCCACTAAAACTGATGAAGTATAATCTGTGCTGGAAATGCAGAATGGATTTATGTTTATTAGGGGACAAATCTCAAATCTCTGATTGACTACAGCCTCCAGAAATATTAGAAGGCACTGGAAACTAGTGTCTCTTCTGTATGTGCAACTTATTTATTTATTTCACTTTTTTTTATTTCATTTTCTACATCTTTTGTATCTACTCCTGTGCATCTGACAATGTGTAAAGATCTACTTGCTGCCTACACCAAACCTTTCTTTAAAATCAATAAAAACGTAAATGTCAATATATATATATATATATATGTGTGTGTGTGTGTGTGTGTGTGTGTGTGTGTGTGTGTGTGTGTGTGTGTGTGTGTTTCACTTTTGAAAAACACAAACTGGAACAAGTCAAACATAAAACCGTAGCTGTCATTGATTTAAATCATTTGCATTGATAATGGGTTGCATTGATAGTTATTTTTATAACTATATTACCATTACCATATTTTTAATAGTTATTTTTCTAGTCTCAAAAACTAAGGGTCAGTTCACAAAAAATACGAAGAAAAAAAACATTTCTTTATTCACCCCTTGTGCATTTATTGAAGCTTTTAAACTCATTTTAAACTCAGTGTTATCTTATGCACGCCTTGTAGATATGTATGAGAAAATGAGCTCATGTAAATGATCAGACATAATAAATATTGCAAATAAAACTCAGCAGCTACGCATCTTTAAAGAAACAATGTGCCAGATACTCGGGACTATTTTTTCCTCTTAAGTAGTTCCAATGAAAACAGTTTCATGAGAAACTGCATTCCATTCGCCTCTGTTGTATGCGGGGTAACAATTGATTTCAGAGATGGATATCTGAAATCCTCAGCAGCGGGAACTTTACGGCTAAATGCCGTTAGAGGTAAGTGTGCTCGGGTTTTTTTTGTTTGTAGTTGAGTGAACAGACTCTTTAAACTGGTATTCAGCTCAACAATATCCTTGTCTTGATTAGGAAGAGCTCTAATCCGGAGTTTGTCCTTATTTGAATAAGTTCCAGTATCTGGACTCGCGTCATGTTCTATGAGGAAATCAAACTTGAAAAACAACCCCCTGAGTTAACGTTATCCCTCTGTGACAGAGATGCAACCATCTGATCTGAGGTGAGGACATGAAGGAGGAGCGAGTAAGATGTTAAAACCACTCAAAGGAATGCTGTGTGAATACAGACGATATCTTCTTCAAAGTCATTATTTTTCCGTGGTACATTGTGTCCTCAGTGGTACATCAGGAATGAAATCTGGAACGGTACTTTTCAGAAAATATATCTCACTTCGCAAGAAGAACCACCTGATTTAGCTGCAAGATTGCGGCAAGAAAAAAAGTATTTCAGTGTTCATTTGGGCACCTGACTGTTGTTTTAAGACAGACTTGAAAATTTGTGAAGTGTCCCAGAATGCATTTTGCACCAACCGGCAGCGATGGTGGAGATTAAAGCGAGAAAGTAACCATTTAGATTCCCAATATGTGGTCAGTTTATCCTAATAATGCCTATTTTGGAGATTTGCTCTGACGTTTTCAGGGCTGTATTTGTATGTCATTATGTTCCAGGTAATTGTAAAAAAAAAAAAAGAAAAAACATTAAAAAATTTTCAGAACTTTTCAAGTTTGTTTTTGCTGAAATAGTTTATTTTTACAAGAGCAAAGTGAAAAGTCATTCCTTTCAGCCACTGTGAAATTCCACAGGTTGTTTCCTCCATGAGCAGGTGATGCACCGCTTAGCTTCCAAAAAACAAACATAGAGCAGGGGCCTTACATCGTTTGAAGTTACGAAATCATCTGGATAAATATTCAGAATACATCATTTAGGATTAAGAGACACCTGTTTACCAGTAATCTGACTGATCAGATCACATACAATGAAACAGAGACCTCTTCTGGTGGTTATATTTAATGCATGTGTCAGGTATATTAGGATTAAAGTGATTCAACCTAGCCGGAGTGATGTGCTGCCTGCTTGGCCCTTTATATTGTAGTAATTTAGAGTGTGTGTTTACTGTGTAGGTTTGAACTAAGGAGCAAGCCTCTGACTCTTCCTCCTCTGTACAACAGTCATTATAATTCTAGATGTATACATAAGCACACATTGTTACGCCTCAGTTGTGTATTCACATGTTCTATGTTCAGTATGTGACTCCACTTGTTTTACTTGCCACATGAATCACATGTTTGGTAATAAGAGCTTGAACTGTTGTCATCTCTATTTGAGACTATTAATCTTCTCTTTGTTTTGGTTATTGTCCTTAACATCACAATGGTTCCTTTATTACATTCCTGAACTTCTCCTTCCATCAAACCACTGAACCTAAAACCTATTTTCTCAATTAATCAATTAGTTGTTGGGTTTCTAAAATCACAGTAGTAAGACCAGCAGTAGACAACCCAAAGCTATTCAGTTTACTGTAATTGAAGACTAAAGAAACCAGAAAACATTCACATTTAAGAAGCTGGAAACAGAGAATTTTAGCATTTTTTCTTAAAAATGACTCAAAATGATTAATTGATTATCAAAATAGTTGATAATCAGCCAATAATTGCAGCTCTAATCAAGACAGAGACAGAGATTCACTGCCTGACATTAAGATATATTGGAAAGTAATGAACTGATTCATATGAAAAAACGATAAAATATTTTTCTTGCTGTAATCATTCCTCCTCCTGTTCATACTGGCTATTTAAAGATCCCCTTCATAATACACTGAAAGTGATTAGGGCCAAAATCCACAGTCCTCTTTCTGCCCAAAAATGTATTTAAAAGTTCATCTGAAGCTAATATGAAGCTTCAGTCGTCCAAATGACTTAAATCAAGTAGATATCTTTCAACATTACAGTCTTTTTAGTGCCAAAGTTCCTCTTTTTGTTACTGTACTTCCACCGCAGCTCAACAGGGAAACATAAAGAGGGAATTTGATGCTAAAAAGACTGTAAATATGGCAGATATCCACTTGATATGACTAACTCAGACTGCTGAAGCCTCATATAAGCTTCACATCAATTTTTAAATGCATTTTTGGACAAAATGACTGTGTGGACACACTGTGGATTTTGGCTTCCATCACTTACATTGAAAGCACATTTGAAGGGGATCTTTTAATAGCCAGTATGAACAGGAGGAATGATTACAGCGAGGAAAACCTCTTTCACTGTTCATATGGACACCTGTCTCTTGTTTTAAGACACACTTGAACCATTTTTAACCTGTCATTTAAGATGCAAATATCAATTTTATTTAAAGTTCAGCAATTTCAACATCATTTTGATTTTAATGTTTTTATTTTTGCGACATCCAAATCAAATACTACAAACAACTCAGAACACATCATCAAATTCAGTATTTTGCTTAATTATTATGATTATTATCTTCAAGATTTTCTATCATAATAAAAACAGAGATCGCAATGGTCATAATAATTAAAAATAACTAGAGTGTACATGAGCACACATTTCTAAGCCTCAATGATGATTGATACTATGTTCAGTATGTGAATCCACTTGTTTTACTTTCCAGACATTTGCAGACATGCTGCTGTGTGATATGTGAGCTATTCAGTATCATCTGTCTTTGACTACCACTGAAAGCCAACTGAGACCATTAATCTTGTTTTTATTGCTCTACAATAGTTCCTTTATTACATCATTGAACTTCTTTTTCCATCAAACTACAGAACCTAAAAACCAGGAATTACCAGATGATCCACAATGTCAACATACTCTGCAATTAGAGGGGGGGGTATGTCAGCCCTTTGTTTTGTTTTACTGCGCCTCACTTGTCACATTGAACGAAACTGAAATTGAGGACTTTGCTGCTGTTTGTCTGCTCTGTTTGACTGATGAGAGACACAGAGTTATCTCTTTATTTGAGGATAGCTAATATTAATGAACCACTGTGATTTGTCCAATTCATTTTTATGCAACATATAAGAAAATTAAGTAAAAGACAACATCAAAATAAGGTTTGGATATTGTATTTAACTGCATTATATATTCCTAAAAGCAAAGCAGCATCTTAATTTTCTTTATACTAAAGTATGAAATGAAAAATAAATATTTTGCATCATTTATTCTCAATGTAAAAACTTTGAGCTGCAATACTGCATGAATCCCTAATCTAAATCAGATTAATTTTTAAGAGCTTGAGGCTGGTTGTACAGATCAAATGTCTTACCTAAAGTCTGAAAGAGGGTCTTGCTGGTACTGAGTCTTGTTTAGTCCAGTGGTTCCCAATCCAGAGGTCGGGCCCCTCCAAAGGGTCACCAGATAAATCTGAGGGGTTGTGAGATGATTAATGGGAGAAGAAAGAAGAAAAAACAAAGTTCTGATACACAAATCTGTTTTCAGTTTTTGGACTTTTTCTCTAATTTTAGATTTTTGGTGAAATATTGCACCATTTGAACATTTATTGAAATGAAACCATACGAGAAGTTTAGAGGGAAAAATCACTATTTGGTGGAGCTGTTAACAACTCATAGACATCTGAAATGTGACCCTGACTACACACTGCTTTTTGTAAGACATCAAAAGCCAAAAAGGTTGGAAACCACTGGTTTAATCTTTAACAATGTGTTGTATTTTAAAAGCTTGTTATATTATCCATTGTGTCAAATCTTCATCTGAGGCTGAAAAGTAACTAAAGCTGTCAAATAAATGTAGTGGAGTAGAAAGTACAATATTTCCTTCTGAAATGTAGTGGAGTGGAAGTATAAAGTAGCATCAAATGGAAATACTCAATACAGAGTATGACCTGAAATATATGTGAGATTTTCAACAAACAAGTCCATGCACAAACATTACAACATTATAAATTAACATTGATGTGCATATTAGGGGAACAAGTGGAAAAAATTGTACTGTTGAGCCCCTATTGACCCCCATGCATCCCTTGTGCATGTGTGTGTCACCCCCAAGTTCCCATCAGTTACCATGAATACAGAGCCAGACCCAGAAACCAACCAGTACTCCTGTGCTGAAGTTAAATTTTCTGTGTCATTCAACTTCTGGTAATTTAATAAAGGTCTGCCAACTAGGTTTTCACACATGTTGTGGCCACAACATTAAATATAATGCAAGAGCCACCTCAGTTGATGCAGTACTTTATTTGTGCAAACTCCCTTACAAAATTTACAGTTGATCAAATTACCAAAAACCGATTGACGGGTCTTTTCCCGACCTGTGTTTATTTTGGTATTGTTGCAAAAGAAGACGTATCAGAAACAGGAAATGAACTGAGGACAAATTCATTTTCAGATGTCCCTGGGACTTTTCTCTCTCTGTCTCTCTCTCTCTCTCTCTCTCTCTCTCTCTCTCCAAACTTTATTCAAGTTTCATTGCAGCATATATTCCATCTTAGAAAAGGACAAGAACACAAGACATTTGTCATTGTATTAACCTTATAACGGTGACAAATACTACTATATGTAAGTTACAGAATAACTTCCATAAAGTACATAAATTAAAATAAATCAAAGGGAATTCTGTCAGTTTGAGCCTCATTACAATGATGCAAACAGTTTTTTGTGCTTTCTTATTTTGTTAATTTAAGTTGAATCTCATTTAGAAATGCTCTGAAGCTAGAGGACTCTGGCTATATGCATATATAGTCTAGCTAAACATAAAGTTGCATTGCAGCAGGGTTCCTCTTTTTTTGTTTGGAAAGATGTCAACAAATGTAAGATCATTTCTTGAAATAGGAAGTAGAAATGATGTGACCATGAGTAGATAGGTGCAAAAGTACAAAAGTAAAACCGAAAACAACTGTGTATTGGACAAAAGTAGATATGGTGTGTGGTTTAAATAGGCTGAAAATCCATCTTAAGAGTTCTTTAGAGGAATATATAACCCCTTCATAATCTTAAAATGTGTCTCTTTAGTTTTGGGGATAAAAGGGAGAGATTAAAAAAATGTTCTATTATGATAATGGAGACCTTATCAACCTGGGAAAGAATATAATTGTTTTGTTTTGTCTGCCTGACTTAAGTGTCTCTGTAAGGCATGGTCTGATTAAAAAAAAAGTCAAAAAGCAAGATACCATCAATTAAGATTAGGGCAAGTTAAGGACATACATCCACAACTTGTTTGTTTTGTTTTGTATGAATGATGTAAGATGATGCTGAATTCCTTGTACTTGCTACTTAGTGAATAAATCTGATTCTGATTCTGACTATTGATGTTTTTGATAAGAAACAGGAATGAACCAGATAATGCCACATAACTATGTAAATTTGGGCGTTTGAACTGTTCATAACTTAATAGATAACCACGTCAGTGACCAATGATATGTTTCTCTCCGTTTAATCTGCCTCAATTATGAAAAATTGTCATTACGAATTTATTACAGGCAACATTGCGGGCGTCCTCATCTTTTGGGGTCCTGATTGTAAAATACGCGGAAGCGACAGGCGGAAGAAGGAGCCTCGACGGAAGCGGTCTGATCTGTCAAGGGAGGAAATTTTTTTTGCAGAATTTGACACAAAGAGCCACCAAATAGCACCGATCATTCCCCCCCTTTTCCTCGACACCGGCGTCCGCTGCGATGATCCTGTTAGAAATCAATAACCGCATTATAGAGGAGACGCTGTCGTTGAAGTTCGACGGCGCTTCTAACGGGTGAGAAAATCTTTGTTACACCTGGCTAGCGCCGCTAACAGCTAGCTTCCCCATTTAGCGTTTAACTGAAGATGATAGGGGCGTTAAATGGTACATTAGGGATTTCGGATGCAGCTAACAAACGTTTACAGCGTTGAAAACGTTAGCTATGTCGCCTTTTGTTTGTAGAAATTGCGAAAATACACACCGTGGCTGCTTTGCCTGAAGCTGGGGTGTGTCTGCACGGGCGGTGTTACGCCAGTATTGGTAACTCCTATGAATTTGATCACCCCTGGCGGTTCTCCCACATTCCCGGGTCGTAAAATAAGATTGTTTTGCTCCTAATCACCTGATAAATATGTAGTAAAACATCTTAAAGCGTTCAACGAGCTTTCACGGCTTAAAAAAGTAGCTGAAATCTAGCTAATAACCAGATTTTCCGTAACGTCAGCTGAATGAGCGACGGTTACTGTCTGATTTGTCTATGTATAACTGCTCTAGAAATTTATTATTGTAAAGAAATGTCAACTGAATGAATAAATGAAGGGATTATACCCGGATTCACCGCTAGTGAGACACATTTTGTAGGAGTTTTTGGCACAACAGGTCTGTCAACATGACAGAAACTGCCCACATCTGGTGTCCTTTCGTAGTTACCCAAGATGTACGCGCATTTTGTTGATTGTTGAAGATATAAGTTGGTATTTTCTCTTAATAAATGTCGTTTATTTGCTCACAAAGCAGCCATCGCCCCCTCTCTTCAGCTTCCGCATTCCTGTAGTCAAGCTGAGTCAAGTCTGCAGTTCCCTGCAGCAGGCACATTACAGTATGTAGCCTGGACAAGTTGCAGCAGCATCCGCCTTTAAAAGTGGTCATTTATTACTGTGCAACCCCAAAATAGTGTTTTGCAGGGTAAAAGGAAGAATGATATTGTCAGGATGATTAATTAAAAGCTGGAAATCCACCCTTAAATAGTGTTTATGGTGTGCTGTACTGCTGATTTTGGGCAGTAAAATTAATATCAATAAATGAGGGCTGCAGCTAACAATTATTGTCATTATTGATTCATCTTTAGATTATTTTCTTGATTGCTTGATTTGTTTTTTTTAAGTCCAGAAAATGGTGAAAAATGTCGATCACTGTTTCCAAGGTGACGTCCTCAAATGTCTTGTTTTGTCTCGACCAACAGTTCATGGTCATAGAGGACTAAAGAAACCAAAAAATATTCACATTTTAGAAGCTGTAATCAGATAATTTGGGCTTTTTTTCTCTTAAAAAATGACTCCAAATGATTAATGGATTATCAAAATAGTTGGTGATTAAATAGATAAAATACTTTATTTATACCAAAGGGGAATTAAAATGCAAGGCAAAAGAAACAAATGCAGTTAAATGCAAAATTATATACACTCAAATATAAAAATAATTTAATATTTGGCAACTAATGAACTCAAGAATTTATGGTTGACACCTGGTGTCTCGGTGTACTCGTATATTTTTTTTTTGTTGTTGGAGATGCTACATCTAAAACTGAAATGATTAGTTAATCAACGGAAAATTAATTGCCAACAATTATGCTCATTTTCCAAGCAAAAATACCCCCAAATTTCCTAGATCCAGCTTCTCTAATGTGAGGGTTTACTGCTTTTGATTATCAGATTAACTGATGATGAAAATACTCGTTAGTTGCAGTCCTCTCAATATTAACTGTCTATGAAGCAGGTCTGAGATTCGTATGAAGATTTGTGAAGTCAAATTAAATCTGAGCTATGTCAGCATTGTGTGACTAAGTGTCATTATGTACTGTATAAATATGTGGGGGTTTCCTGTAACAACATTTATCTTTATACATCCTGCATCTGCTTATTTTGTTTCCTCCTTGCAGAACCAAGCCAGAGGCCGTCGATGTGACGTTTGCAGGTGAGTCTATAAGGCACCTGACAGTATGAAACAGCTTTCCATAAACTTGAAGTAGTTTCTTTGAGCGTTTTTGTCCACACACTTTCTCAACAGCTAGGTTGTAGATGTTGATTTCGTCATGTCTTTAAGCGTCATGATGCTATTTTAAGTGAAGCCACTACAATGTTAGTGCTTTGTTAGTCAATCATGCTGTGTTATGTCCCAATCACACCAAATTCTTTAAAACTCTGCCAATAACATCCAACATTTATTTAAAACTAGCACCCACATGTGCTTGACAGCTGAGTCGTTCTGCTTCAAGACAACATAACCTGCATCACAGCTGTCCTTGAGTGCCATCTTGTATTTTTGTGTAGTGACTCATATTGTGTTGAAAGGTGTCCTACAGTTTTTAGTGTAATACCTGTGAACAGAGGTATGTCTGCTGTTGTGGGCCTCTCTGCATTCGCTGCATGAACAAAGTACTGAAGTTAAAATGCAGTTTTCACCAAACAGCAGCACATTTTTTGTATTTCTACTTGATTAATAACTAAAACAGACAATCAAAGATAGTCAACAACTTGTGTGTAGTGACTTTACTCTGTTTATTAGTGCTATACTATACTACCACTACTATACACTATTAAGTTTTCGGTTTCTGGTGGTGATACTGATTTTCAGTGCTGTATCATCTTCCGATGACGCAATTAACTCGTTGCACAGGTTCAGCCTGTCAGTAATCACAGTTAGATGGCACAAAGTCAAGAAATCAAGTGAAATTATCTTATGTGCAGGCATGATTTGAGGTTGGGATGACTCAGCGTTTGGTGTAAAGGAGTTAGAGGCTTGTCTGTGGTTAATGTCATCCTTCTCCGCCGCAGATTTCGATGGCGTCTTGTACCACATCTCCAACCCCAATGGGGACAAGACCAAAGTGATGGTCAGCATCTCCCTGAAGTTCTACAAGGAGCTGCAGGAGCACGGAGCTGACGAGGTACAACACACACAATAAGAGTCTGGGACATTTTTCTCTGTTCCCACGTCTCACAAAGATTCAATTCTGTGTGGTTTCAAGTTTAGATATCCGTTTTCATATCCTTCAACACGCGTGCATGCTTTTATATACACATCCAACACAACCCAGGGTGTCTGCAAGTCCTGTGTGTGTTTTACATCTTTAATTCAAACCGAAAAGACTTTTTAAAAAAAAATGCTCTTGTGGTTTCCTGATGCACTGATGTATAAATAAACCAGTCACACAAGCTATTTTCAACAGAGGTCAACAGTTGCTTTTATGTTTTACTTTTGATTTCACTGATAAGTCGTATTTTCTTTTGAAATGCAGGTGAGCTGTTTAAACCCGCAGACACCCAGCAAACATACACTGCAACAATAAAAGCATTGTCACTAAGGAGATGACGCAGGAATGCATTTACATTGATTTCTGTCTGGTTGTGGTGTCAATAAGAGATGATAAAATATATGTTAAAAAAAAAAGCAGCAATGAGGTCATGATGGCTATCTGCACACTCGCACACCTCCACCACAAGAGCTCTGTTGCCATGTAAGGAAGAAAGCAGCTGCCGAGGCTTCTGGTAGAAACAGGAAGTGAGTTTGTGTGACTCACCCCAGGCAAGGAAGTGCTGACTGCGAGCAGCGGCCGCTGTATGAATGTCTTGGCTGTCGTCCAGCGACTTCCCTCCTTGTTCCCTAAAACACAAGAGCAAAGGGATAAATGAATGGTTTAACAACGTCACATTCAGTTATTCTGCCTGTGAAAAGTCCAGTTGAAAAGCTGCTTACTTAAAGGGCTTTTTGTTCCCACACATCTGCTCATGGTTTGACTGCTAAATTACTCCACAGATTAAATATTGGAGGAATTTGCTGTTGACATTTGGTGGTGCGTTATTGCCATACCTGAGTTAGTCAGTCTACCTCAGTTCATTCCTAAATGACAGGTATCTGTTTGAAAGGAACCCCCTTGTGCCTTTAATTACCTCCTGAAAGACACCAATTCCCTTCCTGCTTTACAAGTCTTTTGTTGTACAGCAAGTTTTTTCAACCGTCTCTCTGCTTTTATTGGTGTTGACATTTCTGTTAGTTTCTTCTCTTCTCTTTAACCACATTGCTTAGACTTCCCACAGGCTATGAAAATCACTGAAGTGTAGTATCAAAGTTGCAGCAACAACATGGTCTAGCAAAAGCTTTACAGTCTTAAGTCATAATCCAATTTTAAATGAGCTTTAAAAATCCTTTTATCATGTATTATTTACATTTCCTCAATGATTTTTTATAGTCTTTTTTTCTCTTTCCCTTGCGTCATGGTTTTTCTCTGAAGTTCTTTTTTTGGTTACTGCATTTAGAGAAGTGCAATACAAATAAAGTTCTTTTTTTTTCAGCTGCTCAAAAGGGTCTATGGGAATTTCCTGGTTTCAACAGAGGCTGGTAAGTTCTCACAAAGCTACTGGCAGCCTCTAAATGATGCCTTGAGACTATTGGATGGTTAATGTCAGATCAGTTTTAAGGTTTTGACACCATCAGGACATTGTGATACAGCATGTAAAGCTTTAGAAATCACTGTGTCTATCTGCCACATTATATCTAGAACATCTTTTTACCATTATTTGTTGAATTGCCCTAGCACATTTGTTCCTTTTTTAATAGAAAACTATTAAATTAAAAGTTGAGACTGACTATTAGCCTCAACCCACTGTAGATTCTTCACCATCTGAATTACTCATCACTATGCTTCGTCTCAGGCTACAACGTGTCCCTCCTGTACGACCTGGACGCCCTACCCGCCAATAAAGATGAGGTTATCCACCAGGCGGGAATGCTCAAGAGGAACTGCTTCGCCTCCGTTTTTGAAAAGTACTTCAAGTTCCAGGAGGAGGGCAAAGAGGGCGAGCAGAGGGCTGTGGTCCACTACAGAGATGATGAGTCTATGTACGTTTGGGGATTTCAGTTTCAGATCTCTTTTAGAGATCGAGCTTGGTTGAATATCTCATCTGAACTTTTACATGCAGAACAGGTTGAATAGAAGGTTTAGATAATAAAACAAAGATACTTCTTAAACTGAGACGTGTGACAGTGTTTCTGAAACCACAACATGGGTTGTAGTGGGTCTTGTTTATGACTCTCATAAAAACATACTTAAGGTCATTGCTGTCATTTTTGTGGTATTCCTCAATTATCTTAAATGTCTGACATGTTCGGTCTTCTCCCCAGGTATGTTGAGGCCAAGAAGGACAGAGTGACGGTGGTCTTCAGCACAGTGTTCAAAGACGACGACGACGTCATCATCGGCAAAGTCTTCATGCAGGTGTGTGAGGCAACGAGAACATTAATCGGTCAAGTTGGTCATTAAGTTAATTTAGAGAAGTTATACTAGACTGAAGCTTGTTTGAAGACAAATACTGTGTGAGTTCCATATTACACAACTATACCGTTTTTTGCTGTTACTGTACAAAAAAATCAATATACTTTACCATTTTGGACTAACAGGAAAAGACTTGCACCAGTGCAACTTGAGAAAGCTGCTGACAATTAACTGCCAGCAAAAATGGTTTTTGCAGCTAATAAAAACATACAGAGAATACTTATTTTTTGAGGTCTGAGGTGCGAGCTGTTTAACCATCCAAATTTAATTTAGTTTTTTTTTTTTGCAGCTGTGAGCAGCTTCTTCATTTCTTTTGTGTTTTGTATTGTTTTACAAAAGTTTACATCGACAGCACAGTCAAAACTCTGACTTTTGAGTATACTTAATTATATCGTGTAAACTTGTCGAGTGTTAACTCTCACTTGGCAATAAAAAAATCAAGTGGTAAAAATGTCCAGCAGTTGCATTGAAATAATATCAAATATTAACTCTATTTCGGTCAATACAGCTGATTAATTTAATTTAATTTAATTTAATTTAATTTAATTTAATTAAAAAGGAGCTGTTCACAGTTAACTTATTTTACTTGTTAAAGAACTGCTACAATACAATAAAAGCAATTAATTTAGGCCGTTTATATTGTGCCACTACAAGGCTAGCAATGCATGAACACTCCCAAGATGGAGTTTTCAGTTCTTTCCGTACAGCCGACATTGCGTGAATGTAGCATTAGCTTGTCGTGTTGAATTGGGACACAGCTAAGCAGGAGGCAGCAAAGAACCTAATATGATGTAGAATATCTCTCTCACCACCAGCTGGAGACACTGTCTGGTCATACTTATTTATTTCAGTTAGCTAGTTAGCTTAGTTGACCTCCTTAGTTCTCTTGCACTATAGCAGCGAGTAGCTAACGAAGTAAGCTAAGTAGCTAAAATGCTCTTCTTCGGAAAACATTAATGCTGTTGTCATGAATGAATAAAGGGAAAAGTCACATTTGTTTCCATAAACCATAACTTTTATGAAAAATTATTACACTAACGTCTCAGAAAAAACTTTTCCTCTTGGAGGATTAACTAAACCAGTGTAATTATGTTAGCCTCAGAGAAAGTTTAAGCTAAAACTCCAATTTTACAAATACAATACATACATTTACACATATGAATTACAAGTAATGTTTATACTGCATCTCTTATGTTGTCTCTGATATGATTTAAAAAAATATATATATATACACACACACACACACATAGATTTAAAACTGCTACTGTACACTCACATTCTGTGTTTAGGAGTTCAAAGAGGGTCGGCGAGCTAGCCACACAGCTCCCCAGGTGCTGTTCAGCCACCGGGAGCCTCCTCTGGAGCTGAAGGACACAGACGCCGCCGTCGGGGACAACATTGGATACATCACCTTCGGTCAGTTAAAACACCATCAGATTTACTTTTCCTGTCATGCAGCTGTACTAATTACACAGCTAATAATTTGATTTTGATAAAAAAAATTTTTTTTCATGTCTTTTTCAGTCCTGTTCCCTCGTCACACCAATGCCAATGCCAGAGACAACACCATCAACCTCATCCACACCTTCAGGGACTACCTGCACTACCACATAAAGTGCTCCAAGGTGAGTTGAGACATCAGTAGTTCTTGGAGTTTCCTGAAGTGTACAGAACTATTTCCTGTCAAAGACATCTTTCTATGCACTAGGAGGTGAGGATAATTATGTCTTTGAGATTGTTTTGGGCATAGTTCACAAAAATAGAGATTAAGCTTAAGACATCACCTAAAAACAAGCTCTTGATGAGCCTCTTCAATGCTGTATTTTCTTAAAATTAGTCACATGTCTCTTGATTTCTTACTCAGGAACTTTTCAAGCCTAGTAGCAACTGCACAACGGGAACAAACCACTGAAATTCAAATTAGGCTTTTTAGATCATTATATTTAGACAGATACTCTGTTAATTGTAAGTATGTTTTGGGGCTCGAAGCTGAGTTTTTAGGTCTAATGATACATTTTTAGTTTGAGGTTTCAACACAGGTGAACGCATCATAAGGAGGCACCTGTCAAACAGTCAGAACAAGCTGAAAGTCTTCTTTAATTGCAGGGTACAAACAAGTCATAAAGTCCTCCCCTGTAATAGTACGTTCCACCCTCCATCTTTGTGGAGAAGGTACTGTAAGACACTGTCTGTCCAGCCACAGGTGAGATCAAAAGAAGGCCCCACCGGATGAGGCCTTGCTTCACCACCTTCAGTGGTCATACAAGTTTTTAGGGCTGGTGTGGGCGTTTGTGTACTCATGACAAACAAAGCGACGAATGCTTCAAATGGCTCCTCAAATGGACTCTTGTAGACTTTAAACCCTAATCAATGTCATTTTTAAGATGACTTGCATTTCAGAAGCAAGCAAAAACGTTGACATCTCATTATCTTATCTCCTTTAAAGATTTTTTACAAGATAAGATGTTTCTCACTGTAAATACCTGCTGAGCATCTCTTTCATGCGTTTCTTCTGCAGGCCTACATTCACACACGCATGAGGGCCAAGACGTCGGACTTCCTCAAGGTGCTGAACCGCGCTCGACCCGACGCCGAGAAGAAGGAGATGAAGACCATCTCGTAAGTGGCCGTTAACCACAGTTAATTCACAGTTACTGTTTGTGCACATCAAAGGTACGAAGTGATCCGGTGCATTCATGTAATAAGAACAAGATAAAGACGACATTTTGAGCTAAAGTTTGCAGTTCTGCTCTTCTAATCATCACAAAGAAGTGTTTTTGGTGCAATTTGTGTTAATTTAATAAATTATACTTTATTATGTAGATAAATAATAGGAATGTTTTGGCCTCACCCCTTCAAATCTCAATGCTCTTGAATTATTTTTGAGGATTAAAACAAAATATACTAGATTCAGTCTTTTAATAGCCTGCCTACTTTCCAGACATTTTGAGATATACTGTAGTATCTATTTTCTATGATGCACGTATTAATCTTTTATTTGTGGGCCGGCTCTGAATCTTTGTGTGTTTTTGAGGTGTGCATGCCCTGCACTGTTTTTGCAGTATTTGAAGTGAGTAGAGGAGGAATTTTAACAGCTTCAAACAGTCACACATGCATCATTTTTAGCCTTGTAGCTCTGAAATAATTGGGAAATCCATGCTGTCGGAGCTCAGGGAGTGTTTGTTCTGTGGTTAATATGTAATATGTAACTGGAATGAGAAGGGAACCCCCCACCCCCCCACCATGGCTGCCATTGTTGTACGTTTCGAAGAATGGATCTTGGGTTTGGCTACAAGGTACAAAAAGAAACATTAGCGGTTAAGAAATTCTCAATAATTACACAACCGAAAACAGAAGTGTCAATCACATATTGTTGAGTTTATTGGACAGACATGAGACAGATACCAGAATGCCACTTATTTGTCAGTATGAAGTTTAATTACCAAGTGCGGCCACGGATGAAAGGAGTTATGCAGTACTGCTTGGTATACTACATAAGTGTCAATTAGCCACAAACACAACAAAATAAAATTTATGGTTTAGAGGGTGTTGTGTGGGAGCCACAGTGACTTCCTGGAGTCATGTCATTGCTGCAAGGTTGCTAACATAACGCCTGACTAACAAACAACATTATTGTTAGAGGTACTGTTATAAATAATCTAATCCAATTAGGGATGGCGGTTTTGGTTAATTTTGCTTTAGATAGACAGACACTCATTAAATAACCGGTTAATTTTTGAGATTAGTTGTGATGTAGCTTTCGTTTGTGAGAGCGGTCCAGCAGTTGGTGGTCAGAGCTAGCTTGTCTGTCCTGGTTAGCTTGACTTTTAGCTCATCCTCCTTCATGTCAAAGTGTTTTCAATGCGTCAATCAGTCACGTCTCTTTATCATTATGTTAAATTTGTCACCAGTTGATCCAACGTGAATAACATAAAGTAACGAGTTCAGTACCCAACCGTAGTATACAAATTAACCCATCGACCAACATGCGTACTGTAACTCCTCTGGAAGGGTTAGGAGTGTGTTAGTGTGTGCGGAATGACAATAACATGTTGCTTGTGCGTCTTTGCTTTCATTTTCAGCGGAAAGACCTTCTCCCGCTGAGGCCGATTTCCCCATCAGAGAAATCCAAACCCCCGTGGACACGCCCAAACACACCACACTGAGACTTAACGCCACATCGGACAGGACTCCAGGACGCCAATAAATGCCCCGGCCAGCCCCCCCCCCCAAAACACGTGTCCACTCTTTTTCTTTTAAAAAAAAATGAATAATAAAGTTGGCTCTACTTAGGGAAAGCCAAGGCTCAAGATAATGAAAAAAGGGCATTCCTTGCTTTGCATAGTTAAAGAGAATTATTAGTCCTATATAAATATATATATGAAAAAAACTGAAATTTTTGATACGATATCTTTTACTCCATTTGGTACTCTTGCTTGCCCCTCAACCTTCACCACGTAATATCCATGTGTTGGATGATTTCAACCCCCTCCTCCTCTCCTTCCCTCTCTGTGCTTTCATGTCGTCTGTACCATTGTCATTTGAAAAAATAAAATAAAACACTCTTACAAAAAAAAAAAAAGTGTGTGTGTGTGTGGTCTGTCATAGGCTACTTCTGGGGACAAATTTCAGACCTGGGACCAGTTGATTAGGGACGGCTTGTTCAATTGGGGAAAAAAGCCATTTCCCAATTGGTAAAAAGCTGATTTTTGGGTTAGGGTAAGTCTTTATGTAATTCCCCAAAATTGACCATGATCTGATATATATGTGTGTGTGTGTGTGTGTGTGTGTGTGTGTGTGTGTGTGCTGATTCTGTGACTAAGTTTGACTAAACTGACCTGTTGGAAAAACAGCATTTTTTTCTAATACTTTCATGTTCAAGATTTCAAAGTGTAATTTGTTCAAATGACCATTGAAATATATTCTCTTATGATGTATTTGTGAGCGTAGACGTCTAGTTTTCTTGGCTTTTGATTTTCTTACTTAAATTTAAGGATTACATGGTTCTGTATGGGTTTGGAAATTTCTTAAGACCCTTTAATTCATTTTTTACGAATCCATTTCAGTAAATTCAAAAATTCTCAAAATCCACATATTGAAGATTTGATGTTTTTAGCTTATGATGACAATTTTGCTGCATTTCTCCAGTAAATCCCATGGGTGACATTATTTTTTAATTAATTTCCTGTTGATGATGTCTGACGCAGCTCAAGCACCCATTCACACCATCATCACGTTCCAAATGTGTTCATTTGAACTGATTTTAAATTAAATGTTATTTAACAACATATACAAGTGGGTATTCTTAAAATAATGTTTTTGGACCGGACATATTGATCCTGGAATTGTGAATATTCGGTTTGGCTTCTATTTTAAAATAGGCTCAGTCAAGTTTGCATATTCATACAACAACCACTTTAAATAGTTTTCACACACTTAAACTGGTTAGCATGAGACATGCCCTGTGTAGTTGGCCTATTGTAGCTGGTAGTTTACTGGTTATTCTGACAATAAATATACTACACATAAAAGCTGAAACTATTTATTGGATTATTTGGATTATTTTCCGGTTTTCTTATTCATCTACACATAGAACGATAGCAAACGTATTATCTTTGGGTTTGGGACTGTTGGTCAAACACACCTGTTTAAATATTTCAGTTTGTACTTTAGGAAGGACTGGAGGAAATGCCATCAAATTTAACACGGTGTCCTTTCAGAGAGGTATTTTTCAAACCAGCCAACAGCCTGCTCAGACAACCCAGTATTGAGCAGCTGTTGCTTCAGGATAAGGTGGTCAACTGTATCGAAGGCCTTTGAAAGATTGATAAAAATAGTGGTCCAGGTTTTTTTTGTAATCCAGTGACTCATTTATATCTTTAACAACCTTTAAGGATGCCATGATGGTACTGTGTTGTTTCCTGAAGCCAGACTGGTACAATGAAAGGATATTCCTTCAGTTGATCATTTACCAATCCTTCAAGGACCTTCGATAAGACAGTTAAGTTGGAAATAAAATAAAATCAAGTGCAATTTTTTAAAAGTATGGTTCTAGGTTATCTGGACCTGCAGGTTTTTTTGGTGTCCAGCAAAAGAAGAGCTCTGTGAACTTCATCACCAGATATTTTACAATCTTTGTATGTAACCATTCACTGCACTTGTTTGTTTATATGCTATAGTAATTTAAAAAAAAATTAACACATAATTTGTGTCAAAAAAGCAGGGACACAAGGCACTTTTGGTGGAAATCAAAATGTATTTATTTCACTGATATCTGAGAAAATACAAATCAACAACCTCAAAGTAACTTCATAGATTTGACAGAAACAGTAGGACAGAAGTTTAATATGAAACCTGATTGAGTGACATTGAAAATAATCAAGCTTTGGCCACTTCACCCTCATTCTTGGGCTTTTTATCTTCATTCTCGGACTCAGAGGAGGAAGAGGAAGATGAGGAAGAGGAGGAGGAGGAGGAGGAGGAAGAAGAAGAGGATGATCCCTTCTTAGTTTTGGTCTTAGGTTTCTTCTTTTCAGTGGGGGCTTTGCTTGGCTCGATCGGGGCTGCTTCACTGTTGTCAGCAACTGTTTCTGCCTTGATGAGCTCTTTATCTGCTTTGGGGGCTTCGGGAGGAGTGGATTTATCAGATGAAGAGTTTTCTTGCTTCACCAGGGCCTCTTCTTTTACCTCTTCTTGCTGCTTGGGCACCTTATCAGGCTTTCGCTGGTCTTTAGGAGGAAACAAAAAGATTCATCAAATTTTTTTAAAAGGTTTGGTCCTTCAGCTTTCCTTTTATCTGTGTGTGCTTCTACCAGGGAGTCTATGAGTGACTATAGTTTGTCAAAAACACAGAACAAAGAAATTATATATTATTTGTGATTGATGTGCGTGTCAAAATCATTAACATGATTCCCATGAAGTGTTAAAATCGGGTGTAATCACATGCAGAGGTGCAACGTGACATCAACAACTGAGTGCAGTTTAGTGACACAACTAGCTTTAATGGAATAGGTTGACATTTTGGGAAATATGCTTATTTGCTTTCCGTTGCAGTTAGATGAGAGGATAGACCTAATTAGCTTAGCGTAGCACAAAGAGGACTGTAAACAGGTAGCCTAGCAAGAGTAGTATTGATCTTCTCATCTAATTATCGGCAAGAAGGCAAATAAGCATCTTTCCCAAAATGTTGACCTTCGACCAAAAGTGGTGTGAGGGTTAGATTTCAGGTTTAATTCTGCACACTGTGCTTTTAATTCTGATCTACATACATATTTTTATTATTATTATTATTATTATTTTTCTTTTCTAGGTTGGAAAAGTTAAATTGCAAGACCAACCTGCTACTGAAGGCATCTCAGTCAGTAATTGACCCAGGTCTATTAACTCATCAGGTGACAGCACGAACATGCTGAGATTTTATTTCAAGAATATTTTTTCAGCTTGGTCCAGAACTTACCACTGTGCAGCGCATCCTCTAAAGAAAGCTCCGAGCTGTCAGGGAAGAAGAGGATAAGTACACTAACACACCAAATGGGAAACAGGTGTTTTTGTGTGTTTATGTGATGTTGATGGTGTTCTGAAGTAGGTGCCAACCAAAAAACTTTTTAAAGGAATAGTTTGCCTTTTTGGGAAATACGCTTATTTGCTTTCTTGAGCAGAATTAGATACAGCCAGTTAGCTTAGCTTAGCACAAAGACTGAAAACAGTGGGAAACAGCTAGCTTGCTTTTGTCCGAAGGTAACAAAATCCACCTCGAATAACCCCTGGTAAAACCACATCTTGTCTTTTTTGCACATTGTTTTTTGTGCCAATTAAATAAACAATACAACAGGTTAACTAGATAGCTTTAGATGTGCTGGTAGGTGGATTATGTTACTTGCTGTAGCATCTCATCTAATTCTCGGCAAGAAGGTAAGAGAATAAGCGTATTTCGCAAAATATTAAACTATTCCTTTGAAGCTACATTATACAACATTTTTGGTCTATCTTTACTAAATAAGAGAAAATAGTAGCCAGAGGTGAATTATAAATTAGAAATTTGAACTTTGTTATCATTTAATGAGGTAATGTTACATTAAATCACTATGGACACTATGTTTTCCAGCCAAATTGACAACAGAGGCAAAGAATCTACACCTTTTATCAGAGAAAAGTCCTAATTGTCTCCTTATTTTGATCCTAATTATCAATGTTATATTTCCTGTGGGCAGAGACATGTTTATACCTGAAAACAGATTTTAATTTTGGTAAATAAGATGAATCTAAAGCTCTGAAATCATACAGCCACAACCATCATGAAGTATTTCTGAGCCGTGACCATTCTCACCTGTCGCCATCGGTGGTCATGGCGGGCATCAGTTGCTGGTAGTTATTGATTTCTGCCTCCAGCTTCATCTTGACACAAAGCAGGTCCTTGTTGACATCCACTTGCTGCTCCACCTGGGACCTCACCTCCTTCAGCTCCGCCTCCAGGTTCAGGATCACCTTGTTGAGTTGGGACAGCCGCTGACCGTACTCCACTTTGGTCATCCTCAGGGTTTCTTCCAGATTGTGGATCTGAGAGAAGGACATACAGTTAACCACTCAAGAACGCAAAAATGAGAAGCATCTTTGCAGTTTGTTTGGCGTGTTTTTGGCTTCCAACATTTTCTGGGATACTTCAGATTGTACTTGACTTTGACATTTAGCTGAGGACACAAAGAACTTAAAAGCACTCGTAGATCACTGTGCCTTCTCAATAGCCTTGAGCGTTTTCATGTTCATAGTTTGTTATGCAAGACTAGTTCCAGGTGGCTCGTCAGACTACAGAGAGACGGATCAGGGGTTTCAATGGTTTAAAGTAGCAGATTGACAGTATAATGACAGGTCAGGAGTCAGGAATGCTTGTCTGAAGGACAGGTAGACACCCCTGCGGAAGGGTTTATCGTTCCAAATATGACAACGGAAAGAAGATTTTGGTAGATATTTTGTTGTGTAAACCCCCTAAAGAACTGCCTCTGGGATTCTGCTGTAATTGGGACGATGTCACTCTTTACACTGTATCACTCGCTTCACATAAGATGCGGTGTGATCAACAGTTATTGTTGAGGGGTTTATGTCAAAACAGGGCAGCTCCCAACTTGTCTTGAGAATGCGCTTGCTATTCAAAACCCCCATAAAACTCAGCTGTTTTATCTCTGTGGCAGGCTGCAATAGTTGTATTTCATGGCGATGTGTCATGCCATTAAGGTGAATAGGCTTGTTTGTGCTTACCATGCTGTACGCAGTCTGGATCTTAATCTCCAGATATTGTTTCTGTTTGATCAGATCCTGGAGCTCAGTCTTTCCAGATTGCAAAGCCTCAGATTTCTGGGCCTCCACCACCTTGATGTTGTCAAACTACAAAGGGAAAAATATGATGGAAATGATGAGATAAACAGAAGGAGGTGGAAAGGAGAGAGAACGTGACATCGGGATGCTGCAGGTACCTTGCTCCTGTACCACTCCTCGGTCTCCCTCAGGTTCTTCTCGGCCAGTTTGTCGTACTGGCTGCGGATCTTGTCGAGAATCTCGGCCAGATTGGAGTTCTGTGAGTCAAGCTCCACATTCACCTCAGAGTCCTTGATCTTCTCACGCAGGACATCCACCTCCTACACACACACAGAACAGAACAGCAAATTTGCCCCAAATTTCACATAATACTCTTTTGTTAGTTACTAGATTGTTTCATTAGTCGAAGTGTGTGTTTTTGCATGTGTTTGTTTGCAGCCTCACATTTTTGTGATCCTGCTCGAGGCGAGCCAGCTCCTCCTTCACCAGATTGATCTCTTTCTCTGTCTGCTTGCGGTTCAACTTGGTTTCCTCGATGGTCTTCTTCAGCTCCTCCAGGTCTTTTTCTATCGCCTTCCGTGCCTTTTTCTCATCATTCAGCCTGCACACAGAAGGACGAACACAAAAGTGAGCCGCAAACACACCTGACTCAATGTTTCAGCTATAAATGATGATGATCAGAAATCACATCAGTATGACTATGAAAGTTAGTAAAGCAAAACTGTTATTGTTTCATTCAAATCATGTTTATTTTGTATCTAGACTGCATGAAACTCACTTGGTCTTGAAGTCCTCATTGGCCAGTTTGGTGTTATCAATCTGGAGCAGCAGCTTGGCATTGTCCATGGCGATGTCTTTGACCTAAGGAGATAAATTCATTATGTATATAGCCTGCTATTAATAATAATGTGATAATAATCTTTATTTATAAAGCACTTCACAATATCCAAGTTACAAAGTTCTTCACAAGGCAGCAAAATAAGACAGACATGTCATAAAATCATTAGGTTTTAAAAAGAAAACAGATAAAACAGATAAAAGAAACAATTACAGTGTATGAATAAAGCAAGAAAATCAGAGGACCAACCTTCTTCTTGAGCTCCTCCAGCGGTTTCTCGACCTTATCCCAGTTGCGTCCCTCAGGTGTTTTCCTTTTGGCCAAAATCTCATCAATCTGGTCCTGCAGATCCTTGTTCTCCTTCTCCAGCTGCCTCACCCTGCCCAGGTAGCCGGACAGCCGGTCGTTCAGACCCCGCAGTGTCTGCTTGTCGTCCGCGGGGGCGGCGGGAGCAGGGGAAGCGGCGGGTTTTGCAGAAGCGGCGGGCGGCACAGGTGCGGAGTCCTTTTCCGTCTCGTTGCGCATCACGTTACGCAGCCCCTCCAAGCTCGCCACGGACGCCCTGGCGCCCCTTCCTCCGGCTCCACCAAACATGCTGGCAGCGGTGTTTGAAGGCATGATGACTGCTTGATGGGACAGAGCTGACAATGAGTGTTTCAAGCTTGAAAGTCACCTGATGGATGTAAAGGATACAGGTGGGTTTTATACCTGTTTTTTACGCACGGGTCCAACCCCAGCGATGCCATTGGCTCCTGGTACCCAGCACCACTCCTGGACAAACTGGTTCAAGGTCGAAATTCAAGTATTTCACGATGACATTTTTGTTTTTCTCACTGTAATCTTGCACTTGTCTTCTTTTGATTGGACGCATGCAGAGTTTTGGGGAGGTGATGGGTGGTCCTCCTTACTTTAAAAGCAGGTGATGTGGCGCTCTGGAGGTACCTTCTCTGCTCCCCTGCTCAGCTTTGAGACTTCATCTCGCTGTTGAACGCTTCAATATGTCTAAACCAAGAGATTACAGCAGCCAGACCTACAGCCCCAGCGGCTCAGGACCGGCCAAAAGCTACCCGACCAACAAAAAAATCGACCCGTCTTGTAAATCCAAGGAGAAGGACGACATGGTTGGACTCAATGACAAGTTCGTCAGGTTGATTGACAAGGTTTGTTCTTACAATTATATCAAGTTTAATTTATCAAAAATATATTTCCCCGCTATAATAATTAGATTAATTAAGTAAATAATTGTAAATACTAGAATTTTTCTCTTTTTTTGTAGTAATTTGCCACTTTTATGTGCTGAACAACGAAGCAGTAAAATACTTTGCCTATAAATAAATCATATTTTTAGTTAATCAATTAATTAAAAAAAACAACAACTGTAGGCTAGACTTTTTTTTCCCTTTTTTTCAGTTTGGTTTTATATATATATATATATTCTTATCTTATTTGTTTTATCATCGTTCTGTATTCTTTTGATATTTTTTAGTTTATTGTTTATTCATTTACTTTTTCATTTACTCATCTGAGCTAGTGCTACATTTAGTTCAAAGTAAATTCAAAATATCTGCACGTACACTTTATCCTTTGTGGAGGATCAAGTGTTTGTAAAACCTGTTTCTGATGCTGGCATCTAGATTTATAACAGTCTGCAGCTGTTGTAGGTAATTTTGTGGCCTCAGGACATGAAGTGTTTTCTTTTGCAGGCTTCAGTTCATGTAAAGAGTATTGGAGGTGCATATAGGACGCCACCTTGTGGATAATTTGATACCCTTAGTCTGAGATCTATAAGCTACATTGTTGTTGAGTGACTGTAGTAATTATATTTCGCAAGAAACAGCTTCTTTAGGCATGTAGAACTCATTTTAACACAACTCATTAACACATGCTTCATTGCAAAATAGATTTTTAGATTAGAATTTTAGATTTTTAATAGAGTTTTGCTTCTCTTTTTTGCAAAATATTCAATCACTCTTATATGCACTTTTCCACCTGCATTCGTGTTCACTACCAACCCCCCACTTCCATTCGCTTTGTCTCTTTCTCTCTCAGATGAAACAGCAGGAGGAAGAGAACCAAAAGCTGGACACGAAGTTGAAGATCCTCAAGGAGCAGGAGGACTACGAGGGGAAGGTCGACGACATCGTGAAGCAGCTGGAGAACGAGCTGGAGCAGCAGATCGAGAACTTGCTCCGCGACCAAGAAAAGCTCAAGGCCGAGCTGCTCAAGAACCAGCAGGAGGTGGAGGACACCAAGAAGAAGTCAGCAGCTGATTTGATTGAATGGATGAATTCCTCAAGGCCTCAAAGTTATGTCCTCTATGTCATTATTGGCACAAATTAATCTTTATTTTCATTTGTTTTCAGCTATGAGGACGAGTTGAAAAAGAGAGCTGAACGGGAGAATGAATTTGTCGTCACCAAAAAGGTACTTTTTCTCCTTATTTGTTCAACCATTTAGAAACATAGTAAAAACTCTTAAAATCACTAATTCCTCAAGTCTGAAATACTTTAGGGTACTTAAAAAAAAGGTAACTGAAATCAGTTGTTTTATTGTTTAGCAAGCAATTTCTTCACTTTATGCCATCTGAGCATCCATATATTTATGCATATACATGTGTGTTTAATGTGTGTGTAACAGGAGGTAGATGAAGGTCAGCTGGATTTAGTAGATCAGGCTCTGGACCTGGAGGACCTGGTAGGGAAGCTGGACTTCCGCAGGGCTGGCTTTGATGAGGTAATGACAAGATTTATTATATTTTAATTTAATTTTTGTTTGCTTTTTTAATTAAAAGAAAGTTTTTTTTTCCCCACTAACTCTGCCGTCCTCATGTCTGCTCCCCGCAGGAGATCAAAGAGCTGCAGTCTCACATCCAGAACGAGACAGTGGTGTTACGTGACAGCAGCAAACGGTCGCTGGACATGGACGAGATCATCGAGAGTGTCAAGAAGCAGTATGCCAACATGGCCGCCCGCACCAGGGAGGAAGCCGAGATCTGGAACCAGAGAAAGGTGAGGAAGAGGAAGATTATAAAAGAAAAGGACATTATGACTGCTAATACAACAACTATTGAATCTAAACCTACCACAACTGCTATAGCTAAAAGCTATTTATACAATATCTCTCTTAAATCAGTTCCAAACGGTGATCATGGTGAAATGTGCCAAAAGTAGGAGTATTTAACAATAATAATAATTAAATTTGGGCATATTTGAAGTATTTGAGGCACATTTTTCTGCAGATTTTCTTATTTAGATTACTCAATTTTTTAAACGTAAACGTAAATGTAAAGTGGATTAGTGATAGCTTTTTTGAGCTTACAAAGTTTTTACACTATTAAACAGATCTTACAAGTTATTTAATTTTATTTTTGGCTCAATACAACCTCTGTTTCAAAGCTTCCAAGGTGCAAATGTGGGTGAAATGTATATGAGGCCAAATACCATTTAAGATTAATGCATTCTCAGCATTTTTGCCCATTGTCCTCCATCAGATGGATGTCATGGTTACCAGAGCAGGACAGCGCGAGCAGGAAGTTCGTGATTTAAAGAGGGACCTCTCAGACATGGTGCGCCTGATCCAGAAGCTCAATGGGGACCTGGAAACTCTCACAAGGAAGGTTCGGATCACACAGATACACACTCACAGATCTCAGTCCTCTGCACATACTCACATCCATCCAACCAGCCTCTGATCTAGACATCCTCTCGCTGTCTTTTCTCTCTGCAGGAGGAGTCCCTGAAGAAGGACATCACAGATGCGGTGACAGAGGGCGACCAAAACTTAGAGAAGTCCCGGGAGACCATCGCCCAGCTGGAGGAGGCCTTGAGGCGGGCCAAGCAGGACTTGGCTAGACAGATCCGTGAATACCAAGAGCTCATTAACCTCAAGCTGGGCCTGGACATTGAGATCGCCACCTATCGCAAGCTGCTGGAGGGCGAGGAGCAGAGGTAAGAGAGGGGATGTGGGCATAGATCTGAGCACATCAGTATAAACATACGATCATGTATAAATGCTTGCACTAACACCTGTTTCTGCTCCGTCTCTGTGAAGAATGAGGGAGTTCATGCGCCAAGCAGGTGAGAACCATTTCTGAAATCAGCAGGAAAAACTTCACCCTGAAAACTGACATGGCATTTCTGGGTTCATTTTGTCACTTGTTGGAGTGTTTTTCTCCTTTTTCTGCTGATTTTCGGCAAATTTTAACTTCATGAAGACAAAATACTTGAATCACCTAGTACAGGGGTTCTTAATGTTTTTGGGGAAAAAAATCTGGGATAAATTTATGCCAATTTATACATTGATGAATCTTCAATATACCAGAATGCAATGCAGCTAATCAACGCAGACATGTTGCATAGCAAACGTACTGTACACAAACTAGCTCGCTCAGCAACTAAAATCTTTACTGTCATGATGTTGTTGAAAAGAATTCGGGGAAATGTAGGAAACTAGAAGTCAAGGAAGAGGACAAGGAAGGTTGAGAGGTACACAGTAAATTTAATATAATTGTAAATAAAGTTGTACAAAAAAAAATCTAAATTTTTGAGAATAAAAAAAATGGGCACTGTAAAAACCAAAACAAAACAACCTGCATCCATTACATACACGCCAGTTTTCTCATGATTGATTCCTGTTTTGTGTCCCACTAAAATCAAACCTCTCTTCTGCTCAGATATCTAAAAATAAACCAACCAATCCAAGTCCTTACTTGCACGCAGACGTTCATCTGTTGTCAAAGAAACACCTGCCAGAGAGGCCACGAACCCCAGAACCCACTGTCGTCCCACCAACCACCACTATCCCGGCAACAACACATATGTACCCCGCCTCCAAGAAACGCCTCCTGATCCGGGTGGAAGTAGAAGAAGGCAAAGTTGTGTCTGAAAGCTCCTATTACACTGAAGGTTAAATAGCACTATCCATCACTCCTGATGTTGCAGCACTAAACCATATTCACAAAATTTGAATGAAAATTAAGTTAAAGTATCATCATAAAATTTACTTTTAATACAATAATAATAATCTTTGTATATGTGCTATCTGGTAGAGTGAACAGTCTAACAATAGCTTCTTGGCAGGTTGAACGTTTTTCCTAGAATCCGTGCTTGAAGTTGGAGACAGTTTGTTTATATCAAGCAGTGTTTTTAAAAAAGGATTTCTTCTCTTTGTTTGCATTTGGAAAATACTTGTGGTGTTCTTGGTACTATCAGTGTATTCTTTTCAGCTGTCTTTGGGTAGTAGGAGGATGATTTTGTCTTTTTGTGATACAGAAAACCACCAATCTAACTGTGTAAAGGTTTTTTTGAGGACGAGAACAATAAAACAAGGAACTTGTGCAATCGAGCAGGTGGTTACAGAGTGTTTCTGCTGTTGGGCCACATAATTATCATATCAGGAAGAACATACACAGAGATAACATTTCCTAGACTCACAAGAACTCACTTTTTGTTGAGGTCTGTATTGATTTGGGGTTTGCAACTGTATATTTTCAACAGCTTTTCATGAGGTAAATACAAAACATTCTGGTGCTGTGTTCCGCATCTTTACAATATATGTTGCAACAGTGAAATGTTTATTTGCAAGCCTGTAAATTGCAGAACTGAATTGTTTTCTCTCTCTCATTTGAACCTGCACTGTTGTACCTCAAATAAGCTAAAGTAATCACAAGGCAGTCAGAAGAAATATGAGTTTACTGTTAGGGTAACAAGTATTGGCAATGGAATTCATTTAATAAATATATAACAAGATGTCTGCTGTAAATCTCTCATTTTCTTTCACACACACACACACACAGAGACTCACGTAGTCTGTACTCAAATGAATAGTTTGACATTTTGGGAACCGCAATGATACTCTTTCTTCCAGAGAGCTAGATTGGAAGAACTCACGTCTCTGGAGCCAGCAGCCACTTAGCTTAGCTTAGCAGAACAGAGGGAAACTTCTAGCCTGGCTCTGTCCAAAGATAACCTCTAAATATTACAACTATATCTCGTTTGTTTAGCCAGTACAAAAAAACTTAAGTGTAAAAATGACAATTGCTTGTTTTACCAGGGGTTATATGCGGCACATACACTTCCTAGAATGACAAATTATGGTTTTTACACTTTGGTTTTTGTACAGATTAAACAAAGAATATACAACCTAATTAATAAGCTTTAAAGATGCTGGAACACATGTTTTGTTTTGTTGTTCTGTTTCCCCTATGTTTCCCTTCTTTATGCAAAGCTAAGCTAACAGGCTGCTGGCTCCAGCTACATATTTATCATACAGATGTGAGAGTGGTTTCGTGGGCACCATGTGTTTGTTAGATTAAAAGACAAGAGGCTAACTACTTGATGAAGATAGCAGTCAGTCATTAGCAGAGGAGCTGGAGCCCAACAGTCTCATCATGTCTTAATTTTTCCCTTCTGGTTCTCCTCTATCTTCCCGAACACAATATTCCGATGTGGAAAACACACTGGAACATGGTGTTAACAAGGCAATATAGACAAAAGACATAGAGTCGTTGTACGCTGTCCCCATGACAATGTCCCATCTCTCCTAATGTCTTGTAACAGTTTAGAGCTTGTTTGCTGTTTAATTTGATTAAAGTCTGCTTTTCCTCCTCAGCCCGCCTTCACTCTTGTGGTCTCATTTCCACCCACTTATGTACTCACTGCACATTTAAAGTCACATTTTGATTGGGGCAATAAATAGCACAACATATATTCTGTGTTTATTCAAGCCTCAAATAAAAATCTCATTTCCATGGAGAGGATCTTTACAGCAAAGACAACTTTTAGTCTTCAAATACAAGTATTTTGAAGTTTCCCTAAAACACAAGCACACTTTTACAGTATTTCACGTTCCTGTTACATTTATTCATATATCCAAAATCTTTGTAGATTTTTGTTCCCAACTTTAAACAGATTCCCTATTTTCCAGCATGCAAATACGGCTTACGGCTAATGTTTCCTCCTTGTGTGCTCTCGCTGAAGCCCTAATTTTCCCGTGTCTTGCAGATGATTTATGGACTGTGATACATCCTTCTCCCCTCTTCAGCTCACATACCAGTATATAGATAAACACTGCTGAGGAAAGTAGGAATAAACACTGCAGGCAGGGGGTGACAGATGGAGAAACTCTGCAACTGGCTAAATTGATGTTCAGAGCAGGCAGCACAAAAAGAAACAGGGATATACTATTCATCTTTGAGCTATATTCCGCTGATAAGTTTTTCGTAAACCTTACGTCATAATGTTTATCATAGGAAGAATTAGGTTCCAGCTTTCAAAGGAAGCCTTCTTCATGACACATATTAGCGGTGTGGCTCTGGGTCAGTTGGCTCACCCGATCATACCAAAATATCTCAACGACTACCAGATTTATTGCCATGAATTTTTGTACAAACATTAATGGTTCCCAGAGGATGAACCCTACTGACTTTAGTTATCCCTTGACTTCTCCTCTAGCACCACAATGAGGTTGACATTTCTGTTTTTTTCGCGAAATGTCTTGACAGCTATTGGATGGATTACCATGAAATTTTGTACACACATTAATGTTGCCCTCGGGATGAAGTGTAATATCTTTTGTAATCTCTTAACCTTTCATAGTCAAATAATTTGATTTATGACTAAATACCTGCAAAACTAATGATATTCCCATCAGCCTCATGCTGTACTTTGTCTAATTAGCAAATGTTAGCATGTTAGCACTCAAACATTGTCTTTCTGATGCTGGTGTAAGCATTTAGCTCAAAGCACCACTGTGTTTAAGTACAGTGCAGCCTCACAGAGTTGCTAGCAGGCCTGTAGACTCTTGTTTGAGACAATATTTGGCTTTAAAGTTGTCCTGTAAACAGCACAAGTCCACATTTTTTCAATTATGTCTGCAGATACAGTAAAATTGTCAGATAAATTATGCAAATGTAGCGATAAACAGAGAGCTGCATAGAAAAATTATGAAAAACAGTGAGGTGGCGGTAAAACATTGATAAATAAACTGTGAGAAATCAATGCAAATCTTTCTTCATGGTGGCCTTAGTCAATATTGACATGCAGTCCATCCAGCTGCATTATTTCCTGCTGATTCATCTTCATAAATGTTCAGATTTATTTTAGACTGCAACCTCGTCTGATCCCTGTGTCCTTCGCCTCCACCTATCTCTGAGTTTCTGCAGAAGTTTGCGTGCAGGCTCCGTGTACTGCCTGTTCGCGAGGCCGAGCACCAGCGGCACCACAGCCATGCTTCCAATACCGGTGCAAGAGAGCACGATGTGAGTGGTGGAGCTCCACTTGGTGTCGCTTATCAGGAAGGCTATGCAGACATGCATGTAAATGAGATAGGGAACCCAGCATGCGAGAAACGTTAGTGACACGGCCACTACGCAGCGAGTGTACCGCAGGTTCAGCCTGTGCTCCCGGTCTGAGGCCTGACTTCCCCGCTCCACAGAACGATGGAGACGGCAAATGTCCTTCAGCTGGCCACGGGTGATCCACAGAACGCGGCCAGTCATACCAGCGATGGTGAGAATCGCAGGTAAGACGAGTCCGTACACCTCCAAGTAGATGAAAGCATTGGGGAACACTCGCCTGTACGAGCAGCAGGTGGTACTGTTTGTTGAACAGTTTGAAAATGTTTGGCCATTTTCACAACAGCTGTTCCAATCTGGCCCTGTCCAGTTATTCCACCCAAAAGCAGGTAGTGATGCGTATAAAAGTGGTGGCGCCCACACCACAAGCAACGCTAGAGGAAAACTGCGATGCATCCACAAGTTACTGTAATGAAGGGGGTCAACAATGCAAATGTAGCGCTCATAGTGGACCATTACCAGGTTGAGAAGGAACGCCAGGAAGAGGAAGTTTGGGAAGATGTGAGCCCCAAGGCAAGAAGTAAAACTTAACTCCCGGTTCAGACCCATCAACGGTATAAAAGGGAGTGCCATGCCCGTGCACAAATCAGCCACTAATAGGCTGAGGAAGAAGTAGTTGGGCGTGTTGTGGAGCTGGCGGTTCCAGGCGATGCCAAAGATGATGAAGAGGTTGGACAGGATGATGGAGGTCGAAAGTGGTATGGTGATGGCGTAGATGAGCTGCCGCTCCTCGGAGAACAGAGTGTGGGAGTTGTTGCTGTCCATCGTAGGCGAAATCTGCAGACCCTCACCCAGTTGGAGCCTGACTCCTCTCCCATCAATGTACAGTTACCCTGCAGGGAGGGAGACAAGTTGTTAAAAAAGACATAGTTGGTGTCACAATGTGTATGTGTATGAGTAACAGATTCACGAGAGCCACATGTATTGTATCATTGATTTAAAAAGCTGTTTATTCAGCCTGCTGGTATGAGCCAGCTCTTTCAGTTATGGAAAGCTCTAGAAAGCCAGTTTAGAAGTTACATTCAGGAACATTTAACAACATTTAGTTTAAGCAACGTGACCCTCCAAAGCTCAAGAGTCAGCTCAAGTCTTGGCATGCAACCTACTAACTATTATGGTGAAATAAAGACAGCAAAACATTCGTCATTGGAATAAAAGGAACATGGTGCCAAGTAGAGTGTGATGTTAAACCATAAAAAGACAAAGTATTTGTTTGATATTTTGACCAGATTTCAGACAACTTTCCATAACATGGAGATGAAGAATTATTAGGTTTTAGAAAAACGTGTATCTCACTGCATCTTAGGGGATGAGAAGGAAGTCATTGTCCAGTACCCAGAGGAAAACCAAAATGACCAGAGTGCAGTTACAAACGTGTTTAGGAGAGGAAAGCCTTATTCAACAGATGGAAAAGATGGAAGTGGGTAAAAAATGGGAGGGGAAATGAAGGAAAATGCCAGGAACTTCAAGTATGGGTAGACAGAGATACTCTTTTTTTTCAATGTAGTAATACACTTTGTTTCTGTATCCATGTTGAATGTTTATTTACATTTTTACTGGTAAAAGTTGACAGATCACACAAGCTAAGATTGTGTAAAATCAAACCCTCCCTTGCAATAGTTCATCTTAAGCAACAAACAGGAAGTATTTTTAATATTGCGATCATTTTCCAAGGTAAAAATACATATTTTCATTAGCTCTGGTACTTTAAATTCTTTCCACCAAAAGGTAGCAGTACCAAAAGTGTAGCATTGCTTTTGATTTTGAAGAATCACACGTTGCATGTTACAAATACTGTAGTTGACAATATTCTTTCAACAAGAACCTGGTTCTTTTTACATGAAAATAACCATTTTCCTCTTCTTTTCTCTATCAAACTGTAAAAAATGCACCATACAGACTGTTAAATGGGCTTCTATGGTTATATTGACTTGTATTCTTGTGCATTTTCTCTTTGAAATCTTTATGTGTGAAAATGAAACTTGTCACAACCAGTAAGGACAACAATAGAAAGAACAATTATAACACTGTAACCTGCAGCCTTTCTAATTTCTCTTTACCGGTGAGACAAATTTAACCCCTTTGTTAGCTAACAGCCGAGATAAGAGCACGTGTTAATGGTCGTGAGGCCACTGTCATTCAATAATTCATTGGCTGGGACTCTGGAGTTACACCTCCCTTTGTATCTATTATATTTTAGAAAGTGATATGTGTAATGAAGATAATTTAACACTCTCTTATGAAACACACCAGTTTATGGTGAGGGGAAATGTGTGCAGATTCTCACAGTGAACGACAATAAACCACATATTACATATTACACTTAGTTTTATGTCTATATGCTTTGTGATATTCTTTATTATGACCTCTCTGATTATGTCAGTGTAAGTGCTTTATAACAGACGTTACGCCTAACCCTTCAAAGCAGGAGCAATGCCTGCAGCTGTGCAACAATTGTTTTCATACAAAAGTGACTACTGAATATGATAATGACATAGAAAATATATATCGTTGCATGCCAGTATTTACAATGTCCACACACATGCAAGCAAGCAAACTCAATCATGTGTTTTATAGCATCAAAGTCCTGTTATGGCTACAGCAAATACTGTCTTTAAAAGGAGAATACACAGAATGAAATTCTGTTTTGAACAATACTTAATTCATTTTATACTTTCTGTCTGGTCATGGATTTATCTGAAAATTCTTTTTTTTCTGACATGTATTTTAAAACCATTTTTCCAGAACTTTTCTCTAATAAGAGGCGTTTGTAAAAGGAGCCACAGTTTCTGGTGATATACAATAAAAAATAGTTAAAATAATTTGTAATCCAGCAATCTAAAAGTATGTAATGTAGAAACTAATGTCATAAAGTATCAATAATATAATTAAAACACAATGATCTCTTGCGTAATATGAACTTTTTAAAACAAAAGGTAACAAAAATGGTAAGACTTTTTACCTTTTGGGGATGAACAGTCCACTCATGTATTGTTTAAAAGCGGAAATTCAATTAAAATACAGTTTCTTATCACGCTCCTGACAACTTCGAGCTTGTTTTCCTGCATATCATATCCACAAGATGCAGTCCCCACCATGAACTTCTTCTTTATGCTTTCAGATCCTTTCAGCCACAGCAGTCTTTTCAAAACCTCACCACAGACGATGAGAGAGCAGCTCTTCGCTGGTACTTTAAAGGGGAAGTGCGCACTAAAGGAGGAGGGGGCAGCAATTATACAGTATCTCTGAGTTGTTTTTTTTTTTTTTTTGAGCGGAGTCACTGGTCACGCTGAGGAAAACCCTTGACCTACTAACGTTTTTTTTTGCAGTCCTTCTACTTTCTTTCCTCAATCAGCGCCTTGCAGGGGGTTTTTTTTCTCTGTTGTCCAAGACTGCAGTACACGTCCATGAATGGAAGAGGACGCAAAGCTGTTATCGTTGCAGCTTGAGGATGATAAGAACATTCCAGGGTAACATCAGTAGTTATGGCATGTGGTTTGGTTTCACACCCACCATGACAGCCCCCAGATGCTTCAAGACAGCTTGTGCAACATGTATCAGAGATTATCTACGACTAAAAGCTCAGCTAGAGAATCTAGTGATCTGCATTTTAAGCATTTTAATCATTTTAAACATCTAATTTTTTATATTTTCTCCTTTGTTACACATTAACAATACATGAAAGAGTGCCTAACATTGAGCAACATACAGTATACTCTCAATAATCCTCAAGGGAGTTTATACAAACCTTTTTTAAAATCCTTCTCAAGTGACTAATTCTCTTCCCGAAGCTGCACAGACACTACTTTCTTTAGAAATGAAAACAAAAATATGAGTCAAACCTTATCTATGCACTTTATATCCTAAAAATTTGAGTTTTCAAGACTGCTGCATTTTAAGAGTTGCCAAACTAAATAATGTTGTGGCACCTACAATGACAATAAAATATCTTATGTCTTATTGAATATAGGCCAATTTTATGATGGTGATGGTCTGAAAGATGGCTGTATTCGTGAAATGCAAAGAAATTGGGTTACATTTGGTCAACAAGACAATTTGGGTTTTCTGTCGTGTACCTTGTCAACAGAAAATTAGAAAACACAATACAATGTAGGAACTATAGGAGGTGCAGTGCGATTTACAAGTCTATCAATTTTCTGGAAAGTAAACCTTTATTTGGGTTGTTAGCAATTTGTTGAAAAAGTTAGCTCTCGCCTCCAGTGGTTACCAGAAGCTTTTTTAAGAATAAGTTCTGTACCTCCAGTTGAGCTTTACCCCATTTACGTTCAGCCTGTCTCAACATTCACGTATCAAAGCACAGATTCCATCTCTCATCCACAGAAAGTGATTCCCGCATTTAAAGTGTTGCCTGTTGAGGGAACAATTCAACATTTTGGGGAAAAAAATTCTTGTTTATCTTTTTCTTTCGAAGATGAGATAGTTGATGATACTATTAAGTATTAAGCTGAAACCAGGTGGCGATAAGGTTAGCTTAGCATAATGACTTGAAGCAATTAGGCTAGCTGTCAAAAATTTTAAAATATACCTATCGACTCCACGAAAGTGAACTAATAATCACGTTCTTGTTTGTTTAATCCTACATAAACAGTAAAGTAAAAAAAAGTTGTGGTTTTATGTGGAGTTATGTGCTAACGCTAACTATTTCTTGCCAACATCTTGGCTCAGTGATTAGCTCCAGGTAACAGCTCAGTACTTAGCACACAAACATAAATCTCAGCAAGAAACTGTACTGAGACTGTCAGCTGTACTCTAAGTAGGTTAAAACAAATGCTGAGATGTATTTGCTCCTTTTATTTGCCCCGGGACTGACCTAAACATATACATGCAACAGTGTGTATGTCTGGATTCATAACAGCTGTCACACCCGTCTCATATTTAAACACAGCGTTGGATGGAAAGGCGGGTGGTGACCTGTTCTGTTAGCCAAACACGGAAGACTCCTTCACTGATAGTTTGAAGCAGAGCTGGTGCTGGTAGAGATGGACGAGCTCCAGTCAGATAATGGTTTTAAACATAACGTTCCTGAGCCTGGACTCATCCGGGAAGACACTACACAGGGAGGACAAGCTGGACATGAAACCACAACATCTTCACATTACAAAGCAGGAGATGGAGCATCTTGGCTTTCCTGGAACACCGGGGCCAACACAACAATTAATCAATGATATCATCATGATTTTTTTATACACGGTCGGAAAATAGAAAGTGATACGATTAATTAAAGGTGCACAAAGTCATCTCGGCTGGCTGTTAGATCAGAGCATTGTTGCTAAAGTGAATGATACCACTTCCTTTCTCAATAGATGAGACCAGAAGTCTGTTTTAAAGCCACAAATTAGTAAAAATCCTACATATTTTCCCTTTAAATAAAATTTCGGGGCAAGTTTTTGCAAATGTTGAACAAATTTTTTTTACCTGGCTCGATTTTTATAAAACAGATGTATTTTTAATGGATTTGTCACTTGCCTCCTCTTCCTCCAGACATGTTTACCTTGGCACCAGCACCTGTCTCTCTGCGTCGCCCGCAGACAATATGAGCTGCAATTTAATAGATCAGGCGTCTGGGCCCCGTCAAGGTTGATACCTTTAAAAGTGATAATCCTACTGGTCACTCTGAGCCTTTGTCTTCACACAGACTGACCTTTGAGGCCAAACACACCACAGTGACGGATGAGGAAAATATCTTGCTGCCACTGAACACACCACGTCACAGGTGTAACACGTGAGCGTATTTATAATCTGAACATGAAACTAAATACGCTATCGGACGAAACAATGCCTTTAAAAATACACAAACTCTTCGTGCAAGTGTTTCATTGCCTGCCTGTGTGGATGAGTTATGCGTGTACACACGTACAAAACAAGACATGTACAATGACTCCAAGAGCTGAGAATACAGGTACAAGGAAGAAGCACTTGTGCACAGGATACTGATTGACAGTTGTTTTTCCTCATAGTGAAGGACAGTCGAACGGAAAGGAGGGAGCAGAAGATGTCGGAAAAACAATATAGGTTAAGAGGCAGACTAGGCTTTGGCCCTGAAACAAGACTTTTTGAGTGGTTTGCAAATAAATAAAAAAGATAGCGCTCCATTAGCTCATGTAGTAAATATTAAAAGAGTTGGTGAAGTGGTGTAAAGAGGAGGTGGGAGGAGTGATGTTCGGAAGCCGTATATTACACTGAATCACAGGCAGTTTCCTTTCTGGTCAGATGTTTTGGCCAAGTCTGGTCTTTATCAGGGTTTGGGTAACCAATCAAGGCTCTGACTCCCCTCTATATCTCATAACTACTTATATATAACCATGAGTAAGTGCTGATGTGTTTTTTCCATGAGAAACAAACCCATTTAAAGTGCAATAATCATTTAACAGGATCCTTGCACACGCACAAATGTATATGTTAGCAAGAAGAAATCCCACGCACATACATTAATATGAACATTCAACCTCCTTTTGGCACGTTGTCCTGTATTAAAGTACTGACGTAGCAACACGCAATGCAGTGTCTGGTGGACTAATGTATTTCCTGATTATAGGAAATATGGGTCAGGGCAGTCAAATATTTGCACGGCTGATAACATCCACCTGTTTTGTAGAAAGTGTAATTGTTAGACAGAGTTACATATAGACTGAGGTGATTGTAATGTATATATTTGACACTTTTCATGATCAAAATTTTGGTTTGGTCTGGTGTTTTTCCTCAGGAGCACTCTTTAGATGACTATTAGTTATCTATTTGACATAACTGACCAATTGATAATGTAGGTAGGTACATAAAGTATGTATATGTAGAGTGATATGTAACCATTAATCTTATTTATGTATGTCATTACACAAAAAAAGAGATTTAAATAAAAATTCTTAAATCATATTGAATAAATCTATTTATATATTTATATATATATATATATATATTATATACACATTTATAAATACCATTTTGGAGGGGTGATCCTTTTAGTAAGGGGTTCAAGGACATGCCATCTTTTTTATTAATCCCTGTATTTATTGCACAATTAAATATTAATCAATAAAGTGTCTCTTTGACCATAAACAAAAAACATTGCCTCTAAAACTTATATGGAAACTGACAAAAGGTAGTGAAAGGTTATCAGACAATTTCAAAATACTGATTACATTCATGATACTGTTCATCAAATAATTAAAATGGGGTGTAAAAAAGACGTATAAAGTGTTTATACTTTTTCTTTGACATTCTATTGATAAAATTTATTTTCCTCTTCTGTTTGTCTTTTACCAGCTCACTTTATTTTCCAACTACATAATTTTCCTTTATTTCTTTATGAATACTGGATCTCCGCACACATTTAATCATTTATCCAATCTTTTTTTTTTTTTTTACTGCATTTTGTAAATTTTGGGCCTCCGTACACTGGCGTCAGGCGCCTTGGCCAAGATAAAATACACATATGTAACATCTTAAGCATTGTTTGTGAGTCTGTATATGACTGTGAAACTCAATAATACCATGAAAAAGAAGAATTTCAGTTAAAAACGTTACCATGGAATAAATGTTTCTGAGCCTGGCAGCAAACCAGAGCAGAGGACAGACTGGACTATTGTTTTCCTGACATGATCATGTTAAAATATGGCTCTGGTTGGTCCCACGGTTGGCTTCGGTGCCAGTCAGACCTACTTCTGCTTCACATGGCAGCAAGACAGAAAGGCAACATTCTTATTTAGGATCAATCCATTTTAAAGTTTTACTTACTACCAATTATATGATAAAAAAATTATTCCGGCTTCAGGTCAACAAGTACAAAACAGGATAGAAGTACAAACTTGGATTAAAGTCAACCACTTAGACTGTCTTCACCACTTTCACAATCACAAATTTTTTCCTTTAATCATATCTACGTGGTATTTTTTGGAAGTTCTATTTCCTTAAGGGTCCTGTCATCTCCATACTGACTCAACTTTACTCACATCTGATAAGAATGGATCTGAATAAACTACAGTCTAAACAAGCCAAAAGACCTTTAAACTCAGAAAGATGTTACGGTAGGTTTCATCTTTTTCTCAGGCCTCCACGTCATCGTGACACACAAAACGACCACTTTTTTTTTTCTTCAAGTATGAGCTTACTGCTCTATGATGCATCTATATCTTATCAGAACCGATAAACACTGGCAAAAATAGATGAAAACATAAACTTCTCAGATGCAGATGAGATTTAACTGTTTTAAGAGGCAGGAATCAAAGATAAGACAGACTGAAAATGATTTTTAATGGTTACCAAGAAGAAAGTATATTACTTATCATATTGTATTTACATTAAAATTTGGCGAGATAACTCAGTCTCAGAGCTGGAAGACCACACGCACACCCTCGGGGGAGAAATTTTGCAAACAAAACTCCAATTATGGAAAAAAAATGATGATGTAGACCAAAGGAAAATCCCCTTTTTTAATTACTGTTTCATCTCTAAGTAGTGGAGGACAGAACATTAAAAGAACATTAAAAGGGATGTCAAAGGCAGGACACACATAATGCATCACTCTTTGAATTTCACTTTGTTTAGTCTCTCATGGATTCTTGCATATGAGTGTAACTCGAATAAAGTAATGAGGAACAGCTTGTTATAAAGGATGGTGTAGACAAGAAGATCTGTATTGGTCATTCAAACCAGACCAAAAAACTCTTTCTCAGCTACTTTAGTTGCATCAATTAAGCTACACCGAGCACAGCTGAAGCCTGTCAGATAAGATGGTAACACCACACGTCATATTAAAATCCTGAGGAGAAGGAGAAAGCGCTCTCTTGTGTCAGAGAACAAAAAGTCTGATCATCAAATGTCTTTTGCTATATTTCCTGAAATGTCTCCTCTCCGTCTCCTTTTCTTCCCGCTCTCTCCTGCTCTTTACCGATCGGGCCTTTGGAGGCAGAAGACTTTCGATTGGTTGTCTCCTGAGGCGGTTATCGCGAGGGACGCTTCCCTGGAAGAGAGACGAGGACAAAGTCAAGTCAGAGGTCAAGTTAAGGGATGGGCAACAATATCAGGACAATACGGTATATTTACATGTAAGAAAGTTGTGAGAAAGACAAGATCTCAGGTGGCTTTAATGACTAAAATGATACTAACTAGTGCTGCACCAACAAATATTTTCATTATCAATTAATCTGTCAATCGTTTGGTCTAAAAAACATGAGAAAATAGTGAAAAATGCTCATTTTATTACATTCAAATGTCATTTTTTTGACCAACAGTCCAAAAGTTACTGATCATATATGACAAAGAAGAGCATCAAATTTTCACATTTGAAAAGCTGGAACCAACAAAAGTTTGGCTTTTATTCATAAAAAATGACTACAGTGGTTAATATATTTTTATTTTATTTATTTTCTGTTTCTGGACTAATTGTTTAATAGATTTATTAGCAGATGGAAGACCTAAGGAGGCAGACTCACGCTGGTTAACACCATCAGCACACTTAAAGTGTATTTACATACAGATCTGATGTAGAAATGAATGAATGCTAGTTTTTCTCTGTTTCTGTATTCAAATAACGCAACAAAAACCATCTGGATGCTGCAAGTTCTAGTGTGACACCAACACTAACTCGAGTTTAAAGCTGACTCGTGTTGTGGCGGAGTCCTACCTGTTGACGGTGAAGTCGAGGATCTCTGCGTTGTGGCCGTGGTACTCTGACACCATGTTGCCGGAGCGAGCGTCCCACAGGCGCAGCGCTCCGTCTAAACTGCAGGTGGACACCACGGAGGAAGACTCTTCCCACTGCAGGTGAACGATGCCCGCCTGGAGGAACACAGAGAGCAATTCCAGGTGAATAAACAAACTCTGGCAGCCAGCCTGGACGTCCTCCTCTACTTGGGAAACAAGTAGTCTGTCATTATATTTTATTACACCTGACTCATGGTTAACAGACAATAACTCCAGTTACAACAAAGGAAAAATGTATTCCTTAATTGGAATTTTCTCTTTCAGGTGTCCCTGCATGTATCTGTTGCACATAAGCAACTAGACCTCACAGATGACACTAATGTGGTTGCTAGGAGATTTATGAAACATCTGCGAAGCCTCCACGCAAGTTAAGACAAGAGAGAATTCATGTATGGAAACTTTCCTGTGCTTTAAACAAATGTGGAACTAAATATACTGTATAACACCACACACAGACACACACACACACACTCATATAGGGACGCTCTCTGTGCAGGCTGGTTACCTCATGTTGGCACCTGTGCCTCAAGACTTGTGTGGAGACATCATATATGGCCAGAGTCCCGTCCAGGTAAGCTACAGCTATGAGAGGCAGGCTGCAAAATATGAGAGAGATGACGCAAGTTGAGGAGCTGAAACAGAGCTGCGACACACTGAAATGATATAATGTCAAACTAAAATCCTCTTTATCGTAGATCTGCCCCATCAGGACTTAAGTGAAATTAAGTTGTTTGTTGATTCACATTCATTTTAATTAATCTGAAGTAGCTAAGAGCGAAATTGCATATTTTGTCAGACTAAACTTTCAAAGGAATCCAATTTACAGTCACAGGAGGCAGAAAAAAAGCAGCAAATCCTCAAATTTGTCAAATAACTGACATAATCAACTGATTATAAAACGATTCTTTCATCACTATTTACAGTAACATCCCACTGCTTCAAAATTAATACAGTTTAGCACCTGTATTCAACTTGGTTAGACTGCATGAAAAACTATTCTATGAATTAAAAAATATATTTATTCTCACTCACATGTTGCAGAATCCCACAGACTCGACAGAGTTGGATTCTTCATCGTCGTTCGATCCTTTGGCTACGCCTCCATCCACACAGAAAGCTCCGACCACCTTTACACACACACACACACACACACACACACACACACACACACACACACACACACACACACACACACAGATGACAAAAAAAAAAAAGATTGAAAGCTACCGAAGAACACTTAAGTCTTACAAAGAATACAAAACCAACCAGGATAAGGTTTACGAGTCACATGACCATCACTACACTAGGCTTGTTTTCCTTGTTCATGTGTATCTGCTGTTGTGTTGTCATGGCGCCCACCTTGCCCGTTGCGGTGTTAATGAGTTTGGCGCAGCCGTCCACTGACCCCGTCAGCACCAGAGAGCCGTCCTTGTTGCACGCCAGACAGGTCAGCGCCCCCTTGTGTCCGTCCTGACCTGCCGAAACGTGAAACGACGTACGTTTTCTCAATTCTCATCCTTTTATCAGAATTCGTGCGGAGCAGAAACTTTAGCTTGTGTCCGTTTTGTCTTTGTACATCTCAATTATTTGCACCAAATCACCAAAAGTGGACTGGAAACATTAGTTTCCACTGATTGTATTTTTGTTGCTGTTGCCTGTTTTATTGGGTTGTAACTGCATTTTATTAATGTCAGATACTTTTATAGTTTCCCTTATTGCCTTTTATTTACTGTTGTCGTCTATTTGTATATAACTTTGTCACTATAGTGAGAGAAGCAGTTTCCATAAAGCTGCTGTTTATATTCCTTTTATTTAAAATGTAAACTAAAATCAGCCCATTACTCAATGACCTCTTCGTTTTGCTATGTCATCCCCTTACATGGCAGAATAACTTTCCCGCTGTGGTTGAAACAGACCGAATAACATCAGATGTTTTCCAGTGAATCACTCAAACACGCACTTCCCTTGAAAGCAGAAATCTCCTCGTTGTCTTGCCTCAGCTCTTTTATGAATGTGATCTCTCTACAAGTTCTCTCCCTCCAAAATTTAAAAGGTAACGTGAGAGCCGCCACTCACCTTTAATGACGTGGATAGCATTGCCCTGCTTCAAATCCCACACTCGCACTGTCCCGTCCTCGTAACCCACCACAGCCCGTTTACCTGGAGATGAATGATGAAATATACACGTTAAAGTGAAACAAGTTAACATTTGAGGACTTGTTTTGATCAACTTCTCTCTAGATCTGTTTTAAAATGTGTCTCTTTAAATGTTTTACTACTTTTGAATATTCTAAAGCGTCTGATGACTCCATTTCAAAAAGGAAACGTCCTTTTCTTTTAGTCTCTTACCGTCGGGAAGGACTTTGCCACGGGTGGCCTGGCATGCAGAGCTCTGGAAGGTTTTACAGTCTCCTGAGGGGATCTTCCACATCCACACGTTGCCGTCGTCTGTTCCCGCCAGCAGCACCGGAGCACACGGATGCCACTCCAACCACTGCGGAGGAAGCCGGGCAGACAACCACCAATTAATTATTTTTCCTCTACCTTCCACTGCAGTTTACACAGTTTGTTACTTTTACCGAGCAGCCCTTATTAATGCTATTATGGGGTTGTGTGCCTTGCTAAAGGGCAACTCAGCAGCGGTGGTTGAGGAAGGGGGAGGAATGTCTGATCACTTACTTCCCTCTCACATGACCGCAAATTCTCAGCCTGAGCACTCATCCTCTCTTATTTCCTCATAAATACCTTCAACCCCAATAAAAACCCTTTACACAAGTGCTTACAGATGGAGAAACTGTAAACAAGACAAAATAATACACACTTTACATAAAATACACATTCTCTGCACTGAAACTTTTACCTCCAGATCGCCCACTTCGAAGGACCAGATCTCCTGTTTGGTCTCCACTTTCCAGACTTTAATCACGCCGCTCATGTCGCCCGAAGCCACCAGGGCGGAGTCGTGGCTGAACACGGCGCACGTCACGGAGTCTTTGTGGCCTGTGGAGGCAAAAATAAAAAAGGGTTGCAGCTAGAGATGAATTCACTGTCACACTGATGATTTCAGTTTGTAGTATCATGTATATGAATGAGCTAAAAGCTACAGGAAGACACCAAGAGCACTTCTACCCCCACGACGTTTGTGTTTATGTTCCTACCGCCTGGTTTCAGGAAGACAGGATGTAAACAAAAGGTGACATGGACTCACTTGTTAATTGAGTTTATCAGTAAAAAAATAGAGTTGTTCATGTTGTTCTGTTATGACTATTGGAGGAAAAATAACTCATCGGTCTGTTTTCTGACAGAGAATAACTCTTTAACATATTTTCGGTTCATTTTTTGCATTTCGTTCAGGTTATGATTTCTACGTTAACTAAATTTGATTGTTTTTACCTTTTACTCTCGTTTTAGCCGTCTGTTTTAGCCGTCTGTTTACACTAAGTTTGTATTTCTGACACTCAGATTGGGGCATTTTCAAAAAAGAATGTCAAGGCAGATGAATCTAAAAAAAAAAAGAGCCTGGTGTTTTAGTATAGATGAGGAAAAGGGAGCTTTTGGGCTATGTAGCAGTAGAGTAAAGACAACTTTATGATTAACAGGTAGGTTTTAGGAGCAATCACAAAATGCTATTTTATAACTGATGTTCCTTTAACAACTGAAAGAGAAAAGTAGTGCTGGTCTCTGTTTCTCACTGTTGACCAGAAGTTTAGGCTGCAATGTACAGTTTTGTCGTTTTGAATCAGGACGATGAACATGAGATTTAACATTTGCCTTTTATTTCAGCATTTTTGTGCTTAACAAAAATGACCTGAACACCAGTGAGGGTTCATTTTCACTCATAAACAGCATTTCAGCTCTCAGCCTGCCTTTAACAAACACTCACCTGTGCACTCAAACAGAACCTCTCCGTCGCTCACCCTCCAAACGTACGCCTTATCGTCCTCTCCTCCTGTTACCGCCAGGGTGTTTGTGGCTGGATCCAAGTTCACACAAAACACAGAGCCTGGACAGACAAACAGAGGATCAAATTAAACTTAACAGACTTAAAATGTGTCTGATGATAATAAAAGCACAAAGACAGAGGCAGGAAGTTACCGGTGTGTTTGGAGAAGGTGAGCTCGCTGTCATCTTGCTCTGCCTCTGCTTCCATATCGTCCTCCGTCTCCCAGCCTTCATCATCATCTGCGTTGTCAGGCGCTTCAAAGTCGACGTCCTCCAAGTTGTCAGCCAAATCATCTGTAAGTGGAAGAGGAAGTTTAAAAAAATGAGATTTTTTTCAACTGAAAGCTTCCAAAATAGGTTTGATTGGGTTAGATTTGACTAATTTGGACAGTTGAAGCTTCATATTAGCTTCAGATAAACTTTTAAATACATTTTTGCACAGAAGGAGGACTGTTGAATTTGTCCCCCATCACTTACATTGTAAGTGCATTATAAAGGGACCTTCTAGTGGTCAGTATGAACAGGAGAAATTATTTACAGAGAGAAAAACCTGTTCAGTGTTCATTTGTACACCTGACTGTCGTTATAAGACACTCTTGAAAAATTGTGAACTTGTCCTTTAAAGCTAGTGAGGGTTTTTGAGGGCCTAAAGGTGTTTCGTCCCTGAACTACTAACAGAAATAGTGTAATTTCTTCTGTGACATAAGGTAGTTTTGAATGTTTTATTACAGTTTAAAGGGTGTCTGATCAAATAGATCAAATGGTTAACACTTTTCTACCCACCGGGACCAGGCTCCGTGTCGTTTAGGTCGATAACCTCAATAATTTCCTCATCTCCGTGGATGTCAATCGCATTTTCCTCCGTGTTATCCATACTGTTAGCACGCTGAAAGCTAGTAAAACAACCGAAAAGTAACGTTAACCGAGCTGGTAAAGCTAGCTACTACTTTTAGCTACGCACAGACTCGTAACGTATTTAAAGCTACACTTTCGCTAATAAACGTTATGTGAATTTAGATAAGCAATACTTAAATATCAAAATAACAGAGTCCCCATGTTTTCTTCACATGTTTCGGCGACTGGAGAGACAGGCGCAGATTGATGACGACATAAACCGTCAGCGTTCGTTTACGTCTTTGTCCACAAGATGGCGGAGTTGTAAAGAATGAAAACATGAGAGAGGCCTCAGAGGTGAGTTATGAAGCTGTCTCAACACTTTACTGTCTTCACCCTTCGCATTAACATTTTCATTAATACTTATGATAATAAGAATAATACATTTTATTCATAGAGCGCTTTTCTAGGTATTCAAATAGCATGATAATACTAATACAAAACTACTCCTGCCACCGGTGGTGGAAAGTAACCAAGTACATTTACTCAAGTACTGTACTTAAATAACGTTACATTTTTGAGGTACTTGTACTTTACTTGTACTTTACTTGTACTTTACATTTTATGCTACTTTATACTTCCAGTGAACTACATTTCAGAGGGAAATGTTGTACTTTCTACTCCACTACATTTATTTTACAGCTTTAGTTACTTTCAGATGAAGATTTGACACAATGGATAATATAAGAAAAAAATACAACACATTGTTAAAGATGAAACCAGTGGTTTACAACCTTTTTGGCTTTTGATGTCTTACAAAAAGCAGTGTGTAGTCGGGGTCACATTTAACATGTCTATGAGTTATTAACAGCTCCACCAAATAGTGATTTTTCCCTCTAAACTTCTCACATGGTTTCATTTCAATAAATGTTCAAATGATCCAATATTTCAGCAAAGATCAAAGATTAGAGAAAAAGTCCAAAAACTTTGTTTTTTCTTCTTTCCTCTCCTATTAATCATCTCACGACCCCTCAGGTTTATCTGGTGACCCTTTGGAGTCGATTTTTCATGCAGGACTTTTACTTGTAATGGAGTATTTTTACATTGCTGTATTGGTACTTTTACTTAAGTAAAGGAATCTGAATACTTATTCCACCACTGATCACAACTATAATACAGCTTATTCAAGTAATAAAATAGATTTAGCTAGATGTCTTAGCCATCATGATAGCCATCAGATTTACATGATATGTTCCAAGAGAAAACTTGAAACTTTACATATTATAGGTAAATACAGATAAATGGTACTATAGGATTATCCAAGGACTGTTGTATTTGTCCAGGTTAGTTTCAACTACTGGAAAACGAGCGTCACTGTCTACTTTCTATTTCTTTTTTATAGTGTAACCGTCGATATCCCATTCACTTGCATGAGAAAGTGTTTCCAAACTTTTGACTGGCACAGTACCTCCTCCAGGCATCATTATGGAATACAGAAAAGTCTGACTACTAATAACAATGGTCAAGCAGCAGCAGCACCATGCAGAGAACGTGTTGCTTTTAACATTGTTTCTATTTTTGTGCCGTCAGGGTTTCGTCCAGCAGCGACCCAGGAAGCAAAAGTCCTTGCATGTGCACATTTTTCTTGTCCTCTTACTAACTCTTAAAATATCATCATGGTGTGTTCCTCATTGTGTGACTGTGATGCCATCTCTCTACTGCATGCCTTCTTGTTAACGCAGCCTTGTCTTTCACTCATTCACTATTCCCCTGCGTGATTAAGACTCAGCGGCCTCCTCTCTTCTCTGTAGCGAGTAGTAAATTGAGAGTTCAGACACGTATGAATCATCATCATTCTGCTTCAATGCTGACAGGTGTCACAAAACTGTAATTTACACGTCTGTTATTACAGAGGCAAAGGTGACGCGAGGCATAGTGGGATTTTGAACTAAAAATAGGGAACACGCCATTGACAGTTCAGTCCTCAGTCCATTGAGGAAGTTATTGAACTTAAATTGTTCAACTTAAACTTCAGCTTTATTAAATGGCCCAAAGGAAATTTGGTTTGCAGCACCAATCTACTTGGAGATAAAATAAATAGAAAGATTAAGACAAATAAAGAGCTAAATAAAGTGCAGTTCTTGGTCAGATAAAGCTCAGGGGTGTACATTATGTCGCTGTATTGCGTTAAGATATTCAACCCACAGGAATAAGAGAAAGTCTCAACTTCTCATGTGGTTTACAGGACAGCTAAGAATCAACTGAGCCTTACTGATAACTCTTTGAAAAGAAATGCCTTGAAACTGGGTTTGCTGCATCCTTATCACCTTGCCAGTCAGTTTGAAGCAACCAAACTGAGCCACAATATAGTAAATAAGAAAAGTTCAATGGTTGTGGAAGTGATACCGGGCTGTTTCCCTCTAACATCAGCGATTATGTCTTTGGTTTTATCCTCAAAATATACATATAACTCATTACACCAGTGATACGCAAATTGCGGCCTCCTAACAAACGCGGAAGTTTTTCTCTCTAGATTAGCTTCCAACAAACATTTACATGACTCTTCATGAATCCACTGTAGATAACAAGGCTCATGTAAATCCCAATGAATATGAGCTTGACAGATAGCCTAGTCTCATGTTTATGAGTCATTTTGTGACAAATTAGTATTAACATAAGCTGCCATTACTCTGTTTGCCCTCACTTACTGACGAATTATGACATCTGCTTTCAGATACAGCCTTAAAAACCATTGATGAATAATTTTTATTCTTGAATGAATTCAAAGAAACGATCAAAACATGTTAAAAACATATCGGTCTGTGTTTTCATCATCGCCGACCTCTTTGTTAATGCCACGTCATCGACGACTTATCGGTGTTCAGACCAACGATGAGAGCATATTTCAACACACGCCTGTCATCATAAGAGCTTTCGCCATCGGTCGTGTACAAGATTAAAAGAACAGCAGAAATATTACACTTCAGACACTCTAATAAAACGTCATAAAGAGTGATTTGAAGTTATTTTTATGTGTTTCAATGATATTTTGAAGTACTCCTTTCTGTCAAAGTTATGATTTTGTATTTTATATCTGCGGTTTGGCCGATAAAACGGATTCTCAGTTCGATCCTCTGCAGAACCTGCGGTGAAATCAAAGTTCCTCATGTCTCCGACAGCTTGCTTCCACCCTGCTGGAGTGTCATTGAGCAAATATACAACGTAAATCCCTCCAAGATCAGGGCCTGACCTTTGACCTTCTCGGGAAATTCGTTTATTGTCCGCAGTAAACCACAGGAATATCATTAGAAGCAGAGCAGCACTCGAAATGAGCTCTCCTCTCTTTCCGAATCTCTCCATCAAAAGTTCCCCCAGCCAGAGATATTTTATGAACACTTAACACAGTTTGTCTACTTCAAGTTTCTTGGTTGGGCTTTTATGTCTTCTTGCTATATGCTGCTGGCAGAGCTCTCGGACTGCATGCCCAAATAAGTTTTACTGGCTGCCTGGGCCCTCCATTTCAAGCCTTCCCCTGGAAAAATACAACCATCTCATGATGTGGTGAGATGTGGAAACATCAGGGTGTACGTTATTTAGTCGTTTTAAATCTGCAGTGAGTGAGAGATTTATAAACTCTCCGTTCAGTTATGTTGGAAGAAGCCGTTGAACTTTCACGCTGGAAACTTAGATGACATTAGTTACGACGCTGGTTGCCGCCGCTTTATTTCATCAATCTTTTTCTGCATTTTTTTTTTTTTTTTTTTCCAGCCAAAGACTTCATTCAGCTCCTATTCACATAAGCCGCTAACATTGTTGAATTAATTGGGGGGAATATTAATGGGGGTTTTGGGACATTTACAGTGGGTAGCAGTTGATGTTGAAGGATGATGCAAATACTGATCCAAGAGCTGATATTTTCCCATGTAATTAAATTAACTCATTTTCATACCAAAACATGGCAAGAAGTCACTGTTTTCCCTAGAAACAGCAGTTAGACCATCATGAGACACTCAGATTCTCCACTGAAACCCAGACTTAGGAAATTCTTTCAGGCTTAGCAGCTCCTTAAGGCAATGTCGCTCATAAATAAATGTCAGAAAACATATAAACTGACTCGTCACATCAAAGATTAACAACATGACAGACCTAAGTCTCGGAAGGTGGATATGCGTGTTTAATCCTCCTCGGGAGTAACAGGAAAGTCCTTATAGCTGTGCAATAGAGATCGTGAGCCGGTGTTGACTTCAGAAAACATGTGATCCAGTCCCCCGAGCAACCGGGACATCCACCGGAGCATCAATCACCAGCTGAAAGGAAGTTATTTCACTTCTTTCGGTGATTAAGTTAGGCTTTTTTTTTGTGAAAGGTTCTAAACAGATTTTTTCATAAGATTGGATTCACAGATAGTCGGGATTAGAAAGGATTTGACGAGGAACTGAATGTAAAAATCCAGCAGCGGTGAAAAGTTTGTTTACTCAAATACTGCTCAGTTCAATTTTCAGTTTATTTTTCCATCTGACGCTACTTCAAACTTCTATTTTACTGCATTTCAGAGAGAAACGCTGTAGTTTTTATTCCTCTACATTTATTGGACAGCTATAGTTATTGGTTACTTTTTAAATTAAGATTTTAAATTTAAAAAAAAAACTATGAGAAGCTTATAAAATACAATATGGTGTTGAAGATTAAACCAGTAGTTTCCAACCTTTCTGGCTTGTGATCCCTTACAAAATAAAGGCAGCGTTTTGTTTGGCATCAAGTCCACCTTAAACTTCTCCGATTTATTTTTTTTTATTTAAAAAAGCTTGTCATATAAAAGAGGTCAAATTATTTCACAATATTTAAGAAAATGAATACAAATGTGTGCTGCAGAAGTTTTTAGCTTCTCTCCTGCTCCATAAATCATTTGATGACCCTTGAGATCAATCTTGTGACCTTTTGGAGGGGGCCCAACCCTTAGGTTGAGAACCACCGGTCTAACTACCTAACTGTGTAATCAGAGATGCTTTCAGTATATTTGGCTGATCATACTGGTGTACTTTGACTTTATTTGACTTTGAATGCAGAACTTTTACTTGTCATAGAGTACTTGTATGAGTCGAGCACATTTTCTACCACCAAACAATCAAAATCATGACTCTAACATAGACAGAAACTTTTTTGAAACTGTAGAAATGTCTTTGCAGGTTTTTAAAGATATGATCTTACAAACAGGCTGCAGGATTGTTGAGCGCTTGTGGAGGTTTTTTCTCTCGCGCCGAGTGCCTTCCCCCCGGTTTGGTTTTGTCTAAGTCTTTTGAATCTGCCTATTTTTACCCAGACGCTCTGGAACAGCACATTGGGTGGGCTTTTTCTCTCTGCCGTCATCAAGACAGCGGAGACCAGGAGCAACCCGTCATAACAACATTTCTCGGTTTATCACTCCAGCAAGCTGGTTTATGTCTGAAAAAGCAGGACACTCAGGGGTGCTGTTACTTTATAGGAACACACACTGCCTGACCAGAACGTGGAAGCATATTCATCTATGTGTATGTGTGTGTGTGTGTGTGTGTACAGTACATGCACCTTTACACAAACACATACACACGCACACACACACACACACACAGTATCAGTAATAAGGCCTGGGAGCTGTTGCTGTGTGAGAGGTAATTACTCCATGCAGCTCAGCGAGGCTTTGATGGAAAGTTTTAGACTAACTGGCTCGACTGTAAGAAGCCTTGACTCTGCTTCTTTTTAACAAGAACTCTTTATGGCTCCTTTTGCTCTCTTTTCTCTCTTAAACGCTCCAGTTTCATGGCATCCTGGAAAGATTTTAGGTCTCATTTTTAAATATGAGCAAACAAGGAAAAGGCTTAATTCAGCTAATACCACTTATTTATGTTGGAAGCTTGTTGTTGTACGGTCCCGTCGCACGCCGTCAAACGTAAGATGTGTGTAAGGAGATGTTTTCTTTCTTGCTGGCAAAGCAACGTTTCTTTATGACGCTGAGGTCTGCCTGCTTTGTCTGCAAGCCGCGTCTGACTCATGTGGGACCGTGCTGGGTGAGACGACGGCTTCCCCTCTCAAACCACTAACAGCCAGTTGTGTGTGCGCACTGCAAGTGGTCTGGTCCACAGCCTGCGTGTGATGTGTCTGCTGTGGTAGCAGAGCGGTAGTTTGCGCAGGTCTTACACGCTCGCCCTGTTGACTTTCTAGCCTGATCGCTGCTCCTCTTCCAGCCGCCGGCCAAAAAAACACCATGTATTTTTGGAAACATCATTACTCAGGATCTTGTGTTTTTAGCCGGAGCCATGTAAGGCACTTTGGTTACAGATGCTTTTAAAGGAATCATGCTCCAAATAAGAACACTTAGTATAAACCTGAAGTGGAAGGAGGTGGTGGTTATTCTCTTAGATGCAAAACAGTTAAACTAACATAATCAGCGATTTGGCAAACCGAACGGGATGTTCAGTGAATTGCAAATGTACCGCTCTGGGCAATATAAACCGATCTAATCCTCTGCTTTGACATCACTGCTCTGGACACACTCACTCACACACATGCACGTATACACAGATTTGTGTGTTTTCTGCATGTCTGCGTCAGCAAAAGCTCATAGACAAACAATACAGATACAGACGTCCAGAACCGAAGCGTGCTCCCCGACAGCACCAGTATAAACTCTTGAGTTTTTGTTAAGAGTGCGCGTGACAGTGATGAACGTCTTTGTAAGGATGATAAGAAGACTGTTTATGTCCTTAAACAACTTTTGTCACTTATCTGTAAAGCATCATAGTTATCATGAAGTCTTCACATTAATACTTCTTTTATAGCCGTTTACTGCTTCCAGTTTGCTCCAAAAACAACAAATAGTGTAGCTAATGGTTTATAGCCCAGTGGGATGGTTCTTTCAGTCCAACACTTTGGTCCAGACTGAAATATTCAATAACTATCAGATCATTTGCTGTGAGATTTTGTACAGACGTTCAGGATGATCCTTTAATTGTTTGTCTAGTGGCGTCATCGGCTCAAAATTTCAGTTTGTCCAATACTGTGACATATGGCCAAATACCTGCAACACTAAAGACATTTCCATCAGCCTCAGCTGTAATATAATAATTGTATTTATAGAGTATTTTTCAAACTATGTCCAAAGTTAGGAAATTCACAGGACATAAGCAGCATTAAGATCAACTGTCGGACAGAAAACAATTAGTATTAGCATATAAGTATTGTATTAAAAACAAATATACTCTTGATAAAAGGAATAAAACAATCAACTCATTGCTAAAGAAGTCTATCAGCTGTTAAGAAAGTTCTTTCTCTAAAAGTGAGTTTGAAGACGAGATTAAATTCTTGGTGATGAAGGTTTTTGCAGACCTTTTCCAAAAACCGGAATCAACACTCAGATGAAGGTCCGCAGCCCGTACCGCGCAGCTCTGGAGGTTTTAGCCCTAAAGAGCTTACTCAAGCACAACAACATCAGAGATGCCTCCAAGACCCACCACCCTTACGTAACCGATGCTCCGTAGTTCATCCACAGAAATTATAATCCTCTGTTGCTATGGATACGGCTGTCCCAACAGGCCTCCCTTGTACTCCAAAAGAGGAACGACCTCGATTAATGAATGCGAGTTGTAGCCGAGCGGCGCGAAGCTGGGACCGAGTTAAAAAAAAAAAAAAAAAAGATCTTTTGACAGTAATGATAGTGGGTGATGGTGACAGAAGGAAGGTCAGGCAAGCGGCTGCCCTGCTGGAGTGCCCTTGAGCAAGATGATGAATTGCTGGCAGCCCCAGTGAGGTGGCTCCTGACCTCTGATCTCCCTGTAGAGGAGGAAGGTGAAGTGTAGAAACTGTTCTTTTTTTTCCTCTCAGATAATGAGGAAAAAATAAAAAATGATGATAATTGAACTATATGAATATTATAATGATGGTAGGAGATAAAATACCATAAAATAGGTTGCTGTAGGAGTAGTCTAGGGATATTATAATGACACTGACCTTTGACATCCTGGAAGATATGGGTGTGAGACAGTGTAAGCAAACTCTCCACTTCAGCTATAACAAAAGAAAATATTACAAATAACGAAGAACTTCAGTCATGTTTCAACCGTTTCTTCTCTTCAGGCCCAGAATCCTTCCAAAATGCATCCGTGAACTTCAGTGAGCCGTCAAAGGAGCCTGAGGCCAGGAGAGGAGCTTTGTCTACCTGCACTGGTGAATAATAACACTGTCTCTGCCTGCAGTTGTAGCCTATATAGAAACTGGTTAGCATATTACAGTAATCAAGCTGGCTCAACCAGACAGCGGTGTTGCAGTTTTGCCTGTGGGCGGCTGCTGAGATGCAAAATCAAATATAAAGTAATGGAAATAAAAGCATATTGGATTAGAGCCGGCAGTGGGGAAGGCGTTTCATGTTGCAATGAGTGAGAATTGGATAAAAATGTTTGTTTCATTTTGACGCTGCTGGTTATGTGAAGTGTTGAATAATGGGAGGAAGGTTAGTAATGTTGTGAGAGATCACTTTCTATCATCTGTAATTACACCGCTGGATGAAATGTGCAAAACAACAGCGATTCTCTTTAATATATTCTAACGATTAATGATTTCTTTTGTGGGTGCGGATGCATTCGATTCGCGCTTTCTTGCTTTCTCACTTAACAATGACTTGATTAAATCTGCAATCATTTGAATAGCGAAACAAAGAATTACGACGTGCATGACAGAGCAAAAAAATGAACATTCAAGAGTAAATGACAATACAATCTCTAGATTAAAGCTTGTTTGTTCCTTGTATTATAACAATTAAAGCAACCATATGCTTCCTCTTGCAAACGTACTACCTAAGAATCACAACAAAACTCAGTCATGTAGGCATATTTTATGATTGCATTCATACCATAGATATAAGAGAGAGAAAACATATGATGATATTGCTATAAAATCCTTACAGACCAACCTAATGTCTACTGGACTATTGCAGGAGCGTTCTAGCTATGCTGTACTGATATAATAGGAGATAAATCTATCATAAAGTAGGATAAGATTAATAGAAACGCCACTGAGATACACAGGCTAACTAGAAGCGAAAGCATATTACAGGCATATGTTCATGTAGATGTTGTTCTGATTAAAATGGAAAGTGCCATAAAGTGTAATTAAGTTGCTGTAAATCATACTCTGAGTAGCATTAACACATTAATTATTAGTGTAAGTATATTACAGCAATGTTATTATGGGTAAAAGCCAGCGCCACAACGATTAGTCGATTAATTGATTATTCGATCAACAGAAAATGAATCGTTTAGTCATTTTTTAAACAAAAACACTAAACATTTGCAGCTTCTCAAATGTGTGGATATGAAGCTTTTCTGTGTTATACATGATGACAAACTGAATATCTTTAGATTTTGGACTGTTGATCGGATAAAACAAGACATTTGAAGGCGTCATCTTGAGCTCTAAGAAATTATGACGGGCATGTTTCACTATTTTCTGACATTTTAAAGACAAAACGACTATTGATAATGAAAATAATCGATTTTCATTGTAGCCTTAGTATAAAGTTATAGAAAACTCACTATGGACACACAATAAATCCTAATATGAACAATATAGGGGTATTTTAATACTATGGTTTGGATATAAAATAAAGCAAATTAGCATAAAAGTGTCATAAACTCATTTTTGAGTGGCACAGAAAAAACTATAAGCAATGGTGAGATATTTTACTTAAGTAACAGTATGAACATACTCCATTACAAGTAATAGTTCTGCATTAAAATATTATAAAATAAACATTTATATAAAGTATTGAGAGTAGCACATTCCACCGCTGACTATAAGACAGTATAATAATATTATAGGATGCCATAAACAATAAAAACACCATAAAGCAGGAAAAAGTTATTAAAAACTCATTATTGAGCATAACAGACTACATCAATAACATCAAACTGCTATAGGAGATACATATAAGATCCATTTTAGAATATTACAGTGATATTTCTTGCAATACAGGACACTTCCACAGACTTTTACATTATTGATGACAAGCATAATCACAAGCTCTCACCCAAATCACCACAACACACACACACACACACACACACACACACACATCGCACTGTACACTAGCAGATAATCACATTTTCACCAGGCTAACCCCGCCTCTGGTAAATGCAGGGGCGCTCCATGTGACGCTGCTGGGGCTGTAACAAAAATCCAGTATGGCGGAATCTGTCAGGAGATGAATTTTTTCGTCCCCCCCCTCCCCTCTCTCCTCTCTTCCTTTGCGCTGAGAAAAAAACCCCGGAGTCTAACATGGGAGAGGAATAAAAACCCCAGCGGGACACATGTTGGGACGTGCGGCTGCCTCCTGGCGCGTTTAGGTGAGCTGTTGGCTACTTTGTGTCCTCTCGGGATGAATGTGTAGCCGAGCTGCGCCGCTTTGATGTTGATATTCAGGCAGGGATGCGATGCACAGACAGGATTCATCAAAACAATGTCCGGCTGAAGTTTCCACACTGCTCCGCTTCGGCTTCGGCTTCCCGTTTATTTCCTAACGTCTACCTTTTGAGCCTCAACCGTATCCACGTCTGGTAGGAGTGATTTTACATCTTAAAAGCTGCACATTTCCATACGGTTTATTGCGCTGTAGCGGGCGGGAAGTGTGTAGGCAATAAGGGGGGGGATTGAACAGGCGATGTTTATTATGCCGATTGTTGCTGAGCTATTTTTAGAGCGCGGCCGAGCCGTAGGCTTTAATGCAACATAGCCAACACGCCTCTTTCGCCTTATACCCGTGTTATTGGCGAGAAAAATGCGTAAAATGAAGGCACAGGCCTGCGTAAGTGTGCGTTTGAGTGTGTGTGTGTGTGTGTGTGTGTGTGAATGGTTTCGGGATGGGCGGTGGTAATTCTCTGCATGCGTCAATCTTTCTTTTTTTTTGTGAATGGGGGCGTTGAAGCTGTTAAAGCAACATCAAAGCAGCATATTACGGCTGGGTAAAAGCTGTCGTTAAGCGCAGGAAAAGGGTTGTAGCAGGAAATATTTGTGAGAAATGGTGGATTTTGTTGTTAAGATATGTTAGGGAGTTTTTTGGGCTGGCTGAGTGTACCCACCTTTTTTGTGACAGACATTTGTAGCAGCTAGAGTGATGCATATTGGATGTTTTTTTTGTGTAAATATATCTATTTGTTTTTGCAAATTTTGGTGATTCCACTTGTTCTTTTTCCACCATAACTCTGCTTTTAACCCATTTTCCAGCTCTGTGTTTTTATTATTTCTTCACCTTGGGCTTCAGGGCTTGTCTCCCCAGATCTGTCACTCTGCATCAAGCAAGCTCTTTTTAGGGACAATGGCCTAGGACACACACACACACACACACACACATGAATACCCCTCCCGAGACACAGATGAGATGCCCTGGGAGAATGGTGTTGCTTGAAGCCCCCCTGGAGTGTCAGCTACTCCCCGTGACACACACGTTTGCCCCCTCCTTGCTCCTCCCATCACAAAGCGCAAGTGTGTGCGTGCACTGTGCAGTGACCGACTTTTTTTGGGGGGTAATTTGTCCCATGGCTGCACTGTCTGGCCCTCTTGTCTTGAGACCCAACCCCCCTCCACCCCCACCACCACCACCCACCCACACTCACCCCTTACACACACACATACACATCCATACTGCTTCAGAGGACCTCCGAGACCTCTGCCAACACACACACACACACACACACAAGGGCGTGAACATGCATGCTACCCCCACATCCACCTCGCCCTCGGGCAGTTTCACCCCTTTCTATTTGTGGTGGTAACGTCGACTTGATGCTCAGGGTTCGAGCGGTGATTACATCTGACACTTCTGCTCCAGGCTCCAGGAATTCGGGGCGACTCTCCGAAAACAAAGAAAAGAACAATCGTTTATTTCCAGAAACAACGAGGAGACCAATCAGTTACTCGCAAAAACAAAGAAAAGATCATTTACGTCCAAAACAAATAAAAAAAAATCAAAGCTCTCCGCTGTGTAGAAATCACACGTTCATGAGACTAACATGGCTGTGAAAGTAACACATGATACTTTTTTCCATATTTTTTTCGCCCCAGTCGAAAAGAAACTACGTCCAGGACAAGCAATTTATTGCCTGATTGGTTTACAGCTGTTTTGCTGTGTAAGCACGAGGTTGGGCTCGAGGTTGTATTGAGTTTTCGTCGGTGGTCTCGAGGTATTTTACCTTAAAAAAGTCGGGGTGTGATTTCAAGAAGAAAGATTCCATAATCGACCAGATAAAAAGCAGAAAATCTCAAGATAAAGATAAATATTCCAATTTAATTGACGCTTTTTTACAAACACAGTTAATGTGATTCCACTTTGACAACTCATTTAGCATTTCTCCATTGCCTGTAATACAGGTGTTGCCATTGACACACTGTACTTTTTAATGGCAGCACAGCTATAGAAACATTTCAGTTATTTCAACCAAATTACTTGATATAACCGTGTAGTCATGTGACACTAGGATGCAACAGAAGTTAGCTTCTTAACATTGCTGTTCATGGAAAGAACCCATTTTACTCCGCTAACACAAACAGTCGTTAAGTGGACTCATTTCACTATTTCTTGGATTCTCATATTCTCTGTCAAACTGTAAATACCGTAAATGTAAGTCTTGATGCTCATAAAACTACCCAGATGACCCGAGTCATACCAGATCTATACTGTTAGTGCAATCCAAGACTTTAATTGTCGTCTCCAAATGAATGTCACGATCAATACTGGAAATCGCCGGAAAACGTGCCGTGTCTAGAGATATTAATAGAATATGCCTTGTTTATGTGCTGCTATCATTGATTTTTCTTGCTTGTGCGAACTATTGTAGATAAAAACCTTGAATATCACAAGAATCTGCCCTTTCAGAACTTAAATATGTTAGTTTTAAAGATGAAAAGTGGTGACATGGAGCTTTTTTCTTCTCTCTGATAGGTTGCTAGACAGCGATTGTTAGAGAAGCCCGACACAAAAGGCTCATGGGGATTGGCTGCTGCTGCTGCCGGACGTCTGAGGGATTCTTGAGGGACCGTCCTGAGCTGCGTGTTGGATCAGCCTGAACACACACACACACACACATACACATATTCAAACACACATCCACAGTTTTGGCAGGATAACGATCTACTGATTGCCACTCTGTAAATCACATCTGCACACACACACACACACACACACACACACGCATCGAGCCAGCTGGGTGCTCGCCTGCCGTACTGCGTTGGCACCCACCTGACCGACCTGTCAGCAATGACATCACACAGCCACCAAGGTAAGATCTTTGTCATTAGTGTTGTACTTCCTGTGTCCTTGCCTGTCAGCATGAATTGTGGGCTTTGTACAAGTTTTCACTCACTTTTTTTTTTTTTTTCCATTGTAATCAAGCCTGTAAGGTAAAATTAGAACATCACAGTTTGACTAAGCAACTTTTTTTGGAGACTTTCAAGCTCCGAGTGACTGTAGAAAGCAAGGTGAGACCCGGGCATCCAGCTGATATTGGCCTTACAGATACATCTAAAACCTGCAATTAAGTTAGATTCTCTTCATTAATGCAGATGCTCATTTGTTTGGAAATGAAAGGAAGAGAGGCTATGTTCTATATTATCAACAAATCCCATGAAAAGCCCCAAACCGATGTTGCGTTATTTAGTTTCTCAGTACTTTTCCAACTTTCCTATCCTGTCTGTGGCTCATTTGTTCCTACTGAAGACGTAAATCTTTTAAAATGGGTCACAAATGTATAGTTGAGTACAGTCACTTCCCAAAACAGCTGGGCACTGTAGTTTTTTTTTTTTTTTAGCAAATGTTACTCAAACAGTAGTGAATTGTACATTTTTAAGGACTATTTTCCACTGTGAGTTTGGCATTTTGAGCCTTTTATTGGATCGCTTACAGTGCAGGAAACATAGAAGTAAGAAGGGAATGAAATGCAACAAACGTCAATGGTTGGAATCAAACTTTGGGACGTTGTGGTTACACGGTATGCGTCTTAACCGCTAAGCCATCGGATGCTCTCATGGATGTGTTTTGGACAATAAGAGGTAACGGCACAGAGGAATAAGCTATATCAGGCTTTGGATACTTGTGCACTTGGATACTTGTTAGTAAGATCAATTTATAGAAATTAATTAATTATTATTGGAATTTCACCAGTTGTAAATATAGAAAACTGACACAATTTAAGATTTAAGAAGAAAATGACAGAACTTTCCAAAACTGGCATCTTTTCACCTCTCATTTTTATTATCAACTCTGCGTGCGCGCTGAAGAAACGGAGATCCGTCACGTTAGGGAAACGTCAAACAAAATTTGTAACCGTCACGTACGGAGTAATGAGAATTCAGCTCCTCAATACAGCTGCGTCAAGAGAAATCTCTCCGCCGCCACATCTGCCACATTGATATATGTGAACATTGTGATCGTGAACACAGACAGATTGCGGCTCGCTAAAATGCAATAAAACATTTTAATCCGGTCTTATGACTGTTAATGGGCTTGATTCAATATAAATGAGCTCCAGAGGGCGAGAGGAAAAAGTCCATAACACAGTCTCATTAAGAGAGTCTACTTTCCACTTTGACACCTAATCAAGCTCAGTTTAGAAGCTTTGGCTTGTGTTTTAGTGAGCTGATAAATTATTCGGTAAGCAGCTGGCAGATGAAAAGGTTAGCTTCCTGCCCTGGTTGGTGTGGTACCTGACAGTGCCGACCGTGTTTACTTTGTACACCTGGGAGTGTGTGCACTATAAATACCACAGCTGAGGTAACCACCGGGCCCCGAGGGATATGAAGGAGCTGCAGCCTCAGCCGGCGCCTTCAGCACTCAAACATGACACATGTGAACACACCACAGAGGGTTAAGCAGGTATATATCGCTCCCCCGGTGCACATGTGTGCGCCGTTAAGTGAGCCTAAGTGGCACACGTCTCGTCCAGAGATGACACTTTGTCCACACAGACGTCTCTCTCCCACACTTTCACGGTCCCCAAGTAGGGCCGAGCACATTATATCGTTAGATCAACCTCGGATTAGTGCGGCTCAACAGTTATCATTAGACAAGCCCATTTTAATTCCTACACACTTTCACTCGTCTCCTCTTCAACCGGAGCCGACAAAATTAATGCCGTGCTAATCCGGAGAGATCATTTTGACAGTGATAGGTGCTAACATATGCAAAGTGACAGGTAAAATGATCTGAGGTGTGTCCATCACCTTGAAATCCACCATAATATGCAGTAAAAAAACGATGAAATATTCAAATAATATTCACTAATCTCTACTACTGTATTTAAGTTTTTCTTATCAAGTCAGGGAACAGAACTGTGTATCTTACCAACTGCTATTATTATTTCAAAACGGTACAATCAGACAATGATACTGTAGATGATAAAAGCCAACGTTGATCAGTTGTTTGTTTGTTAAAAAGTTTACTATCATAGACTCACTATCAAGACTTAAGAAACCAGAAAACATTCATATTTGAGAAGTGGGAGTCCGAAAATTTGGATATTTGTTCTTAAAAAAATCAGTCATCAAAATAGTTGGTGATTAATTTTCAGTCAACGGATTAACCGACTGATCATTGCAGCTTTAATTATGACACCTTCACACAATTTTGTAACGCTAATTGGTCTTTGGGCTCTTTTTAAGTAAACCAATCACATAGACATCTTCTCCTAAAAATAAAAATATATCTAAATTCAAGGCTGCTAATTTGTTTGTGAGCCCTTTTTGTGATACATTTGTGTAACTATTTTCTATTTGATAAATTGAATGATAAAGACTGCCTGTAAGATATTGAAAAGTCTTAAAATATGATTATAAGGCCATAAATGGTCTTCAATGCAGTTAAAGGTTTAACTTTATTATTTATATCTTAAAGATTTACATGTCTTAAAGGAGACATATCATGCACATTTCCAGGTCTATATTTTTATTCTGGGGCTCTACTAGAATATCTTTGCATGATTTACAGTTAAAATAACTCCTTATTTATCTTATACTGGCCCTTTATGCAGCCCCTCAGTTCAGCCTCTGTCTGAAACAGGCTGTTTTAGCTCCTGTCTCTATAAGGCCCTTCTTCCTGATGAGCCCACTCTGTTCTGATTGGTTAGCTCCGGAGGCTACGTAAACAAACTATAGCAGTTGGATCTGGACTACGTGAACAACATTAGCAACAACCTCAGCAACAAAGGCTATGAAACGGACGGCTGTTTGTGGGCATGCGCAAACAATCTGATGTCAGTTCGATGAGGAAGTAGAGGTAACTTTGCAAACAAAGCATTTGCAGGCTGAATCCCTGGATTCTGACTTGCAGGGAACATTTTTACATATGTTCACCTCAAGTTTTGGAACTTTGAATATAAACTAATGACGGTATATAAATGAAAGAAAGTCACAAAAAGCATGTTATGTCTCCTTTAACAACGAAACTACACAGAGTATCTTGGTTGTATAGTGTTTTAAGATGTTTACGTTGTAACCGCAACGTCGTTTGTTCGACTTTGGTTGGGGACCTTTGCTGCATGTGTCCCCCATTTCCTGTCTGCTCTATACTTCATATTATCTAATCAAGGCAAAAATGCCCCTCCAAAAATATACATATACATATAAACTAAATAAATTCTTATAGATCAGACAGTAATTGCTTTAATTGTCTTAAATTGTCTTAAACGATATCTCCATTATCATTTCATCACAATAGGATTCTGTTGGAAAAAGACAAACAGTAACGTTGAATCGATGCCCAGCTCTGAACACAGCCAAGGCAGGAAACTTCACTCTTTTTGGCCTGCAGCAGCTGATAGAGCAGATAAACTAACCAGCTCCTGTCAAAATATAATAAGATTTAGCAGTTTTTAATTTCTCACTCTGCCCTCCGCTACCTCTCATCTCCACACCGCCTCCCACTGGAGGGCCAAATAGGGTTACGGAGAATCTGCCCGTCACCTGCGTTAACTCACCTCGCACCAAAACAAAAATAGCTGTGATCTTTTGTACGTCCGGGAGAGACGACTCATACCTGCAGCTGCTGTTTCTCACTGTCTCGTTTGCCTCTATAAAGTCTTCAGAGAATCTCGGTTCCTCGGAGCGCTGGCCAGCGTGGGCGTCAAAATTTGAGGTGTTGCTTTTCTTATTTGAATGACAGCTTAGAGACACACTTGTTGGACGTCGGCGCACGCAGAGAGACAGACAGAAACATTTAAAGACATGAAATGTGAAAAATGTACTGGTGGCGCTTGTCAGGATAAAGTGTATATCTGTTTATAATTGAGAAATGGATGCAAGGAAACGAATCCCGGGGCTTCAAGTTGCATCAGGGTTGTCCGCTTCTGCCACTGTTAAGTCGAATTTGTTTTACATTTAGTGTTAATTAAACAGCATCGGCTTTGTTCTCGGGGTGAACAATGAGACTTTCACATCCACGGCTTTGTTGTACTCTTGTGTTTGCAGTGTGATCCAAAGCTGCCAACTTTTTCTGAGCTCGCTTTGCACTTTTTTTTTCCAAACATCTAGCAGCCCTCTAAGTAAAGCCTTGTGTGTGTGTATGTGTGTGTGTGTGTGTGCCTGCATGCATGTTCACCCTCACGCAGCTCTGTTTGCGAGCGTGCCTGCTTGTGTGCCATTTTTGTAATCTGTAAATGAGCTTACTAGCGCGCACGTTTTTTGATCCAGGACTTACTCATTTTCTTTATTACAGCAGCAGTGGGATTTTTAGATTAAATATAATTTACCATAAATCTCTTCCTAGAAAAGTGAAATGTAAAAACGCTTTGTTGGGTTTATGTTTCCCAGAACAAAAGGGGGTCAGACTGATAAGGCCGTCACATCAGTCTTTTTTTGCGGGCATATCAGCAAACAGGCTGGAGTGTTTGCACAGGAGTGATTACTCTGTGTGCTGAGAGCTTTAGCACATTAGCTGGCGACATTTGTTTTACACTCGTGCTTAGCAATGAGCTAACATGTTGACTGTGCTTTATCGAACAGGGCGGTTTCTGTAAATGTCAACGGTTAGCCTAAATGTGGAGTACAGTATATTGAAAAAACTCTCATATATATATATATATATATATATATATATATATATATATATGCACACACACACACAATCTAAGAAAAACACCTTTCTGATATGTTGTCTTTTATTTGGAGAGCTCAAATCATCACGGGTTAGAGGCTGAATAGTAGATTTGTTTATGTTTCCATGGTTACAGCCCTGTTATGAATGAATGACTAACTTACACTAATCCTTATCCTTCACTCCACTACTTCGTCATAGTGAGGGCTTACTTGTTTCCAGTCATTCTCTGGGGGCCCTCTGTGGTTGTGGTCACTCGCCAAGGGCCCCTATCAGCTCCAAGTGACAATCTGGGCTGCTCCTTGTCTAGATAAAGAGGGAAACTACAACAAACCACAAGTTTCTGTGTGTTTAGACCACACTCACTTAACCGAGGATGTTAGAAAAACATCCCATCCCATTAGCAGCAAATGTATGATGTACAAATAGGTTGCAAAGAGAGAAGAAGTAGAGAAACATATTGTGTCTTCAAAATACCTTCATTAATTTATCACCCATTTATGAGATACAAAGGTTAAAAAAAAGGAAGATTAACTTTATTATTATTTACTTTTCTTTGTTGTCGACTTTGAAGCCGCTTTTATGCCACAGATATAAAAACTATGACAAAAAATGACAACAAAGGACAGATTTGACATATATCATACACCAAGAACAATTAATTTGTACTGTAAATGTCTATACATACAACCAGTCCTTCACATTACATGAAAAACCCTACATTACACAGCTGAAGAAACAAAGAAGAAATTTACAGGGGGAAAAAAAGCGTTAAATCCAGATAACAGTATGTAAATCATTTTATTTTCATCCTTCTTGGAAGAGTTGGTCCACATTCAACAACCGGTGTCAGTATTTTAGCAGAAACCTCACTTCAGACGCTTCGTGGTGAAACCCGATGCTGGCGAAACGAGCTGTAAGTGAAGATGAAGACATGAGTTTAAAAAGAGCAGCCAGCTTCCTCAGGTGTTACAGTGTCTTATTAAAGAGGGAAGGTGATGCCACTTGCTGGCAACGATTAGTTTTTGTCTTAGTCAGAGGTGCACAGGCTTTCCAGGAAAGTCTGCAGTGTTTACCACTGGAGCAAAAACTGGGTCTGCATATGAGTCATCCACACACACACACACACACACACACACACACACACACTGAGGCCAGCAAGTGGTAAGTGCCAGGTACAGTAAGGGATTATTTGTGAATGAGAGGGTTGAACTTTACATTGTTATATGCAGAAATAAAAAATTAACGCATTCCACTAACTCTATTAAAAGCACGTCTACGGCAGCATATAAAGTGTGTTCAGATTAGATTTCTACCGCTTTATTTTGCAGGGTCTGTGTGGGTGTGAGCGCCTTTTACGGCTCTGAACCGGCGAACTTGACACAGTGCTCCTTTCCTCGAAGGCTCAGCGGTATCTAGGTTACAAGCGCAACAGTTTCTAGGTATATATACAGCCTTCAAATACAACAAGAACAGGGAGGAAAGTAAAACACAATAAAATAAACAGTAATGAGTACAGGTGAGGAGATTGCGTCATTTGGGCTGGTAGTCAAGATCGGATGAGTCTCCTCAGGCAACTGTAGCCACGCTGATTTGCATATAAAGACTTGTGTTTTGCACAAACACGTCATGTTTGTGCATTAGGTAAGACGTCATTTATATGGACGGGTTAAAGTGGAATTTTAAGAGTCTGTTTATATACCTAGCTGTCTACCTCATAATTTCTTATTTGCATGCAATCTCTTTACTCTGTCGGTTTTAAAAACATGTGCAGTGTCAAACGCACTTGAAATAAACGGCTGCGCTGGTAAATAAATCAAGATATGCTGTATGAGATGACAGTACAGTTTCTATTGCCACCTGATTTTAAGACTTACTTCCTGGTGGTGACTTTTCATTCCTGGTATGACAACACACAGTCAGTCAAAGGAGGAAACTACTGTTCAAAGTCAGAGAGCAATAACCACGGAAATTGTGAAGATGACAAAAAAGGTTAAAAGTTAAAAGATTTGAGGCTGCTTCTAGGCCGACTTTATGTGTTTTTAGGCATACAGCGCAGGCCTAAAACTGCTATCTCCTCAGCTAACCACTAGCTTTGACTTAACATAGCTCTCTTACTTTAGCTTAGTAATTTGGCGGGTTTTTAGCTCCAACAGCTTGATCCCTCCAGGTGTGTCTGAGACGCAGCCGCCGGAGCCGATCACGGCCGCTCTAGTCAGTGCCTGTGATCAGACATGCTGCAGCGCGTTTCGCAAGCATCCCAGAAGCGGTTCTCTGCTCTGCTCCACTAAACATACGCACCCAGTTTATCTTTGATGGAAGCCGCGTTGAGTTGCACAGAGCAAATGGGCAGGAAGTCGGACGCAGAGACAGCATAGAGCATCTGGTCCATTTTCAAAATCAAACACCGTATGCAGTCTCCCGATCAACAATCAACAATATTAAAACAGACCATTTACCATTTGACTAAGTAGCCTAATTACCCATAGTAGAAGCACAAAAATCAAGGAGAATGACCAAATCAACAAAATCTGAGCAAGTCAACAAAATAGGGCAGTTTAGTTGCGCTGCTACTGCAGTAATTACGGTAGCCTAAACGTGTTAGGCTTTGACTAGGCTGCCGTAATTACTATAGTAACAGCTCAACTGAATTTAAAAGTCTTATTGGAGCCAGAACGCAACACAGATGCACCTGGTGGGATCCATGGGTTAGTTACTGCTAATTTACGCCCTGTTTTCATGGAAATTACACATTTCTGAGGCATAATTATTATTTTTATGTAGTAAAACCAATTTTAAAAATGTTTAAAATTGTTTTAACTCAGTTTTGACTATGAATGTGTATTTGGCTTACTACATTTTGCCATTGTAGGGTAGTATAGAAATTGACCACAGCAGATAAAAGTTTCAAGTTCACTGTGATGGGTTATTTAGCCCTTTGGAAAGTATTTTTCATACTGTACAAGAGTGGTTATGTTAGTTTAGCTTAGCATAAAGACTGGAAATGGGGGGAAGTGACTAGTCTTGCTCTGTCCTAAAGTAACAAAATCCGATTGTTTGCTAACTTCTTAGCTTAGCTTTCTTTTTTAATTCGATTAGTCAATCGACAGAAAATTAATTGGCAACTACTTTGACAAGCAATTAATTGTTTCAGTAATCCAGTTAGAGGATTTACTGCTTACCTTTCTTTTTATAGCACTGTAAACTAAATATTTTGGGGTTTTGTTGCTGGTTGGACAAAATCAGTCATTTAAGGGCGTGTTCTTGGGCTCTGGAAAACTGTGATGACCCACCCATCCCCCTCCAAAAACAAACACCTCATCATGGCCTTTATACAGGGTGGACGCCCCGGTACGTTAGAAAAGCTCTGTTTGTAATTAGTATTAGGACAGAGACTGCAGAGAGGGAACATGAGCTAATGAAAGGAACGGGACGCATCTTTTGTCCCCGTGTCTTTTGTCTCGTCCCAGCCGAGAAACGGGATACAGTGTGTTCTGCCAATGAGCTGTCAGCGGCAATTACGGTTTACACTGCTGCCCCATCCTTGTGCCTTTTTGCGTTTTTCGCTAGGCATTCGACCTAGCGACCAAAGCTTTATAGTTGCATCACAAATCTCCTAGCAACCATGTGCAACACCATCATGGACGTCCATTAAGACTCGACCGTGATGGACATTTTTCACCATTTTCTGTCATTTTATAGACCAAACAACTAATTGGATAAATCGATAATGATAATAATAATTTGTTGCCCCAAATTATTATTTTCCCTGTGTCTTTTGTCCCCGTGTCTTTTGTCTCGTCCCAGCTGAGAAACGGGATACAGTGTGTTCTGCCAATGAGCTGTCAGCGGCAATTACGGTTTACACCGCCGCCTCGGAGCCCCATCCTTGTGCCTTTTTGACAAGGTGCTCCACAATGCCTGACACGAAACATGAATGTCCGGCCTGGGCATCAAGGAAATGCTGCCGTTATGTGAGCAGATCAAAGTGTGATCCATTCAATGGACTTGAAACATGAAAAACATAAAAGATAGTAATAAAAGTCATATTGATGCACCTGTTACTCTCTATGCATAGTAGATGCAGAGCAGCTGTCATCTCACACATTGTTGGAGTTTGTTGTTGTGAAGCATTCGGCCTTTCAAGTTACATCACAAAACTCCTAGAAACCATGCGTGGCACCAACATGGACGTCCATTAAGACTTGACTGTAATGGACATTTTTTTCGCCATTTTCTGTCATTTTATAGACCAAACAACTAATCAGATTAATCGATAATGAAAATAACAATTTGTTGCAGCTCTAATTTCCTGCCTACTCTAACTATTTACTGTATAGACATGAGTGTGGCATTGATCTTCTCATGTAATTCTCGCCAAAAATTCGAATTAACATATTTACCAAAATTTCAAACAATTTCTTTAAGCACTATAATCTGTTTCTTTTATGAATCCAGTCTAAAAACCGGAAGTTTTTTGCTTGATTGTACTGGTGTTATTGTGCACTTTTGCTTTGTGGTCTGTTGGGAGTTTGGGCAGGAATGGCGAGGGACCGCTGCTGACGTCAACAGAACTACGGACGACATAGTGAAGCGTATAACACAACACACACACACACATATACCCAGGTGTAGGGTTTTCCCTCGCTGGTGTAGGAAAAATGACACAAGAGGCAGTGTACCATACTGTACAGGCATGTGTGTACTCACAAATAAACAATCTTACATTGCTGATGTCACCTACAAGAGATGGTACCCAGGGGGTGTCGAAGGTCCCTGGTGTCGTAGGTGTTAAACGCCCGCACCTCTTGTGATCATGACAAAAAATGGTGGAGGCTGTGTTTGACCCTCTATGTCTTTGGCTCTTATGTTCTCAAGGTAATAGTTGTCATGACCAAAAACTAATCTTGTGGGTTTATTAGTGCAGGCTCTAATAAAACCTGCACTATCACCCTGCTGCTGGCAGTCTTGTACTTCCCCTTATCACGAATGTTAGAGACCGAAACGTGATTACTTGCAGGGATATAATTTTCTCTTTAGGATTTTGACATCTTAAACTACCATTTATTACTACATAATGGTAACTGTTTACCTGTGTTTTTCCCCCTCACGATTGTATATTTTCATTTTTGACAGCCAACAGCTTTCTCCCATTTTTGCCTCATGTGAACCATCTTTGGTCTCAGCCCTGTCTTTGATAAACACTGCAGTACAGTATGCACACAGATCTCTGGATGGCAATAAGTCTATATTATGGATTTGCTTTTTATTACACCTGCCAGATACTATTAAGGAGGCAGCAGTGGCCTAGAGATTTAAGGAACAGTCTTGGGACTGGAAGATCACTGGCTTGAATCCCCGACTGGCTAGTAAATGGAAAAAAGTGAATGAGAAGCACTTTTCTTTCACCCAGTAAAAGAAAGTAAGGAAACTGGTCAAGCAGAGCTGCTCAGTGATCCAACAAGGCCATGGTTGACCTACAGTAGGCACGACAAGTGTGTAATTGTTGGATTGTGAAGTGAGAATCTCAGAGATTTAAAGTCAAATGAAAGTAAACACTCCTCTGCAGTGATTGCCTATAGAAATATGTATAAAAGACCAAAGTTTAAACACGTTCTCTGCTTTAAATTTACATTTCTCTCATCTTTCTTCCCATTATACAGCCATTCAGTGACCCCTTTTCATCCACTTCTCCAAATGCACGCGATCACACATCACACTGCTTAAATCCAGGGGTGAAGGGGTTAAAAGCTTTCACTGCAATAAAGAGGGCCCGGCTTATCCCTGAGTCTATTTTTAGAAGCACACACACACAAGATATGCGCACGTGTGTGCATGGCGGACAAACAATCATTATTTTTGGTCTCCCGTGTTGATTCTCCTCTTCACGACTGAGCGGTGCGCTGCCGTGTGTCGTGCTGCTAAAAATGGAGCATGGGACAAGTGCATGCATGACACAACCGCTGCCTCTTTTGTACAGCGGTCATTGTGATATGAGCATGAGCCTCATCGAAGGTAATTTCAAGCCTTATTGTCACGTTTGTATGCCGTCCACTTGTGCTGACATGTTGTTTCTATCTTACAAAGCCAAATTACGAAATTGTGGCAGATTGCAAAATGCACTTCAGCGGCGTGTTCCCACAATGCCGCACCCTCCCTCCCTCGCTGGAACCAGTGAACAGAGATGAGTTTCCTGCCAGCCAGACAGTTTGTCAGTTCTGTCCTCCCATGTGCCACCAACTTGGCTCAACATGACTACCAGTCCATCCTAGAACAAACCCAGAGGGGTCTCTCGTGCAACGACCGACCCCCCTACACGCACAAGCTCGGCTTTGTCCTCGTGCTCCCACCTCGTCCCGTTGCACCCATCCCCCCCTCCAAAAACAAACACCTCATCATGGCCTTTATACAGGGTGGACGCCCTGGAACATTAGAAAAGCTCTGTTTTTAATTGGTATTAGGACAGAGACAGCAGAGAGGGAACATGAGCTAATGAAAGGAACGGGACGCATCTTTTGTCCCCGTGTCTTTTGTCTCGTGCCAGCCGAGAAACGGGATACAGTGTGTTCTCTCAACGAGCTGTCAGCGGCAATTACGGTTTACACCGCCGCCTCGGAGCCCCATCCTTGTGCCTTTTTGACATAGTGCTCCACAATGCCTGACACGAAACATAGATGTCTGGCCTGGGCATCAAGGAAATGCTACCATTATGTGAGCAGATCAAAGTTTGATCCATTCCTGGACTTGAAACATGAAAAAATACAAAAGATATTTATAAAAGTCATATTGATGCACCTGTTACTCCCTCTGCATAGTAGATGCAGAGCAACTGTCATCTCACACGTTGTGGGTGTTTGTTGTTGTGAAGCATTCGGCCTAGCGACCGAAGCTTTACAGTTGCATCACAAATCTCTTAGCAACCATGCGCGGCACCATCACGGACGTCCGTTAAGACTCGACAGTGTGCAAATAGTGGCAAAATCAGTCTAGATGAAGATAAAATTCAATAATTCATGCATCTATCCATTTTCTGTAGCGCTTCACTGGGTCACTGCAGGGGGTTGAAGCCTAGTCAGGGAAAGACAATGGGCAGATTGATCTGGATGGTTAGAAACACAATTTTGATGCTCTGATGCCCAAGAGCTTTTGGAGCCTCCAATGCGGCTGCCAAAGGGTGCGTTATAACGACCTCTTCACAGTGTTAAATCTCGAAATCCAGTCAAAAGTTAACCAAAAAGTTAACCAAACCAAATCAGACATCTGATGGTTGAAGTTAAATTTCATTTAGCTGTTTAGTTTCCTATGATCAACAAAATGAACCAGTACAACAGTAGAAAAAGCTTGTTTAAGTCCGATCAGACAAACCAGAGGTGTCTCGGCAGGTTTTATCCACCTCCGGTTTGTTTTGACCGAACGCTCTTAATCAAGTGGCAGCTTACACACATAAATTTACTGCTTTTTGAACACTAGTTTTGAACACTCGCTCCTTAAATTATAAATGAGCTAACAAATCACATACAAACCCTTATCCAACAGTAATATTAAATTCATAAATCTGAATTTAATGCAGGAATTGCTGTGGAGCTCATCTTTCTATATCAAACAGTTTGTTAGTTTTTGTGACTTTGTGCATCCACTTTCAGCTGCAGCATCTCTGCAGTTTTTTTTTTGTGTCTCTCCATTGGTCCGCTGACCTCCTGACTGTAATGTGTTTTGGACGTGCAACAGACACCCGCAGTGTAATTACCAATTCATAACTAATTTGTGATTTTATATCAAATGACAGCATTCACCGAGGAGCACAAAGAAGCGCTTAGACACACCACACCAAATTGCATTACCACCGTGTTTTTCCGACTCTACCAGCATGAAATGAGGGTCAGATGGTTGTTTCCGACCGTTCACGGGACGCAAACTGGTGGCGGGCTCACACAGGGGTCACCCATTCTCTTTTTATCAGTCGCCATGACGTCAGCCGGTGCCCTCGGGAAGCAAATTTGCGACCCAGAGGAAAAGGCCCTTCAAGGAGAGGCGTGTTTGATTAATCGTATTGTTCCTGTCTGGTTCACCTTGCTCGCTGGAGTCACCCTGGACGAAGCAGCCAGAACGGAAGTGCAGTGAATGTAATGAGGCTGGAGCATCCTTCCTCTCTTTCTCTTTCTCTCTCTGTCACTGTCTCGCTTTGTGAAACGGCCACAGTGGCGCACACACACACACACACACACACACAGACGTCTCATTTCTCCCTACACAACAAAAGGCCTCTGTCAACACGCAGTACGCCGTCCACGCTGAGACCGGGTCAAACTCTCCTGTCTCCTCACGCTGTCACAAAACCGCCACAAAGCTCTCCCCACCATTTGGTTATCTCATTACTCCTGCATCCTTCACCATTTACTCTGCCGATCATAACATGCATGTTTTTTTCGACGAGCCGGAGCTGCATTAGCTTGAGTTGACTGACTCTCCGCCTCGGGCTAGCCGAGGCTATTTATAGCTCCCCCGTCTCCCGATGCTTGCCCAGTGGGACCAAGAAGAGAGGAGGATGGAGAGAAAGAGAGAGAGAGAAGGAGCTGGAGGGGAGGAGGGGGCTGCTGGGTAACTAGGCTACATTCAAGACTGATGGACCCTGTTGCCAAGGTATAGGACACTTCTCCTCTTCATTTTTACGTCGCTCTCCCTCGTGTCTCCCCGCTCTGACTCTTCGGGATGTGTGTTGTCTTGTTTGTACACACCTGTGCTCCCTCCACGTGCATCTCGGGTAACAGCGGTGCGGTTTTGGACTGAAAGCTTATACGCTTTGTCAAACTAACCACAGACAAAGACATCTGTCCCCCCCCCCTTCCCTTCCCTTCCTCCTCCTCCCTATTCCCCACACTTAAGATGTAAAGCTGCTACCAGCAATTTGTGCAAAACCCGGCGTAGAATTACTCCGAGCCACAGGTGTCATCACACACAGATGCACCTCATTTCCATTGCAAAACGAAGCAGCGTGTGTGCCATTTGAATGGGCTCGTCAAGAGATATCAACTATCCTTGATGGGGATGTGTTTGTTTTTGGAGAGGCACGGACGTGTGAGGCGGCGGCGGCCACCTGTTTGTTCTTTTCGCACCTTTTACATAAAGTCTGACACCGCGTATGCACACGAGCAAAAGTTATTTGAATGGCATCCGCGTTGAGGTTGTGTTTTTTTTTTGTTGTTGTTGTTTTTATGACAATACATCAGGCAGCGATATCTGGCAGCCAGCGGTGAGACGATTTAGGTAAATAAACTCAGTGCGTGCGTTGAGATTTGTTTCGAGCAGGACCAAACGTGATCCCGTCCACACCCAAGTCCTCGCAGGGATTGGTGCATCAGAGGTGCAGCCATTCATGCAAAGTGGTGCGAGACGAACACACACACACACACACGCGTGCACACACACGCACACAATCAGATGTACGATGCATCCTTGAGCTTCACGGCTAATTAAGTGTATGTGTGTCTGTGTGTATGTCTGGTCCTGAGAGAATTTCAGAAATAGATCATGCACAGTGAGACGCTCGCCTGTTTTCCTCTCTTTTATTCCTCCAAAGGGATTTTACATGGGTTTTCATCTCCCATCCAAAGGAATAATTGCATGTTTGTGTGCCTCAGATGTGTTTAAGCCTTGTACTGAGAATATATATGGATCAGGTGCTCATGAATAGCTAAAAATATATATTTTATTTATATATATATATATATATATATATATACATGTGTGTGGGGGTCAGCTTTTTGTGCACTTGCGATTCATGTCAATTCCATCCTCTCCTCCCTTTTTTTTTTGCGCCGTTTCGTTGTTTTTCCTCCATCTTTCCATCGCCTCATCCTCCTCCTCGCCTCCCTCTCCTCTCTCCCCTCCTTACCTCTGTCTTCCCCCCTCTCCCCCCCCCCAACCCCCCCCCCACCCGATGCGTCCTCTTCCTCCTCCTCCTTCTTCTCCTCCTCCTCCTCCTCCTCCTCCTCCTCCTCCTCCACCCCTCTCTGTCGCTCTGCTTTTTATAGCCATGTCTTCCCAGGGCTCGGCAGCTACAAAAGCCTTTTCATGTTGCCACTATAATTACAGCCTACACACTTGCACACACACACACACACACACACACACACACACACCCACGGACACGCATGCATACACACACACACACACACACACACGCAGGCACACACAGGAGAGGAGTGCAGTGTGTCTTTGTGTCTGCATGTGTGTGCGTTGTGTGTGTGTGCGCGCTCCGCATGTGCTGTTATACACAAAAGGGTGAGCTATTTTTACCTCTCTCCCTCCCTCTCCTCCTCTCCACCATCTCCCCCCCCTCTCCTCTCCCCCCCCCCCTCCCCATCTCTCTCTGCCGCTGCTGCCAGCCACATTTGCTATGCTGAGCACAGGCAGTATCAGTCGAGCTCCAACATCCCTCCTCTCGCACACCGAACTCACACACGAGCCGATGAAGGCTGCTCCCTCAGTATCCCTCACATTTCAAGCTGATTCTGGGGCACCTCGGCAGCCAAGGGATCTCCGCGAATTCACAGCTCGCTCTTTCAGCGGGCTCATGGATCAGTCGGTGGCTCGGGCGGCGTTAGCGGCACCGCGGCATGCGCTCGCCACCGTGCTGATGACCTGAAGCCCGCCGGCTCGGCTCGGACTCTTAACTGCCTGATTAGCAGGTTTGTCGCTGGAAGCTCGTCTCAATGTTGCGGACCATATTTGAAGCGGAGTGTTCTCTCTCTCCCACAGAGGGGATCCTGGGAAAGGAGCAGCCGCTGGAGGTTCTGAAGACATCGGCGCTCAACCACATCCCAACAGGTTGGACACTATGTGTTTGTGTATGTGTGTGTGCATGAGCTTCTGTAAACCAAAGCCTCTGTGTATGTGTGTGTGTGTGTGTGTGCACCTATGTAATTTCACTATTAACCACATCCCGCGTGACTTTGCATGCATGTGTGTTCTTCTCAGGATGTGTGTGTGTGTTTCAGCCCAATTATAATCTCACCTGCAAAAGCTCAGCTCGCGTTCGAACAGCCCTCGCCGGAGAAATAATCAACTCACAAACATCTCATTGTAAAGCTGACAGGTTTCTGGAAGTCTAGAGAAGAGTCCACGCCAACTCCTGCATGTTGTGTTTATGCAGTTATCTCACTAGTGCCCATTTTGTTGAATGGAAAAGCGAGCGGGTCCGAATGTAGGCGCGCTGTTTGTGAGATTACGTGAAACTGTTCTCGAGAGGAAAACCTGCCAGAAACACAGAGCGAAATGAGCAGTTGTGCATCCCGGTGATGCATTTTGTGCAAATTCCTGAGACAGTTTGATAGCCAAAAAAATAAATCAGGTTTTGAGCTACTTCATATGTACTGGTGTGAGCAAAAATATTGAAAAAAAAAAAAAATACTGTCTCTGAATCCCCATCTGCTGCAAGTATTCTGTCAGTTGTGTGCAGGGGTGCAGTCAAAACATCACCAAATGTTTTACTGTATTTACAATAGCTTTAAAAATGAAGACACAAATCATAGGAGTGAGGAGGAGGAGGAGGAGGAAGAGGAAGGAGCTGAGAGTACAGAAACCAAAAGGGGCACAGAAGGAGATGAGGTAATCTGAAGGAGAAATGAGTCTGAGGTAATATATGCATAATGCATTATCTAATTCCATAATGAGCACGTTTAAACTCTTTCACCACAGCGCACGATTCAGATTTTTTTTTTCCTCTTCAAGAATAATGAAAATAGTAAAAAAAAGTGCAATTCATCATTTACTCACCACGCCGCTCTCCAGCTTTTCTGTGGTCTGTGATCTGGCAGATCAGCAGCGAGCAGGTGAAGGCGAAGCGGTTCAGCGAGGTGTCAGAGCTCAGCCAGCCTGTTGCATCAGAAAAAATAAATAAACAACCACTAAGTTTCATTTTTTTTTTTTTATCTTCGTCCCGAACCTCACCGAGACTTCACATGTTCTCTCATGTTGTTGACGGGGGTGATTTTTTTTTTTCTGCGTGCCTCCGGCTAGGCTGATAAAATATTGAAATTCACTGGAGTGACTTCATCAGATATTCTCGAAATCTGTTGTCTTGGATACGGAGCGTTTGGCCTCTATGTTGATAGTGTATGTGTGTGTGTTTTTGTGTGTGTGTGTGTGACCCAGACCTCACCGAAGCACCTGTCCGAGAGCATTAACTCCGCTACTTCGTGGCATCCCTGCCCTCCAGCTTGGAGTACTTTTCTAGTGAAAGCAAAATTAAAGTGTTGCGTGGTTAAAGTCCTGAACGCTTCATGTAGTCAGATCCAGATGGAATGCAAAAAGCAGCGGTTTGCTGCACCTGCAGGGCGACCTCCACGAATCAAAGCAAAACACCTGAGTCTGGCTTCACACTAAGTAGTACCAGTTGTTGCTGTTGCTTAGTGACTCCTTTTTTTTAGATACCTTGACCTTCAGTCTTCAGGAGGATTTATTTAACTGATCATTCGACCTTATGATAAGTTTGTAGAAGCCTGTTTGGATGTTTAGACAATAAGTTGATTGAAAGAAAATGAACTTTAACTCTTTTATGAAGCAAAAATGCAAAACAGTGACTTCAAATGCAAAGATTTACTGTTTTTCTCGCTGTTCTATCACTATAAGTTGCATGTTTTTGAGCTGTTAGTCAGCTTTTTGGTGGGCATTTTTCACTATTTTCCTTTTAAAAGATAATTATTACCTTTATGTATTTGAAGAGTTATATATATATATATAAAAAGGATCCAAACACCCAAGAAAGACAGCTCAATACAGTGCACGTCATATTTCTGCTCTCTGAAAACAACCCATCATTCCCTCTCCCTAATCAGTACAGTCATAGGTCGTTCTATCTTTCAGTCCTCCGTGAGCAAACTCAGGACTCGAGTCCCGGGCCAAAGACTCAGATGGACTTCTGCACGTAGTGCCCCTCAACCTTCGCACGTCTTCCCCCTCTACGTCTCCCATGTTGTGTCTCTGCCTCCCTTTCACCCCTCTCCTTCCTCTCAAGCTGCGACGCTGCAGACCGTTGCATGATGTCACCGAGCCTGCGACAAGTCGAAGCTTGCTTTTGGCAGAACAACTCGCTGCACCTCAACACGTCCCTCCGTCACGCCCTCCCTGTTTCTTTTCCCTTCTCCGTCTGTCCCGCCTCGGCTTTTTTTTTTTTTTTTTTTTTTTTTAAGAGGTCACGGTGCCATTTCGGAGAGCGAGATCACAATCGGCCTCTTATCTTCTCCCGAGGCTTGCATGAAGGGAAAACTCTAATTCAGAGCAGCTGAGAGTCAGCGGGAGAAAGTAACGTAGGCTGATGTTCACCCAACCCACCCTCAGAGACCAATCAGTAAACCGACCGCAGCTATTTTCCACCATCAACAGATGTGCTACTTGTTGCCTCTCATCTCGCCCTGCTGCTAAATTCACTGTGAAACCCTGTGCAGAATATCGTCTCCTTTTTGTCATCTCTTTGCATGGTTAAAGAAAAAGAAAAGATCTCAGCCACATTTTTACTGAGGCTGCTCTAAACAGCTTTGCTTGGCTCAGTATGACATCTATTAAGCCTAACGAGTGTGGTGTTCAGGCAGTCAGACCGTGGGATATACACTCGACGAACCAAGTCTCAAATCAGAGACGCCAGCCCTCCGCATTGTCTGGTATAAATAGATCTGCAATTGGAGCCAGAAGAGTTGTGGAGTGCGCCCGAGGGGTTGTAAACAGATTGTGATTTGTTGCGGGGAGATGGAGGGGAGAAAGGTGGGAGGGAGCTACTGAACTGGGGAAGGACGCAGAGCTGGGCCGGAGGATAGGGCACGAAGAAGAAGAAGCAGGAGGATGGAGGGTAGCGAAGAGAGGAACCTGCTAGTTCTCAGATGGAGAGCGGTTCCAAAGAGTTGTTCAAATCATGAATTATATGCAACTGTCGTGGAGATTCCCTCTCATGCTTAAAAAATGTTCCACATCAAACTTCAGGAAACTTTCAAAAATACTCAAAGGAAAGAAGAGGATAGGAGCAGAAATGCGAGGTCTCTAGTCTTTCTCTTTTTCTCTCTGAAGTCTGATCTGAATCGGGCTTCAGATCCTGAAGGAAACTTTATTTAGAGACAGTGCCTTCAGTCCTGACAAACTCTCGTCAGACGTGCGTTGATCCAGGTAACGTTGTGTAAGAGCTCCTCTGGTCTCCCCCGAGACGACACGTTTGTCTTTGTTTTGGTTTTCTGCAAGTGCCCCCATATTGTCTTCTATCTGGCGCACATCAGTAAACCAAGGTACAGGTTTGACGTCACTGCTTGTATACAAAGATGTGCTGATATCAGAGTTTATCTTTGTCAAGTGGCAGCCAAGTTAGTCTGATAGGCTTCACATTGGCCGTGTTTTTTTTTATATATATATATATAAGCTGCTCAACAGCGTGCATGCATGCATGATTCGGGTTATTAATGTTGGTTTCTCGATAGTCATTCAAGCAAAATGATGTTTTTTAATGAACTGTACTGCAACTGTCTTGCCTTTTATTGAGTTTGACCTCATATAGTGCTGCAGCTAATGATTATTTTCATTACTGATTAATCTGCTGAGTATTTCCTCAATAAATCAATGAATAGTTTGGTCCAAAAAACGCTGTAAAATAGTTTCCCGGAGCCCAAAGTGACATTCATATTGCTTGCTTTGTTAAATGAACAGTCCAAAGCGTGATAAATGGTAAATGGACTGCACTTATAGAGCGATTTTCTACTTTTCCAACCACTCAAAGCACTTTGCACTACATGCACAACATTCACATATACATTCATACACTGATAGCAGAGGCTGCCATGCAAGGTGCAAACCTGTTCATCAGGAGGAGTTTCTAACGCTCATTCGAACACACACCGATGGCACGGCCTTCAGGAGCAATTTGAGGTTCAGTATCTTTCCCGAGAACACTTCCGCTGATCTCTGAGCCGCAGCTGCACAAAAAGACCCAAAAATATTCAGGTTACAATAAATGAAGATGCAAATTTTTACATTTCTGAAGCTGAAACAATCAGAATTTTGGTATTTTTGCTTTAAAAATCACTTAAACAATTAATAGATGATCAAAATGTGCAGATTAATAAATCATCTAATGAATCAACTGACTAATCATTTCACCTCTAACCTGATAAATATCCATAATGCACGCATGCACCTGGAAATGGACCGCACAGACTTTGTGTCACCGTTAATGTAAGTTAGAACATATTATGACTGAAATATGTCTTTGCTGCAGAAGGGTTACACCGTGACAACAAAAATCTAATGAATCACAAGCGGCAAAGTGTCAAATTAAGATCCACGTGATGTTATGACAATAAAACAAAGGCAGCGAAATCAGAAAAAGACAATCAATCAAAGGCATGACTGGGTTAAAAAAGCAACAATAACAAACGTATCTGATACTAATCCCTAATTTTATTATGATCCTCCAATATTTAAATGTCTCGGGAGCCTCCCTGCGGGGAAAGTCCTTACTCGGCTTCACATGAAACCATTTTGTGGTTTGATTTGTTTGGGAAATGCAGGCAAATTCCAGGCCAGGAATTTGAGCACACAGTATTAAACCGCACGAGAGAGAGAGCGAGAGAGAGAGCAAGAGAGAGAGAGCTTATTATAAGCAGAGAGAGAAGGGACATGGAGCCGACTGGGGCGCCTGCAAGTGAGTGGGAGAAGGAGGCAGAGATATTCGATGCACTACAACCGGCGTGCAGGGTTTTCCTTGGCCTTGGAAGCAAGGAAAGCAGGTTGAGCGAGGAAAAGAGCGGAGAGGGTAAGGAGAGAGAGAGAGAGAGAGACAGAGTGAGTGCTCTGTGTGTGTGTGTGTGTGAGTGTGTGTGTGTGTGACGTTGGTTCCTGGAAAAGCAGAGGGCTGCAGAATAAACAGGCTGCATGCCTGAGACTGCCCTGTGATGTCACCACTGGGCAAACGAGGGACGAGGGGAGGAGAGAGAAAGGAGTAGAGAGAGAGAGAGAGAGAGAGAGAGAGAGAGAAACGCCCATCAGGTTAAAACAGCAGAGGGGATGAACGCTGAGCGAAAAGTGACGGAGGTGGAGAGAAGAGAAGTCAGATGAACAGGGAAAGGGAGCCGACTGTCATTCGCCGTGATAGAGTTGAAGGAGGAAGGGAGGAGGAGGCGCGGCGATAAGGTGAAGAGGACGAGGAGAGGAAGCTGCTGAGAAAGAGGAGGAGGAGGAGGAGAGCACTGATGGGTACGTTTAACGACACCACCGATTCCCACCCCTCTCTCTCTCTCCCTCTCTCTCTCTCTCTGTTTCTCTCTCTCTTTCTGCATCTCCCTCTTTTGTGTGCGGCGAGCAATTAGCACCGCCGGCGACAACGATGCCATGCGAGGTGTGTTTGTGTGTGTTTTTCGCGTGCGTCACCATCAATAAGTGCGAGGCTGTTTGTGTGTTTGTGTCAGGGACTTCAATACCAGTAGAAGGAACATTTTGTACAGGCAGGAGTGTGTGTGTGTGTGTGTGTGAGTTATGGATTCGCATTAGCCAAGACTGGAGTCGCAACGCTTTGACAAGTGCAGTTTTCAGTCATAATCACATCTTTCCTCTCGTGTCTTTCTACTCGCCGAGAGCAAAAAGGTTTTTTTTACCTGTACGTCAGCGGTCACAGTGCATGTTTACCTTTGACGTCAGCTTCTAAACTGACCCTGAAGTCTTAATATGGAGTCCTCTCTCCTCTCAGCAAGTCAGTGAAGACTCCTTAATAGTTTGGCGGATCTCAAACTGCAAAGTGACTCATACATCCAGGTGAGATCATGCCGTAGCTGCGAGCTGCAAGACAACTTCTCAAAAAAAAAAAGAAAAAAAAAGTTAGTTAGAATTTCAAAACCTGAGATGTCACCACAGACAAAAAGTTTTCTATATTTTTGTTGTTTTTTTTTGTGTGTGTGTGTGTCCTGATGAAAAATCGCAAAACTTTCTGCGCAGGATGATTCACGACTGTAGGAGTTTAGTCTTTACTAACGAGCCCTCTCTCTCTCTCCTTCTCCTTCTCGTCTCATCGACTGCCAAACTGTAACCGTGGTCGCTTCTGAAATGAGCAAAAAAAGGGGGCCAGAGAACAGCCAAAAACGCGAGGGCGTCACTGCATTTAATTAAAAATATCGGGCACCTCGTTAGTCAGATTCACCAACGGCTAAAAGCTCGTAGCGACTGAGCCTGTGCCGACTACTGACTCATATGTTGTTGTCATCCCTCATATGATGCTGGTCCCAGAGGACCCGTTGCATGTTGTTGCTCTGTTCTCCTATGGCATTGGATGACGATAGCTAGGTGTGTGTGTGTGTGTGTGTGTGTGTGTAGGGGGGAGGAGGGAGAGGGGGGTTGTGCGTTTCACCTGCTGCACAACACTGAACGAGGAAGTGCAGTTTTCAAACGCGCCATATGGCTTTATAAAAAAAAAAACCCACTCGGATGCACGATTACCGCTCACCTGCATTGACAGTGATGTTCAGAAGAAAGAAGAAAAAAAAAAAAAAGCTCTTTTCCAAGCTTTTTGATAAGTCTGCAATCCATTAAAGGAATTTTCTACGAATGCCTTTATAGCTTTATTTTTCAAAACGTGGCACGTCTCAGCGAATGATAGATCAGATCTGAGGAGTGTGTGTGTGTACGTGTGTGTGTCTGTGTTGGAGCCCGACAGATGCAGGATACTTGGTCTCGTGTCAAAAAAAAAATTGAAAATGAAAAGGTATGAGCAATCCTCGGAGAACGACGTGTCTATTTTTGTCAGTCATCCGTCAAATCAGTCTGTCATAGAGGGGCCCTGAGTGGCTATTTGACAAGTACATGTATTTATGATCATTGCAGCCTCCTTTAAAAGGTTTTTTTTTTTTCACACTTAAGTTCGTCTAAGGATTGATGGCGACCGTAACATCCCATTTTCTGTCTGGATTTGAGACATATGTGCTTCAAAGTGTAGATTTTTTCAGCGGATAATGCTCGCAGTGTTTTTTTTTTTCTTATGTAAGTGGCTCTGCACCCCCGCTATTAAGTGTGCCACTGATGGCGTGTTTGCCTCTTTATTAACACAAAGTTCCAGGCAAGTATCTCTGGCTCACGCCGCGCTCTCTGTAAACATGTAGGTAAATAATCAGCCAATCGACTCCTATTTATTCAGATTTAATGGGGAGGAAGCCGCGTGATTGGAAGGCTTCCTGTGCAGTGATTTGTGGGTGGCTGGCCCGGCTCAAGGTCTGCACCTCTCAGGGTCAATGCAATCTTTGTCAGATGTCGCCGGGTTTCAACTGCAGCATCGGTCGCTGACTGTGTGTGTGTGCTGCAGGGTTTTTTTTTTTTTGTGGTGGGGGAAGAAGATTCTGCTATGACTGACCAGCTTTCAGGAGGTCAAAGGTCAGGGTTAGTGTCTTATCTTTTGCCAGAAATGAAAGATTCTACATTTTTGATCTCAGTTGCACATGGCTAAAAAGGCGTTTTATTATCAAATGCTAATTTGAATCAACCCTAATTAATGTTTTTTAATTAATATACACACCATAGTGTTTCTAACTATATGCACTAATGTATTTTTCTGACCAAAACTGCAGGACAGCTGGCGAAAACGAGAGAATTTAAAGCTTTGAATAACCTTTTGAAAGCGTTTGATGCTGATATATCCCTGCAGTGTGACGCCAACAGGCATCTTTTTTTTTTTGTGTGTGTGTGTGTGTGCGTTCCATCCTGCATCCCCGAGCAGGTAGACGCATTAAATAACATTTCAGAGCTTTGATTAAATCTGATTCAGCCGCACGACGTCTCTTTTCTCGCACTCGTAGTAACTAACACCTTGTGATGCACAGGAAGATATGTTTACACGGTATCTTCTCTTACTGTAGCTTTACAATACGCTTTGCTCCTGTCTCCTTTTTGTATTTTCTTGCTTTTCTTACATTTCAAACAAGAAGTATGAACTGACCGATGAATGGCTTAATCACAGTGAAAGCACTTTATTCATCAGGAGTCTTTTGTCAATGAAAAACACTGATGTCAACTAAGATACTCAATGACTGTAAGAAAACTTTGTGCTTTATTTCACTTGTTTTGATGTTGCTAAAAATAAGCCAGGAGCTGAAGTGAATTAAACTCATTGAGAAGCTGTAAGAGGATGCTTCCCTTCAGTAAAAAAACCTCACATATAAGAAAATATTGTTATGATGTGTTCAGCGTGTCCTTGAGTGTTGAGATGACACATACTATGTTCCGTTTTCGTCTTTGTGACGTCTGTCAGATACGTAGGAACAAATCATTTAAAGGACAGATGCACCTTCTCCAAAGTGTGTGATCACAACTCTTCTTCTCCTCTCCGTCCCCGCAGTGGACATCAACTCGGCGCTGCCCCTGCGTCTCCCTCCAGCCGCCATCCCCATGGACCTGCGCGTGGACCATCACCAGCACCAACAGCAGCAGCAGCAGCAGCAGCAGCAGCAGCAGCAGCAGCAGCAGCAGCAGGTGTCCTCGCTCTCCCCGCCAGGTCAACAATCCACGGGCTCCCTGGGAGGAAGCGGGCAGGTTTCGCCGTGCTCCTCCGTGAGGGAACAGCAGCTACAACAGGAGCTGCTGACCCTGAAGCAGAAGCAGCAGATCCAACGGCAGATCCTCATCGCCGAGTTCCAGCGGCAGCACGAGCAGCTGTCCCGTCAGCACGAGGCCCAGCTCCAGGAACACATCAAGGTATATATCATTCGCATTTCTGAAGGATTTATGAACAGAATATTGGAAACGATACGGCAAACATAAAGAAAAGCAACTCAGAGAATGTTTCAAATCAGATTTTCATACTTTCATGAAATGTATAAATCACTGACAAAAACATTTACTGCAGAATTTAGAGTGAATCCTAATAAAATAGTGAGTTTTGCCTTCTTTTTCAGGCTAAGTTAGCAAATTTAACACATCAAAATTAAACAACCATCTGATCATCTGCACACAGGAAGAATATTTCAGGGTTTTTGTGAGTCATTTCAGGAAATATAGTATAATAAGAACAGTACAGAAGAAAATGCAACTCAATTTATGTTTCTCCTAAATCACAAACATCTCACAGTCTGCTAAACCTCAACGTCCTGAGGAGGAATACTAAGATCTTTGGCGTCTAGATAAGCAAGATATAACATATGATTTAAGGTTTGTTTAATATGCGTATATGTCCTCAATTCAAACTTGAATAAAAATGTACTTCTCATGTTCACATCGCAACAGAAATGATGCCTGTAGACATACAGCCTCCCGAAAGATTCATTACAGCGAGCGTATCCGAGTATAGTTTATTCTCAAGGAAAAATAGCATCATCAGTCATTAAAGCTGCAGTCCAACAGCAGCCAGGAAACGCTGCACAGAAGAACAAGAGAACATTTTCATTTAACTCCTCCATCAGTCCAACATCAAACCAGCAGACCCGAGGTCCAAACCTATTTAAAACTTTGCTCATAGCTCCTAATATCGTCTGCCACGGGATTCTTCATTAACGGCCTCAAACTCACCAGCAGAGAGAGTGGCTCTCTCGGTTTTAAATCACTTCACTGGGCGAGTACAGAACAAGAAGGCACTTTGGCTCCATTTACTTCAACTTCAGAGATGGATAACAGCAATATAAGGATGTCTTCAGACGTCTTACGTAACCCGCTACCGCCGTAGTCCTACTTTCAAGATCAAATATATATGTATCGTGTACGTTCAAGAAGAAGCTTCAATACGAGAAGCAGAATCTTTCAAGGGACGGGATTTGTTGTGTTTCGAGTCAGGATCGCTCTACATCTCGAACTGCAGATCCAGCTGGGATCTCATATCGAGCCGGTTTGGTAGTGACCTGGAAATACAAAGTGAATCTAGATCAGCACGCCCACACTCTGAAGCTTTAATACACGGAGGCTCCTGAGAGCACCGGAGTAGTCCTGTGGGGATGAAATATCATATAAAAATATTCTTGTGTTTGTTTTTTTTTAAGAGTATCACTGTTTTATTATGAATTGTAACAGCTGAACTACTTATTTTTTTCAGGATGTCTAAAAATGGATTGTGGGGGAAGGAGATTAGATTGAAACGTGCAGGATTATATTAGTTTCAATGCAGGTTTTTTTTTTTTTCTCATTTGCAAGCTGATTCATGCTGGAGGTCTTTTCTTTTCTTTTTTTTTATTTCTTTACTCCTCGCTCATCTCGTCTCTTTCTGTCTTTGTTCTTTCCTCTCATCCTTTCTTACTGCCTTCCTGTCTACTTTCTTTCTTACTTCCTGTCCTTGTTTATTCTCCTCCTTCTTTTCTCGCTTACTTTCTCGTCCTCCGTCCTCTCCTTTCTGCCCTCTTTCTTACTTACTTTGTCCTCCCGTCTCTCTTCTCTTCCTTCTCTCCAACCTTTCCATCCTTCTTTTTTCCTTCATCCTCACTTTTGGCCTTCTTTCTTCTTTTCCCTTCTTCCTGCCCTCCTCTTTTTTTCCCCTCATCCTTCATGTCTTCCTTTCTTCATTCTTTCCTTTCTGCCTGTTTCCTTTCTTTTCTCTCTCTCCTCCTTCCTTCCTCATCCTTCCTTTTTTCTTTTATCCCTTCTGTCCTGTCTTTCTTCATTCCTCCCTTCTTCCCTTTTGTCTTAATTTTGTCCTCTCTTCTCTCCTTTCTCTTTTTTCCTCCCTTCTTCCCTCTTTCCCTCCTCTTGTCTTTCTTTTTCTTCTCTTCCTGTCTTCTCTTCTTTCATTTCTTCTCATCCTCCTTCTTTTCTTCTTCTCTTACGCACTCTCCTCCTGTCTCCCTTCTTTTCTCGCTTCTTTCCTCTCCTCCTTCCTCACCCTCTTTCCCTGCTTCTAATCTTCCGTCTTTCTTTTCATCCCTCCTCGCTTCTTTCCTCTCTTCCTGACGTCTCTATTTTCTGTCCTTCTCCTCTCTTACTTCCTTGCCGTCTTCCTGTCTTCCTCCTCATTTTCTCTCTTTCCTCTCCCCCTTCCCTTTCCTCTCTTTCTGTCTATTCTTTTTTTAATCATTCACCAATATCTTAGACTTTTAGTTTGATGAGTTTGAGATCTGCAGCCACCTTCAGATGCTTCAGGACGGATACATTTCACATTGTATTAAACCAGCAGGTCAGAAGTAGTATATATATGGACTTTAGTATCTTACTGTCCTTTTTCCTCTTGTGAGACTACTGAGTCTCATCTGTCGGGTCTGTTTTGTGATGTTCAGGGATGAGCGATGCTGTCTGAAGGGCCGTCTGGCCTGTGGTAGGGCTGCAGGACCACTCAGGTGGAAGCCAGTGACGCACAGCCCGGCCAGGGAGGCCCGGCCTCAATCAGCCCCATTCACAGCTCCATGTGTACACACGCACACACACACACACACACACACACAGGCATTAAAACATACACATCCTCTCAAATGTCAGCAAACACACAGTCACACGCATGCCCAGTTCGCTTCCACATCACGGGGGCAGAACTCCTCATAAAACGAAAGGTATCCTGAAGCTCTTAAGAGTCAAAAGGGGGGAAAAAAGGAAAAAGTCTCACATCTCCGGTCGATCGAGCCACAAGGGTTTTGTGTGTTTGTGTGTGTGTGGGTGGGAGGGTTACTTTGAGCCGCCTTCCCCACCCACTCAATCCCCTATCCCCCAAACCTTGATTGAAAGGCCAAAAAAAAAAAAAAAAAAAAAAAGGATGGAAGCGCGCCAGCCAGAGCGCCGATGTGCTCATCAGGGTTTTTTCTCACGAGCCCTCGCCTCACCTTCCTCTCACCTTCAGCCGCTAATTTATTCACAGACTTATCCCAAACATGTGATTCGCCCCCCCCCCCCCCTCGCTCAAATCGGACGCAACGATAAGAGGAAGAGGAGGGCAGAGTGTCGGTTCCTTGGCACGTCAGAGATAGATCATTATGTAGCCGGTTGAGACAGCTTGCCTTTTTATTTTATATCATAGATACATTAAAGAGTAATCGGGGCTCTTGATTTAATGCCGGAACGTATTAAGGTGAAAGCAGGTTTTGTGCAACACCAACAGTCTGCATTTCTAGCGTTTAATTGATGCTTTTATCCACAGTGATTAGCAGCGAGTTCTGGGTCTCATTCAAGGACACTTTAACAGGAAGAAGAGGTGTATGCGGGCACGTTTTGGCATTTATTTCTGACCTTTTCGTTACAGGACTAACCGTCAAGCTACCCCCAACCCAAAAAAAAAAAAAGCGAGAAAGGTTAGACTTTGCTTTGTGATCAATAAGTCATAACCAAAAAATACCAAGGCGTACTGCTCTGCAAAAAAATTTAAAAAAGCCTTTTAATAAACGCCTACGCATTTCAACTCACCCCGGCCCTGAAGAAGACTGTGAGTTGAAACACGTAGGCGCTAAGCCTGTTTATTAAATGCTTTTTAACTTTTGGAAAGCAGTGTGCCTTGGTATTTTTTGGTTATGACTTATTGATCACAAAGCATAAGTCTTTTTTTTTTTTAGTGTCATCATATGTCCTTGGGTCCAAAGAGCACTCGCATACGTGAAGTAGCAATCCTCAGCCAATCTACTGGCGTTTGCTCTTTCTACAGTCAGACTTCTTCCTTTGGCATAAAAGCCTGAAAAACACAGATTTTTTACATTTAAAGCATTCAGCTGACACTCTACTTTTTCTTATTTGAAAAAAAAAAAGTGAGCAGATTGGATGATGTGTCTTGGCAAAGCCTCATCCCCAGTTTAATTGTTTATATTTATTTAATGGCTTAAGCTTGTGGCCTGAGGTTTTTATAGTATTGCAAAGGGTTTATTTTATTGCTTTAAACAGCTGTCCGACTTAATTATTTCAGATGGCAGCTAAAACAGACCAGAAGTAGAATGTAAATAAAAAAAAAAAAGAAAAGAAGGGAAAGTAATGAACTGATTATTAGAATAGACAGAGGTGCTCCACAAGCGCTGAATTGTGGAAGTTTTTACTGACGCGACGCTGATGTTTTTCTCCCTACAGCAGCAACAAGAGCTGCTGGCGTTGAAGCACCAGCAGGAGCTGCTGGAGCACCAGAGGAAAATGGAGAATCACCGTCTGGAGCAGGAGCTGGAGAAACAGCAACGGGAGCAAAAACTGCAGCTGCTGAAGAACAAGGAAAGAGGCCAAGAGAGTAAGTTGTAGATGCTGTCACTGCTCGCCAATCAAACCTGTCATGTGTTGTTTTTCCTACATTTATGCCATATTTTTAGACGCTTTAATTGTTAAAACACAGCTTGAAAATGCAACTGAGTCTGACACCTGGTTCACATTGTTAGTGGGGTTTTTTTTTTTGTTTCTCACCTTCCATGCAACACGAGTTCACACGTCGCCACATAAAGAGCAGCGACAAACTCAGAGGAGAGAAAACCAGAGAGTAGACGTCGTCGGAACAAAAATATCTACAAGGTTTTCACAAATATATCAGAGAAACAGAATAAGAAACAGCCACAAATTCCATGTTAGTAGCTTGTCAATAGCATCCAGTTTCACCCCAACTCCCTTCATTTTCACATTTCAACTGACGTCGTAGTCACAGGATATCATGATTTTGTTGGAACGTGCTTTTTCTCACTTGTAAATCACAGTGTGACCGTTGCACGTCAGATTTTCAAACCTGAAACCGCTTCCCTTCTGACTGAATTTGCGTAGATTTTAAGGATCTCGCCCACCGCTGCAGATGACAGACAAAAAAAATGTTAGTTTCCTGTCTTGACAGTCAGGCTGTTTAGTGGCATCTGCTGGGGATCTAAACCTCAGAACTCCTTATTTAAAACGCTCCGTTGAGTGTTGAGATCAGTATTCACAGTGTGTTTGTGTGTTTCTGTGCATATGTGTGTGTATGTGTGTGTGTGTGTGTGTTTCCATTTTACTTGGAGAACCTGTGTATTTACTGTGGTAAACGAGCTGTATTAGCCGGTGGCCTTGGCGGGGGCTAAGCCGAGTTATTACCGCTGCCTGCTGGATGTCTCTCAACAGTTCATTGAAAGCGAGTGGACAGGAGTCCTTGAGAGCAGTTTACACACTATATGGAAAGTGGTTACAGATCGAGGCTGCATCCGCGTATGTGTGTGTGTGTGTGTGTGTGTGTGTGAGGGATCGCACTATGTGTTTTACTCTCACGTGTACCTGCGTGCGTGCAGTCTCAGTGCTTCTGATTTTCTCCGCATTTTACACTGTTTTCATGTCTTTTTCCTGCATTTTTAATTATTTCTAAGTCCCACTCCTCTGGTTGTGATAATGAAGCTCCAGGGCTGTGTCTGGAAATAAATTCATTATATGAATAAGTGGGGAAGGCTGCAACTAACGATTACTTTCATCATGGATTAAACTGCTGATTATTTTCTCAATCACCTAATCGTTTGATATCTAAAATGTCAAAACACGGTGAAAAATGCCAATCACAATTTTATAAAAGGTGATGTCTTCATAATGATCAACAGCCCAGATCATTTATAATAATGTTAAACACAGAAAAGTAGCAAATCCTCACATTGGAGAAGCTGAAACCAGAGAATATTTGGTGTTTTTCACTGATAAATCACTTGCTGATTGATTTTATGCTGATCAAGTAATTTGTTCAGTTCTAGACGGGGGGATTACCTGATATTATTCAGCACTTTTTAAGCTTGGAAGCTACAAAAAGACTTAATCTAATTAGCTTCAAAATGTCAGTCATCTCTTGTTCAGATGTCCTTCATTAGTTGGCTACAAGATTATGGTCATATTGGTGCACACTGGACCATCCTTGTGTCCTAGTGTGTTTAACATACTCACCATGAATTTGCAGTTCTCCTTGTTTTAGTCCGACCAGGACTAACCACCACTCTCCCTTCATTTCCTGTCAGCTCTCTACTGTCTAATTATATACAAAAAAAGCAAAAATATCCATAACATACCTATAAAAATCAACATATTCCTGTTAAATCAATAAAAATAAAACTTGTTTGATATAATTATGGCAGAATACAAACTAACTGTCTGCTGTCTGCCTCTGTACCGGTGACCCCATAAGGGAATTTCTTCAAATTTGGCACAAACTTGGACTCAAGGATGAACTGATTAGAATTTGGTGGTCAAAGGTCAAAGGTCACTGTGACCTCACAAAACATGTTTTTGGCTATATCTCAAGAATTCATACGCTAATGATGACAAAGTTTCACACAAATGTCTAAGAGGATAAAATAAAGTGATGACGTTTTATATCCAAAAGGTCAAAGGTCAACTTAAAAAATCATAATGTTCTGCAAAATCACTTCTCTGGCTGTTATTCAGCACCATAACTCAGGAACAGAAGAGGAGATTGTGAGCATATTTCACATTTGATCAGGATACTGAATTGATGACACTTATCTTGGGTGCCCACCTTGAATCTGTGGTGATTGTAAAGATCTTCTGTGCTGCCAGGTTGAAGATGTATGTGAAGCGTCCATGTTTTAGAATTTGTAGCTTCTTCGCAGCAACATCCATATCTGAAGCTTTGTCTACTGTCACAGCTACAACTTTGTTTTCTATCAGAATCAGCTTTATCGGCCAAACATGTGAACACATACAAGGAAAATACATTTAATACCTTTTATTTGACTCCTTCAAAGTCTCCACTATAAATATTATATGATTCTAGACAGACATGGATGTAAACTGCACCTTGACTGGTTGGTGGAAAAACTGTGAGGCGTTTTTTTCTAGTTTTAGTTTCGAGGTTGCAATCATGTACTTTGCTCCTGGCTTAAAATGTAGAGAATGCAGCCTTAAGGGAGGATTTACATTTTGAACCTTTTCGTAGGATTGTTTGTCAGTTGGTGTATTTCTCAATGTCTTCTCCATCTTCACCCCGCAGGTGCTGTGGCCAGTACTGAGGTGAAGATGCGTCTCCAGGAGTTTGTCCTAAACAAGAAAAAGGCCCTGGCGCAGCGGAGCCTCAACCAAGGAGGCCTCCCCAACGACGCTCCCTACTGGTACCGGTGAGGACCAGTTACTGCTTGAATAGATAGACTCAGCTAGCAGTTTGCATTAGACAGTAATGCAGAGACTTCATGGCAGGTTTTGACATTATCACCTATCTCAGATCAGTTTGGTGCGATCGTTCCAAGCTGAAAAACTATTAAATATCATGGCTGCTGTTGCTATATTCCTGTTTCATTGCAATGTTTGTAAGTGGTAGAATACAGTAGAAGCTATCTGCAGATAATTACAAGTGTGTATGGCAATTCTCTCCCTGACTGCAGACGAATAATGTATTGGATTGTGTCTTAATCTGTCAACGAGCTTCCCCTCTCCCTCACCTGCCATACTGTATGAGCCTAACTGAGAGATGGATCGAGTAGGGTTATAAAACAAACACACACACACACACACACACACACACACACACATACACATGAGAGCAGGATATTGGAACCTGATGATAGGGGCTCTTAGATCGAAGGCTCAGCCTTGAATGTTTTATTGTAGCATCTCTGGAGCCCTTTGCAGGTGTGTACACTTGCTGTTTCCTCTTTGTTCGCTTTCGTAGCCATCATAACGCGCATCCATTGTCTGTGAGTAACAGACCGCATGACTGGAAACATGATCAAATTTATTATGCATATAAACACATCATGAGCATTTGGATAAAAATCTGGCTGTCAAATAAATTAATTTAAAATGAGTTTCTCCTTTTGCAGTTTTTGATGATAGACGGAAGTTGGAAGTTACTTGAATGAAGTATATTTATGCTGTAGACCTATTGAGAGAGAGGTAGTAGGGCATCATTTCAAAATTATATTCTCCATATGGATTTTGTTTGGGCACCATAAAAGGTCTACAACCATAAAATTCAAATACATAAACAAATAATGTTACATAATCTTGATGTGTGACCTAAACACCCCAAAGCGTTTACTTTCAACAGAGCAGAATGATACTCTAGTTTCTTTTTCTATATCTGCCTGTCTCTGTCCTTTCTCTACTCACTGGACTGATCGTCCTCTCAGTTTTGGAAGAGAGGAGTGTGTACATCCGCTTGTCAGGAACATGCATTTGGGCCAAATCCAACACGGCTTAACTTTGCCTACAAACACCACCTTATTCTGTAGGCAGTGAACAGATGGCAGCACATGTCTGCAGCCTTGCCAAGGGATTTGCATGATGCTTTAATCATACAGATCTATGACAGCCATGAAGTTAGTTACTTTGTTGGGATTACTCAGTCAGTCACATGTCCAGAGAGTTATCACTATTTGGCCTTGTGGCACCTTTAACAGTTTGTGTGTGTTTCGGTTTTATAGAAAAACCCAGCACAGCTCTCTGGACCAGAGCTCGCCTCCACAGACTGGTGTGTCCACCTACAACCACCCTGTGTTAGGTGTCTACAACCCCCGGGATGACTTCCCACTCCGAAAGACCGGTAAATCACACACACATGCTTACACACTCGGTTTGGACAGTGCTGCGCCTATGCAGGCTCACGTTTAGAGAGGATAACACACACACTTGGAACTGTAATGTCCAGTAGCTGCTATGCAGACTCACGTCTAGCATAATTTAGAAGGTATCAGAGCTCTGCACCATTAATCACATCCACATTAGGCTGTCAGGGTCTCCCAGCATCCCCCACATGAGTGTTAGAGAGTGTAAGCGTAGGTGGTTCAAGAGTTCAATAGAGTGAGAGAGCTTTTTACCATTTAGCACCTGATGTTTTATTAGATTTTAATAGTTTCTTATCCTCAGGGGTCTTTTTGAATCAGCTGTTGATCAGCAACTCTTTAAGAAACCATATCCTGACATAGACAGTGTTAATAATTACAGACATATACCAAAGTTACCCTTCTTCTAGCCAAGACTTTGGAGAATGTAGGTATATTCCTAGCTCGGATTCTGTCAGGTTTCAGATTGTCCATGACATTCAGCAAAACTTGGATGCTAGCTGTTGTACTGTTTTTGTATTTCTGTAGGACCTTTCTGTTGCCTTGATTTGGTTTAATCATTGCACAAAATAAATGTGTCTTACAGGTGTAATTTGAGGGCTGTGTCAGTTGGGAACTTCTTCTCTAGTAGCGCAACAATTACTTTTGGGGTTCCCCAGGGCTCTATTCTCGGCCCTTTATTGTTTGCAATCTACATGATTCCTCTGTGTCAAGTAATTCACCACGGCAATATTTCTTTCACCATTATGCTGATGATACACTCACTGTAACTCCATCAGACCTCTCCTCTGTTAACTCACTCACAATCTGTCTTGGAGACGTTAAATCCTGGATGTCCAGTAATTCAATAGAAGGCTGATAAAGCCTTTTAGCCTGGCATCTCCAGACTAATTTGAAAATGCGTATTAGTCTTGAACCTCTTCAGTTCATTTTCGATTTCCAAGGGGCGTTATCAACAGGCAGACCAAAATGCCTCCAGATGCAATCAGAGAGACCTATAACCAATCAGAGCAACGAAACATTGGGCAGTGCTTGTCTTTTGGCTTGTCTAGCTCACAAACTTAAATTACAGCTGAACAGTACACTAAAATATGTTTCTGAAAACATTTGAGGTGGAAAATAGGCTTTGCAGTAACAGAATCTTGATTCATATTTGACCAGCACTGCCTAGTTTGACAGTTTGATCTGAGTTTTGTGAGCCTGGTGCATTGTGCTCTGCAGACTTTTTTCCCCCTTAACTTTATTGACAACAGCCAAACTCAAACAATGGACAACCCCAGGACCTGCAGACTGTCAGTCATTGTATCAAACCCGCCCCGTGTTAGATAAACGGTTGTGATTGGCCCGTCCAGTTCTAGGCAGGGTGGAAATCTGTCTGAATGGGAGGGAGACAGATGCATCTGCCAGAGCAAATAAAACATGAGCTCGGCAGATTCGTCTGGTTCCCAGGCTAAAAGCCTTTGGGCCCAAAGCAAACATGTTAGGTATGTTAGGCTCTGGTCAAACTTACACCTCAAACAGGACACAAGAAATCTTGAGATGGTTTTTGACTCTGATTGAGCAACTAAACAAAGCCACTCTTAAGCTCCTTAAAAAAGATGATTTAATTAATTTCAGGACACACAAACTTATGTACATTCCTTTGTATTGAGCCTTGTAACTCATTATTTGCTGTATGTCCAAAGAATTAATCAATCAATTGAAGTCCATCAGATTGACAAAACACAGCTGGCATTATAATCACAACATAACTTACAAGTTTTAGCACATTTAAATCAATTTTAGTCTTTCTGTCCCGATTGCTTGTGGCTCCAAGAATGAACTTTTAATTTTATTTTCACTTTCTTATAATTTGTGTCTGTGCTTAATCTGTACTGTGTTTTGTCTGGCAAACCCAAAATGTTAAATTCTTTATAATGTATGGCCAAAAAGTAGCAAATTATCACATTTGAGAACATAGAACTATCACATGTTTAGTGTTTTTTGCTTGAAAAAACAACTTAAACCATTAATCTGTTATCAAAATAGTTGCAGATTAATTTTCTTTTGATCGACTAATCGCTCTACTTATTAACTGAGTGCACTTGAACCCAGTAACTCTGCTGCTTCAAATACTAACAGTGCTTCTGCAGAGATCCAAGCTTTTCTTTTAAATGGGTGACAAATCTTGTCAAAAATCATTAGAGCTGCTAAAACGCTGCAGAATGTGCAGCTGGAAAAAAGTTTCTTCTGGCCTAAAATCTAACGTCTTCAGGCTTATTGCTCATAGTACCGAAGCCTTTGCAGAGTAAAACCAGCTGTTTGCTGTGTTTTTTCGTCAGGTGTGTGTATGTGTACAGCTTTGTGTATGTGTGTGTGAAGTGTGAGTGGTGTGTGCGGTGGTGTAGTCGTGAAGCAGCGGTCGTCTTACAGTGCAATTATTCACTTAGTGCGGCGGCAGGCGGCTACAGCCAGCGCTTCAGCCCTGTTGACTCTGAGCCTTCGGGCTGCTGGCCACCACAGCAGATAGACCACAGTTGACACTGGCCCACACAGCCACATTCCACCCTGTGAGAGCAAAAGAAGAGAGGAAGAGAAGAAGACAGAAAGGACAAATAGAAGAGTAAAAAAAAAAAGAGAGATGTTGAGGTGAGAAGGATGAAGTGTGATCAGGAAGATGGAGAGAGAAATTAAGTGGAAAAGCTTTGGATGGCTTCACTGACCATTTAAAAAAGACCTCAAGACACTTTTTTTCTTGTTAAGAAAAACATTTGAGGCGAAGGATGGAGGGAGTGTTGGTTTCTTATTAAAAGCAGAGCAACAGAAGATGAGAGCACAGACGATGAGAGCTGGCAAGCAGGATTTAAACTAAATCCACCAAGTGGCACAATGATGCCACACTCCCAAAAACTTGCTTCATGTAGAGAAAGGAAAAAAAAAAAAGGCAGGAAGATGGTGGGGAGAGAAAGATTGTCCCTGGAGTGTCGGTTCGTCCCTTGATTTCTATAAGGCTGAGGATTGTGAGAGCAGAAAACCTGTGCCACCCTAATATTTGCCTACAGCGATGACGTGCTTTGCGGGGTTTACTTATGGTAATGCCAGCTTGGGAGAGGTTAGAGGCTCTTTTATATCACCGCCTGGCCATAAAGTAGAGCACTGGCACCCAGGACTCCCAGCAACGGTCAAGGGAAGCAACAGCGCTCTTTTGTGCATCTCCCATCTCCCCTTTTACATTTTCGAAAAGTAGTGCAGCTGATACGCTTACCCATCTATTTATAGTGCACCTAAACAAACTCACGTTGATAAAGAAGATCTGATTTCATGCTGTGCACTGTAGTTTTCCACACAACAGCAGGGCACAAGCGATTGTTGTCAGTGCCAACCTCGATGACAAATACATTGCTTGTGTACTCTGTGACTCCTTCACAATGAAAGCCAAACAGTAAGGCTGATAACAATGAGATAAGATTAGAAATGGTAACACTGGATTACATGTTGCATCACTCCCTGTAAATCCTTCATTCATAGGTAGAATTCAGGTAGTGCTAGGTTTGAATCCAGCACGGAAACGGCGGACTCTGCCACTAACAATGAAAACTACTACATACAGAAGTAATTTCTGAATGTAAATGTATTGAATGACTATTGCTGAAAAAAATGATGACCATAAATAGTTAAAAAAAAACAGGGTTTCATTTTATGAAAATCTTAAAGGGGACGTATCATGCACAGGTTTATATTTTTATTCTGGGACTCTACTGGAATATATTTGCATGATTTACAGCTCAAAAAACTTCTTATTTATTTTATTCTGACCCTTTACACAGCCCCTCAGTTCAGCCTCTATCTGAAACAGAAGGTTTTAGCTCCTGTCTCTTTAAGGCCCCCCCTCCCGCTGAGCCCACTCTGTTCTGATTGGTTAGCAGTTCCAGAGGCTACGTAAACAAACAACAGTAGCACGATTTCACTTCTTTTTCTTGTTCTTTATTGGAAATGGAAACTTCTTAAATACATCCGTACATGTTCAAGCCGGAATCTGATCTGAAATATGTGAGCGCACAATGTGAACAACCCGTGAAACAACCTTAGCAACAACCTTAGCAACAAAGACCACCAAAAGATGATTGTTTGTGGGCATGCAAGAACGATCTGACATCATTATGAGGAGGACGCATAGGTAAAATTGTAAACAGAGCGTTCACGTCAGGTAGAAGCCCTGGCTTTTGACTTGAAGGTGGCATTTTTACATACGTCCACCTCAAGTTTCTGACCTTTTACTGTGATTAACATAGACATCCTATATCATGACAGTGTATAAATAACAGAAAATCACAAAAAACATATGTCCTCTTTAATGGTCTTATGATACTTTTAATATAATACCATCATCTAAAGATGAAGTGTTGGGAAAAAGAGATGGGAAGAAGAGTTGCATGACGAAATGCTTCCTGAAAACCCGAGCCTCAAACAAATGGCGTCCTTTAGAATCATTAACCTTCCTTATACAATTCAACTTTAGGTGTTAGGACCACCCCATTAATATACAATATGCCTTGTCTGTGGCATGTGCTCACATACATGAGTGCCTCAAAAACATGCAGATGGGGTTGGAAAGTTTGAGGCCTTTTGACTGTCTGTGCTTCTCTTTGATAGACTATACAAATGGCGTCCTCTAAAATCATTAACCTTCTTTATACGATTCAACTTTAGGTGTTAGAACCATCCCATTAATATACAATATGCCTTGTCTGTGGCATGTGCTCACATACATGAGTGCCTCAAAAACATGCAGATGGGGTTGGAAAGTTTGAGGCCTTTTGACTGTCTGTGCTTCTCTTTGATAGAGACAGAGCAAGGCGCACTATACAAATGGCGTCCTCTAAAATCATTAACCTTCTTTATACGATTCAACTTTAGGTGTTAGAACCATCCCATTAATATACAATATGCCTTGTCTGTGGCATGTGCTCACATACATGAGTGCCTCAAAAAGATGCACATGGGGTTGGAAAGTTTGAGGCCTTTTGACTGTCTGTGCTTCTCTTTGATAGAGACAGAGCAAGGCGCACTATACAAATGGCGTCCTCTAAAATCATTAACCTTCTTTATATGATTCAACTTTAGGTGTTAGAACCATCCCATTAATATACAATATGCCTTGGCTGTAGCATGTGCTCACATACACATGAGTGCCTCAAAAAGATGCACATGGGGTGGGAAAGTTTGAGGCCCTTTGACTGTCTGTGCTTCTCTTTGATAGAGACAGAGCAAGGCGCACTGTTTGTGTCTTTTCACTGATGAGCAAATGTGTTTTTCTGAAGCCTAACTGGGGCGACCTGTCCTTCACATGGGTACAATAGCACATAGGCAGCCTGGTACTGTCAGTACATGGCCTCGGTTACTAACCAGACTGTACAGCTCGCCCATGACTACAAAGCAACACGCAGTTGTCTGAATACAGGATGTCACTCGCTGAATAATACAGCCTTTCACCTCTGTTGTGAGGCCCATTTTAATGAGGCGACAATGCACCATTCATGCATTGATATCATGTATGATTGTATGTGCCCCCTGCCCCCATAAGAACTACAACAAAGCCTTTAATTTCCCATAGAACAGTTAAAAAATACCAGTGATCAGGTCATGTAGTGCTAGGTATAACTGCCAATTGTAAGCTGCAATAATAATCATGCCATGAAGCTAAGTCATGTCATCTTACTTTCCTTGAAATTAGTTAATTAATCCACGAAAGTGGAAATAATTCTATGCAATGATTTACAAAGTCATTTTAGCAGATCAGAGAATTTGAGATGTATCAAAGTCACACTTGTCACATACTTAAATTTGTGACTGATACCAGATTTTCTTCCCAAAGCGCCGCCTTGTATCTTGCATTTCTGTAAGCACCACATTATGTTGTTCAGAGAGCACAGAAAACCTCTCTCACAGGTATTGACATTTTCTCTGATTCTACTTAGCTTTCACTGTATCTTTACTGTGATTATTGGAGTGCTGTCATACTGGATCATTCTCCTTTTAAAATTTGTTTTGACTCTGCTGAAGAAAAACAAGAGCCTAATTACGCTCCTTCAACAGGCTGATAACTGTCTCTTTGCTGAGTTTTCCACACTAACAGACACTGTCCATTGATCAAATCTGGAGAAAATAAGTTCTGTCATTAGTCTTGTAAGCTCTAAATGAAGTTGTGGTGTCTATAATGGCTTTTGTGATAGATTTCAAAATCAAGGTTATGACCTTTCGATATTCAGCCTTTTCATGACCAGAGATACATAACGTAGTTTCTTCCTTAAAATATTGAAACAGAATCACTGTAGAAAGACAGATATGTTTTAATTCATGTATCAGAAATGATTTCTGGATAGGATCTTAACGTCATTCTTTATGACAATTGAGATAAACCAATAGACTGTATATAAAGACCGATGTAGCAAGGTGTGGCGTCACCCATTGGTTTGTATTGGAGCCGGTTTGAAGCCCAGAGTTGCAGCTTATGGTCTGGAAACATACCCCGCTACCTCAGACTTCGGAGTAATGTTAAACTTACAGCACTCTTACTAGATGGTTTGAACTTAGCGGCTGAGACCATAATGACTGGTTGAAAACAATGATTGACTTAGAATTTCTGGAGAGCAGCTGATGCTTTTTGAATGGGAGTCAATTGGATTCAGGGTTTTTTTTTGAGGCAGCATCTGGCGGCCATTGGTGGCATTGGACTTTAAGGTACTTCTGCATTGGCTTCAGCCTCAAGCTGTGGTAGTTGCCTCTTGGTGAACCAAGTAGACGACTGACTCATCTTCAGGGACCTAGCTTTATCTTTTAGTTGGTACAGACAGTGAATTAAGGACTCATAAAAATTTGTATCATTCATTTTTTATTTTGTAACTCCAAGACCATTGTTTCACTCTTCATCAAGTGTCCATTATACCATATTGGCCTAGATTTATTTAGACCCTTGTAAATTTTGTTTGCAGAATACAACTTCATTCTTTCCAAAAATCTAAAAGTCAAATCTGGTACATTCAAATCAGACATCCTGATTTGTAGTAAATTGGCTTCAGAAACTTCCATCAACATTAATTTGTTTTGACTCCATCTGGACTGAGCTCTCCCTCCTACTTTGCGCTGTACCTTCACACTTCACAGTTCACACTTCACTCTTTTCCACACATTTATTTTTACCTGACACTGTGAAATGGGAACAAGTTCATTTTTTGACGAATGTTTCCTGAAAGGAATTTTCATGGACGTTTACTCCAGGAGAGGTAGCTGCTAGCCTTTCAGTATTTGTACCTGCAAGAAATATAGTAGCAGATTAATTTGGTTATGTCATAACCAGGGTTAGTGGTGTACTACATTTGGAGCCCTCCTTTGATGGTTAAAAATTGGATAATGAATAGTGAAATTATCCGAGGCTGCTGATTGGCAGGGCAAAGTAAACAGAGCATTAGCCTCCATGGCTGGAGCCAAGGTGACATGCCGTTCCCTTCTCCCTGTCTCCATTCACAAGTCTGTGACAGCATACACAAAAGACCAAAAGGCCTTTAGGCAATCAGACATGGCTCCCAAATTGGAGCTAATTGCTTTTTAGCTGCAGTGTCTTTGGGAAAATGGATCAGAATTTGGCTTGTACAGAGCATCTAAAATAGGAAGGAGGAATTGTACAGTAAATGAGTAGCAGCGTGTTACAGTTTGTCTACCAAACAGGTTTCATAACAGAGCAGCTCTGTGGAAGGTGCTCCATGACAGATCAATGTGTAGAGCTCCCACTTTAAGCTGAAAGCCTGTGAGACTGTAGTTCAGGTAACTCACCCATCCTTTGGATTCACTCGTCCAAAGCTGCACAGCCGCCAGTTATCTGTTTAACTTCAAGGAGATTTGACAGGAGTGTTGACGTTCGGCATGAAACAAAAATCACCCAGTTAGAGGCAGCAGAAACAAATGGGAATGTTGTAGTTTAATATCTATAATGGCACATTAAACTCCCAAATCATCCAAAATGTAAAGGATTTGGGATGATTTTAAATTTAATTTCTAACGAGAATCATCGATTAAGACAAAGAGCAAAGCAGCTTCTGACTTTTCTCAGGCTGCAACAAGAACCACTGACACACCTCATCATAAGCGCAACAGATAATCAGACGCAGGTGTTGCTCCAAATTAATAATCGTTAGGAGAGACCACTTTCAGATTTGTAGATTTTTGGTTTTCTGAAGACTGCTTATCATGAAAGAACTGATGCAGTGAAAGAAGACAAGGTTTTTGAATAAATATCAACAACTAATATATGTTTAATTACCAGCAATGTAGGTTTCTTTACCTTTAATGAAAAACCCAAAAAATATATGTATATAAAACAGTCCATACACGGCTATATAAATGCCACTTTTTTTAGTATGACTTAATGTAATCTTTCACCTGTCGTCTGTATTAAAGTATTTGTGCTCATGGTGCAAGATATCATTGTGAAAACTCGAATGAATCTAAGGTTTGGTTCGTCTCTCTCCGTCCGTCTCTCAGCCTCCGAGCCCAACCTGAAGCTGCGCTCCAGGCTGAAGCAGAAGGTAAGCGAGCGGAGGAGCAGTCCGCTGCTGCGTCGTCGAGACAGCCCCATCACCTCCGCCAAGAAACGCTCGCTCGACATGGCAGGTGCGAGACACACAGACAGCTTTGTTGCGTTCAGAAACTTTTATTTTAGGCTGCTGTGTTTTTTATTTTTTTTTTATGACTGATGTATTTGATTTTTGTGTTTGTGTGTTGTTTCAGACTCTGCATGTAGCAGCGCCCCTGGCTCAGGCCCAAGCTCCCCAAATAACAGCTCCAACAACATCCCCAATGAGAACGGCATCACTGTGTCAGTCTCCAACAACACGGAGGTAACAAACACACTTACACACTTGTTTTTGAGCTCATATTGATCTGTCATTTAGTTTTAGCTGCGTCATCTAGCTCACATACAATTGAAGTTCCTCTTTGAAGTCACTTGTTGCAGTCACATGACGGTAAAACGATTTATTTTCACCCTGCTGTGGGGATTCAACACTTGTAATTTGTAAAATATTTGACATTTAAAGGCACAATATTTGTCTTGCGCATAAGTTTTGTACCTAAATGTAAAAAATAAAATAAAAAAGACCCTTTTCTGTCAGAGCAGCTTTGCTCTTTAGTGTCGGTGCTGGTCCTCAGGTGCTAGCTATTAGCTTTTAAACTTAGCAGCGTCTATCATGTACAAAGGCTACTGTATGAGTGAGTGATCTTCAGATGATGGCTCTGCAGAGGAGGACGGCTGAGGAGCTGGCAAGATGCTATTTGTGGCAGCCATTAGGGGAACTCAGGCAGTGTGGAGGAGGCTTATGTGGCCTTGACGATTTTATACTGCCAGGGGTGCCAATGTAGCTCACGACTGCAGTGTGTTTGCCCCTGTGCTGGCGTTTTTTTGTTTTTTTTGTTGTTGTTCTGTTTTCTTTTTGGGATCATGATGCAAACACAGATAAATCATTTAAATGTGCTTCCCAGGCGTCTCTGGCCCAGAGGCTGTGCAGCGGCGCTGAGAGGGGCTCCGTTAACCAGCTGTCCCTCTACACTTCTCCATCCTTACCCAACATCACCCTGGGGCTGCCCGCCACAGCCACGGCCACTGCTGCTTCCAATGTAAGAAGGAAACCGCTGCCAAGCCGGCGAAATTGCTAACAGACCGATTCTGAATATATTTAACTGTGAATTTGTTTATCTGAATGTGTTTCTTATTTGTATTCCAACATCGGGAGTGTTTTTTTTGTCGTTTTGTTCACTCTCTCTTTCTGTTCCAGGTGACCTCAGCCCAGCAGGACGGAGGTCTGCAGCCGGCCCTCTCCCTCAGCCCTCCCTTCCTCTCCGGTGGCCACTTGACCCCCTACCTGGCCGAGGCGGGAGCGGGAACAGGAGGGCACGGCGGGCACAGTCCACTCCTGCAACACATGGTGCTCATGGAGCAGAGTCCAGCACAGAGCCCCCTGGTGACAGGTAGGAGTAGTAATGGTCGTATCACTGAAGCTAATAGTGATTAAAAGTGATGAAAGTAGCAAAAAAGTGTCAAATAATGAGGTAAAATTGATGTTAATGATAGGAACAACAGCAAATGATCAATGCTGCTGTGACTAAAACTAAAAGTATTGTTCAGTTTCACTCTGGCGACTCACTAAAAAAAAAAAAAAGAAAAGCATCTCCACACTCACAGAGATGTGTGTCCGTGGTACACTATGTGCCCCCTCACACTGACAGACGTCCATTCATTAGCTCAAACTAATGAGCTCCTTTCATATGTCAGCGTACGCAATGAGAGTATGACATGGCTGCATTGTGCGCCCTTTTCCCATCAGCTCATTCACTGACTACCACATCGCTGCTGCTATTTTCAGCGGGGCATTAGCAGTGAATGGGCAATGACGCACATACAGACGCATGTTTGTGTGTATCCGCGCACATAAAATGATATGTGCAAAAAAAAAAAAAAAACAACAAAACACAAGGACATGTGCGCGCCCACACACAAGCCCAGCAGCGAAGAGTGAGTTTTTACAGGACAATTGCGATAAATTACCTCTCAGTTCAGATATAATGTTAATAAAAACTGAGGAAAGTCATGTTTTTACTCATAGATGCATCAAAAAACCCTTCCTCGCTCCACTATCACATGGTTGCTAAACATCAGCAGGCTTTTTTTTCATGAAAAAATTTGAAAATACTCCGTTAGGCAAGTAATTTGCTCAGTAATCAACCTTCTCACATCATTTGCCGGGTTCGGTCGAAGCTGTTTTCTTACTTTTTTCACCCGGTTAAAACACTGTAAATGCTCTAAGCTGTTCACTTCTCCCGTCTCAAACAATAACAATAAAAAAGTCACAGTGTGGCAGCACAGATGGTCGTTTTTATTTGGTTCACAAATACATCTGCTAACTAATCTTAGGTCCAACACCAGTAAGAGTAGAATTAGGATCCCATGTGTTGATGTACACACATCATATTCAGAAATGTTGTGGTTTTCTCATCATCGGTGCAGCTCAGGTGTTTTCTGGCAGCGCTCGTCGAGCTGACGTCTGTCTCTGCTTCCGATTTTTAATCTGGAAAAATATGTTCTGGAAATGTTGACATATTTCCCCCTGAAGTAACTACCGAAATGGGTCATGAAGTTGCAGGATCATGAATCATTGTGACACCTAGTCTAAATAGTTGTTCACAAGGTTAAAGTGTTCGGGAGTGACATAGTTCGACATAGTTAAGTCAATTTTGTTTGTATAGACCAGTATCACAAATCACCAATTTGCTTCAGGGAGCTTTACAGTCTGTACAGCAGTGTAACATCCTCTGACCCTCGATTCAAAGAATGAAAAACTCCCTAAAAAATGTGGGAAAAAAAACGGAAGAAACCTCAGGAGGAGCAACAGAGGTGGGATCCCTCTCCCAGGACACAGCCATGTTTTATTTAGTACATCTTGCAAACTATATGTTGTTTTTTTCTGATATGAAATTGTAAAGGGGGGTTGCTAGATGGTCACCTTGTCATAATAGATCCAGGGTGGGCACAGGATGAAGAAAATAAATAAGATCCTGGAAGTTTGCTTGTTTCAACAAGGCTGCACTGGCAGATGAACACAGTAGAAATCCTGAGACTTAATGTGAGAATGACACACTTAATTCTTGTCTTTGTGGGACAGTTGATAGTGAGTTGGTAGACAGGAAACAAGGGGAGGGAGATGGGCATGACATGCAACAAAGATCTTGGCTGGAATCAAACCAGGGACTTTACCAATATGTGGCATGCGCTGTAACCATTCAGCTACCAGGACGCTCCAAATGACACATTTAGAGCATAGCCGTGAGTAAAGCTGGATAAAATGGCAGGAAAAATGGAAGCCGTTGTGTCTTAATTGAAAATAAATCAAGCACACAGACTGAAACAAAGCACCCTCTGTTCCAGCTTTCTTGAGAAGCAAGCTCTCACCAGGGACATGAGTATCTCCTATCTGGTCTTGGGTTTCACTCCCCCCCTATCCCACGCCCCCCTCCTCCTCCCTCTGACATCTCCTCTGTCTTCTGTGTCCCTCCGTAGGCGTAAGCGGCTTGTCCATGTCGTCGGCAGCCTCCATGGCCAAGCTGCAGCGGCAGCACCGACCCCTGGGACGGACCCAGTCGGCCCCGCTGCCGCAGGGGAGCGCCGCCCAGGCCCACGCCCAGGCCCTCGCCCTGCAGCAGCTGGTGGTCCAGCAGCAGCACCAGCAGTTCCTGGAGAAGCACAAGCAGCAGTTCCAGCAGCAGCAGCTCCACCTCAACAAGGTAGGAGAGGAGCGGAGATGAAGGGTGGCTGCAGCTTTAGATAAAGCACAGTTTTGTAAAGCACATGCTACACCCTGCAAATATATCTATAAGTACAATATCAGTATGATTTATAAGTTATACAACATGTTATAAGTAGTTTTCTCACTGCAGTAATGAAGGCGGCTGATGGAAGGCGCCGCAGATCCGATGTCACATTCGAGTAAACTGATTAATTAACTCAGCCTGTGAGCTGCAGAGGGCCAGCGCAGGAGCTATAGTGTAGCTGTTTGTGTAGGCGGCAGTTTGTAACACAGCCAATAACGTGTTTGCTGTATATGTGTGTGAAGTCCTTGATTTTTTTTTTTCTGCATTTTCTCGTACACGTCTCTCTCTCTCTCTCTCTCCGCTTCGCTCTCTGTAGTATTTTTGTTTACGGGTAGGCGGAGGCAGGTATGGGTTTAACATGTATCGCAGCGTCGGTCTTTTGCGTCCACGTCTCTGTGACTGTGGCCCAAGACAGTTGCCACGGGCTGCAAGGTAACCGCGCACGCTGCCATGGCAACAGAGCGGAAGCCCCCTGCCTTATATGATCAGGGGAGGAAGCGAGCAGCCGTCGCTGTTAGATGGCTTTACCTATGTGAGCAGAGTACTCGCTAGAGGAGAGGTGGGTGGATGAAACAAGGGATTTCCTCTCCTCCTCCTCCTCCTCCTCCCTTCTCCCTCCTCCTCCTCCCTCCTCCTCCCTCCTCCTCGTCCTCCTCCGCCCCGCTCTGTCTCACTCTCTCCATATGTTTCAGAGCTCTCGAGTGGCAGCTTTTCACACAAACATATCTATAACAGCCTGTGGCACACCAAGGACGGATTCAGCGGGAGTTCTGACAGGACAAAAAAAAAAAATCTCTACTTCAAACATTGTTTTGTTCTGTTAAGATGAGGCTGCAGAGATTTTTTTTTGTTCAATCTTCTCTTTTATTCTCCATTTTATAATACGATTAGTAAAGAAGTAAGTCGATCAACAGTTTGGAGTCATGTACAGATCATCTGTGTGTCTCCACAACGGGGAAAAAAAACTTGTTTGACGTAAGAGTTGTGATGTGCATCATGGCTAATTCACTGAGCACCTAACATATCTAACTATTTTATCTCTATTTCAAGGTTCAAAGTTCATTTTAATTGTCACTATGCGGGATTACACAATGAAATTCAGTAGTAGCCCTCTCCACACTACACATGTAGACAATGTATTAACAAATATTAAACAATCAATAAAAAAGAGCAAAGTGAGAAAAGTATATATAAGTAGCACTAAAGAAGAAATTAAAAAGGAAAAAGTATTTCATAAACAAGGAATATACAGTTACATATATGTCATATATACCCACAAGTGTCTCCACTGTGTCTTTTTACTCCTTGGGAACATTTTTTTGAATAAAATTTGCCCACAAACAGAGCGGAACAGGTCGCCTTATGACAAGTTTGTGCAGTTTGCAGAGAGTTTTATGAGTCCGACTTGCAACACTCGTACAAGCAAACCACATAGAAAAAGTTATAAAGGCTTCTCAGGTCTGTTTTATGTCCTTGTACACTGAATAAAATTGACCGTATTTGGATTTTAGGCTGTTGATTGGTCAGAACATTTGATTCCAAGTTCTTTACACTTTATAGACTAAAAGATTAATCAATCAGACAGATCATTAGTTATGTTCCTAAATGTGATTATTTCAAAATTTCACACAAAAACAAATGACAGGATTTTTTTATATACATATATTTTTTATAGTGTATCTGATTCCCAACAGTGCACACTTGCACACCCTGTACGCTCGTAAATCTCTTTATTGTGTTTTCATCAGTATCTCTCTCTGATCTAAGCTTCCAGTCTGATAGAAACGTGTTTGCGATCATTAAGTGAAAGAGAAAAACATCAGTTTGGAGAGGAGGCTTCTGGGAAAAGTAGAGCAGAGGGGGGGCAGCGGGGGCTTGAGGGAGGAGGTGAAAAATGTGGGGGGAAAGAGAAGTTCGTTTGGACGCAAAGACGAGAACAGTAGAGGAGGAGGAGGAGGAGGAGGAGGAGGAGGAGGGGGAGGTTGGGGAGGGGTGGGGGGGTAGTGGTGGGGGGGCGTGAATGAGAGCTGGTGAATGCTCTGACGTCAATGCTGTCCCTTGGCAAAGAGCCAGAGGACCCAGAGGCTTACAGCTCTGGGAAACACACACACACACACACACACACATGTTCAACCCCTACCCTCCCACACACACACACACACACACACACACACAAACACACACACACACACACACACACCTGTAGCTGTAGGCCACTCTCGAGACTTCCAGCAAAGCACGTTTTTATCTTTCTCGCCGTTCGTCTTCACATCAAAAAAAAAAAAACAAAAAAAACCGCACGCACACCACAGAGGCGAGTACACCGCAGCCTTGAACGGCACTTTGAATGGTTCATGTCAGTAAAAGTGAATGAATAGACAACTGAATCACAACTTGGTTAACAGCAGGCCACAGAATGAGTCGATGAAAAGCGGCACAACGGGGAGTGTGGAATGTCTCTGTTCGCCGAGACACATTTTGCCCCGGAGTACAGTCGGCAGAGCGGCCACTCACATTCAATTAGAACGGATAGGTTTGAAATGAGCAAGACACCAATCTGACTGCGTAATCCAAATTAAGCTTGTTAAAAGAAGAATGCTCCAGAGAAAGGAGTGATTTGCCAGGAATTTGATTCAGCAGAGAGCGTGCCCGTTTGTCTGCTGCCTTCTCTGAATGCAGCCTCACACATTTGAGGGGATTTGTCACATCCTGCTGTTCGATTGTGAAATAAATTTCACATCGTACCGTCATCGCTCTCTCTCTCTCTCTCCTCCCTCACTCCCTCCCTCCCTTTCGTGTCCCGCAGATGATGGCCAAGCCCAGCGAGTCACCTGTGGGCCGTCAGCACCAGAGCCACCCGGAAGAGACGGAGGAGGAGCTGCGGGAGCACCAGGACGGCGGCGCCCTGCTGCCGGGGGTCACCATCAAGCAGGAGCCCCCCGACCCGCAGGAGCTCCAGGAGGAGGCGCTGCAGCAGCACAGGGAGAGGCAGGCGGAGCAGGAGCTCCTCTTCAGACAGGTAGAGGACGGGTAGTCGTGGGGGGGAAAAGAAGTAAAAAAAGTGAGACATATCGAGTTTACAGCTAAGAGTAAATTAATATGAAGGTTCTGAGAATTGATTTACTTGGCGCTAATGTATCGAAGATGTTCGTTGATGTCATGCAGAGGTAAAAAACTCCAGACACAGAAATGTAATTTGGGCTGTGGGAGTGTTCCTCTCTTTCTCTCTGTCCTATGGCATCTCCGTGATTAAACGCTGTGGGAAAATCGAAGCTGCATCATTTGTTTTGGCTGCCATCTTTTGGCCACAAATTGTACTTGCAGTGTCAAAGCAATTCCTCTCCCCTTTGTTCCCCTAATGCATTTACAATTTTAAGCATTTCAGCGAACAACTCACCACCATAACTGCGGGATTCATCTTCTTTATTTATGTTGTGTTTCTTGAGCAGCAGGCGTTGTTGTTAGAGCAGCAGAGGATCCACCAGCTGAGAAACTACCAGGCCTCCATGGAAGCTGCGGGCTTGTCAATCTCCTTCCCGGGACACCGCCCCCTGTCCAGGGCACAGTCGTCTCCCGCTTCGGCCTCCTCCTTCCCGATCAGCGTCCCGGCCCCTGATCCGCCTGTCAAGCCTCGCTTCACCACAGGTCACTTTCAAATCGCTATAAAACCGCCAGTAGTGATTATTGATGATGGTAGCCTCTCCGGTCTGCCTCGAGCATCCATTTGAGAAGTTCTTTGGCTCCAAACTTCACTTCCTTCCTCATACACTTGGGGAGATTTCTATCCAAAAAAGCAGGTGAATTGGCCAAAAAAGAAAAAACGGCTTCCATCTGCTAGCAGTAATAAATGAGCTTTGATGAGTAAATTTTCTCCCACTACTCCCACTCCTTTCTTCTTCTCAGACATCTTGACTCCGAACAAAGAAAGAAATCACCAAAAATAGAGGTGCATTCACCCATCTAGAGGAAAGAAACTCTTACACAGCAACAGAGCAGCACTGACAGATGGTTTCACATTTCAGGGGGCTACATAAATGTTGACTGTTTTTGCATGCGTGCACCAAAGTCGTAGATATTTTTATTACAGTTTGTACTACTTCACTCCCACTCAGTTCCAAACCGCATAGAAAACTTTGTCAAAGTTGCATCAGAATGTGAATATCAAGCTTTTTCAGTCACTCTTCCATATTAATGTGTAATTCAGAGATAATGAGAGTAAAGACGCTTCTGCTTTTCAAAATAAAACCTTCAACCTTCAGCTCACCTGTCTGCAATTAAGCATAAAAGTTTATGAATACAGGAAATAAATACAGACATTGTTTTAACAAGCGTATGTGTGTGTTCCTCTCAGGCCTGGTGTACGACTCCTTAATGCAGAAGCACCAGTGCATGTGCGGCAACACCAACAGTCACCCGGAGCACGCCGGCCGGATTCAGAGCATTTGGTCCCGGCTGCAGGAGACCGGACTCAGAGCGCAGTGCGAGGTACGGAGTCGCTACATAATATCTGGAAATATCTCCACGCTGCACATCACACAAAGTAGTAGACGGCATACTATGTGAGAGCTGCATTCCTGAGTGTGTGTGTATGTGTGTGTGTGTGTTTGTAGTGCATCCGTGGGAGGAAGGCCACTCTGGAAGAGCTGCAGACGGTTCACTCTGAAGCCCACGTCCTGCTGTATGGAACCAACCCTCTCCGACAGAAACTTGATTGTAAGTTTACACACACACACACAGCAGCAGCAGCAGTATTACACAACTCCTGATCTGCAGTTACTAACCGTGTTTCATCTAATGTTTATCTCCCCGTCTTCAGGTTCAATCACTCCCATGTTCGTACGGCTACCGTGTGGAGGAGTGGGAGTAAGTAGCGCTCTCATTAGCGGTAGCAGTTCAGTTTCGTAGAAAACTAAAAAATTAATACGTCTGAAAATGTACAAAACTTACAGAAGTCTTGTTTGAAAGAGGTAAGTTTATTTTGTAAAGCCTTTCAAACACAGGCAGTTGAAACTTTTGTACATAAGGCAAAGAAATGCATCACAGTATCATTTAATAACACACTGAAGAGGAAAATAAAAGTCATTAAAGTACAATAAAACTAAAAAATCCACAAAAAATTGATAGATAAGAAAGCTTTTAGTCATAGTTGCTAGAAATGTATTTGCACCTTTCTTAGTTGGTTTAAATAGAAACAACAGCTTTTAAATTTTGAATCCACGACTTTTCAGTGTCTTCAGTTCCTTTAGTTTATTTCCCACGTTGTTGATTCGGCTCAGATACGGTAACTCCGTGTGTGTGTGTGTGTGTGTGTGTTTGCAGGTGGACAGCGACACCATTTGGAACGAGGTCCACTCTTCCAGCGCCGCTCGGCTCGCCGTCGGATCCGTAGTGGAGCTGGTTTTCAAAGTGGCCACCGGGGAGCTGAAGGTAACCGCCATCACGCTCGTCTGGTCGTTATCTCTCGTCTCTTTACGTCTTTTCCATGTGGTAAAGAAGAAATATATGTCGCTTAATATCTTAAAGATATTGCAGGGTTGTCTTAGGGTAAGTTACTTGAAGGATTTTGAAAATGAGTGCATGACCTTTATACTGTAGTATTTGACCCCACATCCTCAGGAAAACCTTGTGAAGTAGGTTTGTTTGATATACTTACAGATTTATAATGATTCTACCACCATCTATTGTCTTGACAGGAAAGAGAGCAGGAAAAAAAAGGCTTCTGTTTTTCCTTAAAATGTTATTTTTTGAAACAAAAACTCAGAAGCCACTAACAGTTATGTCAGAGTGAGCGTAGTTAAACCGCTGTTATTATGTCCTTGTAGTCGGTATAACCACAAGCTGTTCGGTATTCAGTATTTCCTGCTTTTGAGTGTGTTTGTGGCTGAATTACAATGCTTCGAGCGGTGGTTTGGCACCGCTCAGCGAACGCAGAGGAAACACTGAACGGTGACTAACGGGCTCCCGTCCTGTCCTTCCTGTCTGTGTCCTTCCAGAATGGTTTCGCTGTCGTCCGCCCCCCCGGACACCACGCAGAGGAAAGCACTCCCATGTAAGGCCGCAGCCGTCACCACACTCTGCTGGAGACACTTAATCTACGCATATACAAATACCAGACTCGTCTGGAATAGAAATGATATAAACCATTGAGTTTATTTGCACATAAAGTACTGAGAGTCTTTATTCTGCCAGCTGTTTCAAGAATTGTTTTATTTATTTTTCATATGCTTTAAAATGAGCTATAAAAACATCAAAATTGAGCAGAAAAGTGCTTTGGCACAGCGGGACCACTCAGCTTCTTACTCTCTGTTGCTGTTCCAGGGGCTTCTGTTACTTCAACTCCGTGGCCATCGCCGCCAAACTGCTGCAGCAGAGACTCAACGTCAACAAAATCCTCATCGTGGACTGGGTGAGTCACATGTCATGTGACGTAGAGGGCGCGGTTACTTTGATTTTACAGGATTTGCTCGACACAGTTAGATTTTTAAGTTACCTGGAGTGTAAACGGCACGGCGAGTTTGTGATTACATAACGCGCCTGCTGTCTACCCTTTAGGACGTTCACCATGGCAACGGCACCCAGCAGGCGTTCTACGATGACCCCAATGTCCTTTACCTGTCGATTCATCGCTACGACGACGGCAACTTCTTCCCTGGAAGCGGGGCACCTGACGAGGTGAGTGTGTCTTTATTAACGTAACCCTGGAAACCGTCCTGGACAAGGGTTCAGTTTTTTTTCTGCTATGTTAGTTCATTTTAAATAAACTACGATTGTCTGCCATTTGTTTTCCACTTTTGCTCAACATCAGTCCATCGTGACGTCTTCAAAGTACTTCTTTTGTTTGACCAACAGTCCAAAATCCCAAAATATTCAATTTAACACACAGTTAATAACACAGTACAGAACATTTTCTTGGTAATTTTGACAAACTGAGCAGCCAGTCAAGTTCTTTTTGGGGGCTTTTTCTCTTCCTGTTCGTATTACATCTGAATGTCAGTAACACACGTGCTTCCCTCTGCAGGTGGGAAGCGGTCCTGGAGTCGGGTTCAACGTCAACGTTGCCTTCACCGGAGGTCTCGACCCACCCATGGGAGATGCAGAGTACCTGGCTGCCTTCAGGTACCAAATCACACACACACAGACAAAACAGTTTGGCTTCAGATGGAAAGATTCAGTTTGAGGATTTCTTTGAACTTGGAAAAAAAAATAGAAAAATATAAAGGAAATGTTCAACAGCAGCATCTACTGTACATACTTGAACTACAAGTATGTGCCAAGGAGGTGACTGTTAATTTAATATCTGCCAGTAGATTATTGTTTTATTATTAGTAGGCTGCAACTATTGATTATTTTCATTGAAATATTGGCACTGTTTAATCTCTCTACCCCGCCCTCCCACTCTCAGGTCAGTGGTGATGCCCATAGCCAACGAGTTCGCTCCGGACATTGTGCTGGTTTCCTCTGGCTTCGACGCCGTGGAGGGACACCCTCCACCGCTGGGAGGCTACAACCTGACGTCCAAATGTGCGTACGAGATTATCTGAAGTGTTTTTCTTATCACACTCTCCTTCAGTCAAACCACACGAGAAAAACACATGAGCATATTAAGTTTTGGGGACTGACAGAGGTTTAAAATTGTGTTTCTGAAGGTGAAAAACTGCTCAGATGGACACATACATGACATAAAATCACCTCCTTCCTGTTACCTTTATCTTCAGGTTTTGGCTATCTGACCAGGCAGCTGATGACGCTCGCTGGAGGCCGGGTGGTCCTGGCTCTGGAGGGGGGTCACGACCTCACCGCCATCTGTGACGCCTCTGAGGCCTGCGTGGCTGCCCTGCTAGGCCAGGAGGTAAGGGATGGGGGGGGTCACTTTGCCAACACGCAGGATCTGAATCCTAATGAGTGTCCCTCATGCTGTTCCAAAGAGGAAGGAAACTGATGGGACAAAACAGGGCATCTCTAGTGTTGAATGAGGCACACAAACCTTTTATTTTTACTCCTAGTATCCTATTTTTTTTCATGTGCCCCAATCACACAAGACTCTTTATTTGAATAACTAGTGATTACATTCATTTTAATCCCATGTTATGGTGATGTAATGGGGAAAAAACAGCAAAAATAGTGTAATCTCATGTAAATGTATCATTACTTCTGTCGTAATTTAATATCCTACTTCCATCAGATATGTGATTTAAATTTTAAAAACATGGAAGGAAGAGTGGAATAAATAGAAGAAAGTTTTGAAAGTTTACATTGTTAAATCTGCGGCTGCAACTAATGATTATTTTCATTATTGATCAATTTGCCGATTATTTTCTGTCTGTAAATATTCAGAAAACTCTGATAGATGCTCATCACAGTTTCCTACAACCCAATGTGAACAAACATGCACTTAAGACCTAAAAATATTCAGTTTACTACTTTGTCAAGAGAAGGAAAAGCAACAAATTCTCTCATTTAAGAAGCCAGAACCATCAAACGTTTGGCTTTTTTGTCGATTCATTTTCTGTGAATCGATTCAAATGATCAACTAATCGTTGCAGCTCTGGTTGAATCAGAAACTGACAAACTGTACTATGAAATCTTGCCTTGATTTAATACATTTCAGAGTCTCATAGGAACATGAAAATTTTAGGTTAAGCCGGGCTCAGACTACAGGAGTGTTAAAATCCTCGCTGATTTTGAAATGGGGTTGCATCACGCACATAAGGAGAAACTTCACAGATGTTCTTCTCTCTAATCTCAAACATGCACACACTACAAGATTCAAAAACAATGGCGCATCACATACAACAGGATATGATTCAAATAATTGTACCACAAGGAGCAATGCACCACCTCTCATGGGGAAGAAGATGTAAACAGAAGGCGGAGGTGAGATTTTAACTAGTCAGTTTTGATATCTGTTAACAGCAGTGTGCTAGCTAACGTTAGCCTCAAGGGCTAGAATGTGTACCGTTGCTTGGCAACACCATCAGCTCTCTCTCTTATTGGCTGCTGTGTTCCTGCTTGGAAAGTAGTGATGTAATCATCCAAATTTTAAATCCTAAGTATCAAACATGTTTGAAATTATTTGGGCAGCCCTGATGAGTCTGTGAGCAGTTCTGGAGGTTTAAGATTGGATCTGTGAACCCCTCTGATTACCCCTCACCAAGTCCCAGACCAGATTTCTCCTCCGATTGTCGAGAGGGTTGAGTTGGGGATAAATCGGCCCAAAACTCCTGTAGTCTGAGCCTGGTTTTAGTCACGTAGGTAAAGTGAAAAGATGTCAGCTGATGGGAGAAATCAAAATAATACTAAACGCAATGGTTTCTTGTTCCCAGCTGCATCATTTTGAGACCAACGCCTTGTGTAAAATATTGGAAATGCAGCCTGTTATACGCTCGTGTTCATATTTTGTGTATGTGTGTCCCCGTGCAGCTGGACCCGCTGCCAAAGGCCGTCCTGGAGCAGAGGCCCAACCCCAACGCTGTCCGCTCCTTGGAGAAAGTTTTAGAGACTCACAGTGAGTTCACCCTCAGTTACACAAGAACACGACAGAGAGATCACCTGGAAACACATTTAGTAACATTTTTAGGTTGCTTACATTTAAATAAAGCATCGAGTCACCTCTGTTTCTCTATGTTTCTCCTTTCATCTTTGACACTTCTTCTTCTTCTTCTTCTCAGGTAAGTACTGGCGCTCAGTGCATCGCTACTCGCCGCGGCTGGGTCTCTCCCTGCTGGAGGCCAAACGAGGAGACTCCGAGGAGGCCGAGGCCGTCAGCGCCATGGCCTCTCTGTCCGTGGCCAACACCAACACCATGGATCACAGGTAGGGGTCTAAACCCACTGCTTAGAAGGAAAGTTATTTTACAGAGGGAAGGAAGTATGATCTTTTCCAGTTTGTTGAAGATGTTGAAGACGGAGCCCAGAAAGGGCTACGGAGAAAAAAAACAACTAATTTGTGCTCTTGATTTAATAATTCTTGCCCATGGATTACTGAATTAGTGCTCTTGATTTATCTATTTTGTCTATTTCCCTGTTGTAGAGGGCACCAAATGCATTCAGTCAGCCAGAAGTTTGAAGAGAGTGACAAAGACATTTCCCCTGTAACGTCAGTCACTTACGAGAGCAGAAAGCACAAATTATTAAATGAAGAGCACAGATTAGTTGTTTTTTTTTCTCCATGGCTCCTCCTGGGCTCCGTATATTAGTGATACTGTTTATTGAGGAAGTAAAATAACTGACTGAATAGTCACAATCCAACAAATAATGCATCTTTTATTGGGTTTATTAGATTAAAAAACTCTGAAATAAAACCTCAAATAAGTCAAATATTTAAAAGGTTAAAACGTAATGAGCACAAGTTCAGTCTATATAAGGTAATTTGTTGCTTACGTTATTTGAAATTTATGCTCACACCCAAATTTAGTTTCCCAAAATACATTTGTTCCCCCAAAAATGTGTGAAAGGTCAAAGAAGAGAGGGATGTTTCTGAGTTACTGTACTTGTCCTACAAACACTGGCGGGGTGAGTTGAGTCCCAAGTCCGTAAAGGTCAGGAGGTTATCTGCGTGTAAAGCAAAGCTGCAGTGCAGGTTTGGAGGACACATAACAGTTTTATATCTGTTGATGTGTGTTTTTTTTTTTACCCACCAGGCCGGAGGAGGAACCGATGGAAGAGGAGGAACCACTGTAACGGAGGGAAACATGAGGGTGTCACACTGTTAACCTTTGACCTCTCCGGAGAAGAGTCTCGACTGATCCCTTCATTTAGTCCCCCCTAACCCCACTCACCACGTCAGTCACCTTGATTGGCGGCCCCTCGGCCAAAACGAGGGAGAGGGGGTGGGCTCAGCCTCAGAGTAGGGAGCCAATCAGGAGACAGAGGACTGAATTGGGAAAAAAACATAATTGAACATAAACAGCGATGCTTCGCGGCACTCGCTCAGAGACACTCATTTTTCTGTCAGTCTTCGCACCACCTCCACGTTAGCCCACAGCGGCTAACCAAGCGACCTCGGCAGCAAGGGGGGGGGTGTGAGTGTATTTGGAGCAGGGGGGCGAGATCAGGTCTCATCACAGAAAGGTGTGATAACAGAAACATACGGTGCTTTACACAGCTGCCCTCTGACCACATACAGTACGGACACCAGGGACAGCGGACGTTCCCGGCTGTCGAACGCAGCTCGGGAGTTTTCTTTCCTCTTTTCCTCTCAACTATTTTTCCTGACAAAACAAGGGCATCGCAGCAAACCGAGATAATATTTTACAAGTTCACTGTGGACTTTGGTCGGCCGAAGTTTAAGTAGGCTTTTACGGAGACTCGATGATCTCGCGGTGAGACTGTCACCTCGCTGTCGTTGAAAGGTTGATGAACGGGAGGAGTGCCTTGGCGAGGGTCCGCTGGATTTCAGGATTGTTCAGGAAAAGATTGCCTTAAGTTAAAAAGATTTCTCCTCGCTACGGAATCGGCGCGAGGGAGGGAGGGGGAGACGCGGGAGAAAGAGGGTCCGGGGGGGGGGGGGGGGGTGAGTTTTCCAGTCCTTCGCTGGACGAGAACGACGAAAATAAAGCAAACAATCTTTCAGCATGTTTACTTGGAACGTGACGCAGACAACATTTATGTCTCTCACAGCCTCTTCTTGAAGAGTTACTTTACTTTTTGGATGGATCTATTTTTCTGTAAAAAAAAAAAAAAAAAAGGTTGTAAAGGTAGTTGCCAGCTTCAGTAGAAAAAAGGTGCAAACGTGGAGACCTTCAAACAAGGAATTAGAGAACCGTCAAAAGGTTTAGCCTTTTATGTAGCTTCCCTTTAACCGAAGTCATCGCTTTGTAAAACACATAAAGCATGCATTTGAGCAGAGAAAGACCAGACCATTTTTTTTCCGAAAGATTTTGAATGTCATTGAAAAAGAGAAAGCCAAGCAAGAGAAGCCAAAGCATGAGTTTGCATTTACAGTAGTACTTTCACTCCACTTCACTGGAAACATTTCTCGTATTGGGCTTTTTAAGATAAAAGCTCCCGATACCCAGTTCAATGTTTACTAATTTAATCTTTCACAGATAAAGTGAGCATTTTCTTGACCTCCCATGCTTTGCCGGTTGGCAACTACCTTGGTTACTAGTGTGAGCTCAACATTAGTCATGTATATTGAATTGAATATATTTTGAGAGGCAGTAATCGAGTATTGCCCGTTTGTATCTACATGTATGATTTTTTTTTTTTTTTTTCCACATCAAGTTGTCGATTTACAATATCAAAAATGTGTTTGGTAAGCGTGTCCACTTTTTATTTTTTATTGTATAAGATTATTTTTCTAACTTTTTTCATCCATAGATTTTGTTCTGTGTTTTTATCCGTTTTCTGGATAGTTATAGGGCTGCCATTCACATACTTAGTACTATTGTCACTTCTTGTATTTATCAAAAATAAGGAGCAACACTTCCTTTCTTTCTTTCTTTCTTTCTTTCTTTCTTTCTTTCTTTCTACGGCTCTCTAAGCCTTTCTGCATTTTCATCAACTGTGTATTTATAACATGTACTGTTTATAGGAGATTTGTATATGGAAAAATTTATAAATGTACTCTAACTAATGACAGCTATGATATTGTGAACGAAAAACAGTATGGTGTATGATATTACTCCATGGACTTTAAAAAAAAAAAAAAGCAAAAAAAAAAAAAAGCAGCATATTTAACTCGACTGCACTGTTTCAAGTTGCCCTAAAGTGAAGCATTACATGGCACTGCAATTGACTTTCTTCAGTGAAAAATCACTTTGTTGCCTAATCGACACATTTTCCTCCTGTGCATGGGTGATATGCACTTACCTTTCGACTGTGACGACATCCAAAAAAAAAAAAAAAAAGAAAAAAAGAGGTTTAGAGGCCGTTTTATGTAGCTAGCTGAGTTTTTCCTCGGCGGGAAAAGAAGAGAAGGTGACACGGGTGTTAAGGAAGCGGGAAGTTTCGGATGGGAAATATCGGCCGGTTATTTTAAAAATCTCTTTCTGAGCATGTGTTGCACTATCACGTTTGACTTTCCGTAACATCGGTGTCTCCTTCTTCTCTCTTCCTGCTTGAATTCAAGTGATCTGACACTACTAGTAAATCAAATTACATTCAACTTAACCCCCCATCTGCTTTGTTCTAAACACCTGATTAAAGACGACTATCATGTTTCTTTTATGTTGATATCATTTTATAAACTTGTAAAATTTGACGTTGAGTTGATATTTTTTTTCATGTCTAACTAAACATTCCACTTGTTAATCGTTTAATTTGGCTTAACTTTTTTTTTTTTTTTTTTTTTTTTTTATTATTAAGATGAATTTGAGGATTTTTTGTAGAAACTTTTAATACTACTCTTTCTTTTTTTGCCGTCTGCTCGCGCCAACTTTAACTCTTTGCATGGTTTGTGAGTCAGCATGCCTGCTTGTCTATGTAACAAAAATGTATTTGCACAATAGAAGAAGAACACTGGAGGGCTTAAAAAGAAAAAACCTCCCCTGTGGCGCCTCAGAGTGCCGGTCCGGGGACGGTTTTCTTCCTCTCTGGTGTGCAAACAATTCAAAAGACTTTGTCCAAATGAGTCCACGGAGACACATTTGATATTGTTCTTATTGAATATCGTTTCCAATAAGTGATTTTAACATGATTCAGCACTTATGACATGTATGGACTGTGTTTGAGAGAAACGTGCTCTGCCAAACCTCTGCTACATTCACACCATAAGAGACTCTCCCAAAGAATGTTCCTCTTTCAAAGATTTTTAAACAGCAGCGATCGCGGTAGAGAAACGACGGATATTGGTTGAGAAAAGGTTTGGAAAAAGGGCATCGCCGTTTGATTGTCATACCCACCACCTCGGCCAGTTCTATATATAACCACTGTGGCTCAAGAGCAAATCTTGGTTTACATGTAAATGGGGAAAAAAAGTTATTTTTTGTTTGTTGTTTGTCTCTCTATTGATGAAAAATGTTATCTTTCTTTGGGACCTACGCTTTGAACATTTCATCTCTGACATCATCTATAAAATATATTTCTGAAAAATACAAGTGTCTTTGGTTGTGTCATTTGCTTTTACACGTAAAAAGCTATCCACGGGGGTCAAACAAGGTGAAGATTGAGTGCTATTTCAGGCATTTTCCACATCAATAGGCAGGAATTGATTTTTTTGATGAGCTGTCTGGATGAAATCAATTCACCAGATGCACTCACAGTTAACGGAGATCCTCTTATCATTTGTAAAGTATGTGCCTGAAAATCTGAGGAAATGTCGGGATGTTTCAGGTTTTATCACTTTGTGAGTTGATTACTCAAAGTCCATGTTAGCGTAGTGTCAATAATCAGTAGTGCTGGTTGTAGTGGAATTCCTGATGACCAGACAGCAGTTTAACCTTTATATCGCCTGTTTTTTTAAGTGATATCTTCAGTATTCTTCAGGTTTTCTGACCTGTACTGGATCTCAAGGACAGCAAATTAGCTGCCCGGCACATGACAGCAATGATGTTAGAAAGTATGTAACGAGAGTGAAGGAGACAGGTCTCTGGTTTGAGGGACATACGAGGGGCATGGAGTCTCAGCTGACTTCTCTCTGAGTGGAAAATTTAATTACAAGGCGCAATATCACAAGTGTGCAAATGCAAGCTATCAGGTGACCTCCTCAAATGAAAAATGAGAAAGCATCCAGCTGCAAGAAAAGAAGGAAAATGTGTTTTTCTTGCATGTGACAAACATACATGACTGAAAGAGTGTAGTGTAACTATAAGGCTGCAGCTGACAGTCGTTCTAATTATTGATTCATGATTATGATGATTATTTTCTCAATTTATCATTTGTTTTTTGTTAGAAGATGCTGAAAAATTCCAATTATGACTTCCCAAAGCCCAAGTTGAAATATTCAAACAGCTTGTTTTGTCTGAAACTCAAACATATTCAGTTTATTTTCATAAAAAAGGAAGAAAACCACCAGAAAATCTCATTTGAGAGGCTGGAAACTGACTTTCTTTATTTAGAAAAATACTTATAAATTGCAATATTGAAGAGAAATAAGGAATATTGCCCCATGTTATCACATATATGGGGGTCATAAGAATAAAATATTTTGACAATATAACAAAAGGCTAGAATTAATGAATAAATAAAGAAATGTATCAGTTGAAAAGGGAAGGCCAATGTATTTCTGTTTCTCCAGCTATCAATAATAGCTGTATAATGAGTGATTAGTAATAATATGTAATAAAAATTATTCGTTTTGAGGGTTTAACAAGTCAAAATCCTTCTTGGTGATCACGTTCATATACGGTAAAATGCTCCTATAATATAATATTATAATAAAAATATAATAATCAGGACAAAAGTCTGGTAACCTTTGAGTGATGTGTGTTAAATAAACAACAGAGCAGGATAATAAGTGTACATGTGTCACTGGACTACTACACTGTCCAATGAGGGGAGGGCACTTCCCTTTAACCATGCAAACACTGATGTGATATTTCCTCTCTGCCGACGGTCCCCAGTGCTGCACCAGTGCAATGCTAAGGCTGCAACATTAGCAAGCTAATTTTTCCCCATTTTCACAACCCTACCGCATTTCTTTTCACTCTTCCTTTTTTCCCCCTTTTCTTGAGCAAACTGCATCGCTGTTTTGGTCATGCCTAACATCGTGCTGTTTAGTGGGAGCTCTCACCACGACTTGTCCCAGAAAGTGGCTGATCGGCTGGGACTGGAGCTGGGCAAAGTGATTACGAAGAAATTCAGCAACCAGGAGACGTGGTGAGTAGATTTATCATCTTTACATGACGCTTATTCTTCTGTAGCGGTTTGACATTTGCACGCTTTTGCATATTTTTGCAAGGGATAGCTGTTGAGCCTCGGTGTCCCATGTGGGAAGGTTAGCTTGAAGCTAACAATAGTTTACTATTGAGCGGGCAGCGCTGTAACGTCTCCACGTGACTAGTTAGCCACATGTAAACACACACAGGCTAGCGAGCTAACGCCTGTGCGTCCTTTATCGGACACCGCTTTTCTGGCCGTGTTGCTAGTGAATTATTTTGGCTAAGTGTTATTCATGAGTGCACCTGCCGAGTGTGTTTAACCATTAAAATAAAATAAGCTTGACAAGAGGAGAGCAGTTGTGAAATTACGTAATGTTACAGGTTATTTTGTTGGCTGCGTATCGCGCTGGCTTGCTACGTCTGTTTCGTTTCTCGTGTAACGGTGATTACGGAGGTGTCAGGCCAAATTTTATACGTGTCGTAAAGTTTTCCCCCCAATTCATTCAACTTGAGTCTAAACTACGTGGAATAACCCTTTATATGCGAATGGGCGGTTGTTTGGTTTATAGCCCTGTTAAAATGTTTACCTTGAGCTAGAAAGCTGCTAATTTCGTCGTTGGAACAGATTGTTACGGGTATACAAAATTTGTCATGACACCTTAGTGCGTTTAGCTAGCGAGATGTTACTGTTGTAGCTAAATCACTAAATTCTGTCGATATGATTGCAAAATAGTTAGAGGTATTGCCACACATGATTAAACACAGTGGTACAGGGATGCTTGTTGTCCAATTTCTACCGAAAAGTATAACATTATGCAGGTAATAAGCGTGTCCGATAATGGATCCCTGCTAACCTGCTGTTTTTAGAGCAGAGATTCACGTTAGCAGGCAAACATAACATGTGGTTGTCTGCGGTTACAACCATCTGACAGTGACAGGGTTAGATGGTCAACCAACAGAGAGTAGCTAAATACCAAATATTGTCTCTAACCTGAGTGGATAACTTGCAGCAGTTAAATAAGAATAAAGTAGCTCTCAATACTGCCAGGAAAGTTAGTTAACTCTCCAGTGGTTAAATCACATGCATTTAATCTGTGCTAATTTTCCAAAGCAGCCACCACTAGTTTAATCAGTGTCTGCACGCTTGCAGTAAAGCCTTGTTTAATATTAGCATTGCAAAGGACTTTTTTAGTACTTTTACTGCCTCTGTTGCCTCCTGGCCTTGAACAGTTAGTTGTAAACTGTTTGAACCCCTCTGCATGCTGACCTTTTGGCTTCATACTGGCCTGTTTGCTTGACCTGAATTTATTCTTTTGCACTGCAGCCTTAAATTCAGTATATATTTCAAAGTTTCCTCAGATCATTCACCTTTTAAAGCAATTCCTCTGAGTGCATTTTCATTCTCTAACGATGCACCAAATGAATGTGTTCTGTGATCCCGTGGCTCAGTGTGCGTTGCATTAACATTGTCAGAGTTGGATTTCATTCCCGCTGGGGTCACTCAGTGTACAGTAATGCACTCTGGATAAAAGCTTTCATGCTTCCACCGAGCGGCATGTGTTGTTTTGTAATCTTTCCCTTGCATGAAAAAAAAAACAAAGTCGGGCCTCGTAAAGGTGTCTTGACCCCTTTATCCTTTTTTTATAAGAGCCTCTCTGCTGATGATGTTTCCACTCACAACTCTAAAATCCAGGGAAAACTCTGATTATCTGCGCTGAGGTTTCTCTCAAGGGAACTCAGCTGTTTGGATGACACAAAGTGCAAAACAAAGATTATTTTTCTCATGCTTTCTGACGAGCAGGGAGGTGAGAACAGCACACTGATCGCAGCTCTTCTCACAGCTCCTACACGCCGGTTTTGCAAGTTCACTCGCATAGTTCAAGGACTGAAGTAATGGGAGTAAATCTCCGGGAGTAAAATGCAATGCCTGTTTGTCCAAATAAAGATTTAATTGACACTGACTTGCTTGGTGTCCAGAATATAATGGCTCTGGTGTGCGGCAGTGATCCAGATGGACCCAAAATGGAGAGGAGGGTATTTAAGAGTAAACAAAGCCCACTTGGGGAAATAGAACCCAGATTGAGCTCTTCTGTTTTGTGTTTGTATGGCAAAAGTCATCTTTTTGTCACCTTGACTGCTGTTTAATTTAAGCATTTGTGGCAGGAAATGTTTTGCTCGAGATGATGGTGACTATCCATCCATAACGCCTGAACATACAGTTTGCACAAGGGCACTTTGTTACACTCTGTTGTTGTTGTTGTTGTTGTTGTTGTTAGAATCTTGAAAAATTAATCCAAGCAATGAATTGATTATTAACTAATCTTTGCGAACTAGAGCTGCAACCTCAAATGTTTCTCTAAACCATTTCTGTCATAGTAAACTTTTTATTGGCTCCCTTCTTGACTCATCAGGAAGCTTATCAGGAAATGTGAAGAAGAAGAAGAAGTATTTGTGGTTACAGGCAGACTGTCTGACTGAGCTTTATACAGTATCTAACGCTATCTGTGCTGATATGACTGATGTTAGGCCCGAGTATCAAATCTCAATACTCGTTGGAGGCCGACCAAAATGTGTCTGAAACACAAACTGTCAAGAAACAAAAGCTGGCATCCAGTATCTGCTTTAGATAAGTACATTTGTCCGTTTGTTTGAACAGAGTTACTCATTTAAATTAGAATTCTGCCAATTTTAGACTGTTTAGGCTGTTTTATTCAGCCAAAGTTCTTGTACAACTGCTTGTGTTTTAAGCCTTATCATTTGAGAACTCTGGTTTCTTTTGTTAAATAAATTTTTTTTTAAAAAGGTTTTGTAGGAAAGTCTTCTAGTTGTAATGTAGTTGTAATAGAGCTGAAACAATAAGCTGATTAATAGGTAACTATTTAGAGTTTTCCAAGCAAAAATGCAAAATATTTGTTGGTTCAAGCTTCTCAAATGTAACTATGTTCATGGGTTTTAGACTGTTGGTCGGACAAAACCAGACCGTTTTGAATAAAGATGCACCGATCAAGAATCAGGTGGTTTTCAGCCAGTTGGCAGTGACCGATGACCAGCCGATCAGTCTCAAATCCGATTCTGTGCCGGTCAAATTTACACGCAGGTGCACAGGCACAGACAGTAACGTCACAGCCACATACACACACACTAAAATTAAATATGAACTGCAGCAGACTCGCCATCGACTGGTAACGTTACAGCACGTCTGCTGCAGTTTTTAACTGGTTTAAACATTAATTAACCTGTTTTATTCAATGGCAACATGTTGCATACCGTCATCACGACCGCCAACAGGCAGGGCTCAGACAGTGTCCTGAACATGGGCTACACCTGGGTCTGCTAGGGATGGGAGTCAGCCCATCCCAAAATAGCCTGTGTATATATATAACAGAGAGTTTACATACCCAGACGTGTGCAGCTGTTTACACGCACCTGAAACCAGGTAATTTTACCTTTTTTAAGGAAAAGTCTGCTGCTGTTTTTGTTTATATTATATTTAATTTAACCTCTTACTCATGATCTGACACACTGACATGAATCCTGCTGTGTGTTTTCAATCTGTAATTTGAATTAATACAGCTGATAAATATCATTAATCTAGATATGATGACCAAAAAAAACTGTACACCTGTTGAGTGCTACAAATCACTATGAAAATGAGGAGTTGATATTTGCTATATAAGTAAGATGCTTTTTGATCCAAATACTGTGTTCGTGTTCTATGTTTTATATGAACAGTGTTTATTACAAACATACAGTTGAATTTTCCATTAAAGGAAAGTTACAAAAATGTTCATGTATGCTATCAATTCTTAGAAAGTCAAAATCAGAAATTGCGATCGGTGCATCTCTACTTTTGAAGAGTCATCTTTGACTCTTGGGACGTTTTTCACTATTTTTCTGACATTTCATCAACAAAACAAAGAATTAAGCATGAAAATAGCGATTAGTTGCAGCCTCACATAGCTGCAAAGCCTTTTCTCTGGTCAGAGCTTTACAAGCATGTTACACTACAAGTCTGAACAATGTGAGCTGCACAGTTTATTTATAGAGAGATTTTATATGATTTCTAACTGCTGGCCTCTCATAAGGAAAAAAAAAAAAAGCCTTGTGACTGTCTGTGCTGGCCCAACTCTCACCCTTAAAAACTGTACATGTTCAGTCCGATCACATGACTTGAGGCCAGCGGTGTTGATCATGTCCCACGGATGGAATGTTTCACACACACATGACGCATGCTTCGGCGTCAGTATCTCCAGCGGGTCGACGGTGTGTGTGTGTGTGTGTGTGCCTGGCACTTCTTACCTCAAACATCCTGCGATGAGCGAGCAGAGGGACTCGGCCTGAACTTGTTTTTGTATCATTCGAGGCTCCTCTGACTCGTACAGGTTCTGTCTTTGTCTAGGCCGAGCGGGTGAACACTCACTGCTCATGAATGTAACGTGGGAGATTGATAACGGACTGTGTGGCGTTATAATGTGGAAATGATTATTGCAAAATGTAAATGCTGCTGTCTAGAGGGCAAGGAAGGTCAACAATTTGTCATGACTTGTTAATAAAAGAAACTTAATGAAGTTGTCTCATCCCTGTGGACACTTTCAGTCTTATATCTAACCCCGACGGTCTCATATTCCTTTAATAACATTGTTTTTTTTGTTGTTTTCTTTTTCCTCGAACAGTGTTGAAATCGGGGAGAGCGTGCGCGGCGAGGATGTGTACATCGTCCAGAGCGGTTGCGGCGAAATCAACGACAACCTCATGGAGCTGCTAATCATGATCAACGCTTGCAAGATCGCCTCCTCGTCCCGCGTCACCGCCGTCATCCCTTGCTTCCCCTACGCCCGGCAGGACAAGAAGGACAAGGTAGACGCACGAAGTACAACACCGGATATTTTAAAGTCATATTTAACTATTCTAATCTGCACACAGGGTTGCTGTCAGTTGTATCTTTCTGTTTCACATCTTTCATAACCGCTACTATGCTTATTTATAAAGCCACTATAACTAGAATACACTGAATGACTCAATTTGATCACACCCACTCAAACTTTGACCTTTTTATGGTAAAGAAAATGAGAATATGATGATAAAACACATTGTATTAGTCAGAATATTATCTTAGAAGCACCTTAAGTTACTTGGAAATACTGTTATAATTCTCTTATCTACTGGGCTGTCATTTCAAACGTCTGTGTATTGTTGCTTCCTCCTTCGTCTTCCTCTGACGAAAACTTCCAAGAACTCATAAAGGAGGCGGAACAAGTCACTGGACCTTGTAATAAATGCTGAACGTCATTATTTTCCCCCCTCTAGCACTGCAGGTTGACATGTTAAGTCATTTTGCGGAGACGTATTAATGAGAAACCTCACATGAATACACAACAACACAGCAGGTTAAAAGCAGCCGTGAAGCTTTTCAGGTCCAAGTGTTTGTAACGTGAGCCGTCGGCCGCTCTCGGAAAATCTGGAATTGACACATCAGGCTTTTCAGCAGGCTGATAAACTGGTTCACCTGCTTATCTTGTAAATCATTATCTCGTGTTGCCTCAGTCGTTAATGTAACTACAGCAGCACATCAAGTCCACATGAAGCAACAAGAGAAGCACAGTTTTCAAGCAGTTAGCACCTGGTCAGAAAGTTGTTTTCCTCTCCTGTTTGTCCTCTTTTCTTAAGCGCCAGTTTTTCCAATATGTTCCAAAAACAATGTCTCATTTTACTCACATGAAGGTCAAAGCTCTGCAAACACTTTGATTAAAAGCAGATAAAGATTTCACTTTGTAAAACATGCAGCTTGCAAGCTTTGTTCCTGCTCTACTCCTGTATACATTTTATTCCAGTTCACATTTAAATAAACAAAATGTCTTTTAAATTGCTTTTTATTGAAATGCCACTTAAGTTGTACACGCTCAGACATCAAAACTTGACTTGAGCCTACATCGGAGGTTAATCATTGCTTATAAAAGATTATCCTCTTTTCCAAACCTACTGTTTATATCTCAGTAGCAAAGCATGAAGAAGACTAAACAAAATGGGAAATTTAACTATCACCTCATGTATTTTATGCACAGAATTTGCAACTCTGACACTTGGAATTTAATGCAGATGAATTAATTGAATGCAAATTTAATTTCTTTATCATCTTGAAGAAAGTGTCTACAATCTTTTCAATGTCTGCGTGCTCACACAAACGCAGCTCTGCCATCATCCCCGAGTGTTTTGTCAACACGTCTGCAGCCCGATGCCCGACGTGTATATCTGCACAACGTTGGCTTTGCTTCCCCGCCGTACATGCAGTGTACAGAACAAGCCCGTGGCGGCGGCGGCAGCAGGGCCTAGACTTCATCCTGCGTCTCCAACAACAACAGGCTGCACCTTGAGAATGAAAAACACTCACAACAAAAGCCCCCGTCCACATGCGTCGATGTGGGAGGCACTTAATAAATTTGACCTGATAGTAAGGTGACAGGAAGAGGATGTTTCAGTACCTTCATAATTCTCTCAGAAATAATAAAGCCACTTCTTGCCATCAGGCTGCAAAAAACACTTGATGTCAAACACGGAAGATCTAAAGCGGCTGAGAGCTGAAATAATCCCCGAGATGAAAGTTTACATAAAACGATTTTGACAGCAGCGGATTTCCAACACTGCTTAGAAAGAAAAAGACAACCTTCCAGTGTTTTTAATTTTTTTTTCTTACTCACTCACCTCAAGCGACTCTGTCTTGATGCTTGTCCCAGAGTCGAGCACCCATATCAGCTAAGCTGGTGGCAAACATGTTGTCTGTGGCTGGCGCCGATCACATCATCACCATGGACCTCCACGCCTCACAAATCCAGGTTAGTGTGAAGGTTCTTACATGGATCAAGTGCTGTTACTGTTTCTTTGTTTCATGCAAAGCAATTAATAATCATGTTAGCAAATGTTATTCAGACATTAAAACATGTAAGATGGACACATTTCTGACAGGGAAGACACAAGATAACACATCGGATGAGCCGACGCAGCAGACAAACAGTAAAAGTAGCCAAGATTTAACTTTTTTCATTTGCGCAGAAACTGATATGAAGCTGAAAGCAACATGTACGTCATGCTCTAGATAAAGTAACATTCAGCTTAATATATTTATATCCTTGGCCTTAAGTCTACTGCTAAATTTATGATTATTTTTGTAATCTGCTGATTATTTTCTCAAATAATAGATTCATTGTTTTGTCTATAAAAAAAAGTCCAGTTTTGTCGGCTCAATGGTCCAAAAGATTTTACTTTCATGTATGAAACAAAAGCTTCAAATAATCACATTTAAGAAGCTGCAACCAGCAATTGTGGGGCTTTTTTGCTCATAAATTTCAACAAATACTTATTGGATTATTTGCTGGTTAACCTTCTAATCGATTAATCAACATGTTGTTGCAGCTTTATACCCAGCAGTTATCTTGTACTATGAGTCAGTCATTGTATTCGTACTTTAAATTGCAGTTGTGCAGTTAGACTTGCAAAGTGAAAAGGTAAACGTATGTCACCTCAGTGGTCGAACGTCACTAAAGCTGGCTGTATTGTACTGGTATGGTTACTGGGTGCATCCATGTGTTGTTTTCCATGAATAAAAACAAGGATCTTTGCTCTGTTTTTTTTTTTTTTTTAAAGGGCTTTTTCGACATCGCTGTAGACAACTTATACGCAGAGCCTGCTGTTCTTCAGTGGATCAGAGAAAACATTCCAGAGTGGAAAAACGGTATCATCGTGTCTCCGGATGCAGGTGGAGCAAAACGGTAAGATAACAGGGACTCGAGTTAAAGGCCACTACATACTTAACTGACGTCTTACATACAGAAATCCGAATAACTTGCGTTAAATCTGGCCGGTTTGCAGACATTTTTAAGACAAGGTCCGGTGTATAAATACAATAAAAGTGTGGTAATCAACTTGTTAAACGTTCTAATGTGTACTTCTTCTTCTTCTCCTCTGTCCAGCGTGACGTCCATTGCAGACCGTCTGAACGTAGACTTTGCTCTCATCCACAAAGAGAGGAAGAAGGCCAACGAGGTGGACCGCATGGTGCTGGTTGGTGACGTCAAGGACCGGGTGGCCATTTTGGTGGATGACATGGCCGACACCTGCGGCACCATTTGCCACGCTGCCGACAAGTCAGTATCCTAGTAGTCATATTTATTCTGTCTGTCAGTCAATATGTTGAATCTCTAAAGTGCGACGGAGAAACTGAAACTGGATTCAAGGATGTGGTAACTCCATTATATTGACATTAAACTGATACGGTGCCAATTCAAGTGTTGCAACACACGTTTGTGTAACACCTTTGATCCATTAAATGAATCACCTCATCATGAAAACCTCAAAGACTTGTGAAGGTAGAAGTAGATTAAATTAAACCTTTCTTCACTTGGCCTCTAGGCTGATCGATGCCGGAGCAGTAAAAGTCTACGCCATCCTCACGCACGGCATTTTCTCCGGTCCAGCCATCTCTCGTATCAACAACGCCCCGTTCGAGGCTGTGGTGGTAACCAACACCATCCCACAGGAAGAGAAGATGAAGGCGTGCCCAAAAATACAGGTGCACATTAACACACAAACACACTCAGATTCTGCCCATGACTGTATGGCATTAGCCTTCTGAACGTAATGCTTCTTTTCATCAATGATTAATCTGCTGGTTATTTTCTTGATATATTGATTCATCGTTTGTCTATGAAATGTCAGATAATAGAGAAAAATGCCCTTCATTTCTTATAGACCATAGTAACATCTTCAAATGACTTGTTTTGCCCAAAGGAGTCCAAAATCCAAATAAATGTAGTTTATTATCATGTATGACACAGAAAAGTTACAAATCCTAACATCAAAAAAGCTGCAACCAGCAAATACTTTATATTATTTCTTTAAAAAAAGATGACTAAAATAGTTGATCTGTTGATCAACTATTCAATTAATCGACTAACTGTTGCAGCTCTACCTAAAATATTTCAAAATGTACTCTACAATATAGCTGTGTGTTTGCTTAGTTTACCCACAGACACATAAATGACATCTAATCTTGTATAGAGTACACATTGTCACAACTTCTGTGGCCAATAACATGTGATCCGAAATCAAACTCTTGTGCGTCAATAGTTGCACAATAGTAAAAGATAAACTGTAAGTTAAACTGATTGAACATGGTCAAACATACACACATGGGTATTTGTAGTTTGTCTCGAATAATCAATTATATTCTCAAGCCTGCTGTACAGTTGTGGTCAAAAGTCAATGTACACTTGTGAGGAAAATGTATGTCATGGCAGTCTTGAGTTTCCAATGATTTCTACAGCTCTTATTTTTATGTGTTTTCTGTGTTGTCAAAAACACATTAATGCATTTTGGTTCCTTTATAAGTTTATTAGAGGTCTCCTGGAAATATGACAATCAGCTGGGTCAGAAATAAACACACAGCAACTTGAATTATCTATTTTGGTGGATGTAAAATGTTGTGTCAGTCAAATTTCCTTTGCGGCATTGGCCTTTTGACATCCTGTGAGTGATTATGGTTGCCTACAGCTGCTGACTTCTCTGAGCCCATTTGAATAGGGCTCGTTTGATACACTCATCAGCCACAAACGCTACAATGGGAAAGTCTAAGGAGCTCAGCACGGATCTGAAAAAGCGGATTATTGACTTGAACAAGTCAGGGAAATCACTTGGAACCATTTCAAAGCAACTACAGGTCCCAAGATCAAGAAAACGGAAGCTATCACCTGCTGTGGAGAGAGAATTAGTCAGGAGGGTCAAGAGTCAACCAAGAACCACCTAAAAACAGCTCTGCAATGAATTAGAAGCTGCTGGAACACAAATGTCAGTGTCCATAGTCAAGCATGTGTGGCCGAGAGGCTACAGTGCAAGAAGGAAGCCCTTGTTCCAGAAGCAGCACCTTAAGGCGCGACTGAAGTTTGCTGCTGATCACATGGACAAAGAAAAGACCTTCTGGGGGAAAGTCCTGTTGTCAGATGAAACAAAAATTGAGCTATTTGTCCTTAATGACCAAAAATATGTTTGGAGAAGAAAATGCGAGGCCTTTAACCGCAAGAACACCATACCCACTGTTGGTGGTAGTATTATGCTCTAGGGCTGTTTGCTGCTAGTGGAAGTGGTGCTTTCCAGAAAGTAAATGGGAGAATGAAAAAGGAGGATTACCTCCAAATTCTTAAGGAAAACTTAAAATCATCAGCCAGAAGGTCGGGTCTTGGATACAGTTGGGTGTTCCACAGGACAGTGACCCCAAACACACATCAAAGGTGGTAAATGAATGGCTAGAATAAAGGTTTTAGAACGGCCTTCCCAAAGTCCTGACTTAATCTCCATCAAGAACACGTGGACTTGACAAGAATTGAGTCCATGTCAGAAAGCCAGCAAATTTAGTTGAAATGCACCAATTCTGTCAAGAGGAGTGGTCAAAGATTTAACCAGAAGCTTGTGGATGGCTCCCAAAAGCACCTAATTGAAGTGACAATGACCAAGTGACATTTAACCAAATATTAGCGTTACTGTACGTTAATTTTTGACCCAGCAGATTTGGTCACATTTGCACAAGACCCATAATAAATTCATAAAAGAGCCAAAATGCACAAATGTTTTTTTTGTGACAAATAAGTATGTGGTCCTGCCACGACATACATGTTCTTCACAAGTGTATCTAAACTTTGGACCATAACTGTATGTACAATTAAATTGAAAGTAGTAATGATGACAATAGTGACATCAAGTGGTTTAACTACAGTATGTAGTCAGGTCAAATGCAACTCCCCTTTAATGACATTAAAATTAAAATATTTGTGGTCACATCTGATCTTCCGTATTTGTGGTGTAAAAAAGTTGCGCTTCCTCTTGGTTTCCTCACATGCCGGACTTGTTTTTCTCCCCTAGGTCATCGACATCTCCATGATCCTGGCGGAGGCGATCAGGAGAACCCACAACGGCGAGTCAGTGTCCTACCTCTTCAGCCACGTACCCTTGTAAAAAAACGAGAGGGGGGGTGGCCCTCTTCCCCCTCCTCTGTCAGGCCTCGTCGGCTGCCACTTTTGGCCACACATCCTCCAGAAAGGCTGGAAAGGACCGAGTGTTGTTTTTTTTTTTTTTTTTTTTTTTGGCCAAACCACATGACTTTTTAAAGGTCATTGCCCACACATTGTCTTTGACATTCTCACCCAGGAGACAGAGCGAAATATCACTTCCTTCTCTGAAGACCAAGTTTGTATTTATGAGTATCTCTTTTTTTTTTCCCGTTTATTATTTTCTCTTGTTTCAGTTGCAGTTTTGCCAACCTTGAACCCTAGAGGCATGGCCTTCACTTTAACCAAAGGGTCCATAATGTATTATTTGTACCTCATATTGACTTCACTTTAAATGAAGCATTCCACGATGTCATGTGATTTTGAAAAATTTTGGCCCTTTCTGCTTCACAAAGAAATGAAAAGTTAAAGGCATACTATGTAGGATTTGTCAGTTGCTGTTTGTAAACACAGCATTCAAAGTTGGCCCCTCCTCCCTGGCACAACGACACCAGAGCGAGAGAGAGAGAGCAGAAGCTGTCACCCAAGGTAGGGTGAATGAAGAGAGGGAGCTCAAAGTACTCAATCAAATAAATAAATAAAATTTTTGATCGTTTCATGACGGTTACATTCTAGAGCACAAATAAACACGCCCACACCTCCGCACAACCCTGCAGGTAGGTGCCGGATTTTGCGCAGTGCATGTTTCATCTTGTCTGCTGTGGCCTCTCTGCTCTGCGCGCATGTGTGTGTGTGTGTAGCTCAGCCCCGCCCTCAGTCAAACAGACACAGACCTGTTCTCTTCATACATCCATGACACAGACAGAGAGCAGAGGTGAGAGACAGAAATCACACCCTGCACACTGTTATTGGCTGGTGGGGGCTACACACCCGCTAACACCCAGAAGCATTCCAAACACAACAAAATAATAAGAAAATGCAGGCAGATGGCCGGTTGCTGCAGATAAATACACCACCACACACTAGTGGGTCGTAAGTGATGATAGAGAGCAGTTATTTTTGTATGACTCTATACAATGTTTTTTAGGAAAATCCTGCATAATATGCCTTTAAAATGTGAAAAGGTGCACCTTCCCTCCTTCAACATGTTTGCTTTAACAGCTGCTAAAAGTATTAAAATAATATAGTTCATGCCTAACCCTTATTTAGCTAATCCTATATTGATTGTAATAATAATTTTTGCTTTGTGCTATCATCAGGCCCCAGACAGTAGTTTAAAAGTTGCACCACAAATCTAATCATGTCCAGACATAAATAGGAGGCTAAGAGAGATTAGACTTGAACACACTGAGTCACTCACCTGCCAAATGTGCTGATGCATCCTAGAGCTGCGACGTAATTTCTCTCAATAATAAGCTACTGTGATTGTAATGACAGCCTTCTCCTTCAATATTTTTAATTGCGCTAAAAAATAAAAAAAAATTAAAAAAATCTAACATTTTGTGACAACTTTCCACACTCTCAGACTGGTCAGTTGTTGATTAAAAGTGTCTAGTACGAGGTGTAGTGGGTGCTTTACCCACTTTTCAAAAGGTCACGAATACTCATTGAGCCCAAAGCTTGGTTATAGTGTTAAGAATTTAATCGTGACTTCAGTTGAAGTCATGAGAAAAAAAAAAAAAAGGGGTTAATTGTCACAGCTGTTAATGGGTCACTTTTGTTTGAATGAGGCAGGTTTCACTATTTGCCTCTAGGTGGATAAAACAGTTGGTGGAAAAGTGTGATTAATTTTTTTTTTAATATGTAACACTTCAAGCTGTTTGTTTGACAATAAAGCTTTGACAATGGCTTACAGATACACTGTCCTGCTTGTCTTTGATTTCCACTTCACTAGTGTGTGTGTGTGTGTATATAGAATAGAAATACATAAAATGTACAGTTTAACTCATTTGGGTGGCTGCTGAAGCCCTGATTTAACACACAGTAATGAATTTGAGCTGGAGGGGTCATTACTGAACTTGGTTAATAGCAGTTTGACAAAAAAAATCCAACATGGTTGGAAGCTCTGGAAAATTACCAGCAAGTTGTTCTTGTACCTAAAAGTTAAAGACCCCGTCCATGTTTTAAGACATAAAAATCCTCTGAATATTAAAAAATACACATGAAAAAATCCATTCTCAGAGTTTGAGGCCTCATCTTCTACATCATACTTGTGTAAGTTGCATATTAGACCACAATTGGCTACTAAACTAAACTACTTGTGATGTCACAAATCATGCTCAGCTGTGCACACCTTTAACTCAGATTTAAGGTGAGCACAGGAACTTTCCCCTTTCAGCAGACAAATGTGAAAACAACCTTTTAGTGTTAAACTTTGTACAGACATCATTCTGTACAGTGAAGCTCAAACACCCAACTGAAATAAATATCAACAAAACATATTTTTGAATGGAGGGAGGACTTCGAACTTGTATTTTTACTTGATGAATTGTAATGATCCACAAAGATGCTCAGTGTGTCACTGCAGAGAAGCTGATATTGACTCATGAGGTGGTCAAATGCCGGGGTCAGCTGCACAACACCCCACTTAAGGTTAGTCTTACACTTAACATCAGATACTTGCAAATTTACATCCTTGAACTGAGAACTTCTGTTTGGTAAAAAGCCAGAAAGATTATATAGTTGCATAAATATATCTTAAAGCTAATATCATATACTCTTGTAGCTTAATCTGTTAATTAATGCACACTGTAGGTCTTGGATCTACTGTGAAGTGAAGGGAGTGATTCATAATATGACACCGCCACCAGGGGGAACCCAGTCTACATAAATGTACCACAGACAAAAGTAATGAGAATTAATGTGCTGTTGAATTTGCAAGAGTCGTTTTCAGCTTGAATACAGTTCAACTAATGATACTTTGATGTAAAACAGCTGCAGTGATGTTGAACTGAAGTGTATATAAACCATGTGGACATATTGCAGTGATAAAATAACAGATGGAGTGTAGCATTCTGCGCCACATGGCCTACAATCAAACACAGACGCAAAATAAAACCATATATTTACAGTTATTTGCTCTGGGAACTACTATAAGGTGGCTTTTGAGGGGTTTTCAGTGTTTGGTTTCAGTATGAGAGGATGGAGTGTTTGTGCTTCTCCAGCAGGGGGATACGGAGGCTGGGAACTGGTGGTGGTGATGTCAGATGTCATTAGCATATTTCTGACTATATCTAATGCTTGCGCAAAGACGCACCACTACTGCTGCAACGCACTGACCAGAGAACTTCCACTCATCAGACCACACCTCGGTAAGCTCTATTCAGATAATATAACTCATTCTTTATGCTTTATTGTCTGCAGCTTTAAGAGGAAAAAACTGTAATAGAAATATGAGAAATGTGATCAAGGCGCAGAGGAGGGATGTTGTGCCAAATACATGAGCAAGGACAAAAAGATTAGATAATAGGTTTCTTTAATGAGTGTTATTTTATTGTAATAACCGAGAGGAGGGTGAGATATGACAGTAGGGCATGCATGGCTGGCATGTCTTTTGTCTTAGGCGCACACATGTATGCATATCAACCCGTTTCCTTTGTTGTCGTTTGTGGTCGAGTATGCGCCTGGTTCCGTTATTAAAATGATGGCTTAAGGCGTCCTCGGCGCTTTATGTGTGTGTATGAGCACGCAGGGTGGGTTTGTATGAGTAGACTTTTTTTGGAAAAATTTGGAGTTGAACTCAGATGTTTAAGAGCGAGATGATTGAGCAAAAAAAATGCCAATCTGGGCGGTGGTTCCTTCAGATTGCGCCCCAAGGGGAGAAGTAGGCTACGTGACAAGTGAATTTGCGGATGTTGCACAGCGTCCATGTGGAAAGCCCCTGCGTGGACACACATGAATCGAGATTTTACCTCTAGATTCAATAGATATAATCATTTTTATTATTTAAAGGTTGTTTTTAGAAGAATATCAGCACACACGCAGGCATTCATTTTCTATTTCTCTCGTTTTTTTTTTTTGTTTTTTTTTTAATGCCTTTCTCTCGGTCTGCCCAGCATGGGAACTCCTATTGTTATGTAAATATCTGGTTGGACTGGCTTCATTGTCTGCAGCAGCCTGTCCCTTGTGTGCAACATCCCGGGCAGCGTGTTGGATAACGGGGATGGATGGCAGGCAAATCACGCCGGACAGAGCCGCAGGCGAACAAAAGAAGGCGGACGCGCACATTAGAGAGAAAAGTAGTCTGCGGTTGCGCATGTAGTTAAAAGATTTTTTGGCCGCTGAGATTTAGGCAACGCCCTTCGACTGCTAAAAAAAAAGTGCTCTTGTGGTTTTTGTTCCTTTTTTGTAAGAGATATTTTTACAGTAATATTCTCGTAAAAGCGCACAGGTGACGCATAAGCACCTGTAGTTTGCGCATTAATACCTTTTGAGCTCTAACGTGATCAGTGGTGCAATTATAAGAGTGGAACTAGTTATCTGCTGGTTGTCAAACCCTCTCTGATTATTCTCTGTTCTCTCACAGATCAACTGCAATAATGAGCGACAAGCCCGATATCTCAGAGGTGACCAGCTTCGACAAGAGCAAGCTGAAGAAGACAGAGACGCAGGAGAAGAATCCCCTGCCTTCAAAAGAAAGTAAGGACTCAAATTCCTGCAGCTGAAAGGAAGTGTGTGTGTGTGTGTGTGTGTGGGAGGAGGGTGGGGGATTATTACATCATATTTTTCTTCATTTTTATCCAGTTTTTCAGTGGGAATCTCATATCTCCTCTCCTCTTTTTTCCCTCTCCACAGCCATCGAACAGGAGAAGGCTGCGACGTCGTGAAGCCCCTTCCTCACGTCATGCACTGTACACCCCCACCCCCCCTCCCCCCCCACCCACCCGCCCCTGCATTGCCTTGTTTTCAGTCACTTCTTTTAGCTGTATAACTTTGTAACCGAAATTATGAAACGACAACAATAACCAAGCTGCACAGTCCGCGGACGACAGATGATGCCTTCGTCAGGGCAGTCGGCCCCCCTGTCCCCTCAGCAAATACCACCTTAAAGCACCTCGGTGTGAGGCGTTCGTCTTGCTTTTGGGGTGATGAGGAAGATTTGTCTGAGGCGGAGGGAGGGTGGACTGCAGAAGACGGTCCCAGAGGCGCACCTCTCCTCTCAAGCACCACCATAACATCGGCGTGCAAGCAGAGAGGCATAAGGGACGGGGCGTGGCTTGCGTCCCAGGAAGCTCATCATCGTCTCACAACCACCACCGACACCCAACTTCCTGCGTGGCTGCTTTTGCGCCAAAGCTGAGGCGTCAAGCTTTTTCTTGTTTTTTATTGTTTTTTCGTCTTCTAATTTTCGGAAATGCACAACTTTGTTTGTACGCTGGCCAAATTGTAAATGCCCCAAAAATTGATACTGTTGACTGTCACAGTCTTTTTTCTTTTGTATGTACACAAGGATAAAAAAAAAAAAGTGTAACGGATTCCATCTAGATCTGGGAGATACTGAAATGGACCTTTATTAAAGGTTAAATTGTAACGTACTTTGGCCCTTTTGTCAGAGTGATTCGGGATAGCTTTTATGTTGCAATCTGTCTCTGAATTGTCTCAAATGTGGGGAAAAAAAAAGAAGAAAAAAAAAAATACACCGGCAATTGATTCCATGTGTTTGCTTTCAACCGTAGATCAAAATTCTTTGCAGTTTTGTAAAGTCCCAGCAGTCATGTTAATCTGCCACAAACCATTACCAGAAAAGGAAAACCGTGAAATGTTGTAATAAAAAAGAATTTGTTACTAAGAAGTGTGCTGCGAAGTGTTTCCTCTGGCAATGCCACACACATCCTCAGACATTTATTTATCCACGCTTCACCCAACATCACCGCACCTTTTTATCACACTTTAGAAGCCTCATTTTATCTCCACGTAATATTTGTACAGCTTAATGTTGGTATAGCTAACCCACTTCTCACACTATCTTACGCTCCTCAACTGCCTAACAATCCTTCAGCATTACTTAAAGGATGAGGCTGTGCACTGTTGAAGGGCTTAAACTTCTCCAGAGCAAGCCGTGCAGGGATTTACCAGCACAGGGGATCAATTTTGTATTTGCGTGTGTGTGTGCCAGTGAGGGAGGGGAAATGAAAGCAACTTGTTAGACCACCTGTCATGAAGGTCTTCTCCTGAAGAAGTTGTTAACAGCACTGTCAGCACAAAGCTAGTGATTACTGCAGAGAAAGTAGAGCCATGGGAACAAAAACGGTCCTGCAATCCATAAAAATAGATTCTACTTCCTGAAGAACACAGCAGGGGGACTTTGATCATTTCAGGCATTAGCAAACTAAGCTACAAGCTTTAAGGAACCTTTTAATAGAACGTGCATGCATAACACAGGATGCATTTATCCAGGTTACCCTTTTCTGTAAAGGATTTATAGTAAAAAAAGTAGAAGGAATAAAAGTATTGATGCATGTTTAAGTTACATTGCTCAGCTGGTTTGGTGCACTGGGGAGTGGTGGCTTATGGGACAGCCTGCCCTGACCCAGAATACAAGGTGTAGCCTCAGCAGGAGATTTACTCAGCCCTTCGTCCTAAATTAGCCACCGCCTACAAAGCCTTAATGTCATTAGCATGACATTGCTGACATTTCCTGTAAATGGCATGCATTGTGTGATCAAAAGTGGGACATGACTCACATTTTTAAGCAAGTCAGGTGTATCATTGTGTTTAACCCTTGGGTGTGTTTCCTGTTGCGGATAAACACCGCCATCACCGAGCAATGAGGAGACATTATCGAAGTTGCACGTCTGTCTCTTACCTAGATGATGGTGTGATTTATCTCAGAGCACGTAATAGTCCACAAATCTTATATGTTAGTGTAAGTGGATTGGTGTTAAGTCAGTTGCTCTTAATAAGGCATTAATCTGTGTTGAGGAGGAGGTTAGTGTGCTAGTGCAGGGAGACTAGGCCAAAGCCTTGCAGCGGCCTTGTTCTCATGGGCTGTCCACGTCCTCTCTCAGATGGGATTAACACCTCCCATCTCCCATTTCTCTCTGCCTCTCCTCCGCATGCTGCATGGCTCCACACAGGCCTGCATCAGAGCCTCCTGAGAAAGTGACAGAGGATTTAAGGTGGAGCAGCAGTTGGGGTGGAGTCACTGTCTGCCGCTTTAGGATGCAGAGGAGAAGAGGGGTGGAGGAGGGGGAGAGGAGGGGGTCAGATGTGTAAGCTCGTCGGGATGCTACGCGTGTTCTGCCTGGTAACCCATGGCAACAGCTGCTGCTGAGTCACTTCTTGGGGTTGGGCGGTCGGATGGCTGTTATCCTCTTGGAGGCTTTTTTCTCCCTGGCAAGCACTCCACACCGTCATCAAACCTGTCCTGTCGGTGTGTTTTGAATACTCCAGAGATTATGAACGCAGCACATTCTGCTCTCTTATCTATCTTTAGATGTGTGTGGCCATCTGCCTCCTGCAGCCTCTTGTCTCCTCACTAAAGGCATGTCTTTTAAACTGGCCTCATTAACCGAGGGATTGATTGATTAACGGCCAGGCGAACCTGTGCTATTGTTGAAGCTCCCTTTGCAGGATTGTGGATCTTTGTGCTCTTGAACTTGGTGCTAGCTGACTACTGTAGGTGTGGCTAGTTTTTGGCTACTAGATGGGTTGGACGTTCATGGTTCCCAGACAATGTATCCTGATGACTTTGGTGGTCCCCTGACTCTTCCTCTAGCACCACCCTGAGGGTCATATTTGTGTTTTTGAATGAAATGCCTCAACAACTATTGGATGAATTGCCATGAAATTTGATTCTAAGAAGGTAAACCTGCAAGGTAAACCTCTATGCTAACACCAGCATGTTAGCATAGAGCCGACTGGCAAAGACACACAGTACTGAGTCCGCTGTGGACGGCTTCTACCCACCCGGGGGCTACGTGCGGCATTGTTAGTGAAGCGGGATGTCCCTGCCATTGAGCAAATGTTAACACTTCACCATTAAATTTAATGCACTGAGAAATATCCAGCTTGTCTTCAGCCATCACAGCTGCAGAGAGGGAGCAGCTAAACAGGAAAAACATGTTTGTGAGCATCGTGTTTGTGTCATTATTGCAATTTCCTGTCCAAACCATATCTCTCTAGATTGTTTGTGGCCTCATTGTTGTTGCTGGTTATCTCTGCTGTTGACAGGCCAGTGGTAAAAAAAAAAAAAAAACAGAGAAAGAGACAAGTTAGCTGCACATATGCAGAAGCCCAGCATGTATATATGCCACACTTGTCGCCACTCGTGCAGATTTGATAGTTAGAAGTCATCAGATACAAACGCTCAGCACAGGTGCTTTTTTCATCGACATATGGCAAAGCAATGACAAGCACATGAGGTATGAGCTGCCATGTTATAAGGGTCAGGGGCTGTGTGTGTGTGTGTGTGTGTGTGTGTGTGAGCTCAGAGGATGTGACTTCAGAGTGTAATCTTATACAGCTATCAAAGTGCTCGGGGACTCCCGCATCGTCATATGGATGAAACTAAAGCTGCCTGGATTTCTTAAACTAAGCTGTGGAATTGTTATTGTTAGATGCGGTTAGTGGTTTTTAGTTTATTTTGTGGTGACGCTCATAAAAGGATAGCAGTAGTTAAATAAAGGCAGACCTTGATTATTTTTTTAGGTGCTAGTAACGCATAAATAGCCGTCTATGCAAATCAATAAAGGTAGAATGGAGTCCTGAAGAGACAGAATCATGTGATGTCATGTGATGTTTTTGCTACATGTGCTACCTTCATTTTACCTGTTACAAGTGTTAGGGGATTTCCTACTTTGTGATTCTTCCTGCTATATATTTTTATAGAGGGAGGTTTCTGTGTTTCTTGTCTGATGTGAATCTTTGAATCCCTTTCAGATATTTACTGTGATAAAAAAGCCACGCGACCAAACCTGGCATGAAGCATAGCAGAACTAAAACTGAGAAGTGTGCTCGTCTGTGCAGATCTTCACATACTAACTACATGCATTATAACACAGGCCTCAAAATGTTTCAACAGTGCTTCCTTTTTGCGCAATGTGTTTGTAGATAAGTGCTGTTCTGCATCCAGACCTTGATCAGGGAAGCAGGAACTAACTTTTTATAGCACAATTCTGAACAAAGACACAAAGCGCTGCAAAACACACAAACACACACACACACACACTAGCCAACACTTAGGACAGAGTAGACATGCACTGCTGGTTACAGGAAGCACCAAAAAAAAAGCTCGAAACCCCCCACACCACCTGATATATCAATGCTAGCTCTCTGTCTCTCTCTCATTGCATAAATGGAAATTACAACAGATCCGGTGGATTTGCAAATGTCCGTTAAATAGTTCTATTACAGCCAATTACACCATCAAACTGATGCATAAAACACACAGCCGGCTGGTTAAGAGTCAATGGGAAAGAGAGCGGGCGTGGTCCGACATTATAGACAGCAGCAGCATTTTTCAGCAGCAGCAGGCTGAGCTGAGGGTCTATAGCTTGGGTTGATTATCCCAGACATGCCCTATTACTCTGGCCCCAGGTGGGGCCCCGATCAATGGCATCTAAATGGTGTTGACATTCCCCATCGTTTGTAAATGCATTAGCCAAAGCATTGCACAGAATCAATGCAGCTGCACAGACAGCAGAGCTACAGCTCAGCACATCACAGTGTGTCAGATCGAGTCATTGTGACTTGATGAGGTGGTCCTGAAAATATCCACTCTGAGGTGTGAACAAAGGAGTGTGTGTGTGTGTGTGTGTGACTCGCACTTCTGCAACAATGCTCACATGTAGCGTGCATGTGTGCATGAAGGGAACGCATGATCCAGTTAAGAGATGCGCCTCACTTTTCATCTGAGTCACCTTGGTGTAAACACAGAGCAGCTCTCAGTGGCTGCTCTCCTGAGGGCTTATACAGAGCGACAGCTTTGACATTTCCTCTGAGCAGAGAGGCTGTGGCCGCCGTGCTGCAGACGAGACGCTCCCCCCCCCACCCCCCACCCACCCACCCACCTTCTCCCCTCCCTCCCACCCCCTCCTCGCCGCAGGCACAGATCTGGGCCACTCTCTGCATCTCTTCTTCCTCCTCACAAGAGATGGTGTTGTTGCTGCAGACACCTGACACTTTTGGTTTCTCTTTTACAAAACACCATAAAGAGAAATTCTCTGCAGGTACATTAATGATTTTTCTTCCGGCCTGTACAGTGTCTGTGCAGTACCACAACCCTTTGACTGCTATATTTGTACCACTTTCCATGTTGCTGTTTGATTTTTTCATGGAGTGGAAGATGTCCAGTCCATCCACAAATACATTAAGGATGTTGCATATTTTTTTTAATTTGAAAAATGCAAGGAAATCTAAAATATAATCAGTGAACACCTTCCAACCAGACTCATTTCCTGATCCTCAAGTAAATGTTTTTTAGTTTTACTGTAAGCTGTGCAGCATCTCTAAAAATGCAAACTTCTCCTTTTCACATCTCTCAAATTAAAAGTCACACGCTTCTTTGGATGAACTAAAAGGACTTAAATATTCTCATCCAAACCAGAATAAACAGGAAATGACTCTTGCAAATATTGCACATTTCAGAACAGAATGAAGCAAGGACTGTTTATGAGCACCGTTATTGGATCATATAATCAATTAATTCTTACTTGGGCTAGACCATTTTGATGTAAAAAGTCTGCGAAACACAGAATAAACCTGGAACTGTAATCGGTGAAACCAGACCGCCTTTTAAGAATCTTTTTCAGTTTGATCCAAGTCAAAACTCAGCAGATCAACCTGGAAAGATTGTAGCGCCATGAGACTCTCCAAGGCCAGGTTGCTCTCCGGAAGAATGTTGATCGTGAGCGTTAATTACCCTGCCAGTCCCAGGAGAGCGCTGCTTAATTACTGCCCCCTTGTTAATAACAAGCTTAGTCATGTCATGTCCTTATTTGAGTTTGATTAATCAGCATGAGACCAATATGCAGCAGCACAGAGCAGAGGGTCAAGGAAACCTTTAAAAAAGAGATTCAGTCTTTTGTGTTGGTGAGCGTCCACCCAACTTAAGTGTCCACTCCTTAAAAGCTCTTAGTGCACTGTTTTGTAATTTAACCTCTGACCTCTTTGGGGGAGGAGAGCAAGAGGATTGTCTTACAGGTAATCAATAACACAACATATTAGCATTATTAAAATGATGGTGGACGGGCTGATGGATTCTCTGCAGTTCTCTCCCTGCCTTGCCCCTTGTTACCAGCTCTGTTTTTTATGGGTGGAATATGTAGGTGAAGCTTTTGATTTATTAGTCGATCTATGGTAATGAGGAAGGAGACCATTGATAGAAGCGGTCGACATTAGTTTCCTTGGCAGGGTGTTTCACCTTTGAGGCTGAAGGATGCACAAACATGCACAGGTATCATTCGAGGACGTCCATCTGGCTGCTTCTTTTATACTTCTGTTGTCTCTCGGTTCAAAATGGGTTGCTGATTTTAGCGATGTGTACCTGTTGGTTACCCATGTCTGCGTATACCAGGAGAAATGTTTCTGTGTATTTTCACAGAATTATAATTCCAGTCTTAAGGACAGGGATCCAGTAAATCTTGAATTTTTGTGTTAATTATTTTCTTTTATATCTGCTTAGTTACCCATTCTTCTTCTATTACACACAAATTATGGGTCCACAGCTGAAATCACACCTTGGATGCTGAAGTTACCACCTCTAGGTGATCAGGACATCGAAGGTGGTTGTTTTGACTGTTAAACTGAAGCTAACATGATGACCTGAATGCCTTTGTGCAGTTTTTAGGTTTTATATGTAGATTAATTTTTTGGGTGGTCTGCTACCTTTATGCTTAGATCCAGCTAAAAAACACTAATGGATGGAGGGATAAAATTCCACATAAGTTTCAACTAATGCGCCTCAGCTTACAGAACCAGTGGATCACACTCATTTATTACTTTTTTCACAGTATTCTTGCCTCTGCAGCTCTACACACCCAGGTGAAAAGCCCAAGGCCATCCTTTTAGCTCACAGTGTTTGTGTTGCAACAAACGTTGATTGATGATTCCGTTTTTGGAGAGGCGCCCAAAACTTCACGCTGTCCTGACTCGAGTTGTGGGCGACTGCATGTGCCCTTACTGTATTTGCCTCATGCTGCTGCTTTCAAACCAGGAATGAAAGGTTTCTCTCAGTGGAGGTGCAAATTAGTCAGTTTGTGTCTGTATTATCAAGGTGGAGTCATACTGATAATTTAATCTGTCTCTCCTTGTCTGTCTTACACTACCTCCTTGAGTATTCAAAAAAATATCTAATTATGATTATTCTGATTGATATTGCAATTATGATATGATAATCCTAACATCATTACAGTCATTATTACAAACATGAGTAACAGAGAAACACGTTAAATGTGCTTTTTTCTGTCTATCAGTTCATTATCTTTGTTTTGAGGCCTCAGGGTTAATAGCATGCTCATACTGCGCCGCTCAAGAAAGACTGCCTCATCTCATTTTCCTCTTGAGGGTGTCCATCAAAGCCTCTTCATGCTGTTACATCATATGGAGTATGTGGCATGAGACTCGCGGAGTTGCTCAAACAATATTGCTCAAAGGCCTCATTACGCAACACCTCGCTGGGGTCTGAAATGCGCTACAATACTATCACCATAGGCTTTAATGAGTCATGTACAGGCACGTAGACGGATGGAGCTCGAGGGACTTTAACCCAGTCGTATATTAAATATGTTTTAACGGAGCGATTTGACACACACACGCCGACACCCACAGCTGTGATTGAATCTCAGACGCCACACCCGTAATCCACTTAACCTCAAAGTTGTTTGACATGGTGTTTATTTTTTATTTCCCGTCGGTGAGGTCAGTCCAGTGGCGATAACGCCTGCTGGCATGGTGGTGAGTCATGCTGGGCCAAGGTCAGCTTGGAAATGTGTCAACAACAGCAAAAGCAGCACACTTACAGTGGAAAGTAAGACAACAAGGAAGCTGGACTCCTGCCATCGTACAAGGAGCATTAGACCTAATTGTGTCAACATATCCATAAAGGTGGTTATTTATTATTACAGTTTATGACAGTTAACCCCCAGAAACAGGAAAATCAGCTGTTCAGTTTGTTGTTATGGGACTAAACTCCAAAAATAAATTGTGTGTCACATAGATTATGCTGATAGTGTGAAATAAACACATAGATAATGGTGAGTAATGTGTTCTAACCCACAAAGCAGCAGCTGTTGTGGTAATCTGTGGAATAACCACTTCCACTTTTAGCCTTTTTTTGTAGTTTTTGTAACTGATAAACCCATAGTTGAACATTTTGAAAAATATGCTTCTTCGTTTTCTTTCCTAGAGTGAGATGAGAAGATTGATGTCACTCTCAGAGAGAGAGAGAGTGGTATTGATCTTCACGGCTAACTCTTGGAAAGAAAGTGAATTATAGTATTTTCTTTTAAAAGCTTGCCATTTCATGACAAGCTGTGGTTTTATTCACCTAGAAATCTCTGTTCTGTGATAAGAATAGCTCTTTATCTACTGAAAGCAGTCATGGTTGCAGATGTTTGGGTTCAGAGATGGACTGAAATGCGGCATAACTGAGCTGAATACATTAAAGCCACCCTGCTATGTATGTATGAAATGGGATGGCGAGGCTGTTTGGTCCGCTGTGTTGAAAATTGAATAGAAGAGGCAGATTATTACACACACACACACACTGTACACACACCTGCATTCACGCCCACAGACCCCAAACACACACTCATGAATGCCAAAAGATTTTAAAGAGCAAGAATTGGCGGTTTTTCCTCTCGTTAGCAGAAAGTTTTCCCTCATTCTGTGATTTATTGAAGCTTTTACATCTGAGAAACAGGACGATGGGGGCGTGTGCAGTGAAATATAATGATGTCATTGATCTCATGGCTCATATTCTCTCGGCTAACGTCTGAAAGTTGTTAATTCATGAATACATTTGCTTGTTTTAAGCAGCTTTGACCTACACTGGAAGCTGATTCTGCATAATGTCATTATTATAACACACCCGTTTATAGGCCTGGGCACAGTTGCTGGCACAGCACACACACACACACACTTATTTCCTCATTATCACAATGTAAACCAATCCTACAGTAGCAAGTATCCTCTTACAGCTTTGAAAGTTGAAAAGCTTGAAAAGAAGAAGAGGAGGGGGGGGAAACTAAAAGGCATTCCTTTAAATGTATCAGTTTTACTTGTTTTCTTGTTAAACAATAGCAGAGCTGAAATTCTTGGCTCGCGTTTTGTTGAGCTGGAGGTCAGCTGCAGCCTTCGCTGTCAACCATCCAGCGCAGTCAAGGACGTCAACACAGACGTGCAACAACACAAAACTTTTAATTTACCATTCTCCAGGCATGCGAGGAATTCCGAGCCACATGTTGTTTTGTCTCGAGGAAGTCAATACTCTCGTTGAGAATACTCATTTTGGCAAAACACAAATGTTATCGCAAAGAATAGGATGTTGAATATAACCGATTATCACCTCTCAATGACTGAAAACACCATTAAACTTGCTTTTGTTGAAACTTCAAAGACTATAAGGAAGTAGTTTATGTGCCACGAGGCATTTGTGAGGAAAGTTTGATCATAATAGAGAAGTTTTGTGAAGGCGTAGATGTGTTTTGACTAAGAGATCATCCTTCAGCGAGAGTGCTTGTGTTCAGGAATGTTTGTTTGTCAGGAATCCTTGAGAAAGTTGTTGAATCTCTTCAGTCTCCTGGATTGGTGCCTGACCTTTGACCTCACTGGTTGGCAGTGAGTGAATCCAATATCCCAGCAGGGATCAACTGACTATAGGATTTATTATCACCGCAGTATTTCACAAAATTGATTTGGAGTCGATTTCCTTGGCCTCAGCAACCAAACCCACGATAATCTGGATAGATGATTTGTCAGATGTGGTCTCGGTCCAGTTTGATGTTGCCAGAGGTCAGGAGTCAAACCCAAACACGCTATGTTGTCTTCTTTTTCTTCTTTTCAGGATCCTCTGAGGTTTTTACCCCACGTAGAGGAATGAGCCCTGATCACAGCCAAGATCTGCTCAGCTTCCTCAGCCTCCTGAATGTCCCAGCATGCCTTTCCAGTCCTGTTTTTTTTATTTTTTATTTTTTATGAATAAGGCCTTTTGTGTCACTCTCTGTCCAAAAAGGGACGCCTGGCTGGACTTTAATTCATCTCACACTGCATCAGTCACTTCTGCATTTGCTGCTTTTAGTAGCGACGTTGCAGAATTAGTGTGAGTTGTATTTTAAAAAAGCAAAAGAGGTGCAAATCAATTTTAAAAATGTCACAGGATGTCAGAGCTCTAAAATAAATGTAGCTTCTGGTTAAAGGATGATTTTTTTTAGAGCTGATAAGAAGGAGGAAGTTGTACTTCAACATGATTCATGGTGTCAAAGGTTTCGCTCATGTATTTATTTGGGGCACCTGATACTGTAATGACTGTCACATGTCAAAATGATGTCAAACAAATGCCGTGTGAAAGTTATGATAGAGCATATAGAGAAAAAAAATGTAAGCTTATGAATCACTTCATTACATTTTTACCGAAAATAGCAGTCAAATGGTACAAGCAGCAACTGTCATGCTGTCCCCATCATGTGTGGCTCGAGTCAGAGTGGTCTATATGCTGTCTCCATGGCAACAGACATGTGGGCTTACTGCGGATGTGTAGCCTGTCGCAGTTTGGCACTCGCCACTAAACAATAAATGTATCTTACCTAATGTGTTCACTCAAGGAGCGTTAATGCTTCCTCATTAGGCCTGCGGTGTGTGTTGCTCAAAGTGAACTCTGCGTATCGAAGGGGGAAACTAATGTGGAAACTCGTTCTTCAGCAGAAACAAGATGCTGTCTGCTCATTTTGTATGCAAAATGCACAGCCTGCTGTGTTTGTAAAGTCTACACTGCAGTTTAATTTCACCCATTAACACTGGGAATGTGTTCTGTTTTTTTAGGTCGGCTATTTATTGATTTATCAGATCACTAATAAGGATGACTTCACTGTCACAAGCTGCAATCTCTGATGTTTTATTGTGCTTGTAAAGCACAATAAAACTTGACTAGAGAGTGACTCACTGATTGTGTGTGAGTGTTCTGGGTCATCACTCAAACAGTAAAGATAACAAGACCTGATTTATTTACAGTGTACATAGTATTAATCTCAGTTCTGAAAGTAAAGTCGGTGATTATTGTCGGCTGTTTTTGGTGTTGTGGATACATGCAAGTATTTGCTAAAGTAGAGAAAAAGTCTTGTGTTTCTATTAATAGAATAGTTTGGGGTAAATAAACCAGCTTTCAAGGCCTCTGCAGGTTCTGTCCTCCAAAACAAAACCTGCTGGACTAATTTTTGCTGTTGTTGCTGCACAAGGAAGTCAAGGAGCTGATTGCTCTTCCTGTTTTTTTGGGTGCGAGGCTTTGGCTCAGCTGCTCTCCTTTCTGCCAAGTTTCCTCCACCTGAGTGTCAAAGGTGAAACTGCGCTGTTCTGAGCAGGATTAATGAATTATGGAGGTTTTGTGGGCAGAGCTTTTGTTTATAGTGATAGATAGTTCCTATGAAAACAAGCCAAAGGGACAAAATGCGAAGAGGTTATACACCACTGACGAAAAGGAACCAATGAGAAATGAGGATCTGTGTGGCTGCACGCAGACACTGATATTTGAAGCACACATGCTGATGCTGCTCTGCTTTTGCTGCAAATCAGCAAACAGGACAACCCGCAAGCTGTTGTAATTCCCTCGATTGCTCACTTTTAAAGATTTTAGCCGTTGCTGGGTGAATAGAATCCCAGATGCCCGAGTGCCTCACCGTCTTTGCAGGGGGAAACAGCCGGTCTCTGTGTCTTTTTTGTCCGTTGAGGCCCCCCTCCTTACATAAAGGCTTAGGTCAGACGTGTGCCTACATTCCCTCACCCCCCCCCCACCTCCACCGTCAGCTGGACTCCTGCCCAGTTGAGCACCAACTCACCCTCTTTGTGTCCAGTTTTGGCACATGACCCACCCTGGCAACTGGCATTGTGGGCCGAGCTCCAAACGCCACCCACGCCCCTATTGTTCCCTGTGCCCTGTTTTGCCCCCCAAAAAACTCCCTGTGCCCCAGCGTAGGCACGGCGCCAAGACGGGCACAATAATAAATGGCGTCAGTGCTCATGTGTTTAGGAGTGCGCAGAAGCCGCTTCATTGCAGAGCTTCGGCGGGCACGCTTTGGCACAGCGTTGTTGTCGTCTGGATTGTCTCAGCGTGGCAGGATTAAGACAAATTTTCCTTTGAAATCTGCATAATAACATGACAACATGAGAGATCCACATTCATTTACTGTACCACGTCTTAATGATCTTTCTTTTTGTGCTAAAACATGACATCTGCTCTGTATATCATCCACACAAATGACATGTTTTTAAGAGTAGAGATCAGCAGTTGCTGTCGGTGAGCAACCAGGTGTGCAGGATTTTGTTCGAACAAGCCCTTTAGCATATTTTCACACCAACTGTTTGACACTTCAACTCATAAAGTAAGACACCACATAACCGAAACCACTTGAGTCAAAAAGAAGAAGCGACAAAAATCCCAGATATCATCACCGTTTATCACAAACAACAAGAGCTGATGATGCCTGATGAAGCTGAAATCTAGCAGCTCATCTTTCCTGTCCAAAAAAACAGCTGATTTGTTTCAATTACTGATAGGAGACAAATTCTATAATTATTCTTTATTGTGGTATGGATGAACGCAGGTAGCATGTGCGTTAAAAGTGGTGAGCCACATCTGAGAAGGAGTGAAAACCAAGATAAGGGCCTCAAATTCTAACATTGCTCTCATCAGAATGTAAATGTTTAGATTGGCACAGTGGGGGAAAACCGAGTATTCATCCCATCTGTTACACAATAGATTAGCATTACGATGTAGTTCGGACCTCGCTGGACGTAGGCGGGAACAACTGACGTGGGAGGAGAGGGAATGTCAGCCGTGTGAGGCCGAACGAGGACTGGAGCGCCCCCGCCATGCCGGAATAACAAATCCACGAACAAGTGAGATGAAGGTTGGATGATATTTCCCCTAGAGGCTGACATTCCTTTGATAATTATTTTACTCAAAAGCAGCAGAATGAAGCCTAAAAAAAATGTTGTGAGTATGATGATGTGTAAAATGAAACTGGCTCCGCACGCCTGCCAGCTGAGTGTATCCCAAGTTGATCTCCCCCCTGTTTTCATTTGATTAAGAGGGAGTTTTTCTCCTTGCTACGGCTTGTTATGAACATTACTTGGTCCTAAGCTCCAATGGGAAATTTGAGACAAAATAGCAGAGGATTAACATGAGAAACAGAGAGCTAGAGAGAGAGAGAGAGAGAGAGAGAGAGAGAAAGTTGGGTGGGATTGGGGGCGTAAGGAAAGAATCCTCCTCTCCTCCTTCGTCCACCCTCCCCCCAGCTTCTTCTTCTCAGAGGTCAGAGGAGGGTTACTTCTCAGAAACAGGCCCACCCTCGATCCCTCTCTCTCCATAACAAATCTCCCCAAACACAATAGAGCTCGCAGCCCGAAGAGCTACAAGACTTTTCTGCCTGATAAAGCTGGACTGGGTTTCATACAGCTACAGAATGTTGAAAGTGTCTGTGAGGAGTGATATGTGTCGTCTGCTGCCGTAGCTGTTTTTTCTTAGTCTGTGTGAGGTCTCTTTTGTGTCTTAAACAAAACTCACTGTAATAATAATGAGATTTAAGGAGATTTGTTTTGACGCTCACCTGAGTTTAGAGGTCATGTTTCGGTTTAACACCATCGGCTTTGTTTTCCTCATAGATTGTGCCCGAATTCTTGTTAATTCTTTTTTTAAAGACACATATTTTGTTTGCCTGAGTGTTCGACATTCAAAACAATCCTATAGCAAAATGAACACTGAAAGAAATCATCCCCAAAAAGCAGGAAAAGCATTAGCTCAGGAGCTAATGGCACATGCTTGGCTCACTATAAGTCAACGGTGCAAATTTACGTGTCAAAGTACACCGATGTTGATCTCGGCTCAAAAAATTTGCACGGGTTCACTTTGCTTTCGCAAGCTAATCCACTGATCATGGCGGTTCCATTGAATTTAACTGATTGAAGGGCTACAGAAAAACATTAAAACACACTCTGACGTCTTACAAAAAAAAGTTTAACCTAGTTAATTTTTTGGCAAAACACAATAGAATATCCGGTTTTACTGTGTATCAACTTGTTATAAAATCCTGTCCTAGTATTGCAAACCACTGGTTGTGTTGTTCCAAGAACCGGTGAGGCAATAAAAAACCATTCAAGATTTGTTTTCATTTCTTCACCGGTAATTGAAACACACACGCCCCTCTTACATTTTGTAAACACGGGAAACACCTGGCAGACCAGTTTTGAGTCGTATTCTGACAATAGAGCCAAATGTGAGCTCTGGTTCAAGCATGGCTGCTGGATCAGGATCAGATTTGAGTTCAGAATCAGCTGCAGTGTTCTTGTGATGATTCTTCTATTGTAATCAATGCAAACTCGGTATGTAAGCGATGTGTCTGTCTATGCACGTCAGATTTCAGATACTATACGTGTGTGCACATGCATGTACAGTATGCATGCATCTGCATCTTGATCTATCTATGTAATCCAGTGCAGGAACGCAAAGTCCTGCTAATACTCTGGCTTTACCTGAACTGGTGCAGGCTGTAGACAAATCCAGGACCATTGCATAACGCCTGTTGAAGTAATTACCTTCCATTGTTGGGTAAGCGGTTTAAATTACGATCCTTAAATCAAACAAACGAGTTTAAGATAGATGTAAATGCCGCCTCTGAAGTCATGTGTGTCCCGCTGGAGTTAAAAATGATTTGAGAGCTCATTGAAGTCTGTTGACATTGTTACAGTAAGTGGTAACATACAACAAGAGCTGTTATAAACAGCCTCCAGCTAAAGTGGTACGGAAGTCAAACTCTTTAAATGGCAGAATGCATATACGACCATTTACATCACATTTACATTCCACTAAGCTAACAAGGTGATGAGATTAGATAGTGGTCAAGTCAAACCACAAGCTTCCCTACAAGGCACTCTCTGTCAGCTTGTCATCATCTGATACAGAGACAATAGGCTGTTGAAGACTGGCAGCCTCTCACATTCCTACATCCACTGGCCAGATTGCCCCACAGACAACCCATAGCCATTAGAAGCTAATCAATTTGCACAGTGACGGGAACAGCACTGCTAAATGGATTCTCTCTTTTGCACATCTATGTCATATCAGGGCTCGGCTAGGATCGGCAGCAGGAGCGCTCGGGTGCCAGAGGGGTAGAATGGTTTAGATGGATTGCGAGGCCGGGCTCGGAGCCGATAAATAGGACAACTGGTGCTTCTAGCTAGAGTAAAAGCTGCATGTCGGGAAGCTCTCTGCACAGCGACGGCTTACTTTTTTTTCTCTCATTACTCTCAATAGAAGGGACATGCTGATGCATGTTCCTGACAGCCACAAGAGCTTAGGACGCTTTTATGGTTAAGGAGATTTCAACTGTTAGCTTAAGAGCATAATGTTTGAAGTTTTCATGCAAATTGACTGATTCAGAGCTAAACCTGGCCTTAAAGCTAGAGATGAAGTCTTATTGGAATGCAGAATTTGTTGTATGATGTAACTCGAGTGTTTTTGTTTTGGATGTGGCTTCAGTGAGTATTGTTAAGAGATACCAGGCGTATGCTAACTGCTAAATGAACTGAATCAAGAATAGGCATGCGTCTTAATTGGCAACGACTTGCCCAGCACCCACCTGACTGTCTAAGAAAACACACACACACACACACATACTCACACACACTAATCCACACTGACAAGATGCTGATCAGATAGAGGAGAGTGTTGCAATACTTCAGATAGACGTGCAGGTCCTGTCAGGCTCATGCAGTGTGTTTGTGTGTGGAGTCGTCAGGCTGGATCTTATATAACTCATGACAGACAGAGAGACAGACAGTCACACAGATGGGGTTTGAGGCACCTCGAGGCCACACAATCCTATTTTTTTTTTTTTCGCTTCCTGCTGTTGTCAGGGCTTCAGTTGACATGACTTACCTACATTTTAAGCATTTATCTGACACTGTCACCCACTGACATGTTTGCTGACTGGGCAGACGGGAGGTACAAACAAGTTCTAGGGGAAAAAAAGTCCAAGTTAAGAGGAACTACTGTGACTTTGTGGCGATTTTACAGAAGTAGAGGTAAAATCATTGGAGTTCAAATGGATTTAGGAGAATAGTTTTGGAGAATCTGCCTATTTGCTTTCTTGCAGAGAGTGAGAGCATCGATAGCACAATCATTTCTGTATGCTAAACTGGAGAAAGGAGATGGTTAGCTTAGCATAGCATAAAGACTGGAAGCAGGGGTAACAGCTAGCCTGACAAATTAGATGTTAATTAGTGAGCTTAAGAGGTGTTGGGAGGCAGAACGAATAAGCAGGTTTTACAAAACTATATCTTTTAAGTCCATTTTAATTCTTCTACTTTACCTAATTTGTTTAAAAAAAAAAAAAACCAAAGTGTAAAAATGAAACGAGCCAGGCCAGCTGTTTCCCCCTGTTTCCAGTCTTTATGCTAAGCTAATTGCTCAGCCGTAGCCTCATATTTAGCGGACATATCTCTTGGCAAGAAAGCCAATTACACTCTGTGAGGGCTGCAAATTAAAATATAATGAAATAGATACAATCCCTGGTGTCAAAACTGCATCAAATTGTGATTGTCATGTTTATTTTTTGTGTTTGAACTACAGAAGTTATAATCAACCAAAATGTTTAGTTTTAATCTGTGGGAGCCTACAGTATTAAATCTCTTTCCTGCTTTAAATATGTAGTCTGTAATTAACAGTAAATTAAAGTGCTGGAGCCCCACTATTATGTCTGCTTATAGACTCTTAAAACAGGAGGCACATTTTACCCTGTAATTCATTGTCTGTGATTTTGATGCAAACAGAGAATCTGACAGCTAAACATGAGTTTAACATCATTTAAACAACTGCCACAAAGCTTATTTTCCATCTTAACACAAAGTTAAGTAAGTCACGGTTCAGTATGTGCTGCAAAGTGATTAACACAATACCTTCAGTGTGACATGTTTACAGCTTCTCATTCAGCAGGTTGAAATCTGTTAATAAAGCAGATATACGTGAGCCGGAGTGGAGAGGAATTGAAAACCTGTGGTTAAAGTGCGAGAGGAAAGGTCAAAGGAAAGAGGATCTCCTCGGTCACAAAAGGAGATCAACCTGTTTTCACAAGATCTGGTGCAGGGTTGGGGATGTTGGTTTTTGTTTGCTAGGCCTGGGTTGCATTTTCAAAACCACTGTGTAAACTTCCTCTAAAATTTAAATGATACTCTGATCTGGTTTGGATTTAAAAAGAATAACAACTTGGTAAAAAGTAAAAGCAGGTGCATATTTTAGGGCATTTCTTGCTAATACGTACGTACCTTTACTAAGTAGGTTTTTCATGCAGGACTTTTACTTATAATGGAGTATTTTTACATTACTGTGTTGGTACTTTTACATAAGTAAAGGATTTGAGTATATCTGCCACCACTGTCCCATAGCGTCATTGCTAAAAATACACGGGTACTGATGATGAGTCATTTTTTCATTCCTGAAAGACATAATATTTGAAAATATGTATTTATGTTCCCGACAACCCCTCTGTTATGAAAATATTGACCCAGGATTACCGTCATTTTAATAAACATACAAAGGAAGCAGTGGAGAATGAACTTCACCACATGAACAGATTGCAGACTTAAATAAGACTCTCCATTTATCAACACTGCGTTGTCATGGAAATGGACGTCGGGGCCAAAAAGGGAGCAGATGGCTCGAGAAATCGATGGCTCTGACTCAAACTAGCTGATCCACTGATTTGCTTCAGACCCAGGGGGAGAGTGTTTGTGCTCGCTCTCAGCTTGTGTTTCACCAGTCGTGTGTGGGTGTGTGTTTTTGCAGTCTAAGATAGGGGACAAACTTGCACAGACCTGCCCCAGTTCAAGTGTTTCTTGTCTCCTGTTTTGGCTCTGACAAGTCAGAAATTCCCAGTAATGTCAAGGGTGCTGGCAAGACTTAAGCTTTAAAGGACGGGTTCACAATTCAAGTCTGCCTTAAAACAAAAGTCCTAAATGAACATTTAAATAGGTTTTTCTTGCTATAATCCTTCCTCCTCTTCATACTGGCCATTAGAAGATGCCTTCATAATACAATATAAGTGATAGGGGCCAAAATCCAGTCCTCCTTTTGTGCAAAAATGTATTTAAAGGTTTATCTGAAGCTAATATGAAGCTTCAGCTGTCCAAATTTGTCAAATCAAGTGATCAAAATGACCATTTTCCTCTTTTTAAATATAGAAAAATATGCATTATAGCTGTATTATTTTAGTTTTTCCTTCAACAAAAATTGAGGAGAATTCAATTTCAGTTGGATTTTTAAGTTATCAAGAAGCCTCTTAACTTTTAGAGTTACCTGTCTAATGAAATCTAGCAAACTAATCAAGTGTCTTCGACTAAAATGGTTTTTAAAATGGTTTCCCAGTCTTGTATATACTGTATATGTATGCAGTTTGTTCTGAAATGTCCATGTGCTGATTCTGCTTGTTTTTCCTTTCTGTTCTGTTTATTATTTCACTTTGAAAACAGGTGCACAAATAAAGATTAATCTCATTGTTGTCATCCCACAGCCCTGCCACTGTATTAATATGAGTATTAATATCAATAGAGCCCCGTGAGACTGAGTAAACACACAGTCCGCCCTTAATGCAACTTTCCAATATTACCCATAATCCACTGGGATGTATCTGTACAGACCGGGCCAGTTGTCATGCTTAGAAGCAGCCAATCAGACCTTGTTTTATGTAATCCCTGCATCCATCTAGCGGCACGATGGAGGCAGACATTGTGGAGGAGTGGTTTGCATGTGGGTTGCGTGCGCGCACACATACACACACACATACACACACACACACACACACACACACACAGAGGTTTACTTAAATCACTTATGGGGAAATTACATAGACTTACATTAATTTCCTGGGGACTTACCTAACCATAACCACTACTGGCCTAACCCTAACCCTAACCCTTAACCACTGACCCAAAAATCCGCATTTTACTAAATGGGGACATTACTTTTGTCTCCAATTGCACAAGCTGTCCTTAATTAACTTGTCTTAAGTCTGGTTTGTGTTCCTGAAAGTGACTTAAGTCATACATACACACACACACACAGATATACACCTATCACACTATCTTTGAAGCCATCTTGAACTAGACTGTTTCCCATTCTGCCTCAAGACACATTTTTCTCTCTCTTTTTCCTTTAGTCTCTCAGTTCTTTTACAAACCTCATCTCACACACACACACACACTCCTCCAGTCCGCCTAGATCCAGCAGTTATAATTGTGAACATTCCTCCTCCCCGAGCCAACGTCTCCTGTTGTGCATTCCTCAGACATTAGACCAGGCCGCTGCAGCAGATGGGAATTACTGTAACCGCTCCTGTTCCACTTATGTCATCACACACATTGTATGTGAATTAAGAGTGACGTATAAATCTCTGGATGTTTGGGATGTTATGAATGACGATTGTGTTTGTTGACTCAGCGAGGTACTGGGCATGTGCGGTATGATGGCATATGTGGAAAGTAACACTCGTGTTTATTACACTGCAGGGGGATTATGGCTGTAAAATAGTTGAACGGATTCCTCTGGCCACAGAATGTGAGGCCAATTTTCCAGCGTAAATCCTTGAATATGTTTACATGTTACTTGAAGGAGGACAGTTATCATGTGGCTTATATTGAGTTCCATTATGTCATTTTTTTTGTGGCTGCACCAAAATGCTAGATCATTTTTTTAACTCTTTTATGTGTTTTCCTGTATTCCTGCATGACGTATTTGGTGTCCCTGGAAACCTTGGCATCAGGACAAGAACTATGAATAAAGTTTTGTATGTTTAAAGAAATTCTTGGCTAATGAGCATGAGGCTCTTTTTGTAATTCTGGACCTGCCAAAAGTGCTCAAGGAGCCACTTGGCACTGTCTCTAAGATGCACTAAGTGTGGCTGCAAGATGTAGACGATGCACACATGAGTTGGAACTGATTTGTCGACATGAATTTTGAATAATTAGTTAAAATAATGGACTCAAACCTGCCCGTGTATGCATTAACTGTATGCAGTTAAACAAAACAACTTGTACTGTGAGATATGTATGAAAAATATTCACCTTTCAGTCAAATGTGACTAATTTCTACCAATTTGAATGCGGTAATATTATTATTATTATGAGGGAAATCAAAAGACTATTTTGTAAAGACAAGAAAAACCTTAAACATTTCTAAAAATTAACTAATTTTTGTCTGTAATCGAGTCCTGAAAGTGATTTTTTTGCTGCCGAGTAAGAGTAATTCAATCTACGTGCTTTTAGAAGATCAAGTTTCATTTTTCTTAATTGTGGCGCAGCGACCTCTGTTGCCCTTTGTTTCTTTCAAAATACAGGAACTAATTTCTGGGACATCCCTTAAAAGTTGATTTCTAATTGAAACAGGAAGAAATATTTTTACTGCACTGGGAAATTTTTTTTCTCTCTCTCTCATTTAAAAAAAAGTTTTTTATTACTGAATTAGATATTTCTGCAATGCATTCACCTCAGAATAAAAAAAACAAACAAACTTAACCGTAAGACATCAGAAAAATCCAGATAGCTTCAACTTAGCTGGTCTGAAAATGGTTTTAACATTCACCACGACAGGAAATGCAGTTAAAAACTACAATGTGCAACATTTTATCTTGAGATAGGAAGTGTGCTGTCATTCCTGCCCTCGTGCCCATCAGTTGATAAAGCCCCCCAACAGTCTCTCTTCATGATGCATTTCCCTTATATTAGCTTTCTTATTGGGCAGTTGGTCCTCTGGATAGCCGTTATGCGGCAGAGAAAGTTTTTCATCTTGTGGCAGCTGAAGTGACTCACCCCTGTGGCCTCTAAACCATCACCCACCTCCCCTCAGCTCCCTTCTGCCCGTTGTTCTTTTTTCCGTCTCTCACTGTACAGTATACACACACCCGTGGCGGGAAAATCCAGGCGTGCCATTGTCTGATTGGGGGGCACCGTTGGCTGCGAACAACAGCCGACCAATAAGAGGACCCCCTGCTGCGACAGCTGTCGTGCTGTTTCACTGATCTGTGGGCATTCCTACTCATTAGCAGCCTTTGTTGTCCATTCTGTGTATGTGTGTGTGTGTGTGTGTGCACATCACTCGCTGATGAATTGACTGTGGCAGGTAAAATAAGAGGAAGAAGATGAATATGCATGAGACTTCCCGGACTGCCAGAAAAAATATGTGTGAGGGCATCTTTGTGACTGAAAACAAGCCGCCTGTTTGTGCACAGCAGGTGCACCGAGCAGCGCCGCAAACTTCTCAACGCCTTCACTGTTTGAAATGTCGCTGCTTTGAGACTCCACCTGGGGGTCAGGGGTCTGTTCTTTTGTTTTCATAGCGTAGGTGTTGATAAAAATGAGCCTTCTTTCCTTTTGGGACATCCATGTGGAGCACACACAAGCAGAAATCTGTCACTCTTACCTCATTTTTTGGTACTTGCCAAGTGCCAGCATGCAACCATATTTGGACACAAATGAGCATGGACCCATTTTCTGTAGGGGAATTTCTCAATCCAAGGCCCTTATCTCTGGCAATTGAAGCTATGATAACAGAGGCTTAAGGCTCTGGGGCATCTTTCGGGGAAGGAGAAAGAGGAAGAATATGAGAAATAAATAATGATAGTTTGTTTTTCACACGGTCAAGTATGCTTTTATCTGCTTCACTTTTTGCAGTGAAGGGGAACCACCATAAAATAGGTTAGATCTTGATAATTTCCTGTTATCAGTTGCTTGGAATGTACCAGAAGAAAGGGTAAACAAGCAGGGAACATTTATTAGAGAAAGTATAAAAGTCTCAGCTGGTTTGTGGAATTACATAGACTCTTTGGTTTTCAGAGCAGGCCCATTGGTTTTCAAGCATGAGGTCAGCTCTAAAGAATGTGGGCCGTCCCTTCCTCTGTTACACTGCAACCAGCCAGATAACCTGCACATTACAAGGACAACATGTTATCACATCAAGAGGGACTTTTTATTTTTTTGTCCTCTCCACATCATTCGGCCCTGAACTGAAGAATCACTGTTTTTTGGTACAGAGAGCAGCCATTGTTTCAGGAATGTGGGAGGGGTGGTGTGTTTATTAAGGTGAGGACAGGCCTGAAAAGTCATCCAGCAGCATCTAACTTTGTGCGTTGCAAAAGGAAAATCGCAACAACAGGATTTCCTTACCACCATCCATGTGTATTATACTCTGTTGTTTTCATATATTCACTTTTTTTTGAACCCTTATTATCTGGATATATCTATTATACATAATACTGTGCATAAAGTATCATAAAACATTTATTTTTCAACAGAAATATGTCACCCTACTTTTTGTGTGTGCTCCATCCAGGCAGGTTTTGCAGAGCAGCTTAATAAGCAGCCAACCAGAAGCCTGCTTGGCACCAAGATGTGGTTGTTTTGTTTTAATTGGCTCATAGACAAAGAGCATGCTTGGCAACCGGAGGGACAAACACTAAGACCAAACACCTTGTAGCTACTGTGTAATTGAGGGAAGTGAAATATTATTTACTCAAAAAGGTTACCAACAAAATGATGCAGCAGCTTTCCAGTTTCTGATGCACAGTCGGTGGTTTCCTCAATTATCAAACGAAGACATCATGTCTGCTTGGAATTAGTATGTAGTCTGGATTTGGGACACGCTGATTCTGTCAGGAATGAGGACTTCAGTTTTATCTCTGAGAGGTGGCATGGTTGTGAAGTGATTAGTCCTCATAGCAAAAAGGTCCTGGGCCTTTCTGTCTGAGGGTGTAGAGTTCGTTTGCTCTGGTCCCAATCAGTGGATGAGTTGGTACACTTGTTATGTTTTCCCATTAGTTTGGTTTCTTTTCACACAAAAAGCTCAAGAAAACCAAAATGCATCACTAAAACCATGTGAGAACATTCACTCTGCTTATTAATCAGATGTGTCTGGGGTGGGAGCAAGAACGTAAACACAAGAAGGACGTCCTGAAGAAGGCCCTCTCACCGAATGTACCTTACTTTGTTTTACTAGTTCAGGTTGGATGACGATTCCCTCTTTGACTAGCTGCCACCAACCGTTGATTTCTCTCATCTGCATCCCAGCATGAAAAACACACCTGGCTCCGGGGGCTGTTTAGCTCTGACTTGTAAAGTATGCCTAGTAGTTGGGTCAGATCAAGGTCGAAGCACTTTCCCACCACAATTAAAACGCTCGAGAGTTTGTTTGGAAGAGGACCAAGACAACTCCCTCATCAGTTGCGGATGTTTTTGGTCTGTGCCCAAGTACGATGGCTGCCTTCATATCTGCCTAAATGAATCATACAAAGGGGAAAAAACGAACCAGAGTCTGATTCAACCAGTCTACATGATTTACTCTCACAGTTCAAAGACATGCAGGTTAGATTATTTGGAGACCATAAATTGCCCTAAATGTGAGTGTGCATATGAGTGGCAACCCTGTAATAGACTGGTGACCTGTCCGAGGTTTACACTTCCTCTTGCACAAGCTGGGATAGATTCATGGGAGATTACATGTGTCGTAATTTAGAAATCTGGTGCACCTACTTTTCTTACAGCGAGCCTCATCATACTTCTACTTTAATGGTGATTTCCTATTTCACAGCATCATATTCTCTCCACAAAAGATAATCATTTTTAAAATTATAACGGATGTATAACTGTGCAGAAACATAAATGTTAAAGAACAGAGTCTGTTGACAGAGAGGAACAGGACGATGAAGAAGGCTCAGATAGAGAACCGAGAGCGACCTCTCTCCTGCCTGAACCACCTCCACTTCTGCATTCGCTCTTGCTGAGGAGGAAGTGTGAGCGCTGACTTCCTGCTGCTCACACAGAGAGAGAGAAGGGAGGAGAGACCTACTGTAACTCCGGTCCTTACCCAGAATCCCTTGCACAAATTCAAGCAGCAGAAAGACAGGAAGTGTGACCCGGGCTTGATAACAGCGGGGGCGGCAATTTCTGAAAACAGCGGGCACGGAGCAGACAAGGAGGTGTCTGTTCTGTTTCCTGTTGGTTGTTTTGTCAGATGTGAGCGGCTGAATGTGTCTTTATGTGTCAAAATGAACTGTTTGTGCTCAGAGGTCTCCACACCAATTCAGTGAGAAACAAAGAAACCTCCACATGAGCTCCTCAGATGAGTGTTTTCGCTGCTTCTTTCTTATCTCTCTGGATTGCTCTAAACCCTTGCGCTCTCCTAACTTGCGCATTAAACAAGAAAAAACAAGAAAATCAAGAATACTAATCATTGTTTACGTGAATTAAAAGACTTCAGGCCTCAAAATGGCTGACCTGATAGCCTCCAGATATCATTATTCAGCTTTCATAGCAGACAAACCGAGCTTGAAAGCCTGCTGCTGCTGACTCCACATCAGTTTTGGTTTGATAAAAACCTGATGTGGAATTTTGGCACTGGCTGCCTCCTTCCTTCCTTTTTTCTTCCCTGGGATGCCAAATAAGGCCAGTTAACGTTGCCACATCTGCTGAAATTCGAGGCCTGCTTGTAGCTGTCGCTCAATGTCTCGGCATCTCGCTCTGACTCTGTAAAAGAATGAGAGGAAGAAAAAGAAAAAAAAAAGTGTGGCGTTTGTGTGTTTGTGTCTGCTGACTTGATCCCCTTCTTTTACTATGAAATGCATGACATCATCTAGTTTCTTATCCCCCTCCCCCCTTCTCTCTCTCTCTCTGCCTCTACTCTGTCTATATTTCCCGTCTTTTTTCAGTCTCCTGCCCTTTTTTTTTTTTTGCTTCTTCACATGTTTCGTTGTTATGTAACCCTGTCGAGGCAGCCAGGGTGAGATTGTGAACCTTTGCACCGCGTGGAGAAGACATTTCCCCTTTTCCTCCCGTGGCCACAGCTGCTTCGTCTCACCAACTGTCAGCATCAGAGTACACACAAATTAACCCAATAGACTCTGCACTTTTTTGTGGTGGAAACAAAATGGCCTAAAATGGAAATTCACCATTTTTCAACAGCTGATGTAACTGTTGGCTTTTAAATAGTTTTTTACGATAAGTTTGCTCTTATCTCTGACATTTTGCATGGTCTTAGAAGGAGGTAGGGTGCGTGAAAACGACCTAATGCTCACAAGAAGCTCTTGCACATATATCTCTGCAAGCTCGATGAGATTGTTTCCCTTTTTTCAATCTAAATAAATTCTACTAAGTCTTATTTCAAAGTACCGTCACACAAAAATGACCGAAACAAAGCAATTTTTTAGCAAGTAGCACCTTTTCACCTTTCTGCCAGATGTTTCCACTTGATTTAAGGAAAACATATGAAGCCTCAATGCTGCCTACCATCTTCCTGTTTAGCGTTACTTCCTCTAAGCTGTGAATAAGCACAATGTGCGTGTGTGCGTGTGTGTGCGTGTGGTTTTTTTACTTTAAAGTTCCGCTTTTGGAATGAGACGAGTGCTAAATGTCGGCTGAAAGCGAGGAAGTGAGACGCAGCGTTGTGGTTTATCTCAGATCAACCAAGTAACAAAGGACTTCAGTTCAAAGCCAAGGGGGGAATGAAAAGAGCGTGACCTGCACTCTGTCTTCAGATGTCCCCACTTAGATGTGTGTACGGGTGTGTTTCATCACATAAACTTCATTGTGAGAGCAGCTTTTATAGAGACGGGACTGAGGTTCAGTGGCCTCCACCTCCATCTATTGCGTTTGGTGTATTGCACCACAGATTCCACATGTTCAGCAGTTCAGAGGTTAACTATTTGCAGAAGTAGCAGAGCTGGAGGAGGGCACCGTCTCTCAGACAGCCAGTCATCAAAAGTGTGTGATGTCCAGAGTCCTGATTTTAAGGTTGTGTGTTCATACCGAGCAAGTTTGCAGAAGTTTGCTTGACCTCTGTACTGCAGCCTTTACCCCTTTAATTTAGTTCAACTTAACTAAATGATGCACTTATTCAGCTATTTTTTCATATTCTTTACTCAAGTGAAGACCGGATACAATTACAGCAACTGAACCTGAAATTTGAGTTTAAATTACCGCAAATTAACAACAATCTTTCTCGGCTTAAGTTACAACACTGCAATTGGATTTGTTTCAATTCTTCCAGAGTACTGATATTTGAGATTTAAGTTACATTTGAGTGCTTATAATCAACATTACATGTATGTGAAAGGGTTCACTTGAAGTGACGAACCTGTAGAGAATTACCACCAAATACTCCGACAGCTGACAGACAGCATGAAGCAGAAGCAGCATTGCACGCTGTGCGTCCATGTCATGGCGCAGGTGAGGACATGAGCGTGCACGCGAGGGCTGCAAATGGACTGAGCTTATATACAAGAGGATGTTACCCAGTCCTTCCCACTCCCTCAGTCTGTACTACATCCACACACAGGCAGCAGCAAGGATTGTTGGTGGTCTGGAATTAAATTAATTACATTTCCTGACAATTATAGGTTTTTTCCTCTGTTATAAAGATTCAGAGTTAGTCACAAAACATTCCCGGCTAAAGCTCCGGAAGCCTGATGTTAACGATACTGATAAGATAGACAAAGTTAGCAACTAGCCAGTCATCATGGTGGACCATTTAGCTACTAAAGAGCAAGATATTTCTCTGAGGAGACATTGGAGACCAAACAGAGAGCTAGATAAAGAGTTAAAATGTAGTGTAACATGAGCACTAGTAGAAAAAGAGTCATAAAATCAGCAAACCTCCTCATTAATGTCAGATAGGCAGCTTCTAGCTATCTAAAGTTTGCTAACATTAGCCACCACAAGCTACTGGTCATACAAGACCAAGTGAGGCTGTTGTAGCAAAAGGTTTGAGTGTAATGAAATGAGCAAAGGTGTGTTTTATTGCTTATGAACTCAACTTTTCATTTGTGAGGAAGGAAGATTGCGTTATTTCTTCTTTGAAATGTTGCATAGTCATGCTTTCAATCCTGTTTAAATCATATATGCCGGCCATGTGAAACTAAATGCACATATTTTTCAGTGTTTTTATTCTGTTCTGACCCAAAAAAACCAACCGTAGGTGTGATCACACCCTTTTTGACACCTTATCTGTTCACAGCGTCTTCTCATCTCATGGCTCAAACTAAACAGTGTGTGTGTGTCTTTTGTTGATTAGTCAAAGAGAGAGAAACAGATATGTGGTGACTCCTGCTCTCAGTTGGCTGTTGATGACTTTGCCACATGACCAAGCAGGAATTTGTGAAAGCGTGTGTGAGCGTGTAAACGAATACAGTACATGCATGTGGGTGCATTCCCATGACTTGTGTCCAATCTCAGTCCAGTAACACACCTCATCCCACACTGTCTTTCTCACTTTTTTTCTCTATCTTCCACTCCTTTTTTCATGTCAGCCCCTGCGGCAAACCATTTCTGATTCTCCGGGCTTTCTAATCATGCATCCATCAGACGGCTGAAGCGGAGGACAGGCGCCGAGAGAGGAGAAATGGAGGATGTAGGAGGGGGAGGAGGAATGTGTTTGGTAAATCTGCAGGGGGGGTGAGAGGAGCAGTGATGTGGAGGAAGAGAAAAAGAAGGAGAGGAAGGTGAGGAGAGGGAAACAAAGGAGAAAGAGGAAGAAGAAAGGGAAGAAGAGGAGAAAGAAAGGCGGAAGAGAGTGAAGGGGTTAAAAAGTGTCCTATCCACGCACACCGCAGGCTCATGAATCTTAACTGTGGGATATCTGGAATTCAGACTCAATCACCCAACGGAAATTACCAGAGAAAGGGGGGAGAGAAGGCTAAAAATGTAAAAAGGACAGTTCATACTGCCTCTGTGCTTTCTCTGGAAAAAATACTTGGGACATGTTTGATAGTTGCATTGACCTTGTCTTAATTCTTACACCAAAAAAAGCAGAATCATCTTGGGTATTCTGTTTCAAAGGAATTAAGACAGAAGTTGATCCCAATAAAACTATCTTTCCTGCTTCATTTTCATATCTGCTTGGCTGCAGTAAGACAAGATATGATACACAATGAGTCACGTTAGACAAAAGCCTTCTGCTACAGTGGTCATTTACACGCAGGGTGCAGCCCTCCCAGACAAAAGCACTTTCAGCTCTTATCTTCCATGCACTAAATCACACCTGTTCAAACCTTGTCATACAGGTAGATATTTAACTTAGCTCCTAGACATGTAAAATCAGTGTATTTACTCTTTTGTTTGCAAAATTCCAGCAGATGACAACTGTGATAAAATGTATGATAATGATAATAATCATTATCTTTATTTGAAGCACTGAGATAAAAAAGTTCTTCACATACTATAATGCAACATATGTATGACTTCCATCCCTCATATGGTGACCTGTCGCTGTAAGAAATGTTAGATGTGGAAACATACAGAGTCTGATTCCACCACCATATATGAGTCATGTGCCCTCAATTCATTGGCTATGCGTTCCAAACATGAGTAACTGCTTGATATCCTTTTACTCACAAATGATTTCAATCTGCAAGTCAGTAGTGTCCTTTTCTGCCACAAACGTATAGGCCTATAAGGGTCAAAGGCTACTTCTATTACAGCTAATATAACTCTGTTTTGCAGAATCTTCTGTGTAAAAAGTATGTGAAATAAAAATCCAAGAAAGCCTAACAAAGAGTGAAAAGTTCAGGTATTACTGGGCAGATATACATGTATTTTCAGTCTTTTATAAAACCATTTGTAGCTAATATCAGCATTAGCAAGGAAAAAACTAGAGTAGGATCTAACTTCATGCTAACGTTAAACAGCCAGCTAATATGCAGTTAAAAATTAGCTTGTTGTGTATGATGTGTTTGTCAATGAAGCAATGGCATTGTTATGTTTTTATCCTGGGTGGAAAGAAGTTAAGAAATACTGAGAATTAATGTTTAATAATTTCTATATTGTGTATAGATTTTCAAGGTGTAGGCACACATAGGCTGTGTCTCTGAAATCAAACACTGTTGCTAACACCACAAGAGGTTTATGTTTTCAGTTTCAAATGTTAGCTTCTTCAACAGGCTAACGTCACCTGCATTTTATGTAACATCAACTAGGTTGTATATTTTTCAGAGTATTATCGGCATGTTTCTTCGACACCTAACACACAAGAGTCAATGTTTAGCAATTTTTTAACTGACAATAACTCTCTTGAGCAAAGAAATGTGTTCTAATCTAATAAAATAAAATAAAAAAGAGAGCAAATAGAAGTGACATCTGGGGACCCTACTCTCTTCACATTAGCTTGTAGACCTGGAGTCCCCAGACAGTCCGCAGTTGGACGCTTTTCGTACTTTCTCAGTAATACTGACTTGGAAGGCCTTACACTCTTATTGGAGTTATTTGATGCCACCTAAACACCATATCTCTTACACACAGCTGAACCAAACTAAAGACCACCGAACAGCCTCTCACACCTGTGCACAGTTTGCGCTGCGATCATATTACAAATGTTAGTCCGGTAGTTGCAACTGCGAGCAATGTGGGAGGATGTGGTTATTTGTAACCCGGGCCCGCTGGTGGAGGATTTCCCACAAGGCCAAGCATGTGTCCAGTTGGTGTGTGTGTGTGTGCGGAAGAGGGGGTTTCATGGGAAAACAAATGTGATGAATCAATGTGAATAACTGTTTGTGCAACAGAGGGAACATATGGTTGTAACCACAGAGGATTTATACGTCACATCCTTCAGAGGAAAGTCATGTGTGTGAGCAGGATATTAAAAATACTCCTCTTTCATTTTTCTGTCTTATGTTTTGAGGTCACCGCTAGTTAGTTGATAAGAAACAGAAATTATAACAGAGCTCACAACTGGAGGATGCAACTTTGCTCTGTACTATTACTAAGAGAAGTATTGCATCACGTTACCGGAGGTGTCACAAATTTAAATTCTTAGAAATCAGCAACATAAACTGCACAATATTAAGTGTTACTGTATCTTGTGATTCTGTATTTGACTCAACCTTCCACACACATAAACCATCCCATATCAGTTGTACTTCCTTATTCAAGAGTTTTATAAGAAAAAGACAATATTGTGATCTGCCAGCGCAGACAAAACAGTTGCTAGTTTTTGTGGTTACATGCATCTCATTTCCTGCCTGAGGCGGTGCAACACTTAATAACTGTTTGAGTAAAGACTGTGACACTTTGTCTACATTATAACCCTCAAAATAGAAACTCAAGGAACACGGAAACCTTACAGAGTATCAGTCAAAACAAAATGAACCATGTGGCAAAAGAAACACAAAGAGAAGGAAAAAAAAAAAAAAAAGGCTCCAGTCAACTGTGATCACCCTCACCCTGGTGGGTGTGTGTGTGATGGGTAACCCCCCCTCTACACACACACACACACACACACACTGTCAAGAGCATTAAGCACAGATACAAAATAGACCTCTATCTTGCTCACAAAGCATGAAAACCACAGCCTTTAACAGTCTATCACGTGTGTTTTTTGCAGCGGCGGCACCATCCTGAACTCCAAATGTGTTAAAAGAGGCGACGTAAATAAAAACACTGTCCTCATCATATTTAATACATCCGATTGAGTAAAAACGCAGTAAAAGTGAAAGACAAACACTTTCTATTGTGGATATTTACCTTAAAAAACCACATTATGTTTGTGAATACCTTTTATTCTTTTGTGTTGCTTGATGTGCACACGCACACACACTTGTTTGGAGTGTTGGGGGTGTTTCAGGTTGTGGGGGGTGGGCTTGCAGGGACTTACCATGTTGTCATGAATGTCTGCCCATGAAGAAACTGATCACTTTAACAAGAAAGCCTCCCTCCTCCTCTTCAGGATTTCTCAAGCTCAGGGCGGGGTAATGTGTATGTGTGTGTGTGTGTGTGTGTGTGAGTGGGCGCGCGCTCGTGTGTGTGTGTGCTCATGCGTACACACCGTCAAGTGTGGCGTGGTCTGCACAAGAGGCGGAGACAACAAAAGCAGGATGTGATACAGCAGGACTCCACTTCCTCATAGAGCTCCAATGAAATCAGCACAGTGCAGAGAGCGCCACCTCTCGGCGACTGGGCGCCACAGCGGCGGCGTGCTGGTAAAATTCCATTCCCACAGATAAGGAGCGCACAAGTGCAGACAGGCCGCATTGAAATCATTTGATAAGATACAAGGAGTCTTGAGTGTGTTTTCAGGAATTCCAGTCATGTGTGGTTGGAGGGACAAAAGGCAGGGAGCGCGGTGTGTGTGTGTTGACTGCTGAAAGGGACTTTTTTTCTTTTTTTGGTCTTACATATGTCCACTGAAGGCCGAGACAGACCCCACCCATCTCAATCCACACATATAGAAGCACAGCACCCAGTTTGTGATGAGGGACCCTCCTGTGACTGGAAGGGTACATGTTCAAATTCTCCTGAATAACAACCAAAAGAGCAAAGAGCAAACAAACTTCCCCGTCATCTTGAAACTAAAATGTTGCTCATTGCTACGCCCCCAGAGAAATCTTCAAGCCGTGTACACTTGCGTTCGGAAAGAAAAGTTAAACATTAACGCTGCTAAAAGCCTCTCGGAATCTTCGACTTCCATTTGGAGTTTTAAAAGCCGTCGTTTGAAGACTTGAGAGCCAGGAGCTATTATGCGAAGAGACGCCGTATCAGTTTTCCCTCAGGCCCTCCACCGCTATTGGCCCAAAGCTGCATGAATCTTGAAAGCAATTTTTTAATACAAGATTACAAGGGTGATGTCATACTTCAGGTTACGTAATGACACCCCGCTCATCTATTTACATGTCATGGAAGTATTTGTGTGTGAATAATGACGTGTAATTTGATGAGAGTGTACTTTGAATTGGGGTGCTGCTATTAAATGTGCTTTACTGAAGTAGAAGCTCATTTGGATGTAAAAACTCAAATTCTCATCTGATTTATGTCTAATTTATGTACACAAAGGCAACTAGTTTTACATTAACTATCAATGGAGCCTCTCCAAAGGAACCTTTGTATCACAGATTAGAGAGTGGACTTTTCTTTTTCTTTTTTTCTTTTGCCAAATCCATTATAACCATAACAGACAAGAAGATATAATACATCCTATATACTGTAGGCAGAATAATTAAATTTAAGTGTGTTTTAGAGGAAACTTTCCTCTAAAGAATTGTGTGAAAATGTTGAGGGCATGAGGGGGGAGCAGAAGAAGGGGAGGGTTGTGTATTTTTCTTTTTCTTCTTTGCTTAAAGGATAGCTGAAGCAATTGGCCGATCAGTCGATAAGTAGATCGACAGCAAATTAATGAATCAGCAACAATTTTGATAGTTGATTTGTCATTTCAGTAGATTTTTTTTCAAGAAAAAATGACCAAAATTTGCTAAAACTTGCAGCTTAAATGTATCTAAAAAACAAACAAACAAAAAACCTTTACTTAGCCAGGGAATCTATGATAAATCATCTCTTTTAAAAGGGAGACCTGGCAAAAATGGCAGCATAAAATTGGTTTCACAAAGTTACACATAAACACATTACTTTACAACAATCACATCCAACACAACAAAACAGAATCTGAGAAATATGAACAAGATAAATTTGAACATTTCCTGGTTTTCTTTATTTTCTATGATAGTGAAAAGAATATCTCAGGATTTTGGGCTGTTGGTTGAACAAGACAAAACATTTGAGGATGTCAACTTCCTCTCTGGGGAACTGCTATTTTCTTAAATTCTGTAGACCAAATGATTAAAAGTTTATCAGGAGAGTAATCAACAGATTAAACTTGAATAATGATTAGTTGCAGCCCTAGAGGACAGGGAGTGTCTCAGTTTGAAAAATAATTAAACTTAGGATTTTGCCTCACTCCCCACCCAAATAACTTTCATACAGCCTCTAAATTACACTCAGATTTGGCTGCTATACTCAGTAACATTATGTGTGAACATTTCCATTCAAATACAATTACATGAGTACATATGTTGCCTCTCAGCCGCCCAGAGTATCTATTTTTGTCATTCACCCACGTCACTCTCAAGTATGTGATTATACCAAACTATTTCATTGGCTCTGAGGGCATAATAACAACTACCTGCGTACTAGACTGTCCGCTGTCGGGGTTTTGATGCATGGAAAGATTTCTTGTCTTGGTTCCACAACCATGAATTATCCTAAACACTCGTTCATCTTCCTTCCTCCATAACATATAATCCCACTTGAGCTGAAGACTTGCCTCATCTTGCTGTGAGATACCATCCACTCTCAAATTCTTGTCTGGAGGCCACTCAGCTGTTTGTATGTATAGGCTGCATGTTTCTGCACGCCAACATTCAACACTGTAGCTGATGCAAATCCTCAATCTGTATCACAACCATGCAGGAAAAAAAAGGTAAATTACAAGTCACACAGATTAACTACATTTTCTCATTATTGAATACTTTAATCCTTCGACTGCTGGGTCATGCCCTCGACTTTTTCTGTGTTTTGATGCTGAGGTTAATCCAGCTTTGTTGTCATTGTCAGAGCATAGAGAACAGTTGTGGAAATAAACAGTCATCTAACCACAGAGGTGTTCAACATCATGCTTGGTTTAGTGGGAGTGACCTAAAAAGCCAAATACACTCGCTTAATCTTTACATAAAGAGCTACAATAACTTTTTAGCTAAATCACACAGGTGCAATGCCATATTACTGTGATATTAAGGAGACATTAAGATTTTATGGGAATATTATGGGAAGATTATAAGATTCACCCCATTTACTCAGACTCACATTTGAAATTTGGCTTCAATCTCAACCCCAAACTGCTTAAAAAAAAGCAAAAAACCTTCAAAAAGAGGTGTTATACTGGGCAAATTGTGAGTTTAGTTTCAAGTATATTTAGTCCCATCATAAGGAAGTGATAACTCTTCAAGTGCTCCTTGAGGGTCAGGTTCTGTGAGGCTGCTGCACCATCTAGAGGTCACTTCAGGCAATTTCATAATCTGCAGACACATTCAACATGGCCGCTCCCTTGTAGACGTTTCTGGGATTCCTGTTTGTGTGCAGTTTTCTGCAAACCATGAGGGAGTTCAGGTAAACCAGCACAAACACACACAAAGAAATGGTTTAATATGTCAAATGGTACATACTGCTGTGTAGAAACAAAACATTTGATTTGCAGTCAGTGGCATGAGCTCATACATCTTTATTGGTCATTTTCTTAAAGATTACTTGACCTTCTTCTCTCTGCAGCCACCATGGATGCAAAAGAAATAGTCCACTGTGCTCTACAAATAGAGAAATCCAGTGCAGACAGAAGCTATGGGAACATCTTGACCCTCCTCGGTGACCTTGATAAGTCACACATCACATCAGAGCAGCTGGAAACAACAGACATTGTCAAAGTTCTCTACAGGCTGCTGAAAACCTGCTCTGATGACGGTGTGAAGAAGGCAGCGAGGTGCTTGTTGTCTAAGTGGAAGAGACAGTACAGCAAAGATACACGAGGTGTGAAATGCACAGAGGAAGGCAAGGATCCTGAGCTCTCCTGCAGGGTTTCTCTACCAGATGAAGGGCTTTCCAAGCAGGGGGATTCCCAATCTAGTTCAGTGCAGACACGTGACGGTGCTGTGGAGAATGCGAAGGCCCCTGTGGAACAAGACGCTCCATCCTTAATGGCTAAAGATGCAGAGAGCACTTCTGTATCTTCTGATTTCTCATCTGTAAGAGCCAAATGTGTTCAGCTCCTCCTTGCCGCCCTCAGCCCTGAACCTTCTGAACAGGACAAAGCTGCAGACCTGGCTGGAGACGTAGAGCAGCACATCCACAAACTCCACACATCCAGTCAGGTCAAGTACAAAGCCTGTGTGAGAAGCAAGGTCGCCAACTTGAGGAATCCCAAAAATGGACATCTTCGGCAGGGCCTCCTGAGCTGCTCCCTGTCTCCTGAGGCCTTCACCCAGATGTCGGTGGAGGAGATGGCCAACGTGGAGCTCCGGCAGCTGAGGGAGCAATACTCATCCCAGGGTGTGACCGAGAGGCAGCTCCCTCAAGGTGTGGAGGGAATAGAGACGCAGAAGATCCGCTGCAAGCGGTGCGGCGGGTCAGACTGCAGGGTGACGCAGGTGTCCCGTGGTGCCCTGTTCCTGCCTGCGTGGGTGCGGCCGGGAGGCCCTGATGAGGACGCAATGACCTTTGTGACCTGCAGCAGATGTGGGCAGCAGTGGTACCACAGCAGCTGGGTCTGCCTCTAAATTAAAGGATGGGTTTACAATTTTTCAAGTCTGTCTTAAAACAACAGTCAGGAGCCCAAATAAACATTGACACATGTTTTTCTTGCTGTAATCATTCCTCCTGTTTATACCGACCATTAGAAGATCCCTTCATGATGCACTTACAATGTAAGTGATGGGGGCCAAAATCCACAGTCCTTCTTCTGTGGAAAAATTTATTTAAACGTTTATTTTAAGATAATATGAAGCTTCAACATTGAAATGAGTCAAATCAAGTAGATATCTTTCAACATTGCAGTCTTTTTAGTGCCAAAGTCCCTCTTTTTGTTACTATATTTCCACTGCAGCTCAACAGGGAAACACTGTACAAGGAAACACAAAGGAGGAATTATGTGCTAATGAGACTGTAAATGTGGCAGATATCCACTTGATATGACTAACTCAGACTGCTGGAGCCTCATATGAGATAATTCAGATAAACCTTTTAATAGTCAATATGAACAGGAAGAATGATTACAGTGAGGAAAACCTGTTTCAGAATTCATTTGGGCTCCTGACTGTTGTTTTAAGACAAACTTGAAAAATTGTGAACCTATACTTTAATGTCTAACGATTACTTTCTTTATTGATGAAATATTTGGTCTATAAGTGTCAATAAAATGCCTGTATTGCTTGTTTTGTCCGACCAACAGTCCAAGGCCTAAAAAAATCAGTTCACCATTATAGAAGATAAAACAAAACATCAAAAAGTATTGACCTTTTAGGAGCTAGATTTTGGGAAATTTCCGCTTCATAAAACGACAAACTGTCGTTGTGAAACTGCCTTATTTTTGTGGTTTTCCTGTTGCCACCGCAGTTGAAAGATTTCATGACTCTGTGTGAGTTGAGAAAACCTTTTACAACATGTTGGCTATCAAAACTTTGTGGTCAAAGCTTATGAGTGTTGAAAGGTGTAATATTTCAACTCAGAAGTGCTGATATGCGTCAACAAAATGGAGACAAAAAGACGTTCTTACAGCCTGTTGGATGCGTCTAGTATTTTCTTTAATACTGAAACGGGAGGAATGGTCAGAGGAATGCAGAGTGGAAACGAACGACAGCATTCTTGCAGTATGGAGCGCATACTGGTGGTTGAGACAGTGAATATTTTAGGATTTATCTTGTATTTTGCATGTCTAAATTTGGACTTTTAATAGAAAACTTGCCATAAATCCATTACTATCTTTCTCCAGCAGGCAGAAAAGCTGAGTCACTGCCTATTGCAGTTGCAGGCTGAAACCACATCTTTTTAAGAAGTAGCTTTTGTCATCCTCTTCCCGCTGAATCATTTCCTGTCTCCTCCACTCTCTCTAATTGCCCTTCAGTTTAGCTTTACTTACAGTAGCTCAAGTTACTGCTTTTCCTGGCTTCTCTTTCTTACATGAACATTTTCTGGTCAGAAGAAAAGCCGCAGAGGCCTTGACCTTTGCCCTCACTGATGTATAATTGTGCGTATTCTGTTGCACTTTTAAGAAGTAATTCTCAGCATGAATTCTGGGTAAATTCTTTTTTTTTTAAAAAAGAAGAAGAAACATGCTTCCAGCCAGCTACAATATCCCATTCATTTGCAGCAAACTGAATCCAGTAGATGAGACATGTGACCTTAGAAAACGGTGAGCATGTGAGTCAGTAATCTGCCGTTCCGAACTGCCTCTGGGACGGAAATCCCATGGTCCTCCACTCTCCATGCATTTAGCCAACGTGGCACAATGACTCATTTACACGTCACTGTGACATCATATCGAGGGGCCTTTACTGTACAGGCCAAAAGCTGTTTAAATCACTCTTTAAATGTATTTAAATGTGGGTTTTTTTGTGTGTTAAGCACTTGTGTTCCTGTTTTCAATCCACATCAGACTGTATAGGCCAGTTATAGGACATGCAGCAAATATTAGTCACACTGTGAGACCAATAGTTCTGCTTTCATGTCACATGTTTGTAGATCTCATTTTGGTGTAAAACTTCTACATTTTTGAACTGAAAGTGCATGAGATGCACACCTCCATCATGCAAATATAGCTCCTTGAAGTGGATTTACTCTGTTCTTTATTTTCATTTCTTTCACCGTTTGTGTTCCTCCCGTTGAGAATGTTCTTCGGCGCAAATCAGAGACATCCAAAGATAAAATTCCCCTGCAACGAAAATCCCCCTCTTCATGGTTAATCGAATGTCATCAGATATGGAGCAGCTGTATCTTGTCAGTCAGATACAGTAGGAGTGTGGCTGTGTGGTATCTCTCTCTCTCTCTCTCTCTCTCTCTCTCTCTCTCTCTCTCTCTCTCTCTCTCTCTCTCTCTCTCTCTCACTATCTCTGGCATTTATCTGTCCTGTGTCCGCTCTCAGATCCGCTCACTATCTTGTGGGTGTTGTGTTGGATGACGGCTTTCACCCTTTAGGTCATGGTGGCCTGTCAAATCAGTTGTGTGTAATCGTCATCGTTCACACACAAACAGGTAAAATATACTTGACAGAAGTAAGATGTTGGAGTTGTCATATATGAAGTGTCTAGTTTACAAGAAAACAATTTCAACCCACTTTAATAGGCATAAATTGTTATAATCTTTGCACATTAATGCAGGGCAAGAGCATTGTACAAGGAATATTGCAGTAATATACAATTTATATCCCACACTGTCAGGTCCTTTGAACCAGTGGTTTCCAACTGTTGTCTACACACTAAACGGGGTTAAAATTTTACCCAGTTTGGGTCAATATAGCACCAGTACAACATAGGGTTAACTTTACCCAGAAGCAAACTGTTATTTTGACTCAGTGTTACAAGCTTTAGCTAAAAACTGACACAAATTTATAGTTTCTTGTACAAAACGATGTGCATATGACATTCAAAAGATACATAGACATTCAAAAGTTATTAACAATCAATAACAAACTGTGATGGGTAAGTTTAAAAAGAGTAGAGTAGATTATAACAAGCTGTAGTTTGAGTAAATAACCCTAGAGTTAAAAAAAAAACCAAAACACTAAAACTGGGTCAAAGCAACCCCTTGTCTTGAGTGACAGTAAGTTATTTTGAAACATTTTTTAACTTACTAAGTGTTCTGCATGTTTTCAGTCATACATAATTTGACTAGTTTTAATGTCGACCTAATCTCTAAATTTTAGAGCCTTTAATTCAATAATTCCAAAAGATCAAACACAAAATCAAATGTGGATGCACATGTCTGACCGCATCCAGGAAAGCGCATGATGAGTGGAGGATGGTTTCCAGCCGGAGGGACAAACTCTCGCGAGGCTAGCGTTAGGGTTTTGTATAGGTTATTATTAAGATATCGCGAGAGTTCCACCCTCCGGCTGATCCAATCTAGCACCAACCGTGACACACTCGGGTCATATGAGCGTCATCAGCGGCTGAGGGTCCAGAGAACTGCGGGGACACCATCCGGAGCGCCATGACACCGGCTGACAGCATCACCCTCCCGGGATGAATGACAGGTATTTAACCGCCACACCGACAGGTACACTTAACTGAGAAAGGAAAAGTTTTATTTCAATGACAAAAAATGTCCATTTGCTGTCGTTTTAACCCGCCGGTAAAGTGGCGAGTGTGCAACTGTTAGCGCGTCCATTATCGGACAGCTGCAGTTTGTGGAAAAGCTTCCATTATCGGACGAATCCAGCGCAGTCGTGCTTTTCCCCATAGTTTCCTCAACATTTTGACGACGACATAACACAGGCAAGCGATTTTTCATATTTAGACACCTCAATGCACTCGTAGGCTAGTTTTTGTATCAATAAACGTCTGTTTTTTAGGTCATTTTATGCTAACTGAAATCAGTCAGGCGAGTCTGCTTTTTCACAAGTTGTCGCGGTTAACCACTTGTATTTTCCATGATGTTGTATCCATCATTGCCTACATTTCCACATTTTTTGAACTCTTTTTTTTCAACAAGAGTGGAGAAAGAAAGTAGAAGTCATGCTGGAGAAGAATAAAGGGGAGTAACAGATGGATAACATTCACCATGATCGACTGAGTGTCCGAAAATGGATCCTTTCAAGCTCCATTAGATAAAGTATTACAGCAAACAAAGCTGTATTTATGATTTAATAATATTTTCAGTGCAAACAGTTAACTGTACTTTGATTTAGACGTTGGCAAAGTTACAAAGTAAACTTTAAAATGCTGTTTTCGACCTTTTTATCACGCTGTTTGAGTTTCCTGTTTCCTATCAATAAATCTGGTTTATTGATAGGAAGCATGTTATTTCCTCACCCACAGCAGAGGTGTCACCTGACCAAACTCTCCTACCATGTCTCTCTGTTATCCTGCTGATTTAGCATATCTGTTCTTGCTCTGCATTTAGAAAACACCAATAGAAATATTGCATTTTGTGGACCTAAATCAAATTATGTGTTTATATGTGATTTTATTGGAAATAATCCAGCAGAACAGCCTCCTCTTTAAATAGTAGCCTGCTGCTGAACCAGGCACATGACTCCTGTGTGTGTGTGTGTGTGTGTGTGTGTGTGTGTGTGGGTGTGTGTGTCTGTCTGTGTGTGTTCATTCATTCCTGCTCTCGTTTACAAATGTTAATGCTTCCCCAGAAGAAATGACAGGAGCGTCGCTGGAGTCTGTGTTTTTAAAGGTCCCAAGACAAAGACATCATTTACCAGATTTTGTGTCTTTAGGCTGAAAATGCATTCTGCTGCCAGTTCATGTGATAGCGCAGCCTATAAGCACTGAATCCCAACTCAGGGACTTAACTCTTCACTTCATTCAAGTCTTTAATGTCCAATAAGATGTGGATTTGGTCAATCTTGTCCTAAGACATACATTAGTTAGATAACTCTAGGTGTGAAGAAATACTCCACTTACAAAATGTATCTTCGAGTGTGACATAATCACCCGCTGTAGGCTTGTAGCGTGACACGGGAGTAGTGTATTTAGCCACAGTGTGGAGAAACTATGACTGTGCCTGAACGTACAGATTAATAGCAGAGTAATCGATTATGTTGCAGGAGCTGATTTAGAAGCATTGCAACTATTGTGAATCCAAGTTGACTGCAGCTGCTGTCCTCTGTGAAGCGAACGTGAGCGGAACTTTTTACAGCCACGTTTCAGGCCCACAAGGGGGTAAGAATTTGTTAGTGGAAAGATAGATTTTTGTGGAGTATTTCTTGAGAGTGGTTGCTGTACATTTGGCCCAACACATACTTAAGTTAAATGCACGAAGAGAAGTATTTATACCAGTATTTGTTATCCATTAGAGCTACAATGATTAGTGGATTTATCTGGGGCTGCAACTTTAGAAGGCAAAATGTTACAAAATAGTGAAAAACTTGCATTCATAATTTCATAGAAGCCCCTGTGATGTCTTTAATTTGCTTGCTTTGTCTGAATAGTCCAAAAACAAAAGATATTTGATTTAGTGTCATGTATGATAAAGAAAAACAGAGAATCGTCACATTTTATAAAGGCTGGAAGCAGATAATTTTTGGCATTTTTGCTGGAACAATGGTTGAAATGATTATTCAATTATCAAAATAGTTGCTGATTCATTTTCTACTAATTGTCGCAGCTCTAAATGGATCAATCAGTAAATTAGCAGTGGATTCATCTGCGACTGTTTTGATAATCTAATAATTATTTAAGTTCTCATGTTTTTGACTGTTGGTCGGACAAAACAAGACGTAATCTTGGACTCTGGGACTCGTCCTGATTTGCTGACGTTTTACAGACTGAATGATTAACCAGCAGATTAACCGTTAATGAAAAAAGTCATCAGTTGCAGCCGTAGCACCCACTCGCTTCCTTACACTGTGACAACCAGTGATGGATGAGTGAGGAGACGCTACAATCTCACTCTGCTCCATCTTACTATCTGAACTGTGATGGATGAACTGATCCAAAGCTCCTCCTCGCTCGCATTTAGAACTCCCACCTTCCTCTCAAGAGATTTGTTCTGGGATGTGGGTGGAGTGAAGCAGTATGTAAAGTATGCAAGTGTGTGGTACGGGATTAAATTTGCACTTAAATCCGCATTTTTTCCAGCTGAGCCTCTTGAGTGCCCTCGGCCACTTGGAGATCTGTGGAGTTAAATAATCTCTTTTTCCTCTCTCTCTCTCTCCTTCAGATTTTAAAGAAAATGAGCCGTGTGCAGACATAACGGTGAGAAATGGTTTCAAATGCTTTTGTCTGCTGTTGACCGTGTTGAATGTCATCACTTGTGGACGACTCACTGGGTCCTGTGATCAGCGTCCATGTGATGCACAGCATGGATCGTTTCATGCATACAGTACACACAGTGTATGAAGTTCATTAGTTGCATAGTGTAATGAGGGGGCTGAGGCTGTTTAATAGGATTAGCTAGTTGACTGACTTTAATTAGTGCGAGTGTGAGGAAAAGATGTAAACAGTCTGCATTAGTTTTTATTTTTCAGTTGGGGATAAAGTGAAAGTTGGCTGAGAAGTTTGTTCTTATCTCAAACACAACTTTATCTGTGAGGCGTAAGGTACAAACTCACTGCAGTCACTGCTTAATTAAATAAAAGTACCAACACACCCAGTGTCAAACTGACTGTCGCATTGTCTGACAAAGACCTACTAACATTAAAACTGTGCTTAAGAGGAATTCTGCTTGGTTTCAGTATGAGCTGTTTCCAAATCACTCATACATGTAAGCATAATAGTTCTCTGTAAGTATGAGTATATACAGTACATAGACAGTATGAACACCGCGCTGTCAGAACAGTCCCATAGTGTTCTTTGTTTAGTGATTTAATTGAATGAGATGCTCTATCAAATTTACTTACTGAATATGAATCGTTTAGAATTTGCTATATAAATGCTGCCATTGTTTATTGAAACAAAAATTGCAAAAACTATGAATTATTTTAAGTTTGGATATATATTTCTTGAGTATAACACCTTTTTTTCAATAGTTCTGATGGTGTAATTCTTGATACGACCATGAGATGGTGCCAAAGTAAAGAAATTTAAAAATACTACACATATTGGCCGTTATACGCAAGATGCGATATTCAAAGAACTAAACGTTTTGCTAGATCATGTATCTGCTGAGCTTGAATGTTCATTATTGACCTTGGAAAGCGCAGTTTAATGAAATTCTTAGCAAAAACGCCACTTACTGTAAAATGTACGTAGCTTTCAGCCACATCTTGTGGTTTAACTAAATAAACATGGTCAAGTGACTTCATGCTAAGTTTTGTCAAACAATATATTTGCTATTTAGCTAAATGGCTGCCTGAATATTTTGTACCTTTCTCTTTGCTGATGAAAGAGAAAGAGCAGATAAAGGATTCAAGAAGTCATTTGTTAGACTCCAATAGCATAGCAGGTATTTTAACAACTTGGACAACTATCGGAGCCCAACATTCTACATACTAAATAATATACCCCAGTGTGGTAATACTAACTAACAAAATTTACACAAACACAAAAATAAACAGGCTCAGACTGAGTCTATCATGGTCTAACATAGCCATTAAGTATCACTATTTAACATAGAATAGTAATAATGCTTTGAAAAACATTTTTTAAGGGATTCTTTCTCAAAAATGTAAAAATTAAATGTGGAGAAAAAAACAGAGATAGATAAAACAAGATTGTGGATGTGGTTTTCTGCACTTTTTCTGTCTCAGCTGATTTAAAGTTTTTGTGCTTTTGCAGGTGAAAGTCCTCTCGTCATTGTTGGTGTCTCCAAACCTTCCGTGCAGCCTAACAAGCCTTCAGCCATGATGTCTAAGTCAGCTCTCTTGAAGGTGATCCTTCTGGGTGACGGCGGCGTGGGCAAGTCATCGCTCATGAACCGCTACGTCACCAACAAGTTCGACTCGCACCTCTTCCACACCATCGGCGTGGAGTTCCTCAACAAGGAGCTGGAGGTGGACGGCCACAGCGTCACGCTGCAGATCTGGGACACGGCGGGTCAGGAGCGCTTCCGCAGCCTGCGCACGCCTTTCTACCGCGGCTCTGACTGCTGCCTGCTCACCTTCAGCGTGGACGACGGACAGAGCTTCCACAACCTGGCCAACTGGAAGAAGGAGTTCACTTACTACGCTGACGTCAAGGACCCAGACAACTTCCCCTTTGTGGTGCTTGGCAACAAACTGGATGTCCCCGAGCGGCAGGTGTCAGGGGAGGATGCACGGCAGTGGTGTCGCGAGAATGGCGGACACCCATACTTTGAGACAAGCGCCAAGGATGCTACTAATGTAGCATCAGCCTTCGAGGAGGCTGTACGCCGTATTCTGGCGTTGGACGACAGAGCTGACCACCTCATCCACACCAACACAGTGGACTTGCAGAGGAAGACTCACTCTGAACCCAACTGCTGCTGAGTGGAGATGGTGACCCAGCAGGAGCTCATGTGATGCTCCTGAAGTTGACACATACTGTATGTCTGAGTGTGGTTTGTGACTCTGCAGAAAGAGGAACTGATGGCGTTTGATCAGCAGCTACATGATCATTTCGGTTAGACTTTTGACCTGGATGACTTTTGTAATCCAGTCTTAATGTTTTTAGACCAAAACTGACAATATTTTGTGCCAATGTTCAGCATTCACACCACACAAGGGAGAAAAAAACTTTTTTTAATCTAAAAAAAATCTGATGTCTTGCAGGTTTTATAGACACATTTGTGGTCTGAGACGAACTTCAGTTATATCTGAGGTTGACGTGAATGACTGAAAATGGCATAAAATGGCATAAAAACTAAACCAGCTTTAAAGTAGCAACAGTTCTCTGATCACAAAGCATTTCAAACTGCATTTTGAAAGGTGAAAAACCAGTTTTGACGTCACTGAGCTGTGGCTGCAACTTTTAGTCCACAAAAAGAGAAGTGCTGTGATTGTGTTCTGCCCATAGAAGCAGATGCATGACTCATATTCAACTACAATACAGCAATAATGCTATTCACTCCGCAGAAACCGTACAGCCATGTTTACAACTAAAATAATGTGTCCTATTTAATGCTGATTGTCCTTAAACAGCACATTAATTTAACAACATGCAGTCTTTTAATACATAAACTATTAGACAACAACTAAATGTAAGTTATTAATGTTTTTCTGGTGCTGGTAAAATGTTTTTTGTATAAAACAAGCCAATATTGTCTATTAATTTTAGTTGAGATATATAAAATGTTAATTTTCCATCTATAACTCAAACTCTTCATGTACACTATATATAAAGTACCTAAAATGTGTGCATTGTCAAACAAATATGAACCTTTAAATTTAGCCATTACCCATGTAGTAGATGAATGAATGAGAATGTCTACTGTGCCCATTACTTTGAAATGATCAACGAGATTTTATAATCTAACATTTTTTAGATATAGATCTTTTATTTTCTATTCTGTAGTAGCCTCTGTTATGTAATTTGGAGTTTCCCTGAAGAAGAAAAAGAGCTAGCATGAGACTCCAAACAAGCGGTTGATATTGTTTTCACCTGTATTTCAGTATATTTCGATCACCACCCCTTCTCTCACTATGAAAAATGGAGAACACAGATGAACTTTGAATTGCTGATGTAAATTTCAGATGACTAATAAAAACACACTGTGGGCGTGTGTGATCTTTATCAGCGCCACCTTCTTTATTAAGGAAAATGACTCCCGACATTTTTAACACTGGAAATAAAACAGTGGCTGACAACGAAACTGAAGAAAACTGTCTTTTCTGTCTTATTTAAAATCGCTTAGTTTTGAAAACCCTAATTTATTCCACAATAAATACAGGAGAGGATAACAAATATATCTTTTGAAGAGCAGTACCCACTTTATCCACCAGATGGAGCTCATGTATCATAAGTTTGAAAGACTGAGGCTTGACATGCTGGCCTTTTTTCATGGAAGACATTTTGACAGGTCACAGTATGAAAACCACAGGTGTAAATAATAAAATTAATGGCTGCTTCAGTTTCAGGCTCCTAGTATTGTGCATGCTGGCTCACTGTCACACTCATGACTTACTGGGACACTCAGTGTTATTAGTAACACCTGTGCTTTTCTCACAATGACAAGTCAGGAGTGTCTGCTGTATAAAAAAAATAGGCCTATTCGTGTATTATGCAGACATAATGGTGCTTGTACATGCCTACACACAGCTCTGTGAAGAGGTCTAATCAGATAATGTAAGTGAGAACACCTGTGTGGGTGGACTCTGGGGGGTTAAAACTTCACCACAGCAGTTCATTCAGTACTGATGCAGCTGTAATATTTCAGATTTTTCCATTAAATGTAACTGATGATGATGAACTTCTCAATGGCTGTTTGGAAAACCAATTCCTTCTTCGCCTGGAAGTAAGCTGACATATTTGTCTTTAAAAAGATCTGGTCCATATTGTTGACACCTGTTGCAACAAAGACTTTATGACTGCATGAGACTAACATTAGAAACATGTTGGGATTTCAAATTTATTTAATTTATTAGATAGAACTTTGTCAATGTCATGCAGCAGTAAAATCAATACAATTACCTTTGATTTTTTTGCTGACTGTAAATGATTTATGCATGTGCTAAGCAGTTGTGTAACAAGTGATACCTTTTTGCATTTTCCTTTTTGATTTTTACTAAGTTTGCTTCCATAAAAAGGAAAAAAAAAAAGCACTTCAGAGACTCAAACTCAAGAACGAGGCGGGAGACAACGGTGTCACGATAATAAAAAATATCGGTTTTACTAGAGAAGGTTACAAAAATCATCACTATATAGGAGTCATAGAACTATTTCCAACTTAAAAAAAAAACATAATGAAACACCTACAGGGACTACAATGCCATCAAAGTACAGTGGAGTTTTTCTTTAGAAAAGAGTGGGTGAGAAGGTGGGGCGGGGGGAGTGTGGAGGAGGAGGAGGAGGAGGAGGAGGAGGAGGAGAGGAGAAGGGGGGCAAACACCGCCTACCATAGTTGTCAGTACAATTGACTACACATCACCTGAAAAACTGCAAAGACACAGTCATGTCTCCTTCATGCAAATAACAAGGAAACGACAACACCCTGACACGCATCGTCTTATAGGAAATTGAAGTTTGCCTTTACATCAACCTGGCGGCAAAGCACGTATATTTATCAAACATAACACACATGGCAATATAGTCCTTTTTTATACAGAATAGACAGCTGCACACATGGACAATACTGACATGCTTCATCTCATTAAAGTTCAAAAAATTTGTCTTCTTCAGTGTTTTTTTGAGGGTTAACTAACCAGTGATGATCGGTATAGAATATAGTTCATGATTATGAAACAATATCTGATTATAAAATTAACGTATGAAAATTCCTGACTTGTTTTATTTAGAGTGTAAACATCCAAAACAGTCTCTGTGGCTCATATGAGAGGCATGACGTTAAAAAGAAAAGGAAAAAAAAAACAACAACAACAACAAAAAAAAAAAAGTGACATTTTCCTCAACTCGCGTGTTGACGAGTCACTCATTTGGCCGGCCAGCGAAAAAATAAGCACAAACAAGATCCATAAAATCATTATTACTGAATCACAAGAAGAACTCAGCTGCCCAAAACTGATAAAACATTAAAAATCAATTTCCATATTATTTTTTTTTTTCACATTTTAAAATGTATACATCACAAGCACCTCAATCCATCATATCATATCATGACTGCACTGTATCCCTCTCACGACATATCATTGAAGATGTTACATTACAATTATTATATCAAATGCAGAACTAGTATTTGAGTGCTAAACACATATCTCAAAGGGAACATTTACATATATTTGTGGAAAAAAAAAAAAAAAAAAATTAGAATAGCATGTCAAAACACTGATTGTGTTCTCCCCGTCTGGGAGATGGTGTAAATTGAGATCTTTTAGGGGTGATTCGACTATTTACAGGTGAACTTCAGTCGCGAAAGGAGGAATTTTAAGAAAATGAGAGAACAGGTATTTACTGTATAATCCACGCAGGACAGCGTACCAATCAGGTGACACAGCGTATTCGGTGACCCATCAGATTCTGTGACCTGCGGTGTTAGTTAGGTTTAGGCATGAGGAGTGAGATGTTTAGGGTAAGAATATCAGGGTAGGTCACAGAATCTGATGGATCACCAAATACAGTGTAAAAAAAAAAAAAAAAAAGGTTAAGTGCTTTAGATGGTGAAGTTTTGGAAAGGAACACAACTGGATAAAGTCAGACTTGGTTTGATACCTGAGGTGTGTGTGTGTCTTTTATGTTGAAAAGACCAGGACAGATTTGTCATGCTGCCGCTGGTGACGGGTGTAGCAAAAAAAAACTGTAAAGATCTTAAAATTAATAGATTGACATTTTGGGAACTCGCTTTCTTGCCGAGAGTTAGATGAGAAGATTGAAAGAGTGGCATCGATCTTCTCATCTAACTCTCGGCAAGGAAGCAAATAAGCGTGTTTTCCAAAATGTTGTACAATTCCTACGTTTGCTACACCTCTGGTCTTAAATTAACTGTGTTAACCTTGGTAGATAAATAAACTTCATGGTAATGCACAATAATCCTTGAGATACTACATGATTTGAGTCTTCTAGGTATTTCTGTGAGTGTGGGGGGTGGGAGGGGGGCGGGGTGCTTTGTGTTTTTTAAGGGATTTTAACTGTCCCTCATTTTTTTTGTTTTTTAAATAGTGCAACAACGTATTGAGCATTAGCAATAAAAAGTTAAAGATGGAGAGGAAAGTAAATGAGAAAAAAAACCCTAAAACATAAGAAGAAGAAAGATCGTTATAGTACCTGGCATACTTTTCAGAGAGTATTAAAAAAAACAACAACATTCATACACATTCGCACAATATATTCATATTCATATATATATGCATATAAAACACCAAAAAAAAACAGAGGAAGTTGGTCGCTGCCTGGCTTCCCTGTGGCTGAAGCAGACAGTGAATGTTTTTTTTTAGGCTGTGAGGAGCTGTGTGGTCGAGAGGCTGTGTTGGCTCAGGGCGCGAGGCCATCACAGCCGGGGCCACTTTCACGAGCCGCCGCCCAAAAGCACGGACGGGGGGAGGAGACGCTTCTGAACCGATGTACCGTACCTGAGCTCGACCCCCGGGGCAGGGCGAGCCCTCCCTGTTCTGAAGCATCTGCCTCCGTCTGGGCCTGCCGTCACTCCTGATCCTCGATTCTCTTCCCTTCTGGTGTGAGTACGCTCCCACGTTTCTAATAGACATCGTGGAAGGGAAGAGGATGGAGAATCAGGAGGTTGGGGGGGGACTTATCAAACATGACCGAGGTGGTTTGTTTTAACGGAGGGAAGGGTGGGCACTGGGTGTTTTGGGGTGGGGGTTAAGGTGTGGAGGGGAGATGAGTGGTGGCGGGAGAGGTTCGCTTGTCCTTATGAGTAGGTGGAGGAGTTCTGGCCCTCCTTGGAGCGCGCCTCAGCCTCCAGATCCTGGTCGTCCTTGGTCTTGATGTCCTGGTACTCGTGCGTGGAGACGGCGCTCTTCAGGTAGGCCCAGTTGGCCGCCAAAATCATCAGATAGTGAATCTGGAGAGAAACACAAGTTTTTTTTGACTACTTTTGGGACGAGAAACAAAATGTGCAACAAGGGACTGAAGCTGTGTCCAATTTCTATATGACATATTACTGTCGACAGTACTTATTGTCATTTTTCCAATCAAACTTCTGTGCTTCAGTTTCATGATACATATTCATTCTAAGCAGGTTTTGAATCTGTAGTGTGTTCATTCGAAAAATGGCAAACGTTAGAAAACCACTGTTTTATCACGATGATTTGTAAAAAGGAAATGGAGGAGCTGCCCACAAGTGGAAAAAATGAATTCAATTTTCAATGGTGGTGAACAAAAATAGCTATAAAATTTTAGTAGAAACATGAGCTACCACTTAAACTCCACAAAGAGAAAGAAATACTGCCACTATAAACATTTTATTTTAATGTCTTTCAGCTGTGAGTAACTCCACCACGTCCTTCATGCTTTGCTTTGTGGGACAAAAGAGTACAAAAAACACATTTTTTTTAGTATATATACAAAATTTTTTTGAGCACTACATGTTTAAAACCTGCAAGTAATGGAGGGAATTAGGACGTAACGTGAAACGTGGAGGTTTTTTCGTCACAGAGCAAGATCACAGGTGATTTCACTAATTAGCAGTCGTCAGTGAAATCACCTGGTAAACCTGGGTCGAGTTCCGAAATGCCCAAATTTAAATAAATGGTTTTTAAATGCACTGACATCTGCGAACATCATGAGAGAACATTACAGGAAACATGTTTGATGGTACAAAACTATTACAATGAATGACAAAATCTCCAATTTGCTGAACCAGTGCAGGAAATGTTCATTTCATACAGATTTTCCTACACTCAGTGGCTTATTCCTTGTCTGTTTACTATTCTGTTTATCCTTCTACCTCCTGAAAAACACATTACGGAAGGCTTTCAGGTGACCCAAGCTTATTGCATTTTTCAGTATCTCCATTTCCCTAAACACAAAACAAAAAAAATCCGCCTCTGCAGCTGAGGAAAAAAAACAAAACAACAACAACACTGACCCTCTGTACGCACAGACACACAACAGAGGCAGGCTGCAGGCTAGAATTTCAACCCATAGGATGACATACTGCCAAACATGAGAGGCGGAGTTGCTATGGCAACAGATAAGCACGCCATGGCAACGTGCATATTTTGAGAGGCCACATTATCAGTGGGATCATGAGACGCTTACCAATGCGATGACAGTGGCTCCGGCGCCGGCTAACGCGACAATGTAGAGATGGTAGGACAGGTAGAACTGTGAATGAAAAAGAGATTGTTAGTGAAAGGACATGAGAGATAAAAAAAAAAAAGAAAAAAAAAGGATAAAAAAGAGGTCCAGGTCAGCATCCTCTCACCTCGCTGGTGTTACAGATGTCTCCCAGTGTGGCTCCGCAAGCTTTCCCTGGAGTGGCGTTCCAGGGAATAATACCTGCAGGATCAGAGAGATGAAACGTCACCGGACTGAGGTCGCTCTCTCATCTCAGACAAGAAGCTTTTTCCTCCCCTGAGACTGTATGATTAAAGGCATTATGAATTAGGCTTGGATAAAGATTAAAGGAAAAAGGGGCTGCCTCTGGGGGAAATATATGGGTCATTATTTGGATTCATTTCTTTACTGTTAAAACATATTTACAGACTGAATAGTAAAGGCTGAGACTTAATTTAACTCAGTGTATCTGCTTGTTTTAGCCTCTTTATACATTCTTATTTTACTTATTATTCTTATTATCATCATAAATAAGATATGACGCCTTGCAAAACACAAGAAAGTTATCAACCAACTACGTCTCCTGAACGGCTGATAATAATTTGAGGGCTGCCAGTAATTGGGGTTAATATTTCATACAGAGTAGTATAGTGCGACTGCCAATGAAGCATATGTGATCCTCATCCTACTTTGTAAGCGGGCCAGCTGTCCTTCAAATGTGGGTCACATACTGTACATTAGGCCATCAAACAGATAACTAGATATGCAATCACAAGAGAGTGTTACTGTGCTGTAATACTGCATAAAGGTGGATTTTCGAAGAGATCCAATCAGGATCTCAATAATCTAAATGCATTTTTTGACCTTTCGCTGTGACAGCAGCTGGAGATGAATATGTGATGTTGCTTATGAGGGACAGAGAAAAAGAGTGAAGGGTTTTTGAAACTGTTTTTTTTTTTTTCTTTATCTCGCTTTGCCCCACATTTAAACTAAATGTGTAAAAGCAGTGTCAGAGGCACCAGGAGATTCTTTTATGTGGAAACTTAAAAGCCTTCATCGTCGAGGCTGGCGGACATGTTTGAGCGCAGACACCTTGATCAAGGGAATTTCTCTTAAACTTTGAAGACATGTTGCACAATGTGTGACTTGATCTTGTCTATTTCGCCTGTGAATCAAAAATTCGCACGGGATATGCAACAGTGTTGCACAGGGATAGGAGTTTATTTCATTTTACACTCCGTGTTTGTGCTTATTTATTTGAACAAACAGATTTCACCTGTGACCATGTTTTTGCAGTTAGCTTCATTAGCATAAATTTGTTGTGTTTTTGTATTCAGCTGATGCTCTGGTGTTAACTTTCAAGTGTTGTTGCTGGTTATATTGTGCAGGGCCTGTTTGTTTATTTTTAGGTGTTATTTGTGTTATTTTGATTATTTAATAATGTATCTGAAGGATCAAATTGTAATTTGCAATTTTTTTTAATCACTTGACCATGACGCCAACAGGATCTAATACATTTTGTGCCTCATGAAGACCCTTTGGTGTCAAATCGTTCCCCTTTTTTCAGCCTAATAAGGTTTTTGGAGATTTAATTATTAAATCCAGTGTGTAAATATTCCTTATACTCCCCAAGTGTTGAGAACTCGACAATGTAAACTGACCAATGAGGTTTAAAGTACTCTGCAGTGTATTAAAAAGGCTTTATTCAGTCCAGTTTAAATGCAACATATTGTACGTCTTAGTAAAAGAAACATCACATTTCCCATAAACCCGCGTTCAAGCATGAAGCTGCGGCCTGATTTTGAAGGTAAAAAAAGATAAGAGCAGTGAAAAACTGATCTTCATGTGAGCTGACATGCCGTTGAAGCTGCACATGTAGGATACTGAGCCACAAAAAGTAACATTACTTATTAATTTGTACTGTAAAACTGTTTTTTTAACCCAGTTGCCAAGCCCCGCCCGTCACAAATTCTGCTCCTGCACACCTGATACAATTAAACCACAATGTCATCCTTAATGAGGTCAGGTGTGCAGAAACAGAGCAGGAGCAAAAATGTAAAGGACAGGCTGGCCTTGATGAATCGAGAATGAGCTGATACACACTGTTAGGAGGCTGCCAATCTTACTGTAGCAATGTTTTATGGTATTTATTAGAATAAAATCAAGTTTTCTAAACATTTACAGGCACTATGGGGAAAATACACCCTGTAATACTGCATGATTGTTTCAAAAACAGCTCTGGATTTCAAAGAACACATGACTTTGTGTTGAGATATAATGAAATTTCTGCTTCTGATGCTTATCTCTCACATTTTATGTTTCAATTACACCCAAAGATCATACATATGGGTAGAAATGATTTGTATAAGAGACAGAGAGACCCTTTGGTAGCTCCAACGTGTGTGTGTATGTCACTTACCGTACTGCCTAACGTCCACACAGATGGAATCAGGCGAGGTGATGTTGGAATCAGGAGACCTCATGGCAGCACAGGTATTCCACATGTTGAAAAAGAGGAAAACTGGGATCGCCGTAAAGCCGAAGATGGCGAGGAAGGCCAGGGCAAGGATGTAGGTCAAGAACATGAACTGGAGAACACGAGAAAGGAGAGATTTTTTTTTTAATTTTGTGAGCTGCATTTCCAAAGAAGTAGGTTAATATTATTCCTTAAAGATCACCACCCACCACACAGATAGACACACAGAGTCCATGTTTAAGCTAATGTTACTGGACATCTGCAGCAATTAGAGTAATCAGGCTAGAAAGGACAAACTGTGCCAGAGTTGCCCTCAAGGGCTCAAGTGGGAGTGTTTGTGTGTGTGTGAGCGTATATCTGTCTTCCTTATATGTGTCCATAAATGTATAGAGGTGTGTGAGCACTGAAGTGTTGTGAATGTGGCTCTGCAACACGTTTATGATGACCCTTAATGTCCTGGCCTGTAAAGCTTAATGAATGATTGTTTTCAGCCTGTAAACACTAATTTAAGCAGAAACTCTATAAAATACACATCAAAGTAATTAAATCTCATTTAGAGGCTTTAATCTGGGAGCGTAACTGGGTCAGTGGGTGTGATGATTTGCAGCAGCTGTTTGTGTGCGAGTGTGTTTACGTACGAAGGCGGTGATGCAGCGTCCACAGACGGTGGTCTTGAAGTCGCTCTGCAGCTCCTTCTTGATGGCGCTGGTGGTGTAAAAGCCCTCAGCCAGCAGGATGATGGCGTAGACGAAGAAGAAAGAGGCGATGCCATAGATGATGTACTGAAAGATCTGGATCCTGAACACATACATGCAGAAAAGAGAGGACGATGACTGAGACATGTATTAAGACGTACAAAGATACTCTGCTTGGAACAATAATGCGTGTCTGATATAGTTTTTCCCGCAAAAAAGTACTGTATAATTACCATTTTAAAATCCTTAAAGGTATACTATACAGGATTTTCCACTAGCAGTGTGTGGCGGTGTATTTATCTGCAGGGACTCTGCCCTCTGCCTCTTTTCTTAATATTTTGCTGTGTTCAGGACGCTTCTGGGCATCAATCTTTGGGCAGTGGGTGTGCAGCCCCCAGCAAATAACAGTGTGCAGGGTGTGAGGTCGGGACTTGTAGCGACCAGGCTACATAACCGCCATGAAACAATCAGGAAATAACATTTTATTTATCTGATTCATGGCTTTGTTCCCGCCAGCGACACTTGCTCTTTTCATTCACTCTCTAGCTAGCTCGACCACCACTGCTCTCTCACTGTCTCTCTCGCTAGTTGGGGCCAATTTTAAATGCTGTGTGTTTACAAACATCAACTGACAAATCCTGCATAGTGTACCTTTTAAAATAACATCTACTCCTTCTCCCTCATTAAATATTCCACAGTCTATGAATGTGCAAATATATTCATGGTGGCGCACAGCAGTGCAGCGGCTCCTCTGGCTCCCGGTTATGGTGTAAAGAGTGTTAGGGACTCTTTTAATGTGAGTACGTGTGCAGATAACATGACCAGCTCAACTAGGCCAAGAGGGTACAGCCCAATCGAACTTCTGAACATTATGAACAACTTGCCCACCTCAGTTCTACCAAAGGTTAGAGCAGCGCTCAGCAGACTGCAGCTCCTGAGGACTCAATGCCCTGCGGCAGCAGGCTGGCATCGCAGACTACAATAGCTCAGAGGCAAGAGGAAGCAGTGTGCATGAAAGCAGAAGAGGGGTTAGCGGGCCAGTCTGTTAGCCAAGCTATAAGCTAACGTGACCAATCCAGCTATTCCGTTACTCTTTCTGGTCATCAATCTCTCACTGGATAACAAACTGAGACCAAGCTTTCATCGGCAGATGAGGAACTGCTGTATTTTTCTCCTGATGGAAAGTTGGCTAAACAGTAAGATTCAGCTTTTCAACTCAACGGGTTGCTACTCTTCAGTGGAGATCGGAATTAGCTGGAGAACCCAAGGAAGTAGACTCTGAGTATAACTATCTTTAAATGATTGGTTCCTTTGATCTGCAATGTAGGAAATCCTGCCTGAATCCTGTTTTAGGGTATTCTGAGTCACTGCAGATATTGTGGGAGGCTGGCTGATTAATAACTAAAGGGGTACCACCAGCATATTCTGGTCATACTGTTGTTTCAGTATGTCAGTAAACCAATATTGGTGCCAAAAGTTCAACAATGATTCATCTTTTCTAGAAGTTTGCCCATAGTGGAGCGCAAGATTTTGGCTGATTTCAGTCACAGCTGTTGTCAAGATTAGGACTTACACCATGGTGAGGGTGGCGTGGTCAGTGGTGACCTTGGAGAAGTGGTTCTCTAGCATAGTCAGGGTGCCGGTCAACGCCACATGGCCGCAACCGCAGAACAGAGCCACGCCTGAGAAGCAGAGGATAGTAGCCACCAGGGAGGCGTAGGGCACCCCACCCAGACACTTGATGCAGCACTCGAAGCATCCTGCAGGGGGAGACGGAAAGAGCGGGGTTAATTCACAGATAAAAGGCTCTCCTGTTGCATTTAGCTGCAGGAAACTTGAGCAAAAAAAAAAAAACGCTTTTAAGGAAGAAACGAGCGTCAAATAAAGCACACTGCTGCAACTTCATGAAGTGGCTCGATCAGCTCTGGTGATGACACTCACTGCAACACTCGACAACCTTTTGTCCACTGCTGTCTGATTACTCTTGCATCGTTCACATTCATACTGTGAGTGTGAATCAAGCATACTTGCTGCGAGAGCACCACTGCCACACTCACTTCACAGCCTACAAGGGAAGAACAACATTTCTCCCTGTCAGGCATGTCGAGCGGCTAATCATAGCAGCTTTCACAGTTAGTGCGCGTTCACTTTGAGCTCAGCTGGGAGTGATGAATATTACATGTAAGCTGCGCTACAGTACACACTCGCATCCTACACGGCTCCCTTTTGTCTTTAAAGAAACATTTCAAAAGTTTTTTTTTTTTCTTTCTCATGACCAGATTGCATGAATAACTCATGATTTCATCCTAAATAAATGATTTCAAAATGAATGACATTTTCTAGGGCATCGGAAAAGTCACATTTAAGTGGCACTAGACGAGTCGCACCTCTAAAATACTGAGATGGTGTTACTCTTGCAGGTGAATGGGAATAAGACTGACTCTATGCTTAATTTATTCTGGGTTTCAGTGCAATTATAAACTGACAAATGCGACATTAAGCGCCTGACATATATTCTTTTCCATCTTTCTTCAGCATTTTCTCCTATTTCACACCCCCAGAATGATGATCAATGATCTAAAATTATCCCTTATGCTCAAGCAGTTTCTACAGAATGATGATGATGATGACGAATTAGTACATTTGTTTTCCATTAACCGCGGCAGCGCGTGAAGCTTGTCGAGTGAGTTATGAGCTCGGGATACAGGTACGGGAATCGCAGCGCATCCTGCTCCCATCAAAGTCAAGAGGATAAAGAGTAATGAAGAGGAGGGAAAATAACACATTGTATTGAGCACAAGAGTCGCATCTTATATAACGCCCCGTTAAAAATAGCTCCTCCAGCAAAGCAGGAAGTTACTCCGAGAAGAAAAAAAAAAAAAAAAAAGACAAAATGAACTGTCTTGTGTGTGCCACTTTGCTGTTTCCATGACAACCTGCTCCAATTGGCTACTCTGAAGCATTATTATTTCATGTTCAGAAGTTTGTTGAATCTAAACATTTCTATTTGTAAAGGCTTGAAAACATGATTGACCGCAACACATATATTTCAAAACCTGTAGGTGCAGCTCTGCAGACATGAAATTATCTGCTCTGACAGCCTCGGCTCCTATAGTGAAACCATGAATGAGAGAATAACACACACTTAGGGCCAGTTATGGTGCTTTATGATATATAGTGTATATGACAGGTGATCCTGTGAGAACATGAGATTCACTCTAACATCCACACAAGCATGAGTTAAGACCCTCTGACAGATTTTATCAACATCAAACTCAGTCAATGGACTCTGACAGCTGATGACATGAGGTGATATCCTTCCACATAAAGCAATTAAACCACACACGCACATACACACACATACACACACACACACTACATCTGGCTTTCCCAAGCTTTGTTTGCTGGACACATCATAAATTCTCACTAAACCACAAGAAGAGCATCATTTTATTTTATATCGAAGTAAAAACCTTCAGCACTTCCACTCCTCTGTTTTTTTAATCGACCGTTCAGGCCAGGTAGTGTTACAAGCCTGTGTGGAAAGTCGTTATTGATGAGTTTAAAAGAGCAGATTGATTTCTGCCCTCCCTAAGGGGAAGAAGAATAATCGATAGTATCACTGCTGGGAGAAAAAATGTTAGCTTACTAAACCTAAATGTGGTGATTTTCATGTTTTATCTTCATTTAATGGATCGTTTGTCCTGTCGGTTGAAGTACAGACCTTGTGAACTGTTTGTTTCCTGAAAAGCTGAGGTTTTAACCTTTTTACTCCTAATCTGAAGGCTACAAATTCATATGATATTGCATATTTAGCCATGCATGGCTTTGGATAGATTGCCATGAAATTTTGTAAAGACATCCATTGTCCTCAGAGGATGAATAGTGACCTCAATTTTCATCTAATGCCATCATCACATCAAAATTTTAATTTGTCTAATACTTTGATTTATGACCAAATACCCGCAAAAATGAATGACATTCTGACCCGTGTCTCAGCTTTACTTTGTGTTTAGTGCTGTGTTAAATTTGCATGCTAACACGCTAAACTCAGAGACATTGTACCTGCTAAACATCAACATGTTAGCATCGTCATTTGAGCCATATGGATGCCATGATAGTGCCCCAGAAGTGAAGCCAAAATATCTCATCGCCCCCTGGTGGCTGGTTGCAGTACAGGTCATAAACCCATTAACCCCTCCATGTCAGCGGATGGGATGTGGGTCAAACTAAAAATCAAAGTACACGGTTGTCTGTCATTGTAGGTAGTTCTCCTCATGCTGATATACATTCAAGTGTTCATCTCATCATCTTATTTGATGATATAAAAAGAGGCATGGCTCTTTTTACACAGTCTATGTTGTGAGCTTGTTTAGCTAAACGCACAACTTTGCCTAAGTACAGACTCACTGGCTCACATGAAAAAATAGATTATTGTCTGCTGAATTAGTCAGTTTTACACTATTTCATAAAATATAAGAACAAGATAAAAGATATTATTGAAGTTTAGTAATTTAAGAATTTGTTTCCACAAATTAAGATTATTTTAGCAGCTTTAAAATGTTTGAACCCTAAACTGTAGTCACCAGATTTTATTATCTACATAAAAAGTATATCTCAAAAGCTTGTCTGCATGGCGTCCAGTCTCAAAACTCTAAATCAGTCTGAATACAAAATGTCCTAATCTATCATGTAAAGTTTCACTCTAATGAGAAATGTTTTGTTCTGTTCCCTCCATCGTTCCTGACCTCAATGTGGGGTCACGTGCCAGCACACATCAGAAATTCCTACAGTCCATGTCTGAGTGAATGAAAACCCAAAGTCATAAATCTAAGATGCAACGGCTGCCCTCCAAAGTGTGCAGCTGATGAAGACCCTGCGTTGCGTAACGGAGCGGAGGCTCGTTGCATAATAGATCTAAATCCTATTAATGTTAATGAAGGAAGCGGGCTGATGGAGAGGTGGAGCTGATAAGGCTGGATGGCTCTAAAATCCTGAGCCGAGAAACAGGCCAGGCCTCGGGGGGTGAAGGGGGGGCTGCAATGGAGTCACTGGTCGATACAATGATGACCAGGAGGCTGTTTAAAAGCTCCATCCTGCTATAAAAGGTCAGTCTCAACAGGTAATTTTGTATGTTAGTCTTACAGTCTTTTTTTTATATCTAGAGAAGAGAATAAAACCTGCCTGCTACATGTGATAATCCTGCTTTTTCAAGTGGCATTATCTTGACTTTGACTGCGACTCATTTCAAGGTAGATAGTGGTAGAAGGAGCCAAAATATGCATATTTTGATCGACTGTTTTAAGGAAAAAAAGACTGCATGACTGGTATTTAAGACTTTTCTTATTTCTGCTGTTAACTCTGCCTACTCTCTGGCTCCACGCAGCTTCACGGAAGAATTCACAGGTTCCTTTTAAACACTGAATGGGCCCCTCATCCGGTCCGCCTGTGGCTATGACTGTTTATCAGCGTCACTTTAAAAGTGCGCTAATGGGAAACAGACAGGCCGTAGTGGTCAGCTCAAGCTAGCCCTAATGGAAATCAATGGGCTATTCATTAGGGCAGAATTTAGGTGACACACCGAGGTCGGCCTATCGCTCTCGTTTTATACCTCGCTGCATCTCGCTACCTCCGTCTCTGCCTTTGCCCTGCTTGTCTTCTTCTATGCTCTCTTTTTGAAATATGACTACATGTCCATGCTGTACATACAGTGAGCCAGCTGGAGTTAATCACTGAGACAATATGTTACGCTCCTGTTATGATGCTGTGTCATATATCTTGACAATCTCAGACCAAGGGCGATGCATCAGTTTGTGGGAACGTTTTAGCTTGCCAATATGAAAGAACAAAAGATTTGGGAATTTCTGTTTAATTTTGTCGAGCAACAGAACAGTGAATAATTTGACAGACAAGAGCTGCAATTAAGGATTAACATCCCCTGCTGTTCTCCTTCCAAAAGAGCTGCGTGATTGGGTGGAAAGGATGCAGGACAAAACTTGAAATTGTTCCCCTGCTTAAATTAGGATTTCAATTTGCGTCAATGGGTGACAGTTAAAGGAAAGACAGATAATAGATGCCTGTTCTTTTTGTTTTCTCTGCAGAGAGAGATAAATGAAGGGATGTAAAAAGGGATGAAGGCAAAATGAGAAGGAGAGACGGCATAAGCGAGGAGAGAGAAAAAGAGAAAAGCAGGAGGTGAATGGAGAGGAAGACAGAGCGCGAGATCGATGGAGAGCGAGCAGAGGAACAAAGGGAAGAGGAAAAGAGAGAAGAAGGTGAAGGCAAAAAAGGCAGAGCAGGCGAGGAAGAGCAGAGAAAAGAATGAGAGAAAGTATAAGCGAAAAAGCAGCTCTTGGCCCCAGGGCCGGCAAATAGCAGTTGCCATAGCAACGTGTTACCCACGACCCAGTTCAGCAGTAGCGTAGTGCTTCACAGCCGCTTTACTCTTCTCTGTCTCACACACACACATACACCGACTGTAGAGTGATGTAACCTAAATCAAAACCTAAAGATTGGTACTAAATGGTGACAACAGTCTGAAATTTGAACTGAAAATAACAAACATGCTCCAGGATGTAAAAGCAACCGAAGGAATGAGAAGAAAAATGTAAGCAGGGAGATGCAAATAAGCTCTAACCATATTCCTCTGCTCAGTTTTTGGGAAATAGGTCAAGAATAAATTGCATTATTTGACATTAAAGACAGAAGTAGAGACCTGCTTTCTTTTTTTTGCCTGAAGGTTGTTTTATTTCCAACACTGTCTTGCAGATATGTCAACTCTGCATTGACTTAAAGAAGATGAAAAGCAGAAATACACTGACATTTTATCACTTCAAGTTGATAAATGTTAGTTATTTACGCATCTAGCAGATACAGTGCAACATTAGCATTCAATTGGAGTCATGTTCCAGGGAATTTGACAAATGTAAGCCCAATAGTCACCCTCCTTTTAGCTCTGTTTTGGGTCTCCACCACTGTCTGAGGGAAACATCTTTGGCTCTTTAGCTGCTCAATGCTCTGCTATGTTCGCCAGCTAGTAGCTAACTTTGTCTATCTGTCGTTTGGTCCTGGGCAGGTAGCATATAGAGGGTTTATCAGAACTTTTTCTCTGAAAAAAGCAATGCTAATGAGAGCGGTGAGACTGAACCAAAACAGTAAAGTCTAGCTAAAGGAAGCTAAATAGCTCAACTAGAGCTAAGGGGAATTACAGAGTTGGGTCATATTTCTTTGTGGATTCGTCTCTACCGAGCGATCCATTTTACATTGCACATGACCCTTTCATCCATTGTTGATATAAAATACAAAGTTTATAAAAAATATAAGCATAGCAGCTTTAGTTTTAGGTTAGAATCATCAAGATGTTCTTGCTTTTTCAACTGAAATCATTCTGTACTTGATATGTTTCCAAAGTGATTATGCAATTGTACTGACATTACACAACGTTACACAGCAGAGACAGTGCAGGCAGTTTGATTTGAAGGAAGCTGTGCAGACAAAGAAAATATGAAGAAAAACAAGGTCTTTGGAGAGTAATAATAAGAGTGGTGTTTGTGCAAGTTTCCCTCATGTTTATTCATCATTATTCCTGGATTTCTGCACAGCGGAGCAGTTTGTGATGTCCCAGATAATCCACACAGTCAATATAAAATTAATTTTCTCCCCTTTTTCCATTATCATCATCATTAAGTCTTTTTACTGGGCAAGAGAATATTTCAGGCTTTTCGACTAGATGAATGAGGCGCGGATGGAGACAGCTTCCTGTCAATCACCTCACACCCTTGACATGAAATGAGGAGTGTTCGCCATGATATAATCCCTCCAAAAAACACGTAACCTTATAAACTACATTGTCACATTGTCACAAGGTTTCAATTTATAGTTTTAGCATTTTAAAAAGAGCAAAAAACTGGCAACTTTAAAGAAATCTCAGTAGTTACAGGGTGCTTTGCAAGACAGTTGAGGTAAATAGAAGCTGAACATTTAATTAACAATTTCCACCTCATTAGCAGCGATCACCTGTCACCTCTATAAAAAAATACTGCCTGAAATGATGTGCTTTATTTCTCTGGCAACATTGATTTCCTTGCTCTGATGCCTATAAAAAAGATTTTAATATAAACTGAGAGTAGAGGAGAGAGAGAAGATTTCATCGACTGTCCTGATAGTTAATGATTTGCTATAAACTGTACAACCCAGTGGCACAGCATGATTATCGCCAACTGTTAGTACGCACAGGGCATCTGCCAGGAATAACAGCATTAATAAAGCTTTGTGAATATTTCAGCGGGCCGGTCTGGTCTCTGCCTACGGCTGTATTCCAGTTTAGGAGTGCTGTATTCATTATGGGGCAATTTCCTCACAGTGCATTATGGGTAGATTCCCACATGAGTTGAGGGGGACCTCAGAGAGAGAGAGAGAGAGAGTGAGAGAGAGAGAGAGAGAGAGAGAGAATGTGAGAGAGAGAGGAAAGGTGTGGGAAAGTGAAAGAGAGAGATATGTCTCTTCTGGTTGAGATGAAAAAGAAGCCCCATCTGTTTGATGGCAGCAGAAAACACACACACACACACACACACACACACACACACACACACACAAACTCATAAGCTCATAACTTCAGCTTGGGAGATTTCCATCTCTCCACTTGTATTGAGGGATATAGTGCCCCTCTGAGCTTTTATGAAACCCTTTTAAAAACCAAGAGGGAACATCAAGACCTGCATCGTCATGCAGTTAAAAATATGGCTGTTTCGCCTTAAAGCATATTTCTGGTTTATTACATCTTACTTTTTGTTGTTTTGGACATTTTTTCTAGCAGTTCTGACACCAAAGTAATTGCTTAGATCTGAGAACAAACAGCTACATCACCACAACAAGGTCCAATGGGGCCAGAAATGTGAGTGATCGGGTTTTAAAAAACAGTTTAGTCAGATGATCTGAGCCGAAAGTGAGCAGACTCAAAATGTTGGAAATAATCCCTCATTGCACAAAGTTGTCAACGTTAAACCAGGAAGTCGATGCTGCAGCTAATGATTCATGTGATCAATTAAACTGCCAATTATGTTCTCATTTTGTCTACAAATTGTCATAAAACAGTAAAACACTAAAACGCAATTTCCCAAAGTCTTCAAATTGCTTATTTTATCTGATTAACACAGTGTCTACACAGGCGGCGTAGTGAAAGGAGAGCAGCAGCAGCAGCAGCAGCTTCTGTCCTCCATTAGTGTCTACACATGTTGCATTCAGGCACAACGCTGAGTGTAGGTCACCTGCATTTTGACAGTGCTCAGGGCCAAATCACTCTCCTCATACAACAGAATGAAATAGACTTGTGGTGTAAAAATATGGTTTCGTCCTCCTGTGTAGACAAGTCTAACAATCTAAAATCTAAGAATAATATAGTAAACTTCATATAGATATGAAGAAAAGCAGAAAATCCTCACAATTGAGAAGCTGGAACCATAAAAAAATGACTTATATGGTTAATCCATTATCAAAATAGTTGCAGATACATTTTCTGTCAATCTATTAATCAACTATTTATTCAGCTCTAACTGTACGCATGTTCATTTTGCCTTCCAGCCATGTGGTTTAAATTCTACTCATGTTTCTTGTACCACGTTTTTGTTGCCGACAGCCGACGTTATTATTACCGATAGGAACAAAAATGAACCAAAGTCATAATAAAGTTGAATCGTCTTTCAAAAGCTGGCAATTTGTTGGCACAGGCTCAGCTACTGCATGTGATGATTCATCTTTTGCAGCACTCTATAGTATGCAAAGAAAACACTACAATATGCATTTTGTTCTATCATAATAAACATCTTGGTCTCCTTTCCTCATCTTGACACACATTCACCTGACAAACAGCACATTATCCAGGCGAAGGTTTTCACTAATCGGCTTGTTCGTGGCGTTGATCAAGAGGACACAATATGCTCCCTGCCAGGTAAGAGGATGATACCAGCGCCCATCCCCATTCTGAACTAGAAACCTTTTTGTTTCTCCTCTCCCCATCGTACATAACTGACCCTAATCTTCTATTTGTGATCTTCTGGTTATGCGGCATTATGGAGGCCACAAGGTCAGCATCTGGCCAGGGGTAATTGAGCTTGATGGACTGTACGGCCCTCAAATCCCGCTCTGCTGGGTGATCAATACTTTTATCCTGCTGATCTGCTGGATGTTGGGCTCGCTCAACTGTACCTTTCTCTCTTTCTGTGACCAATCTGGGCTAAACTCTAACAGCTGGGTGAGGGACTCAACTCCCAAGATACAACAAACACACCCTCCCACATAATGACAAAAAAAGATACAGATGGGGCACGAACGGGAGTGGAAACACACACATATGCAGAGAAACACACAAAAATAGTTCATCCGGTGCACATTACAATCAGCTTGTTTGCATGTTGCAACTGAAACACTATATTTAGCACTGACTTTTCCAACTTCTACATGCCAATAACAAAAATTACAACAACACAGGAACTAATCAGTTAAGTATCCCATCACAAGCACATCAGGGAACATTAGCTACATTATGCTCATACTCTTGCTCTTAAAGACTCAAATATGAAATATTAATTAGTTCTCTGGGTGAGTTAAGGTGCTTTTGCTTGTTTGGTGTCCCGTGCTGTGAACTGAGATGCAGCTGGAGTGCCTTCACATTCACGAGCAGCCTGGAAGAAAGAGCACAGCGTAACACACTTCTTATGTTCCCTGTTGTGGTCCATCAGGATCAACCACAGATACGGTAGATTTGCAAGTCAGATCAAGATTAAATACTGAATTTTGAAAAACTGAAAGATTTTAAATGGATATACACGCCTTCACTACTGTAAATGTGTTTTTAAATGTATAATCCAACTGCCAACAGGGCTAAAACTGGTATATGAAGGTTTCTTTCTGATCTGGATCAAACATATATTAGTTAAGAAGTTTTTCAGTGTTTCTTTCACTGTTTTCACGTGGAGACAAAACACAGGTTTTCAGCAGATTCCACAGAAACAAGTGGGAAACATTAGGAACGAACAAGAGGCTCAAACAGCTCAGAGATGACCAAAACAAAAGTAAAAACCCATCAATGTTCAGTAGGGTATGAAATATGGAAGACCATTTCTGCCATGAAAAAAAAAAAAACTGTTTAAAAGTTTTGACTTGTTAAGTCAAATGTACAAGAAAGTGGTTGAAAATGATGAGACATTAAGTCAAAATTTTGACTTACTAAGTCAGAATTATAAGATTATAAAGTAAAAATAATGAATTTTTGTTATGACAGAAGTTGGCTTCCGTATATGAAATGAGGCGCTTAAGATATTAACATTTAGAAAATTCTGGTTTATCTTCAGGCAGTCTGGAGTATATTATCACACAATATGATGCAAGAAAGCTGTATTTGTTTCCTTGAGGGCTACTTCGCATAATGAGGCAAACACAATTAACAGCAACATTAAAGGAGTTTATTCAAAATTGCTTGGCTTTAGGGTGCAGTGACTTGATCTAAACAGAGATGGCAGAAAGTCCACTGACCGCCTACGCAGTGTGAAAACTCACTTAACAGCTCTTTTGTCTCTAATCTCCTCTTCAGAAGCACGATCACCTGTCCAGTGCTACCGTCAGCCGGCTCAGCGGAGTGGAGTATACGCTATTAGTTTGAGTCTTGTTCCACCAAAATGTAAAATGGCCCCTCTGGCCAGAAGTGAATGGCTCAGCGGTTACGCAACCAACTTGGCTAATGTCACTTTCCCTGAGATGTCAAAGAAGTCGGTGGCCCTCCGCTGGCCCCATCGCCTCCGCCCCCTCCCTGCCCCTGATGTGATTATGGAGATTCACTTTCCAGCAGCCTCTGGGGCTTGCTGAAAATTGTGTGTGTGGTTGGCACAAGGGTCCAACTGAGCGTGAACTCTGAAATATGAGTTACTGCAGAGAGTCTCATTTACTGTATGACTGAAGCACTTTCTGTGAAGGCAGACTTTACATAGTTAGGTCAGTTTAGGGTCTGGTTATTCAGAAAATGGAGAATAACATATAAATACCAATAAAAATAGAACAAAAACACTTCTTGAGCTTTTGGTCTATCTTCTTGAGTATGGCAGTAGGGGTCAAACACCAAAAACCAAAGCTCACATTATAAAAATCCAACTGAGAACAGTTTTATTAACCCAAAGATGGACCAAAACAAAGCCAGGTCTGAAACAAAGACCCAGAGTGACCTACACATTATTCAGGCTCAGACATTTATCGATGTCATCCATGGCTAATGATGACGAGTGCTAATCGGCATCAGGCGTTTTATGGGCTATGGATGGGAGGAGCAGATTGGGCATCAGTGGGTGATGGAGGAAGGCCAGAGGAGGTTGGCATCTCTCAGGAACAAGGCATGCTGTGCCAACCTGTCAACACAGCTATTCATATACCCACTGCAGACTGGAGTTCAAACATAGATGTATTGATCTACTGTTTTGTGGAAGCTTGTAACTGAGTGCATTTGTTCTCCCCAATTTATGTAATCTGATGCTTCTCATTAGGGCTGCAACTAACTGTTAGGCTACTTTCATTATCAATTAACATATTAATTATGTTTTTGATTAATCGCTCAAAATAATAGTGACAATTTCAAAGCCCAAGGTGATATTTGCAAATGTCCTGTTTTGTCCGACCAACAGTCAAAAAGTTATTCAATTTACAATAGAAATGGAAAAGCAGCCAATCCTCACATTTGGAGCTGAAACCAATGAACAATCAGACATTTTTACGTCATTAATGACTTAAAGTGAAACTAACTTTCGAAAGAAGAAGTAACACATTGTTAGAAAATGCTGGGTAACTTAAGATGTTGTGGCTAATGTTAGCAAATGTTTCAAACTTTAGATAAAATGTTAAACTTTAGATATTGTGGCTAATGTTAAGAAATGGCAGCGTATATGGTGGCTAATGTTTACTTTCATGACTCTAACTGTGCTACTGTTACACAATATTTAACCATATACTATTTTCCTATAATGAAAATACATGTGAATCATCTAATGATTTCTGCTTTACTACTTTCATGTTAAAATTTAAAAACTGATTTTTCTCTTATATTGTTTTCATCTTTTCATCTTTAAGTACAATTCCACCTTCATCTTATGCAGACAACACATTTAGCCACATTGCTACAACATGTTTTTGAAGTGAACAATACAAAAATACTCTTTCTTTTATAAATGTCTTTTTTATACACAATGAATGTGCAGTTGCTTTTTAAGGTAAGCACCAAAAAAGCTACTTTTAAGGGATTTTCCCCAGCGCTGCCAGCTTTTATGCCGACAAGAAATTGCAACAAGACGCATTCACTAAATGCTGCCTTGTTTCCTGTACGTACAAGAAGAGAAAGCACATTTAAATATAAATGCGACCACAGTGTGGGGACTTAGAGTGCTGAATATGAACACAACGGCGTACCACACAGTCTCGCCCACATGTGTGCACACAAAAATAGAGCTTTTCCTTCAGTGCAAGCACAGACATTCCCCTCAACCACTCCTGGTCATTGACACGTTAACAAATACAAGCGCACAAACCAACACTACACACACACACACACACACACACACACACACACACACACATATATATCCAGATGGAGGCTGACAGCATGCTTTGGGCAAATGGCTTCAAATGAGGAACACATGAGCCTCTCCCTGTGTGACGGCTTTCACATGCTCCCACAACCTCACACACCTCCGGGGCGAGAGGAGGATAGGCGATGGGTGTGTGCATGAGTGTGTGTATGCATGTAGGAAGGAGATAAGAAGGAGAATTAGGACAAAAGAAAGAGAAGAAGAGACAGAAGAAGGCAAAAAAGTAGTTTACTGACAATTTGGACAGTAAAGATTTGTGACCACACAGGGACAGAAGTTTTGAGAGACGCAAGTACAGAATCATGAGTCAATATTTTGAGCAAAGAATGGGATTTCCTTTCAGCTCTTTTTGATTCCTTGCATGCAAACTGAGAGCACAGCACACTTATTCAATTTGAACCAGTCTATTTCCAAGTGTGGTCTGTTTTTTCATTTGTCTGAGACACTTTATCTCAGAAGACATGGCGATAACAGACAGATAACGATCATATACTGTTGAAGTCTGGCTCAAAAAAACAAGCTACAGATGAACAGAAAGCAAGGTGCAGAGTACGCACCAAATCAGTTCCTCTTTGATGACTGTTTCAATTTGAATAGTGTTCACTAAGTATTTTTGTCATTGAGAAACTAATTTGTGGTCTCATTTTGAGTATTAGCTGATGAAGATGCAGCTGCACTCAATAAATCTTTTTTTGGAGCATCAGTTAAGTATGTGGGAGCGTTTTCTTCTTGATATCGTCATTGACAAACTGCCATAAAGATATGGAGCGAGAGCCTGAGCCTACATATGAGAGGTGGTTATTTGTAAGAAAGTCAAGTAGACGGATGCCAATAAAAGCAAATCTTTGCAATAGAATGTGTGTGGTGGTGTGTGTGTGTGAAAGAGAGAGAAGCAGCAGCAGTACAATAAAAGTCCATAATGCCAGAAAATGTGCGAATTGGCTGCTATTGGGAAGATTTTTAAAATACCAAGGAAATTTCAAGGCTTGCATTTGCGTTTGCATTGAGCCAGCAGGTGCCAGCAATCTCAGGTAATAAACAAAGTTGAACGTTATATGATATAAAAGGTGTAAACTATAGCAAAAGACTTTAAATATGGTGGCTAATGTTTGCTAATATTAAACATATCTTCTTTTAATATAGGTCAGATTAGACAAGCCATTCAAAATCTATTTTCATCAGTTTTTTGTACGAGCGTAAAGGCAAGAGAGGGAAGTATCTTGATATTGCACAATAATTTGCCGTTAGCCAAGCTAGTTTTCTGCCCTAAAGTTATTACACACATACTCTAATTCTCTCTCATTCCTTAAAGAGTGTGTAGAGGAAGCTTCTTAGGATTTGTGTGTGTGGCAGCAGTGATTTGCTTTGCCTTGTAAAGTGGATTACGAGGCAGAATAACACTGAACACTGAGGCAAGACGTTCATTCAAAAAAGAGGAAGTCACTACTGGCCATTTTCTAATATACACTGGCTGTTTTTTTTTTTTATCATTCAGCACATGTTTGAATATTGTACTACTAATGCATAATATCACAGCTATGAAATTAAGAAATAAGTGGTCAAAGGAGGAATTCAGTTAAACCAGTGCTACTATCCTGGAAGTCTGACTTTTAAAAAAAAATCACCTTTTCAACAGCAGCAATGATTGATGAAGGATTAAAATGTTTTATGTGACGTGAAACATGTAATGCTTGATCTACTGTAAGGTCAAGAAAGAGCAGGAAAGGGAATCTGTCCAATATTTATCAGCATCACAAACTAAATGTCAGCACCAGCAGGGAGAACAGTCCAGCTCCTCTGTCGACTCACCCGACTGATGATCATCAAACAGGGGCTGGCCTTTAGATTCGGGGCCACAACCTGGGCTCAGCTGGACTGTATTCCTGAGGCTTTTTTTTCTCAAATGACCCCTATCCCCTTGCAAAAAAAAAGGTCTGTTCCTGGCTTGTGCGACACTGGAAAGCCACCATTTACTCATCTTGTGACATTGTCACACATTGGAGGTTTTGCCAAGGTGAGTGCAGGGCTGCAACTAATGATTATGTTCATATTTTCTTGATTAATTGGGTCTAATTACAATTTCCAAGAGCCCAAGGTGACATCCTCAGTCTGCTTATTATCATAGAAATCGAAGAAAAGAAGCAAATATTCAAATTTTCAAGCATTTTTACTTAAAAAATGACTTCAAAATTGTTGCCTATTATTCATCTGTCAGTTGACTAATCCAGTAGTCCACAACCTTTTTGGTTTGTGACCCCTTAAAACAAAGGTATGTCCACTTGCAACCCCTTGTTCAAAAGTACATAGAGGGACTTTTCTGTTACAGATTGTTTCGTTTTCAGAGGCCTGAAGAGGTAAAAGTATCTAGTAGTTCACAAAAAAGAGCAAAAACTAGAAAAATAACAGAAAACGCCTGATTCTGTGTATCTTATTTTATATCTTATCCATTAAATCATCCTGTGATTGTCCCGAGAGGTTGGGTACCTACGGTAATTGATTAATCGACTAATCTTTTCAGCTTTATGTGAGTGATGGCAATAAAATCAATGGAATTACTCTGAAATTTTTGCTCTGGTGAAGATGGGATAATTAAAAAAACCTTAAAAGGGGTTATTATGAAAAAGGACAGAATTGCTTTTTAATTTACTGAATTACTAAATTATGATCCGATTCTTAAATAATCAAATGCATATCTCAAGTTCTGTCAAGGTATGCGCACATGTAAGAAGCAAAAAACTAAGTCGTTTTCTTGGAAGCAACTACACAGAGTCGAGTCTAATGGGGAAACTTCATGTGTAAAAAGCACCGACAATAAATTGGAAACTAGAACTTTACTTTTAACCATGACCTGTTTGAACACTCTCAATCTACAAGTCACTGCTGGAATGTGAATGTGACATAAAGCGATGGACTCCAGTGGTTTTATGGAGACATTTTGGAGACAAATGCAGATTAAAAAGAGAAGTAGAAGGTGATAACTTCAGCATATGATCTTAAACTCCTACTCTGCTCAGGTCAAATGTCACTGATTAAAAAAAAAACAACAAAACTTCAAAGACTGATTAAAAGGATGTCTCTTTGTGCTTCAGAGGCCGCTCTGCCCTTCCATGCAGAAAATTCAACAAAACCTGCACCCCTCCAGACAATGATGTAATCTCTTACGGTTCTGATCTGAACATTATAACCAAGGACGGCGAGCCAGCGTTGCGTTATGTAAGAGCGGGCACATGCACACACGCAGAGAAGGAAGGTGTGTGTTACAACAAAAGAGGAGACACATTAACTTGCACTTTGAAATAGTCCAAGCCGCTTTAGGGAGCCGCATTAAAGGTAAAACTATAAATGTCACATGGGAGGTGCTTTCTTTCTCTAATCAAACTGTCTCACACTAATGAAATCTGATATACTCGTACCTCAGAGAGTGTAGCTGATGTCTCGTTATCCGAGTCCTGAGTACAGTGTAGCCTACATCTATAGACGTACAGATCAGAGATTATAGGAAGCAATCAAGCAAAAAAGATCAATCCATACACACAAAACACCGCCCCATTCTCCCGGATTATGAACCATGCCTGTACTGTGCTCATTTTTCAGTTTGTAATTACTCTCAGCTCAATGTCATGCAGAGACGCTACAGAGAGATGCAACAGCGGTCTCCTGACTCCAGCTTTCATATCGAACGCATAGACGTCAACCTGTTTCTTTTAAGGTAGAATAAACACAATATAGCCTGATAGTGCAGTGTTTTTGAGGGTGATAGTGATATTTTTATGAAGTTTAATAAATCTGATAACATTAACACATAAAACCATACCATACAGATCCGTTAATTTTGGTTATTAAAGAATTAGGACCAATATATATACTGAACAGGGCATTTTACAGTTGAAAAATGTCTTTATGGAGGACGACCTATGTTTTGAGACACTGTGTAAATTACACCAAACATATCTTTGCCATTTTTCTGCTGCAGTATCTTGTTACTTATCCGCTGACATAATTCCAATACTGATATACCTGTAATAATTTAGTCACAGTTATATCTTAAATATACTACACTGAAATGTGCATGATACTTTATTTTATGTGAGATATAAACTTCTGACTTGACTTTAAGCATTTAAATGGGGGCAGATGTGGCTCAAGAGGTAGAAAGTGTGTGTGTGTGTGTGAATGAGCATTAGATACTCCTCCTGATGATCAGATTGGCACATTGCATGGCAGCCTCTGCCATCAGTGTATGAATGTGTGTGTGAATGGGTGAATGTTGGCACATAGTGTAAAGCGCTTTGAGTGGTCGGAAGACTAGAAAAGCGCTACATAAATGCAGCACGTTTAAATATTCATGACCTGATTTGTGTCTCCAGACTGCTTCTAAAACTGAACCTGTCCCTGTCAGATACAGTATGTTACAGGAAACACAAGACGATCTATCACATCATGCACCTTGGAGTGATGATTTTATAAGAATTGGACGTATTTATTCCAAAACTACATTTGCTTTCTGAAACAGAAACGTGTCATAGTGAAGCTGAAGAGGCAACGCTGGCACACACCGACACAAGCTTCTTACATGACAGCTCTCGCCTTCTTGCCCCCACTGTAAATCTTCAGCTTCTTAACGGACGCTACAAGCTTATGGTTACATTCCAGATGTCAACCGCACACACAAATGATTACACCAACAAATAGGCCATCCTCCACTCCGGTCTATTTTGGTATGTTGGTGTGGGTGGACTCAGTTGCGCAACATCACACCTGGAGCACAAGAGTCCAGGCTGCAGAGGTTGAACTGGGTGATAATTTTATGGCGTCCACATAAAATGGTGATTCAAGTGATTCAGACGGTTTATAGCTCACTATAAATATGGCTGCCCTCCTGTTCAACTATCCTGAGGGTCCTCAAACGGCCTCGCCCAAGTGAAGTTGCGGGTATGGCCTCTCATTGGACGCTGGCCCATGCGTAGCAGCATGCCTCCGGAGAGGATGATGTAATGTCTTTTTAAAACATCACCGTTGAGGGACACCCCACTCTTCTCCACCTTACGTCATAGCTGAGAAAAGAGAGACCGTGACCCAGCAATATCACTGTGGCAGGGTCCAAGTAGTGCTGCAAGAACTACACATGATATATTACTGCTTTTTTAAAAAAAGATTAAGTCTCAAAATCTGGCTAAGAACTATAAATCCAGGGCCGTAAAAGACGTCAGCCTCTCAACAGTAGCAACAGCATCAACTTTGAACTCTTTGGCTGATAATTAACTTGCAAAATAGTAACATTTTATGCAATTTAGTAACCCTGTTGCTAAAAATCTGAATATTTGCTTCCAAAATTTGAACACTGGATGCCATCTTGTAACTCTGAAGTTAAAAGTCATACTATTTGTCTTCAGAATAGTAACATTTTCTGCCGTTTTAAAGGGCTTCATGACATTTCATACCAGTTAGTATTGCTGAAGCAAAAAATCTCAATATTTGTCTTCAAAATTGTAACATTTCGTGTCATTTTGTAACACTGAAGCTAAAAATCACTTAAAAAATCTATCTTTTCAAACACAAACCCTTCATTTTAACACATTGGTGCACATGAAACTGGGGGAAGACCTGCAGAAATTAAAGAAAAAAGCAGGAGAGAGTCTGGATGTTGCTGTTAGGTCAGTGTGTGTAAAAACCTTCAGGCCCACAAGCTCTGACTGGTATCAACTATCCTGCTCTCTGTAGCCAGCAGGGCAAAAAGGCATCACACTGCCTCTGACTCAACTGCACTGATTTGTAAATAAAAAAAGGATGAACTCCCCTAATCATGATCGTGTATCTTTAATTCTTTGCATCCCATCCATCATGATGTGTACACTAAGTAAGCCTTCCATCACTGACTTATATCACTAACATCACTGCTGTCTCCACACTGAAGGATGTGATTTTACTAACAAACCACAACGAAAACAAATCAGTCACATCCACTCTGTATGGGCGTTGAGTCCTCCAACGCACAAAGACACACCTACACTGTTCCAACACACAGAATCAGTGTGAGCAGTGGAGCAGCAACAGTTTGGTTTCATTTCGGTTAGAAAAATGTCTATTTTATGTCATAATTGATTTGCACAACAACAGTGTTTTGTATTTGAATTTATTTTGCGTGCACAATGCACCTGACACTCGGCATTTAATGGTTTAAAGAGCGTTTTTTATGCCCTCAAATGGATGCTGTAAGATTTAACAGATGCGTATCGCGGAGATTCATTTTTTTATGAAGCCAAAAATTAATTGTGTGCACTGTTTAGACGCTTCATTATCAGCTGTGAGCGGTGGGCTTATAACTGATAGACACAGCCATCCCTCTGCGTCAAGTGCGCCGCTGCTCGCGTCTTTTGCAGCCTCCTGCTCGACTAATGGACCTGATTATTGCGGTCATACCAAACACAGGCTTCATATATCGCATCGCCGTCGACTAATCACGCTTTTCACACACATCAGACACTGAGCCTCTGTGTGTGTGTGGATGGTGGGGGGGAGGGGGAGGGGGGGGGGATCGCCGATAATAATCGAAGCGTCTGCGGCGGGAAGATCATCCACACCTGACGGGGGAAACAATGCAGGGCGCAGCGCACAGCCTTGTGTTTATCAGCCGCTCATTAGTGCAGCAATAAGCTCATAATAGTGCAGCAATGCAAAAACAAATTGGCATTTATATGCTCCATAAAACCAGACCGTGCGTCTTCCACAACCCGCCCACCCTCTTTCTCCTCCATCAGCCTCCAAATCCCTTTGAAGGCGCAAAATAACACGGGAAAAAAAATCGGGTTTGTGGTGGGAATAATCTCGATCATCTGCAGCAGAGATAGAGACCGTCGTCGCTTTCCACATCGGTGAGAGCCCACAAGAGAAAGGCACCGCTATTGTGTCGCACACAAGCACAAGAGAAAGCCATTGCAAGTAGGTTAAACCGCTCAGGCTGGCGCAGACGCAAATGTCTCCAAAGAATATACAGGAAAAACGCGCAAATGTCAGCGGTTGATTAAGCGTACCTTTGCTCTCCTGTCCCTCGTCTTGAGTCTCCTCCGCGTTGGACTCCATGGCCGGCTTTGTCCCATCCATTATTTTAAGGAATTATAGTCTCCTTGTGGCACTTGTACCTTACAGTGTGTGGATGCTGGAGCCTGTCCCGGTGCCTTGATGCTCTCTCTCTCTCTCTCTCTCTCTCTCTCTCTCTCGCCTCGTACACACCCTCCCTCTTTCTCTCCCTCTCCCCCCTCTCTCTCTTTCTCTCTGTTACAGCTTAGCACCGTCTCTCTCTCTCTCTCTCTCTCTCTCTCTGTCTCCCTCTCTCTCTCTGTACACATATGTATATATATATATATATATATATATATATATATATATATATATATATATATATATATATATATATATTAACAATCCAGTTTCAAGAGGCACAGGCAGCTGTCAGATTGGATTTATTTCGCTTAGTGGCCCCCAAAAGATGCCAGATAACGCTTTTGGCCCCGAAAATCACTGTTAAATATCTCTCCCGAGGGTCTATCCTCCTCTTATTAACTTAAGAACCTCATTAAATGTCATTTTATTTCCTTCCTCTGTCCGCGGCTTTTGCAGGTTGACGCTGCTTCGGTGAAGCAGAGGAGGATGTAAGGGTGAAATGATGGGAAGGAGATGTAAATATGCAAACTCATGGGTAACCATGCATGCATGAATACACAAACACACACACACACACACACACACACACACACACACACACACACACACACACACACATACACTCACAGCCACAATCGTACACTCACCACCCCCTCTCCATCTGGTGAGCTGAGAGAGAGAGAGAGAGAGAGAGTTGGGGAGGGAGGGAGAGAGAAAAAGAAGAAGATCCAGTGTGTAAGATAAAAGTGAGAATGTGGGTGAGAGGCGGGGGAAGTACTGATTGTGGTTTTTAGTCTTCACAAATAAATCTGAGAATGGAAAATATCAACACCCATCATAGTTCATTTAACACTTTAAGATATCTTTAAGCAGCCAGCAGCTCTGCAATCACTAATCAACTCCTTCTAATTAACCCTGGACTAAAGATGACCTTAAAGTCAGAGCAGGTCTGTGAGCCTTTTTAGAGAAAAAGTCATTCATCTGTTTTGTTTATAATTTTCTTTCCATTTTCATTTTTCTTGTATTATTGTATATATTTCTTGTGCAATTATCTATTATGCTAATATATGTTTGTCCCATTCTGTGTGAACAGTGTAAAATGATTGAAAAACAAAAAGTTGGTCAAAAAGAAAAAAATCTTTGGTTTCAGCTTCTCAAATATGACGACTTGCTGCTTTTCTCAGTTTTATATCATATATCTGAATATTGTTGGGTTTTGGACTGGGGACTTGTGATTGACATTCTAACTATTTTCTGATGATTTATAGACTAACCACATAATAAAAAAAACAAAAAAACTTTAAAACAAATCAATAATGAAAATAATCCTTAGCTGCAGTGTTAATATTTCTCATCCTGGAGTAAAGAGGACAAACACACATAAAGAGGAGGATTCTCTGCGTCCTACACGTTGTCATTAAACTCTTATTATAGCTGAAAAACATCCTGTGTTAGCTTTCCTTAGCTTCTTAATTTGGAAAAACAGCTTTACTTAAATTGATTTTGAACTTTGATTGGATCACACTTGACCAATCAGAGCTTCTTAACCAGTAAACAGCCATGTGGCTGGCGTTACTTAAGAGGGGATTCTTTGTTTGCCTCCGAGGACACTGATTGGCTGAGTGCAGGGGTCTCATAATCCAATGAGAAAGCAAACAAGCAAGGTGAGTCCCTGAACCCGCAGAAAAGTGGGTGTGCTTCTTGAGAGAAGGCAGGCAGGGGAGGGAGGGGGGGTGGCTGGTTTCATCATTCACCCCATTTTCTAATAATAAACACATCCTGAAACAATGGGACGCCATCTGTCCTGAATCCTCTTAAATACGGTTTTAATTCAGGCCCACGTGGCACTGTTTCAGACAAAGCTCAGCCCACACAACAATCCAGGAACCCCCCCCCACACTGCAGACACTGACCCCACCAACCCCTGATTTGTTCGTCCCACAAAACATCCCCCGACATCAGACACCAGAACAGCCAACATGACATATATGACATTTAGTGGCTGCATTCACCCAGAGGGCTGAAATTAACACCCACTATGCACCATATGCTGGTAAATCCTCACATTGACTTTTTGACATTTGTATGGCTCTTTGATACTGAGCCATGAGGGAACCTGATGCACTGCATGAATGAAAAACAGTTTAAAGTCTATGAGCCATCACTGAGGATTTGGTGACCCAAAAGCAGACTTAATGTTGGTTGGTGAGAATGATTATTTCTCTGTATATCTTTATATCAGAGCCAAAATATTAGTTGTAGCAACCATATAAGAAACTTGTGTTTCATTAAGGTTGCAACTAACAATTACTTTGATTGTTAATCTAATTTATTGATTGATTTTCTGGTCCATAAAATGTAAAAAAAAAAAAAATGTGGAAAAATGCCCATCACAGTTTCCTTACAGCTAAGACGATATATTTTGTTAAACCAAGATTTCAAGACTAAATATATGAAGTGTATTATCACATATCACGCAGCAAATCCTCACAATTTCTAAACTAAAACCAGAGAATATTTGGTATTTATGCTTAATAGATGGCCTCAATCACTGACCAATTATCAAAATATTTGCAGATTATTTTTCTTTTGATGGACTAATTAATGAATCAAGTTTTTGTTTTATAGTTTTGTTTAGCATTGGCATTTTCTCATGCTGTAAAACTTCACTCAAAGGGAAAGAGGGGAAGTTAGGCCATTAGTGTACTTGTTTAGCTGTAGATATGACGGACAACCTCATATTTTATCTCTTGGCCCACCCAGTGCATATCAGTTCATAAATGTGTAAACTACTGAACTGCATAGGACCAGTGATTTTATCTGGTTGTAATCTCAAGCAAACCATTTCCTGTTTAATACAGCGTCAAACACACTTAATATAGAACAAATAACAGAAACAGATTCAGGAAATGTATTCACAAACTGCAAAATGTTTTACATAACAGGACTGTGGGCCTCAGTTGGATGTTTTTTCATTGCGTTGATGTTATTTATTGCAGTGGCTGATCCTCTTTTCATTAGAAATTAATTACTGATCAAGGAGTCCTAATCACATTTCCAATAATAGTAAAAATACATGTCTTCACTCTGGTGCTCTGTGGTGGTTTGTGTCGCTGTTGTAGCACAATGGGAGCTTGTACAATAAGATTCTTAAACTGCAGGAAGAAAAATCTTTCCTCTGTTGTAACAATGAAGAACGCACACACATAAAACCACACAAACACAGTGACACCGACTCTAAACTGTCAGTTATCAGGCTTGAAGGGTGAATTTAAACTCCCATTTTTCTCTCAGAACCCCCATAATCCCTTGCTGGGTCACACAGATTAAGGACTTGTCCAGAAGATGAGATACAGTGCTCCCTGGCACTCTTCACCATCACCCTGTCACACACACATACACATGCACACATTCCCACACACACATAATACTCAGTGCTTGGACTCAGGCCCAAACCCCAAACTACAGTAATGCTGCATTTCGGCAATGCTTGATTTTACAGGTCCTTCAAGTTTATACTAATTTTGTAGTAATTTGCAGGTATTTAATGCTTAATTTTTAGGACATTTTACACAGAGGGTGGTGCAATTTGGTACAAACTGTAAGAAAAAACTGAAAAAATGTGAAGTTGGTTTAGTTGTAAGTGTCAATTTGGTTTCAGACATACTGTAGTTGGTAATTTGCAAACATTTTTAATGAATTAGACTCTTTAACTCTTTAACTGACATAAAATACTTAGTTTTCAGTGTGTAGTTTGGTGTGTGAAACTACATATTAACACTTCTTAAAAACTCTATAATGAGCGCATTTGAGCATGCAATTTGTACCAAATTGCACCACCCTCGGTGTAAAATGTCCTAGAAATTAACTGTTAAATACCTGCAAATTACTGAGAATCAAATCCTGGAAATAAGCATAAAATTATAGTTATATATAAATATAATTATAGTTGCAATAGGGTACAGAAAGGTTTTTGAACCCAGAGCTATACTAGCGACTCAGCTCCACACCAGCATTGCCCTTTTTATATATACATATATGTGCACACCCCCAGTTCCACCTGTCTGTGTCATTAATTGTATCCTCATTTGTCTCTTGTCTCTGTTCCTCTCTGCTGTTTCCCTCCTTTAAGACAGAAAAAGCACCAACCAACAAACCAGACCTTGATGTATCAGCCAGGGGAGAAGATACACAAAATGCGTTTTTAATAAATCAGTGTGCACACTATTCATAAGACACACTTACAGTACCTGTTTGCAACCAGGCCTTGTCCACTGAAGTAACTTATTCTATGTACTGAAGTGCCACATCCAACTATCACCACAACTTTGCAAGTGTGATGTAGAAAATTGAAGCCTCCAGTGCACATGTATTTTATATACATCTTAAAACATGTCTGGAAAGGATCTTTAACTATCACCAAGAAGACTTCTTGGAGTAGAAGTCCAAGAATAATATAAAAATCACTTACATAGAGAAATCCTCTGTCTCCCTCAAGCACAAAACTGTTAAATTTGATCAATTTTGGTTTTTTGTCATTAATATATTAACCTCCATAATTATCTAACTCATGTACAATTAATTATCCAAAAACAAACAAACATATTTAATATGTTCTTCCATGTTTTTTCTTGTTTTCTGTTCCCTTCTCTTAAGTAAACCAATGGCCAAAGATCCACTGCAAACTTCAGCTCCACTGTCCTACTGAGGTGGGATTTGTACTTATGAAGTGATCAGGAAAAACTCATCATTCTCTCCCTTCGTCATAAACTTGTTCCATTTGCACAAGACAAAGGTCGGATCACTGATGAAAAAGTTCAGCGTTTCTAATCTATACAATTGATTGGATAAAGAGAGAATGATTTAGCTTTGTGCAGCTACCTTGTGTGTGTATGTTTGTGTGTGTGTTTGGGGGGTGTGGACTCATATATAATCCCCTTCAGACATATGACTACGCCTGTGTGGAGTCTATTATCCAGAAATGAGTAACAATAGAGCGAGGTTGAGACCAGACAAAGGACAGAGGCAGTTCACCAAAGATAAATCCATGAACACGGCCGACTATATGAACCTTAAACTGAGTTTTGTTTGTGTGCATGTGTGTAAACGCCAGATAAATGTTGCGTTTTGAAGCCTTATGTTCAGAGCTGACATTGCACTGATTGACTCTGCTGAATCATGTGTCATCTTGGCCAATTTTACGCTTCAGAAGGAGCTCAATGAGGGCTGTACTCCTGCTCGGCTGCAGAAACTTTCTTATCTGCCTCCGCTTAAAACTCTTGGCGTCCATTAAAGGGAGCGCCATGAGTGCCTGTCGAATGCCTGTCTCCCTTCATTACAGTGAGATAGAGTCGAGAAAGTGGAGCCCAAATGGGGTCGTCCCAAAGTAATGAGGACATTGCAGCTCCTTCATGTCATCAGATGTGGAGTTAATGGGAGAGAAGAAGAAGAAGAAGAAGAAGAAGAAGAAGCAAAAGAAGAAGAACAGTCTGTCTCTGGACACCTCTGTAATAAACAGTGTAATTGGCTTCAAATTTATTTCAAACTTCTGTTTAAAAGAAAGCCGACTCTCGAGATAGTGACATCCTCAACATCAGAGCAGGCTGCTTTCAGAATGATACATCCTCTGTTGTTGCCATGGAGACGTGTAACACAGCTGGTAAGCTACACTGATTCAGATCTTTTTAGCGATGCTATCAGTTCCGCGAAAACTTCTCATGTGGCCTCGTAGCAGCCTGAACCCACCAAGAGCCAGAAAACCAAATTAATAAGATAGCCATGAAGAGAGGCTGACTGAAAGAAATCTTATCAATGCACCATCAGCGAAATGCTTTCTTCTCCTGTGACAGCGCAGCTCGAGGCTACAGCTGTTGACACGCAGCCAATGTGTTCCTCTTGTTGCTGATTTCTCAGGCTTTCTGTGCTGCTGTCTGACAACATTAGAGGGAGAATAATCTTGAGGACAGTTAAAATAGGTTGTAAATAAATAAGTTGTCCCTTGTGAATGGGAACAATCAGCAACAAGATGCATTGTGTTTTCTGAGTCTGGTCAAAATCAGACTGGTGGTGGTGCAGCAGTGAGGACTGTGTCTCTATCAGGCTAACAAGCTTTATTTTTAACCATGCTAGTGACAAGGGATGGAAATATTGGTTGGTTGGTCCACCACTTTGGTCGAGCTTGAAATATCTCAACAATTATTGTATTGAGTGCCATGAAATTTTGTACAGACATTCATAGTCCTCAGATGATGTATCCTATTTAGACTTTTCTTTCCACCTTGAAGATCATATTTGTGGTGCTGAGTGAAATTTCTCAACTACTGTTGGATGGATTGCCATTAAATTTGGTACACACATTCATTTCCCCCTCGGGATGAATCGTAATTACTTTGGTAATTCCCTGATTTTTCTTCTCGCTCCATCATCAGGTCAAAATTTCTATTTGTTTAACACTTTGATTTATGACTATATAAGAGCAAAACTTATGACATTTCCATCAGCCTCGGCTGTTCTTTGTTTAGTGCTAATTAGCATATGTTGGCGTGGTAAACTAAGATTGTTAGTATGGTAAATGTTAAACCTCAGCATGTTAGCATTTAGCTCAAAGTATGCTTTGAGGCTTTTTGGCCAGTATACTCCAATGGAATTGCTTTGGAAACCGTCTCCCCCCACACCTTTCTGATGTCAGATTATGAGGGGTTGTAACTTTCCAATATGGACAATATGCTGTGATTGGCCAGCTGTTAAATGGAGGTTCCCAGTGCTAGAATTCATCAATGCATGCCTCAGAGTTTTAATTAGTGTCAGTTAATATTACATTTTTATTAAACCCAGCCATCCAATCAATGGATTAACAAAGATGCATCAATTCCTAGAGAGGTGGAAGCTCCCAAAAAACAAAAGGGATACACAGCATAAGAGAGCAGTAAAGTAGTTTAAACACTGGTTGTTGCTTCTTTATTCTGCTCCTTTGTCTCCTGTGTGACACTCAGCCCCACCACAGGCATCGTATTGACCTTTTAACTGCCTTCCTGACACGCTGCTCAAGACCATTTTATGCATCTCTTTTGTCGAGTGCTGACACTGACTGTTAGGCATTGAGCTCTGATCCCTGATGTTGACCTTGTCATGACCTACAGTATCTGTTTTACCATGCCTTGGGAAATCACTGCTGCGACGCTCAGAGCTATTCGTATCTGTCTCCGTCTAATGCATGGTTCTAGGGCGTCGAGAAGGGGATGCTTCAGAAACAAGGGACTTGGAGAGCTAAAATTGCAATCAGGTTGGATGTTTTTTGCAGCCGCCTGCACAATTTTGTCAGTTATGTTTAATAGTTTTACTGCAGCAGATGGAAATTTTATCCAAGTATTTTAGGGAAGTCAAAGCTGAACATAGTTCAATGTCCCACTTATCATCCTGTCATCACTATAAAAGAAGTCTGTTTATGTCTACAAAGGTTCTTTTAGCTGTCTTGAAATAAAGAAGTTGAAAACACATTCATGATTTTGTACATTTTTCTTCTTGGAGTCATAAAACGAGGCCAACTTTCTCCCGCGAGCGACAAATTAGACGTCCAAGCCTTCTTGTTGATCATGCCTCACCCTTTATGTTTCTGTCTGTTTGGCTATTGATTTATCTGCCTCCATTAGTCAAATAGAAGTGTTTTATCAGTGATGCTGGAAACAGGCCATCACTTGAGTAAATATAAACATACAAAGACACACTCACTCACACACACACACACATACAGAAGCAGGCAGTGTCTCAGCGTCGGCTTTATGAGCCTCCCGCTGTCGCTTTAGTCTAATCCTTGCCATTTTAATGGGCTTCTGGCTTCCTCTAAAAGGGAAACCTTTGGCACAGAGTGGTGCACCTCGCATTATCTCGTTGCTCACCTGAGAGGATTCCTCTGATTTCACTGCTATGTGTGTACGAAAGAATATGTATGTGTTTGTGCGTCTATATGTGTGTATGTGTGTGTTCAGTGGTTTGTGTGTGTGTGTGTGTGTGTGTGTGTGTGTGTGTGTGTGTGTGCATCCAGATCCGGGCCCTTAATCTGTGGTGGTGATGATGACCCAGTTTCGCCCCCACCCCGCCCTCAGCCGTCGGTCGCCAAGGAGACGCTTCCCTCTCATCCCTGAACGGAACCGTCGGATGCTGAGGTTAATCCATCTCAAAAACACACACACACACACACACACACACACAACCTAAAGATATCATAACTACAAGCACTTTTATTTAAAGTTTATTCAGCTCAGTCTTATTGTGTTCAGGAGTTTTAAAGGCACATTCTCAAAATAAAAAAGATGCTGAATGGGGTTTGTTTGGCAGAAGAGTCTCTCTCCTTTCACTATCTCTTTCTGTAACCCACAGTTGAACCAGGATGAAGGCAAACAGGCAACTTTAATGCAAATTCATGCAAACTAATCCCATCATGCTTCGTCATCATCTGTACGGCCTGAAACACCTGCACTTCTGTGTGCTCGCTGAATTTGCATGCCATTGAAAAGTTTTGCTTTAATGTGTAATGATTTTGGTGACAATGTTTCGGCCTCTACCTCTGTCTTCTTCACACACACACACACACACACACACACACACACACACACACACACACACACACGCACAAAAATGCCTGACTGAACACCCTGCCTCTATGAGAGCTGCAAGCAGGGATCAAATCAAAGTGTGGGTGCATCTTTGATATCTCACCTTATTTACAATATCTGACTCCTGTCGGTACGGATGGCTTAACCTACACACACCTCCACACTCACACACACACACACACACACACACACACGTTCACACACCCATCCCCCCACTGCCCCCTCCGTCCAGCAATTTATCCGACGAGCTGCTAATCCCGCTGGCCCAGATTTGGTCAACAGTCTGCACCACATGTTGTTACGTTGTCATCCCAACAACTGCACACACACCCCGTTCAAATGCCAAACACACACACACACACACGCATATAAGTATATATCACTCCACCCCCTCTTAGACTGCCTTCTCGCATCATGTGACCTCTATGAGTCATGTGACTCAGGAGCTGCTGCACCTGTGACCTACTGTACTGTAGCGCAGCACACGCCGACAGCAATGTTGGAAAAGAGCTGCTTCCATCTACAGTATGCAAGCATGCCATGAGTCACCACAAGGAGGAAATGCAAAGCTGGGTGGGCTCATCATCTTCATCATCATCATCATCATCATCAATGCAGAAGTGGGAGAGCAGCAGGGGAGGTGAGGCAGAATGTCAATCCCCTGCTGTCTGTCGGTCATTTTTATTTTTATATTTTGTCTATTTTCTGACTGCGTGGGCTCGTGTGATCAGATGTATGAGTGTTCGCATGTGCCGGGATCTGAGGTGACGCCCGCCTCGGAGCTTTGTGCATCTCTGCGTTGCCATGGCAACAGGTCCTCTCGACGACGAACGATTCCGACACATCCGAGTAGCCGTCGGGCTGAGCTAAAAATGCTCAACATGTAGAACAAGAAAAAGATTATAGCCTAAATATAAAAGCAGATATGAGGGGTGGGAGGTGGGTGTGTATAGAAAGAGTATAGATGCAGGATTCAAATACTGAAAAAGAGGCAATGTTTTGCTTTTTTTTGTCTCCGGCAGGCCTCAGTCAGGGCAAGATTGACTGCAAAATAGTGAAATACAAAGATGTGATGTTGCAAGTAAAGATCACTTTTCTAAACATAAATAAAAACCAACATGCAGAAGGTAAAAAACACTCAGCAGCAAAATTGTATTGATGCAAAATAACATCTCAGTTTTGCCAAAAGTAAACTACCTGAACATCAAGGGGTAAGTGTTTGTGATATATAGTTTGGTGCTAGATCCATCGTGCCCTAAAAGTGATCAGTAAAACCATAAAATCAATTCAGGGAGATGAAACACAGATGCTGGAGAAGTTGGAGCTGAGAGACATTTTTTGACTCAGAGAATGATGCCCGTTGAAGTGACACTAGATGAAAGCGAAGATGACATTCTCTAAATTGCTATAAGGGATGATTCATGTTGGAAATCTTCTTTAGCTCAGAAAACCACGGCTGAAAACACTCTAAACCAGGCCAGTGTGATGAATCAGTCACCTGCTCTTATCTGTCATGTTGACAGCTATTTCATAATTCTTCTCTGCACCTTTAACTTCTGTTATTTGTCAGTCCAGTCTCTGCTATTGCCTTCCTGCCAAGTAGTTGTCCTCTCGTTATCACCTGATCAGCAACCCACCTGCACACCTGCTGTCAATCATCAACCCCTCAGTAGCCTATAAATATACGTGTACCTGCCCCTATTCCACAGTTCCTTGCCAGATTTTCTGTTGTGAAACTTAAACACCCGGTCATGCCAGCATTTTATATGGCAAAAATTCACAGCAAATTCAATTCATTCAAATGAAATCACTGCAAGCAGCAGATTTGCTCATCGGGGAGAAGTACATTCTCCCAAAGCCCATTGACAAACAACAAGCTCGCTTGACATGATGACCTTCCGGGGAACAGAAAGCCAGATAATCCACAATGGAGTTAGCTGTTGTAGCTTATTAGCTCTGTTGCAGCTTATTTAACCCTTCTCTGCTGGAGTATAAACTGCTTAACAAAAGAGGAATAGTTTGCAGATAATTATGAGACGAGTCACAAGAGCACAAATACATTTCATGAATGAACTGTCTGAACTATTGTCCTATTGGCTACAAAACTAATGAGCTTGTTCACTAAAGGCTGGACTTATTTTCCCTTCAACAGTTCTTTGTTGAATGAAACGACGTACATTCCTGAGTGGGGCTCCAACTAATGATTATTTTCATTATTGATGAATCTGCGAATCATTTTATTGATTAATCAGCTGATCGGTGTCTATAAAATGACAGAAAACAGGAAACAGTAAACACCTGTTAAAATTTTGTAGTCAAAGGTCACATTTTCATATATTGTTTCACAAGATATTCAGCTTATTATCATGTATGACAAAGGAAAGCATTAAATCCTGAAGCTGAAACCAGCAAGTTTTTGGCATTTTAGATTAAAAAAATAACTAAAATGATATTTCAAATCAAGATAGCTGCCAATTAATGTTCTGTTTTCTGTCTCCTGTATCCTTATTTGCTGATGGCCTGCACAAAATTAGCACTGTTTCCTACTCCCAGTCTTAATTTCACCCTTGTGGTGTAAAGATCAACAGTTATGCCGGTGTTAAATCCACAACCTTCAGATTTAATTTATCACTTTCAGATAGTTTGGATAAAGCTGCCCCAGAGTCATATCAGCTCTCTCAGTGGATAACCAACTGTCATATCAGCGCCTTCATTTTCCATTTATTAACACTGAAATCAAAAGTTTTGAGCTCGAGAACTTTGAGGGTTTTGATTTCCATGTATTTTATCTTGTGTGTTATTTCACATATTGTAAAGTAGATATACAGCATCATATATAAGCACAACATAAATATGGGAAAGTAATTCACTTGTACAGTTTTCTTATGTATGTGACAAGCATTAAAGGTCAAATATAAGATTTAAAGAAGAAATGCTTTTGAAGAATTTGGGTTTCAGCATCTTCAGTCTAAAAATAAAAGCTTTCATAAACTTGCAAACTCAACACATTGATGAAAACACAGTAATTATAGCTTGTGTTCAGCTATTCCCAGACTGTTATTATAACAGTACTGCTGTAATTTAAGTGTTGGTATGCTAATCAGGTCAGTGGATCGTTCCACTTGCTCCTTTTTTTTTTCTCCCTCCAGCTCAGTGATCATTTATTCCTTAAGAATAAACCAATTCTTTAAAATCTGCAGCCTTTGAAGTCTGCCTGCTTGGCGGCTGTTACACTCAGTATCCATTCTGCAGATCAGTGCATCGCAAAACCACAGGAGAGGATGCGAGAGGATATGAGTGTTCACATACAGCCTGAGCGGAGACGAACTGCAGCACAGAGAGCACAAAGAGCGAATTCACGAAGGAGGACGCGCTGGGCTGGGGGGAGGAGGAGGAGGAGGAGGAGGAGGAGGATAGGGGAGAGAGTAATGATGAAGACAATGAGCAGGGAGATGATGAGAGGAGCAGATGAAAGACAAGGATCATGATGCTGACGATGATGAGACCCAAGTAGTATTTTTCAGGGGGAGGGATAATAAAACAGGGGGGGAGCTGAAAGAAAAGAAGTTTACAGCAGCTTCCTGCAGAAAAATGGCTCCCGATCCCCATCGCAGTAAATCATGTCACTTGGCTACATCCTGTCTGTTCTCAACTTCTCACCGGCCTGAAGGCGATAAACAGCCCTGCTGCCTTATTGGAAACAGATGTTATGAATGGGAGAACCCCAGACAGACAAAGAAAGAGAGAGAGAGAGAGATCTAGAGGAGGAGGGCAGGGAGAGAACTCATGGATAGACATAGAAATGCTTGCTGGAAAAAAAAAAAGGTTGGTAGCTTTGGCTCAACGTCCTAATGAGATCAAACTGAATGCTACTGGTTTCAGGTCAGCCTCCAGTAAAACGGAAACAATGCTGCACGTCTGCCAAGATATTCTGGCCTGATTACTTCTTCCCGAACAAAGTGGAAACCAGTGGTGTGATCGCATCTACAGATTGTTTTCTATGATTTCAACTGGTAGAAAAGTTTAGCTTGTTTCATTTTGATTTAGTGTCACTTTACCTTTTGAACATTAAGCATAACAGACTTGTATTTGCAGTTTTTTGCAGTGAAACTGAAGTCCAGACTGTGGTTTGACCTTTTCTTCTTGGCTTTTCATGCTTGAGGAACTGTTGTTATTAATATCAACATCTATCTATGCACCCATGAATTAATACTGTATACTAAACATTGAGTATAACCTTGTTTTTATGTCCTTTCCCTTTCACTTGTCTGTTATCGTTCTCCTTTTTACTGTTGGAAGAGGCTTGTAGGTGTCATTCAGCTGAACACACATCCATACAATAGATAAACCAAATCTACTGTATGTTTAAAAAATACCTCATTTTGATCAAATTATTGCTGACATAATATATATTATGGGTATTTTACCTTCAAAATAGGTGTGTTTGAATGAGGCAAGTTGTTTTTAAAGTGCATATTGGCAAATTTCAGCAAACAAATGTACAAAACCCTTCACGTCTCGCAGCACATGTCCACCTCTACTCAACAACAGTAACTGTCTTCCGTGTTTTGAAGCTTGTCCAGCCTGTATAATCCTCTTAATCCAATCAACATCCACTCTCTCACATGAGGAGTTGTCGTGAGGAGGATGAGGTGAACGTCTCACGTCGAATGTACAGTCAGGCAATCTCACATTTTACCCTGCACATGAGAGGTGTGCGCGCTTGATGATTTCGTAAAAATGACTGACCATGACTCTGCTTTACTGAGGCTGAAATGCCTTTGATATTCAGGTAAAAGTTACTAAAGGTATAACATCTTGGGAGAGAAGGAGAATGAATGGTGCATATTTTGAAAGAGGAAAGAAGAAAGAAAAAGAAGAAAAAAAGACCAAATGGTAAAATCTTTATTGCTTTGTCAAGAGACTTTGGTCCTGTCTTAATCTTTTAAAGCTTTAAACCCTGGTCTGTTCAGTGGCATGCAACACACACACACACACACACGCACGCACGCACGCACGCACACAAACACACACGCGCGCGCGGAGAAAGAAAGAAAGAAAGAATGTGGAGGCACTCACACACACATATAGCGGCAGATAATCGTGCATGAGCTTATTTGAATGGCGCAAATCTAAAACTGTCCCAAATGGTTTGGAGATGAGATCTTCCAAAGTGTAATACTGAAACGAAGTGATTAAAAAAAATGCAGGAAATTCAGAGTGAAGCGGTGAAAGTGAACAGACTGAAGTACGTTTGAGACTTTAAACTGATTATCAAAGATGCAAATTAAACCCAACCACACCGCGCGTCACGCAGAGCGCACGCAACCAGCAAATGTTCCTGCAGCAAAAACAGCATCCAGATGAAAAGAAACTCACAAGACGAATTTAAAAAGTGAGTCGATTTCATGCAAACTAAAGCAACAGACACAAATGTAGAAAATAGTCCACGTACCCATGTTTTTAACTCTCGTGGAAACTGTCCCTGAGACACAATGTGTGGCAAAGCTCACAGATGATGGTTACAGGTTGTATGAAAGGGGGGCAGCATGAAAACAACTGGACGTCCCGTTTTGGAACCAGGGGGGTGGAGGGTGCGCGGTGACGTCACGGCCGGGGCTAGATACGGATCACCCCAATGCAAGTGTAAGAGCCATTTTTGTTGAAGTTTTGTTTGTTAAACTTCCCGCCACTTGGGGGAGTAGTGCCGCTGTCAACTAGGCAGAGGTTAATATAATCGAGGGGTTACATGGCACAGGTGTTGTTGACTAGAGAGAAGCGAACCGTTTTTGACCGTGTGGCAATGATTGTAAATTAATGTTACGTTTCTTTTGTCTATGGGGAATTGACTTACTATAGAGAAAGTGGATGTACTCTGTTTCTGGAAACCCACGGACTGTATTATAAGTAATAAATAGCCTTTGTATTGGAAACAGTGGACATTTCATCATTTTTGTACGCATCAAAACAAATCAATCAGCAATCGTTGTGGCCTTTTTTGACAGGCAAAGGGGTCACTGCAACAAGTGTCTGTATTGGTTCAAAAGGAAAGTGTTAAAATGCGAAAATGTCAATATTTACCAAACTGTGGATCACTATTATTTATTTGTTTGTTTATTTATTCAATTATCACGTGATATTTTTAACTAATTACAGTGATACAGTTTGTTTTCAACGCCTGTAATTTGCATTAGCACACCTGTGATAAATTGAGTTAATCAGGCTCAATCGGTGAAACTGGTAGAAAGCACATTTACTTAAGAACTAAACTCAAATACAATTTTCATGCACTTTACTTGAGTATATCCATTTTAGGCTAACCTACTTTATACTTTACTTTAGTATACTTTATACTATTTATCCAATAGTCAAATCCTGAAAAGTAACTCAAGCTGTCAAATAAATGTAGTAGAAGTAGAAAGTATAATATTTCCCTCTGAAATGTAGTGGAGTAGAAGTATAAAGTAGCATCAAATGGAAATACTCAAGTAAAGTACTTCAAAATTGCACTTTAGTATAGTAAATCTGAAATAGAGGAAGGTTGTTGAATAGAAAATGAAGGCACATAGTTTGGGGAATATATTTACAATAAGTAGGCTTCACATACTTGGAGTTAAAATGACACATATTCATAATTGAACAAATTAAGTAAATTACTCAATTTAACTGAATACCAAAGGCCAGCAAATTTTGCCATGTATTACAGAGCTACAGTTCACCAACCAAACTATGAAAGGGGAATAATTATTCAGCACTTACGTTATCATGGACTCATATGAACGTAAATAAATTCCACACAAGATTAATTAGACAGAGTCCAATCTGGGTCCACGGGGCTTGTGCATCTTCCCACCAGAAAAACTCCCACAGAACTCTGCAGCTGTGATATCATAGCAGACTATCATAGGGCTGCTGCTTATAATTTCTGGGCCTTTTTTCACTAAATGTACTTTCACTTTTGTATATACTTGCTGATGATACGTTTGTTTTTACTTCAGTAGGATTTTGAATGCAGGAATGTTACTTGCTTTTCACTGTTTTACTAGTATTTTTGTACTTTTACTCATGTAAAGGATCTGAGATGGATACTGACTGAATACAGTTCACATAAACTGACTAGTGAGTGATACACACATATTTTAGGTGCCTGTAGGAAGAATTATGGGGGCAGAATTGTTTACTGGCTTAATAAACCAAAGGCAACTGTCAAACTGACACCTCCAAATCCAAAAATTAAAATCAACAACAGGATGTGGATGTGAGGAGGACAATAGAGGGTAATGCATCATCAAAAGATACAATGGGACAGAAATTCTGTATATAAATGTTTACTGTTTTGTGTTAAATACTTGATAAACTCTTTAGATTTTTCACTTTCCCTAAAATAAAAATCTGTTCATGTGCACCAACCTCACTTGGCAGGGTTAGATGGGGTCTATCTCGACATCCACTGGATTAAAATGGAGGCACAGCCTTTTATTTACCTGTTGCCATGGTGACTTGTAGTATCGGAGCTCCATTGATTATAACTTTTTTCATTCACCACTTACACACTTAACTCAGAGTGAACATACTCAGAGCTGATTGAACTGACTCTGATCAGCTGTTCTGAAACCAAAAACTCTGAGTTTCCCATCTCGGGGTTCATCAACTCAGAGTTCAGGGTTGGACTCAGAGTTTGTTGAACCTGCTTTCTGGAATACACCCCTGATATCCTTTGATAGTTACTATCTTTAATTTAGAACAGATCCGGACAATCCCATCCAGTTTTGTAGTCTGTCTAGCAGAATCCCATGATTGACAGCGGCACTGAGATCTAAGCGTACGAAGATTGAGACTTTACCAGAGTTCGTGTTTATGTGGAGATCATTTACAACTTTAACAAGGGCAGTTTTTATGCTGTGGTGGGATCTAAAACCACACTTAAAAACATCAAACAGGTCATTTGTCATTCAGTAGCTATTCAGTTGATTATACACAATTTTTTCAAGGATCTTACTGAGAAACGGGAGATTTGAGATTGGTCTGTAGTGACTCATGTTTTAGGGATCTAGATTGTTCTTTTTTGGTTATGGTTTTATGACAGCAGATTTAAGATCACTTGGGGAAAAACTGGAGGGAGCATTTGGCAATTTGTAGTATCTCCGTATTTAAACAGTTAAGTTTTAAAAAAGGTTGTAGGAAGTGGTTCGAGACAGCAGGTGGAGGACTTGAGCTTCAGCTGTGGAGTCCACAGGAGCAAAGTGTGACATATCACAAGTCCTGTTCTTGTGAGTAGGTAAAACATCTTCTTTGCCAAAACTCAAAGAACTCATTTGTTTTCTGATGGCGGTGATTTTGCTGTTGAAAAATGTTGCAAATTCCTTGTATTTTATAGTAGAGAGTAGGTCAGGCTGGGTCGAAGATGGTGGATTGATGAGCTGATCAAAAGTGAAGAAGCTGCAGGAGGTGCTGGAGAGCTGCACTAAGTTCAACGATGAGCTCCTGGAAGCCATTAAGACGCTGGCGAGTCTCAGAGAGGGCCTGGCCATCAGCCAGACATCAGATCCCTGCAAAATGTGCAAGCTTTTCTAAATCAGGAGGAATTAATTTTAAAATTTTGGTCACTTAGAAAAGTCTTGTTCAGCGTTTGATTGTACTAAAAGACCCTCTAAGGATTGGATGTTCAGTTTTGTTTTTTTTTAAAGTACATTTTGTTTTATTGGTTTTAGGCTTGTTTTTCGCTGGTGAAAAACAGATATTAGCATGAGCATTAGCATAATCACAGTTAACCATAGACTGTAAATGCACCATGCTAACCAAGCTAGCAGCTAGCGTTATGGTCAGCTCCACCCTCTCGTCCAAATATGGTCACTTCTGGCTCCAAAAATCAAAGATGGAGATGGTCAAATCACTAAACTCAAGGCTTCAAAACAGCAGTCCACAAAGCAATGGGTGATGTTACAGTGACGACCTCCATATTTTTTTTTTTTACAGTCTATGATATCCATGAGTAAATTAAATGTCTGTCTGCTTAAGCCGGTTAAGTTATGTTAGCCCAATCAGCTAATTTTTGCTGTTAGCCAGCGTCTTCTGACTGACTCGTGCAGGAAGACAATTTTTTTTTGTTTGCAAGTGGCCATGGTATCAATGTAGCATTAGTCATGCATGCCAGCAAATAACAGCTAACATAGCTAGTTGCTAATGTTAGCCTCTTTCCTGCTGCACTGTCCACTACTCTCTTGCTGTCAGACCGATAGGGAATTGTGGTGGAGTTGTTAACGCTCCTTTCACCGGTGACTTTGTGCATGAGGCCACATGGAGAGAAATATTAGAACACTTTCTTCAAGTCAAGCCATGGCCCTCCGACCCTGCTCATTCTACTTGCTCCGTTTTCTCCATTTTCATTGCAGTGTGCTCTTTAGCAGTCAGCTCCCCCTGCTGTCCATAAGGTGACTCTGGGCTCCATCCGTTTCAAACGCTTGCTTCAGCCTTTGGGCCACGCCTCCTCATTTACATACGGCTTGAAAAGCCAAATGTCAAATGCCTATAGAAAATGGAAAAGAAAAAAATTAAGTTTTTCTAAGCAAAAAAAAGTTTTTTCTATTTAAACTTTGAATTTAAGTATTTCAATTTAAGCTTTTCCATTTCCCATTTTGAGTTTCATATTTGATGTTTTTCTTATTTCATTGCTATTTTAAATTTCATCTTTACAATTTAAGCTTTCAGTTTGAACATTTCTGTTTAAGCTTTTGCATTTTAAATTTCACTTTTTTCATCATCACTTTACATTTTCAAATGATAATTTTACATTGTAAATGTGCTTTTTAAGTTTAATTATGACCTGATTATTCATAGTAGTGTAGTCAAATCATCTTTTTAATTTTATCTCTTAATTTTCTTGAGTTCTTTCCTAACATGAAACTTAAGAGGAATTATTACTCAACTTTCCCCCATACTGTTTAGTAAACAAGATTTCATAAGAGATTTAACTATATAAGATTAGTAATTGTATAAAGGACAACAAACCTAAAGAGGTGTGAAAGTGGTTCAGGCGTCACCCAGAGCAGCATCCTGGGTTCAAATAGCACATGATTTCTCTTTCGCCCTTTCCTGTTGGCATGTATCCAGTGAAAAATGCAGGAAAGAAGATAAAAAAAGAACGTTATTGTACAACATTCCAGGAGCATTGTATGTACTTATGTTCATTTATGTCACATTTCCTGAAGATATAAATCACAGGATGTTCCCTCAATCCTGATTCCAATTTCAGGATTACAGGCTTTGCTGTGATTCACAGATATGGTATGCAGTATGTGGACATAGGTTATCAAGTACTGAATCCACCCTTCTCAAGCATAACATGTTACACTCCCAAAGTTGAAATGAAATGAACCATGATGAAGTATCTTTGGGCAGAAACGCAAAGGTTCATATCAAACAGCAATGTTTTTCTCTTTTGTAGAAGTTATCCCACAGTACTGAAATATGGTGCCAAAAGTAGCTTTTTAAATGTGTAAGATTTGCAATTATTGGCTGGAATCTCTCAAATCAATGTGGTATCACTGTAAGTAAAGTGGTAAATGGACCTATTATGGGATATTAACTCTTCCAAGTCCTGACTGGGATATCAATTAATAAATGTAGTAAATTGCATTATATTTGAAGGTGACTCAGTAGTGTTGGAAAGCCTTTATAGTATAATTCAAGTTTCTCAAAGCTTGTTACACAAAAGTACACAAGTACTATTTTGTGCATAAAATCTTAACCTGAAAATGAATATAGTAGAGTGCAATATTTCAATATTGCAATATTTATGGAGTAGAATTATAACATACCATAAAATGGAAATACTCAAGTGAAGGGGAAGTACCTCTAAATACAGCAAATGTATTTACAGTACACCATTGTCATATATATTTGGGGTTTTATCAGCTATATTGTAAGCTGAGCTCACAGAAATCCCCTCTCACCCAGTTTTACTTTTACTTTTACAGACCCTTAAAAGGCTGCTCTGCTCTGAACTGACAGTGTTGTTTGTACGTCTGAGAGGAAAATGTTTCGGCTCCTGATACTTACCGGTTTGCTGTTTAAGGGTGAGTGACACTGAACACACAGAGGAGGCAAACAGAGATTTATAAAATGCCAATCAAAGGCATATTTATTAAGGTAACATTGATTAATGCATGGTTAATGTTATCATTCTTTTAATTTACATAAGAGTCGACATTATATTTTGCTGTTAATATTTGTTTTATTTTATCCTTAGTTGCGTCACACCTTGTAAAGACGGCTTAGATATGATCGCTGCAAACTATGACTATATGTTTGAGATATCAGTGCTGTCGATGGTTTAAAGGGTCCATGTGATTAATTAACTATATGGACGCTATGAAGAGCTGTACAGCTGTTCTGTCATCTGAGCACCCAGTTCTTCAATGAATTTGGTGCACAGCTTTATAGATCTGATGAAAAGAAAGCACTTGCATATTTCTGGCTTTGTGGGTACACACAGTTTTAGTCATGAATATACACAGAATATTATGCATCTGTCCCCTGGTTGGTCTGCATCTAACCTCTGCCTCAGGCCTCCTGCTTTAAAGTTCAGCTGCTACACAGCCGTCCTAACACAACCTAAGACAAAAAAGCAACATCTGCAATTTATTCGAATTGTTATTACAATAAATAAATCTGTCTCAAAAAAAAGTTACTTGTTCTTCTGCCTGTTTTCTATGGTGCTAAATCTGGGCCAATAAGTTTGATAATTTGAAAAAAATAAATTGTAATTGAAAAACTAAAATTTGAAACTGAAAGTTCAAGTTTTGATCTTGAACTTTGAAAAAACACAACAATGTATTCAAACTAAAAATAAAGGCCCAAATGCACTGAAAGCGTCATTTGACGCTCCTATGGTGCACTGCAAGCATCAGATTTGAAATGCCAACACCACAGAACCAACACAGATTTGTAATTTTGTTCTTTGTATTAACTGCTGCATTAGTTGGATGTAATGAATGGATGAAAAGGAGAAATGCAGAGGAAGAAAATGAAACTGAAACTCAGAGCGTATGTGATGGTTATTTATTTGTGCCTTAAAACGTAACTGCAGTAAAATCATCAGAATATAGGCCTAACGTTATATTTCTCTCAACAGTGGGGAGGGGGGGGGGGGGGGGGGGGGCGATGTGGTTCCTGTTTTTGTCAGAATGGTGAAGTCCAGACTGCTGGTAGAGTTAAGTTTTTATAGAGCTGCTCATGACCTGGAGAGTTTCCAGCTGATTTGGGGTTGTGGGGGGTTGTGTGCTCTGTAATAGATGGACAGTTGAGCTTTGGACATGTGCTGATGTAACTTTGATACCTGATATGTAATTATATTATGTATGTTAATGTAGTGTATTACGTTTTTTTACAGTGTACATAGTGGTTAATAAATGTTGATTTTAAAAATCAAATCTCTCTCTCTCTCTCTCTCTCTCTCTCACCGGTGCTCAGCTGTTTTGCGCTATCCCTCTCTTTTTCGGCTGCAGAAAAAACAGCTTTGTTCGCTGAGTCCTCATTTGACGCTCCAAAATCGAAAGAAGGTCGGAGTTGGGGCGTCAAGACAGTTTGACGCGCCTCATAACGCTTTTAGTGCGTGTTCAGCCATTAAAAACAATAGGTGTACTTTAAAATGCGCGCGTCAGACGCTTCCAGTGCGTTTAGGCCTTCAGTGTAGGAAAATATAATATTATATATAAATACATATTTATATATAATTTTGATTCAGTTCTGGAATTCTTTTGAATAAATTGCTTATTTTCATTTTTCACTTACAAATTTATTTTTGATATTTGAAGTCTTATTTTTTCAGTTGTAGAACTTACATTTTCAGATTCATATCTTATTTTTTTGCAGTTTCAAATTTTAGGTTTTCGGTTTCAGATCATTTTTTCACTTTTTGATCGTATTTTTTGAGTTTCAGACTTTTTGCATTGATCTGGTGTGGGGGGCGTGGCATCAACGGAGAGGGGCGTGGAATCATGAGTGACAGTATAACAAAGAAGGCTGAGGGCCTTCCTCAATAATCAGAATAAAACGTTTTATTTCTCTCATTCTGAGGCTTTGTTCTCACTACAACTGACTCTCCTTGCTCGACCACCGCTGTGCTGTCTCTGTCTCTCCCAGATTTGTTCGCTGGGTCCTCATTTGAGGCTCCAAAAATCAAAACAAGGTCAGAGTTGGGGAATCAAGACAGCTTGATGCGCCTCATAACGCTTTTGGTGTGTGTTCAGCCATTAAAAACAATAGGTGTACTTCAAAACCCGCGCGTCAGACGCTTTCAGTGCGTTTTCGCGCCATTATACTGCAATTAGTGCCAAGTACGGTCTAAAACAGCTTGCTAAATGGAACTTTGGCACTGCATCAGGTTTTTTCACTGCCAGTCATGTGAATATGCAGCCCATTCTCACTCCCAACTCGTCACATACAGAAGCTTGGTCAGGGCCCCGTGGCGTCACTTTTTAATGCACTGCATACCCCTTTAGTGTCATTTTTCAACATGCAGGTTAGTCCGATAGACTTCTGTTGAACTCCTACACCATCTGAAATACACGCTATGAGACCGATGACGTCTAAATAAGTTGACAAATTTCAGCCCGGTCGCCAGAATAAAACGTTGGCATTGTACATTTCTGCAAACCACAAATACGTTGAATATCTACATTTCAACACCTGTAATACGGAGCATATTAACATTTCAACAATACGTATCATATCAACATTTCTGAAGTGACGTACTTCACATGACATCTATATAAGTTGACTTTCTCTGGTGGATGGCTTGTAATGTTGGGGAAAGTTAGAAATCGCACAGAGTCAGCACAGAACATGGTTCAAGACCACCTTGCCGTTTTGATTTTATTTGTTATTTTAACCCATGATTTTTCCCTAACCCTAACCAAGTGGTTTTTGTGCCTAAACCTAACTAGACCTCAACCACAGCATTGTCACACCGTAAAATATAATTATTTTTTTAACAGTGACTGCCGTGATACTGCACGTTGAAAAATGATGCTAAAGGGGTACCCAGTGTGTTAAAAAATGACGCCACGGGGTCCTGAAAGAGCTTCGGTAGAGTTGGGAGTGAGAACGTGTTGGAATATGGTGTATAGAAAGTGTTGAATCATACTTCTTGTGGCCTAATATGAAAAATTAATTTAAACATATTAGACATGTTCAAAACAATTTATTCAAACGACTTCCAGAACTGAATCAAAATTATATTTAACATGAAAAAGCTTTTCACTTCCTACACTTTTTAGTTTGAATACATTGTTGTATTTTTCAAAGTTGAAGATCAAAACTTGAACTTAAAGTTTCAAATTTTAGTTTTTCAAATGATCAAACTTATTGACCCAGATTTAGCACCGTAGTTTTCAACATCTGTGTTCACCACAACCAACCAGCAACACATTTATGAGTTAACATGAAGCTTAAAGTGACTCAAACTCTTTTTCACTTTTAACATCACAGTTCAGTCTCTATAATAAAGTTTAGTGCTTTACCTGCAGCCTGTCCTACTTTGAAAACCAAAACTATATTTGCTGAAATAAATCATCATTTATCACTGAGTTGGAGTTTCACCATTACATTATAAATCAATTTGAGTAATTAAGTATCAATTTATAACAAAAATTGTGTTGAAATGTTCACATCAACCTAAAGTTCACACACAGTTTAAACCCCATATTTCTTCTCCTCCATGCAGGTCTAACAGCTGTGATACAAACACAGCAGACTGTGATGGCAGCAGTAGGAGAAGATGTCAATCTCAGCTGTCAGCTCATGGAGTCTAGAGATGTTCTTCAGGTCACATGGCAGAAACTTTCACCTGAGGGGAAGAAGAAGAATCTTGCCTCCTACAACAAATCATTGGGACAAACAGTGAATGCTGGTTTTCAGGGGAAAGTGGAGTTTAAAGATGCTGAACTGCAGAACTGCTCCATAGTTATCAGGAAGGTGATGGAGCAGGATGAAGGCTGCTATCTCTGTTTGTTTAACACGTTTCCTGATGGTTCTCTGACAGGCAGAACCTGCCTCCAACTCTATGGTGAGGACTAGACCTGAAACTTATTTTCATTATTGATTAATCTGTTGATTATTTTTTCAATTCATCGTTTTGTCCATGAAATGTCAAATAAAAAAATTCCCCCACCACAACATTCAAAAAGTGCATTTATGTTCATGTACAGTATTTTCATTTAGAGCTGCAACAATTAATCAATTGACAGAAAACTGAAACAGCATGAAAGTGACAGATGCTGCATCACCAGTAGCAGGTGATTCTTTCTAGGCCAAACAAACTAACATACTGGACACAAAGTATCGTGTCGAAGCTGATGTCTTTGTAAGAAATGAATTCATGTGAAACAGTATTTAATGTTTTGTCTTTGCAGAGCTGCATGAACCCATTCTACAAATCAGAGAATCAAACTCTACGGAAGAGACAGTTGTGTCCTGCTCGGCCACAGGTCGTCCTGCTCCCACAGTAACTCTGAATGTCCCACAACGAGACCTCTACTTCTCTCACAACAGCACAGTCAGTGTCACCAACACCAACGGTACAGTCACCGTCACCACTACAGCTGTGCTGTCTGGTTTCCATGGAAACGGTGCACAGGTTGGATGTGCAGCACAACTGCTCTCAGTCCCTGAAATTCAGGTGTTTAAGACGATTCCTGCTGATGGTGAGAAACACTTTCAAAACCACAGATTTACAGATAGATCATTATTCTATGATTCTGATTGGGTTTCATTTTTCAGGTTTTAATGATGAATCTGGATCTGATAAGAGTAAGTTAACCTTAAAGTTGTCTTAAGTCAAATTCACATTTAAAGTGTAGTTTCTTTATGAATGTTTAGTGTTTCATATCACATGTTTTCCTCTTTTTCTCATAGATTTCACTTTGATCCTTGTATTGATCACAGCAGGGTTTGTTTGTGTCGCTGTAGTCATCATTGTTGTCATACGTAAACATAAGAACAGGTAATTTCAACTTTCAAATCAATATCTGTCTTGTTGTGATACCAGTGTCTCACAGTTAATATGGTAATAATTTATTGACATTAAGAGGAAACACAGAACTTAAAGAATCTATACAGACAACACCTATAAATAAATAATATATAAATGTTCTTAAATCCTTCATTCTGTCACACAGGGATGCTGAGGAGACGGAGATGACATAAGAACCAATCAAAAGCCCTTATGTGTAAGACACTTTCATAATTATTCACATATTTATTATTAATTGCTTCTTCAGAAAATGATTGAATCTGTCTTCTCTCTATTTTGGTATTTAAGTTCCTTTCTGTCTCTATATCTCTCTAACTAATGTGTCATTTATACATGAAGCTGATTCTGATGCACTTTACTCTTCATGGTCCATTGTGTACTCATAGTCAGCCTGTTTATCCACATAACTGTTAACTGTCAGAGTCATTCAGTGATAGAAATATGTATGACGTATTGTAATAATGTGAGTGGAAACTGACTCATGTCTTGTTTTTATCTGAAGGTGCAAAACACCTTTAATGATGCAGGAGAACGAGCAGATCAGGAAATAAACACCTCAGGAGTAAAATCCACAAGAGGAGAAACCAGAACCACCATCTTCCACAGTCAGAAGTCTATTTATTGACAAACAACCTACAAGACTGTAGTTTCAATACAAAGTCATTCAGACTTGAACAAAGCTGCATCAAATCATGTGTTGGTAAAATGTTCAGACATTGTAACAGAATCAAAATGTGTCCTGAACAAGATGAATCTCTCATCTTGTATCTCCAGATCAAAAAGATTAATGTACACAGTGATTTTGATGTTTTTGTACTATTTTTTAACCATGTATAATATATATTTTTTTAACATTTTAAAATAAAATAAATAACTGAATGTTACCTTTGACTCAGAGAGGAACTACTTTAATATCTCTGACATGTTGAATACAACCAGTTTCTCTTCTTTATTGCTGTTTGTTGGGACTTTAAACTCTACCAAATAATTTGTAACATCTTTAATATAATTCAAATATATTGTTTTACACCACTTTATTGTAGCCTCATCAATTTTTTAAAGTAAAATGGATATGATTTTTTATTTTGTCCCTTAATCACCGTTTTAATCACCAGCAGGCATTTAAATATGGAACGCCAAATGGGTCAAAATTTGCCTGGCTTTAGCACTGCCAGGTGTTAAATAAGGGCCGCCAGGCGTTCTATAAGTGCTGTCAGGCGTTGTATAAGCCTGTTATTTATCGCCTGACGCCGCTTATTTTACATTTGGCGGTGGTAAAAGCAGGTGAATTTTGACCCATTTGGCGTGCCATACTTAAAACACATTTGACGCCTGATTAAAACAGCATTTCAGGTATTGTAAACGCTGGAGAAATTAAGAAAAAATGTGATACCTTTGTCTTTCGAGAGAAGTCCATGAGGGCTCAGGACGGAGGTCCGTAGGTAGGACATTGGAGGCATTTCTGAATCTGCGTTCTTTTTTGTACTTGTGTTCTTGTGGTCTTGTGAAACATCATCAGTGGCAGCCCAAGTACTGTTCCAATTCAAAGTCCCCATCAGTCCAAAGACATACATATAGTAACAGACAATTGTGCATGAGCTCATATGAATGGCACAAATCTAAAACTGACCCAAATGAATTGGAGATGAGATCTTCCAAAGCGTAATATTGATACGAACTGATAAAAAAAGATGTACGAAATTCAGAACAAAGCGGTGAAAGTGAACAGACTGAAGTACGTTTGATTCTTTAAACTGATTATCAGAGATGCAAATTAAACCCAACCACACCGTGTGTCATGCAGAGTGCACACAAACAACAAAAGTCCCTGCAGAAACTAACAAGACAAATCTAAAAGTGAGTCGGTTTCATGCACGGACAGATACATATGTAGAAAATAGTCCACGTACCAATGTATTTCACTTTTGTGGAAACTGTCCCTGACACACAAAACGTGGCAAAGCTCACAGATGATGGTTGTATACACAGGTTGTATAAAAGGGGGGCAGCATGTAAACAACTGGACATCCCGTTTTGGGACCAGGGGGTGGAGGGTGCAGGATGACATCATGGCTGGGGCTAGAAATGGATCAGATTTAATTAACTGAAATACAAGTGTCTGTATTGGTTCAAATGGAAAGTGCTAAAATGCAAAAAGTGTCGATATTTACCATTTGTGGATCACTATTATTCATTTATTCAATTATCACTTGATATTCTTAACTAATTATAGTGATACAGTATATTAGTGTGTTTTCAATGCCTGTAATTTGCATTAGCACACTGGTGATAAATTGAGTTAATCATGCTCAATTGGTGAAACAAATATATGCAGTGGTAGAAAGAACATTTACTTAAGAACTACACTCAAATACAATTTTCATGTACTTTACTTGAGTATATCCACTTTATGCTAGCCTACTTTATACGTAACACTTTACATTATTACTCCACAAGATTTATCCAGCAGTGGAAGAAGTACTTAGATCCTTTACTTAAGTAAAAGTATCAATATAGCAATGTAAAAATACTCCATTACAAGTAAAAGTCCTGCATAAAAAATCCTCCTAACAACTCCTTCTAAAAACTCATAGACGTCTGAAATGTGACCATGACTACACACTGCTTTTTGTAAGACATCAAACTGGTTTAATCTTGAACAATGTGTTGTATTTTAAAAGCTTGTTATATTATTCATTGTGTCAAATCTTGAAAAGTAACTCAAGCTGTCAAATAAATATTTCTCCCTGAAATGTAGTGGAGTGGAAGTATAAAGTAGCATCAAATGGAAATACTCAAGTAAAGTACTTCAAAATTGCACTTAAGCACAGTACAGAGTAAATCTGAAATAGAGGAAGGTTGTTGAACAGAAAATAAAGGCACAGAGTTTAGGGAATATATTTACAATACATAAGTAGGCTTCACATACTTGGAGTTAAAATTATACATATTCATAACTGAACAAATTAAGTAAATTACTCAATTTAACTGAACATCAAAGGCGAGCAAATTCTGCCATTTATTAGAGAGCTACAGTTCACCAACCAAACTATGAAAGGGGAATAATTATTCAGCAGTTATGTTATCATGGACACACATGAACACAACTAAGGTCCACACAGGATTAATTAGACAGAGTCCAATCTGGGTCCACAAGGCTTGTGCGTCTTCCCGCTAGGAAAACTCCCACAGTACTCCACGGCTATGATGTCATAGCAGTTTATCATAGGGCTGCTGCTTATCATTTCTAGGCCTTTTTTCACAAGATGTACTTTCACTTTACTTGTATTTCTGCAGATGAGACTTTTGATTTTACTTTAGTAAAGAGAATATCTTCACTTTCCTTGATATATTTTACACAATGCATTAGTCTAAGGATGTGCTAAATGAAAATGCAGATGTGATCAGGGAGAAATTTCTTTCATAGTTACTTAATTTGACACTGTATGCGGATATGTTTCCTGCAAGTGGTGTACTGTGCAAAAACTACAGCTAGAAACTAAGAAATAACCTCTGACAAAGCAGGTTTTATCCAGACATAAAACACTTTATTAGAAAAAGAATTTATTTTAAAATACACATGGCTCAGTCTAAAAAAAAAAAGAGTGCAGGTTGGTGTGAACACAAGATAAGAGAGAATATTCAACGTCCCTCCTGAGAAACCACATGAACAGCTTTGAACCTGATGAAATGTCAGAATCGGGAGTGGCACAGTTTAGAAGTAACGTCAACAAATCAGTCTTTGTGTAAAAGTGGAATATCAGAAGCAGCCATGCAGGAAAGCTTCTGAATCTGAACAGAGGAGGGGGGGGGGTAGTTTTTGTGGTTAAACTAAGTTGACAGGCATAAGAGGAGCTACTGCAGCATGAAACATCACCAAGCTAGAGGGTAAACAAAAACAGATTAGGAGGAAACACCCAGGCACATGTTGTTTGAATCTATTTACATCACCTGCGGCAGCAGTTTTACTGCTCCTCCGACCCTCAGCTGGCACTCATTTTTATTCTTTGGTGTTTGTATTTTCAATTTCATGGCCTGACATCAAGAAACAATGGTTAAAGGACCACATAAAACAATGCAGTGTCTTGAAATTTTGGGCAGTGCTTGTGTTTTTAAGCTTAACTTATTGTAAAAGTATAAACCCAAGTAAGATCCAGCATTATATGTAAAATCCCAACCCCTTTTTTGTGCTTAAAATAACTCCTAACCCTCAGCTAACTCAAACCACTTGCTCGACATCAGCAGATTTGACAGCCACGATCCATTACATGACAAAGCTGCTGCCTAACTGAGAGATCAGAGCAGGGAATCAAACAGTTTGTAGCTTTCTGTGCAGCCGTTACAGTTTCAGTGGGATAACTGGCCAGTATTTGGGCTGTTTGCGGTCACAGTTTCTGTCAAAAGTGAGCTGCATTGCTGCCTCCATGGCCAGGATCTTGGCCGCATCCTTGCCGTACAGTTTCTTCATCTCGGCCCCACGTCTCTCGCCTGGCCGCTCCAAGGGAGGAGCCGCACTGCTCCGCCAGGAGACGCCGTGCAGGTCCTGGTCAGCTGGCACATAGCTGTCATGCTGCTCAGCCTCCATCTGCTGCTGCTTCTCTGCAAGGACAGGAAACAGTTCATTTATAGACACACAGCAGGTAGTCTAATCACCTTACACCCCATTTTTTAACTATGATATGTGACTACAATTAAGCGTCACTGGTCAAAGTATTACTGGTTAGGTGATGGAGATGGAGGAAGATTTGAGGCACTCTAGTGCTCAAAAAATTGTCACAATCTTGAACTTTTCTAAGTGTGATGGTGTCATTCTCGTGTCTCTTACTCAGCTCCTCTCTGTGTTTCTCCGTCTGGGCGAAGTACTGCCGTAGCTCCTCGCTGATCTCCATGTTGCTGACGTCGCACTCGATCTCACTGTCCGAGCTGCTCTCCTCGTCTCCATCCTCTCCGTCTTCACTGTCTCTCTCTCCGGCGGCGTGCCAGTCGGCATAGCGCTCCTGGCTGCTGGGATACTGAAGGTGGCAGTAGCCGGGGCTGTAGGCAGCCTCCAAGGCCTTTCGGTAGGCACGCCTGTGTCTCTGGTGCCAAGCCATAGCCTGCTGGTAGTGCTGCCAGTATCGACTGTACACAGGGCTGGAGAACCAGGACATTACAGTGCTTATGTCCTCCTGCCAAACAGAAAGATCAATCAGTGAAAGAGATAGTTAGTCTCCTATTATCTATTAAATTCATTGCCTGAGTAAATGTGTTTTATTCCAAACCTGACAGTTATGGAGTAATTTAAGTTCAGTTCAAGATGAGACCAAACTTTTCTATGGATGTCAGCTTTTGAGCCATGACAAAGGCCAAAATGTGGTCTGCAACAGACTGGTTTACAGCCTAGCTGATTGCTGGAAATGCCTTTTGCTGCATGTGTTGATCACTTGCGGCCCCTACCGGCCAGTTAAGAGGAGGAAGGAGTCAGCAGTCAATGGTGGTGGATGGTGTCATACATGTGCACAAAAAATATTAGGCTGATGCGTCCAGTAGTATGTGAGATTAGCTGCTGGCAGATACACATACAACCAAACACATGATCACAGCTGTATTTATTTAAGGTTTGCACAACACACATCACAGGCTCAAAACATGAATATCTGGCTTCTATGCTACAATCCCACTGTGTGCTTTAAATTAGAGCTGCAACTAACAATTCTTTTCATCATAGAATAATTATTTTGTTGATTTGATTAATCATTTTGGCTATAAAATGTCAGAAAAATAGTGAAAATGACCCTTATAATATCTCAATATCAAGGGTGATATCTTTTTTGTCCAAAAAAATTCAGAAACACAAAAATATCCAGTTTACTATTATGAATGACAAAGAAATGCATGAAAAGAAGCTGAAACCAACACATTTCTTCGGCATATTGGCTTGAAAAATGACTAAAATGATTATTAGATTATCACAATAGTTGCTGATTAATTTTCTATTGATCGACTAATCCATTAATCGACTAATCTTTGCAGCTCTAACTTAATTTGAGGGGGGTATGTTTCTATAAAATGATTAGTGTGTCTTACCATGACTGGAGATGCCTGCTGCTGCCTGCTAACGTTATAGCATCCACAAGCCTGCAGCTAGCGGACAAAATCTGAAAGATACACACATACTGACATTAACAACGAGCACATAAAGAGAAAGACAAACAATATCTGCTCATTTTAAGGTAAAATACTCGTCTACAATGAAACTGTTAAGTTAACTTTGTGAGTTCAGTCTGAATTAAAGATACACGCTGACATCTCGAAAACAAAAACTGTTTCTCCAACTTTACACCGAGAAACACCGCAAACAAAATATGTATAAAAATACAGAAAATACATGTCACATTATGTGTTATATGCTGAATTTCTCCCGTTTACAGACGTTTGTTTACCTCTGATGTCAAATTGTTGGTGGCTCTTCTTCTGAGAATATTTCCCAGCAGCCTTTGAGGCACAGCAACGTCACTGCTGGCCGTGTGGCGCCGCCCAGCGGTCACTGCGCGAACATGAAATAACAGTCTGTTTCCAATATCGGACAATGCACCCGTAAAATGACATCTTTTTTTTTAATAGATTAAATGCTCATAAAAAGCCAGACTTTATTAAACAGCTTGAAATAATGGCAAGTCTATCATTTTAAGGTTAAAATAAAGGTGAGAGATAGATAGGTAAGAGAGAGAGAGAGTACTTTATTAATCCCAAAGGGAAATGAAAGTGTTACAGCAGCCATTTGACATGAATCAAAATACAAAACAATGAGGTAGGTAAAAGAAACAAATACAATTAAATAATAAATAAATAATATATATTAATTAAAATATATAAAATAACTAAATATAACAATATATAAAACATAGAATAAATAAAAATAGAATAGACTAGAGATATAACCATAACTATAACTATAATATACTATTTGCTGAGTATACACCGTTTAGTGATAATGCTATGGTAGTAAGGTACATTATTGTCCATGGATGTTAGAATTAAGTGTACATCAAAACATAAATAGTTTACACAAATTATATACATCTGTAGCAATACTGACCATACTTGAAATATTATATACAGATGAATCTGAAATATAAGAGATGTGATGGATAACAAATAAAAATCCAGGGGAGCCATCTGACTTCACTGTCATTGTGATTTTTTTAAATTTTACACTTAGCATTAGACATATATATGTATATATTATATTATAAAATTACCTAAACCTTTACTATCAAATATAAAAAAATTTTTAATTAGTGCAATTGGCCATAGTACAAAAAGCTGACAAATTAAACAAACGTATACAGACAATAGCACAATACACACCACATCAAACAAAGTGTTGCGTGCACAAGATAAAAAATGATCATCTTTCATGACTTCGGGGGCTCTGCAGCTTGCAGCCAACGTGTTTCAGTTTTACTCCTCTCGTGTTTCATACGAGATATTCTTCATAAAAGGATATCATAAATCCTCTCTTTGTCTCCCAACTACCTGCTCAGTGTTTATAATGTACTAAAATGTGTTTACTGTGTGTGTATGGAAAGACAGAAAGGTCTAATTGTCTAATTGTTAACAGGTGTGTGTTGCACCTTCAGACTGATCTTGATTGCATGAATGTCTGGAACTTGCAGTTTAAATTATTCACTGGTAAAAATGCTGTATAAACTTATTTTTCTCTTAGTTTTTGCCTTTTTCACTTGATCTTCTCTTAACACAAAGGCAAGAAAATGCATTCATTCTTGAGCTCCATATATTGATTGATTGATATATTTCTATTTTTTCCCTCCTCACACCCAGTTTAAATTTGCAAAAAAAGAGAGATTTCTTTCACATTTTCTTTTTATTCTCATTTTAACTGCCACTGGTTTCTCCTCTGTCTTTATCACACTCACACATTACAGAGAGTGTTCGGGGGGGAAACGTGCTCACCATGAAAGTCAAAGGTGTTGTTCAGTCTCTTTACAGCCATAGAGGTAAGTCAGCAGTTTTAATTTTTTAATTCTGTTGAGTTTAATGAATTTTCTGTGTTAATTTAGCTTCACAGTAGACTTAGAGTGTTAAGAATGGAAGTTGCACTTTATCCCAAAGTCGAATAAGACAAACCTTTTGATTTGCAAACAGAATATTTGCAAAAGCATCTGTTTCTTCATATATTTGTGTGTCTGGTTTAGTCTTTGTATCACACTGTAGTGAAAAAGTGTAACATTATCAGAGGGAGGACATTGTGATATATAGGCAGGGGGAATAGTTAGTGTCTGAGTGCTGTGAGACATGTTTTACTGTATATCTGGGTCATGCTTTGGCTGGAGGCTTCAAAGCTTTCAGAGGAAACGCAAAGAGACAGATGTGCCTTTTCAAAACACATTTACTACTTTGAGCTTTCGATGGATGCATTAACACAAATAAAAACAAGTCTAGAAATAAAATAAGCATTTCCTCTATTGCAAGACATAAAGTTTCTTAAATATAAATCATTAATTGCCTCCAATTGTACAAGACCAGACTCTGACACAGTACTTTTCATCTTTATGAAACTTAAATGTGCATTTTTATAATTTCCAAGGTATTCAATAACATTGATTTTGTATCAATATGGCTATCCTGTCTTCTTTTATTTTTAGCTAAATTCATAATAGAGGAAATTATTGATCATGAATGGTAATACACTTTGCCACTCTCGGGATGCATCTGATAAATACTTTGTGTGTGAATAAATATTTGCAATTACATGACGGCTTTCTCCATATTCTTTGCTCATAATTCTCATAATTGGTTTTCACATCAGCTTTTACAATACTTGACCAAAGTAACAACATTTTTCAAGTCTTTAAATAAAACTGTTTAGATATTAAAGCTGCCGACACCATATATTAATATGTAGTCACAACAGCTGTAATTTACATGCGGATGTGACATCATCCATTGATCCAGATCGCTTTGCATGGGAGGAACGGTACATAAACTCCCACAAACTCATATGAATTATATCTTTTTTTCCTATTTGTCTGTCATCTGTATTTCTATCGTAATGCTCAGACATAAATTAAGTTTGCAGTTACATGACTTAACAACGTGCATACTTTTGTTTTTACTTTAATTTGTTTGTCATAAAGCTGTACAATGAAGTTATTGTAGGAGTATTGTAGGATAAATCACAAGTAGAATACTATCAATATTTAAACATTTTATTTATGTTAGGATATCCTAAAAAGTGTCGGAAACTAAATGTGTTACTTAAATTGTGACCAGTGATCAGTGATGCATGTATTGATACCTTAAGTAAAAGCCACAAAAAATACAGAGAGATTTTTTATTATCAAACCTGCCAGTACAATCATATCTACCACTTCCTCTTCAGGTTGGCTTCATGCTATGTGCAAGTTAAGTTGCACTGTGCTTTCTGATTAGAAACTAAAGCAGTTATCTGATGCTGTTGCTGTATCTCCACCATGAGAGCCAAGCAAGTGTGTTCAGTACAAGAGTGAGTGAGCCGCAACACCCACAGCAAAGATAAAAATACAGTACAAGCCGTTACTGAAGCTGTGGTTTCCTTTTCTTGTGAGAGCGCTTTATCATGTCATGTATATTGAATTACAGAAATTAGATTTTGCAGGGAATCTTATCACCTCTGATTTTTGAACCTGTTGTCTGTCTTTGCAGATGATGAGGACACAGTGAACGTCAGTCTGTCCAGAAACTCAGCACAACGTTTAAATACTTCTTTCATCATGTCAGGTCAGACACTTGTCTTTCTTGAAACTACGTGTTGGAAAAACAGAGCAGAAAAGAAGGATGTAATGCTTAGAATTAATGTTAAGTGGAATATTTTTTTTTCCTAACATGCAAATTTGTTGGTCAAGGATTTAACACTAGTATATTTTGTTTAGAAAGTTTTCCGTAATCTCTTTATTGCTCATTACTGGAAGAATTCTTAGCTATGCTTGTCACCAAAACAAGAGGACAGTGTCTTCATACTGCATGTATTTAATCACAGATGCAATTAAATCAACATAAATGTGTAAATGGTAAGAAAGCTCTGACCGTTTTACACATTTCATTTTCATGCTAGTCTAGAAACACTTGACCTAGTTTCATTCCACAGTTACCCCAGTTCTCACAGCTGTGATTGCTTTTATTACCTCATTCATTGAGCTGACAACAACAGCAACAGTGTCCATATTTAACATCTTTGTCAGTGATGATAAAGTGATATTGGGGAATGGAGGCAATATTTTTGTTGACTTCATTTCTTTCATTCTTTTGTGTTGTTTTGCCTGTTGCCTGTTCGGGGGCTGAGAGGGGCTGGGCTTTCTTTATACAATTACCATGTACTTATTTATTTTATTTATACATTAAATAATTGATCACAAAAAAACATTGTTCAACATCTACCCGGTTCCATATTTTCCCTTAAACCTGCATCTATTTAACTCTTGCTGCTGTAGTTTCAGTTTGTGTCAGGCCTTTCCGGTGTCAGGCTGTCTTCAAAATCCCCATAAGGTTTAAAACACACCTCCAGCACTCTGCTGGCACTGTGATCACATGACAGTGAGTAAGGAAAGTATGTCAAGTGGGACAGAACAGATGGCCAAAGCTTCTAAAAGCATTGCATTTAAAGTTTTCACAGTGTTTAGGTGCACTTGATTTACTCAACCTTGCACTGAAAAAAATCAGTTTACACATGTAAAGCTCAACAACATCGGCCTTAATCTTGAAGTATGAGTGAATGCCTCAAAAAGACTAATATTTTGATGGTCTGTGGAAACCCTTGTCTTGGTGAGGTGACACTGTGATTAAATTATTCAACACAATAGGGAGGCGACAGTAAAACGCCTCTCTAATCTGATTCCTCTGTTTTCTAGTGACAATCTTTTTTCTGTTGTGAGCAAAGTCTTGTAGTGTGTGTGTGTGTGTGTGTGTGTGTGTGTGTGTGTGTGTGTGTGTGTGTGTGTGTGTGTGTTCCCACGTGAGATCCTCAGCTCCAGAAGTAATCTGAGGTGAAGCTCCGGCAACAGCAGCTGTGATTGTGTCCCTGTGTGAAGGTAGGTCTGCACCAGCCCTGCATAACAGCATTAAACTCAAATTTTATAAATCATTTATTATTGTGTGTATATATATGTTTTTTTTTAAAATTTAAAACTGATATTTATGTAGTGCAGAGTCAGTTGAAGGCATTTCAAAGTGTACGTCTATGTTGGAAAACTAATAAAATGTGTACAAACGAAGAAAGACTCAGATTGAGCTGCTCCGATTGACTTGAAGTCATGACTGTGAGTGTTGTGATTGGCTCCCAGGCCTCTTCTCAGGAACGTTTCCTCATCATGGCTGCTGAAATGGAGCCCAGTACCACTGGCGGCAACTGGGACCTGATCCTCCAGTCTAAAATGAAGAAGCAAAGGTCAGACTCATGATTACACCACTTTACATTTATTTTGGAAAACTTTATTGCAAACTTCATGGTGTCAATGTACTGTGTTCTGTCCAAAAATACCCCAAATAAGAAGCCTTGAATGTGCCAATAATGTTCATTAGATAGTATGATGTTGAAGAATGTAAAAAAAAGTATTGTCTTTTTTTTTTAATGTAATGATCCTTTATTTTTTTGCACCTCAGACTGCAGTGTCACGTCCTGCAGGATGGAAAGCCCGCCGTCAGACTGATGACTTACAAATACGACACACCAGCCCACACTGACATTCACAGCATGGTGAGTTGTGTGTTACCAGTAAAGTAATAACCTGCTAATATTCAAATAATTCAATTTTTGATCTGACTACTTGTGGTGGACTAAACTGTATTGAAATGTGATGTCACGGGTTAAACGCCACTGGTTTGACAAAATGTCTCTTTTTGTCTCTGTTTGAGGATTTTATAGAAATGTACAAATTGGGGCTGATACAAATGATTTTGCATTTATACAGCTGACATGAGAGTTAATATGATATCTCAAACTTGCCCGGTCATTTGTTGGTTGCCTTGAATGTGAACAGTTCAAAACTGACTCGTGGTTTGTAATTTTCTTCTGTTTTTAAAACATGCACACATCATAAAGTAGCAAGGACACGACTAAGACTGTATCCTGGTCTCGTCTGCTGCTCTCAGCTCCGACAGGTGATGTCCAGCAGCAGCCGGTTGGAGCACAAGTTGGATCGCTGCCTTTGGACCCAAAAGGTTTTTATTGTGCTGTTAACAGCCTCAACTGCTTTGTGGTGCTTCACTGTCTACATGCAATATTCAGCTGGCTATTCTGTCTGATTTTAAAATGCAACAACTAAGCTTTTGTCTGCATTCTTCTCTTTACATTTTTAAAATTTGTGACATTTTATGTGGGTGTCTCTGCTACATGTATGCATCTATTGTTCCAAATCTCCCCTGTATGATGATAAATTATATCTTTCTTTCATCATTGATTTTTCATAAATTCCTTAACCTGGGAGGATAAGTTTTATAGTTCAGGCTGTTACTTGTCTGGCCTCTAGGATCTACATGTCTGCTTCACATTCTGTGGGCAAATTTCAAAGCGTACATTTTATTTTAAACTACTGGACGTCCTCAAACACGTTCCTGAAAGTCGTTGAAGTGCTTGAAATTGACATCCAATTTTAATTTGGGACCCTGCTTCAAGAAAAAGACCTCAGCCTGGGTAAGTTTGGCTTTCCATACACGTTCTATTAATCGTCTCTGCAGCTGAAATTGATGCTTTTTTCCAGTGAAACTGGTGTCAGAGTTTCGCCCACAGTGTGTCTTTAACTTGAAAGTAGAAGCAGTTATGTCTTGCGCTTCCTTTTTAGGGCACCTCATATTTTTTTGTGGTTTGAGGCTTAGGTGGCCAAAGGAGTATGTCAAAGTTTACCCTCCTTCCTTTAGTATAGTTGACTGGTTTCCGGCAGCAGCACTGTCGTTCAGACCTTTCAGCCATTATGGATCAGTGGAAACTGTGGTTTATCCTACTTATGACACTGTGTTTGTGTTTTGACAATGAAGGTACTGTACAGGAGCTTTTTCATTACATGCAGTTTATACAAGTCAGCCAGTTTTGCAGTTTGGTAGACTTACAAGCAGCCATTTTCTTTGCTTTCTTAGCCTCAAAGTCACTCAAACATTTCTAAATTGCAGAGACTCTTGTGAAAACCATCACTAGGGGAGAATCAGATGTCACTCCATTATGCACCACTGCTACACTACATACCATCACGCTTATAGTGTGTAAGATCAACACAAAGAGGAGCAGAGGAAAAGAGTGTCATCTGCTTTATCAGTATAGAGAAGAGATTGAGAATGGATGTTACTCCAGATTCAGACTGGTCAAAGAGAATGGGACTGTATTTCTCTACATGACTGGTTTAACACCAGCGGATCGTGGGAACTACAGCTGTGAGTGTTCACATGCTCGTGGAACAGACACTCTCCACCTCGATATCACTGTGGAGGGTAAATTTAGATTTATTTTCTTGCTTCTGTATTGCTTCAAAGTTTTGTTGCTGTAGTGTTGAAAGGAAAGTCTGCAATGATATCCTAGAGAAATCATTGGATAATGACTGAGATGGGAAAGTAAGGTTACATCAATAGAGAAACAACTTTTAACACATAGTGCACAAAGCTCGGTGTCGTTTCAACGTTAGTTCATGCACAAAAGAACTCACATGTGGCTCAGAGGTGATTGAGACTTTCCATTTAGAATTGAGAAGGAGTTGTCTGTCAAGTGAAGAAGATGATGAGGCTGGAGCAAAGCGAAAATCTATCAGAGAGAGGGGAAAGGTTAGTTGGGTTGCCGGTTCTAAAAAGCAGACTTGCGCTGACAGGAAGACCAAAAAAAGACCCGCAAGTCTTGTGGATGAGAAGCAAAGCATTCGCATGGTGAAGAAATAGCACTGTATGACTGCACAGCGAGTCAAGAATGCTTTCCAGGATGTGGGCAGACATGTTTTCTTGTAAGCGATCAAGAGAGGACCTGACCATAACATCAGAGGGTTCAGCACGAGATGCACATACGTCGCAAGGCTTGAAAACAGAGAGGCCAAAGCAGCAAGAATTTTTCAGGGTCAACACGTCCCTGATCTCAGTCCGATTGAGCCGCATCCTACGTGCTGAGTGACCCCATAACAAGCAAGCTTAAATGAGTCTTGTCTTGAGCTTGAATGCGTCCGCAGTGAAGGGAGAGCGAAGATACAAAACCTCTGCTGATGTCTATGGCTCCAAGACTTCAGCCAGTTTCCCACAAAATATTAAATATGATGATTTTGTATGTGTGTGTTTGAACCCTAAACTTTGGGCAGTATGTGTTAAAAGGGCTTTGCATAAAATGTGTAACTGTCCAAATACTATCTGTATCACATCATTTTGACTTTCACAAAATATTGTCACAACAGTTTCCAGTGTCTTTTGATTCAGAGAAGATCTCAGTGTTACATTGTTTTGTTCCTGTTTTTTAGGAGATGACGCCAGCATTTCCTTTATCTCCTCCATGGTTGGTGCTGTTACTGTGTTTATCATTGTATCTGGAGCTGTCCTCGGACTTATCCTGAGAGAAAATCATTGCAGGTGAAAGATTGTAACTTCATACTTTGTTTAAAGGCAGTTAGTATTTGTAACCTGAAAAGCACTGTAACTGTGGACACTCAAAAGTTTCCTAGACGTAATTAAAATGATGTTTTGAATTGAATAGTGCAAGTCTAGCAGTTGCTGGATCAGCTGTAGTTGATATTTAAATATTTGTGTGTTTCACTGATATATATATATCTATCTCATTTTCAGAGACCACACAAGGTCAGGACCATCTGAATTATTTGAATGTGAAACCCCCTGCCCTATGGTGAGCACTGTTTTCTTTAGAAATGTACTTTTGTAAGAGACTACACTCAGTGGAAACATATTACATTTACACACCGTTTAGTTTTTTCTTTAGTTTTGGCTGTCACACCATTTTAAGTTGACTCAATATAAACCAGAATGGTGTGACAACAATTTCCACACATGGTGTAATGTGTTAACACTTGCAGGAAGGTTGCTGCATATGAGATACTTAAACAAAAGTCTCAAGTCATACATTCAAGGGTACATTTCTTGCAGTCATAAACATATGATATGCACTGTGTGGCGGAGCAAGAAGAGGCAAATGTACATAGTAAAGTACAGGCTAAAGAAAGGAGACAAATGATTGAGGATCAGTGGTATAAGTGAGAGGGGATGTGATGACCTGGAGAACTTCAGTATGACTACACGTGTCGACCATTTATCAACCAAACTTTTTATTTTACATCATGTTACGTTAAGGATTTTGTTACCACTTTCTGATGTGATACTCTTTTTTTTATTTTTTATGAAGGGTTTATATGTTGTAACAAATTGCTTTATAATTGTTTTATGCTCCCCTTCATCAAAACTTTTACCCTCAACTTGATTAACCTAACCTACTTTACTTAAAGTTTACTGGATTAACATTTATAAAGACTTAATGGCTCAGTAGAAAGTGGAAAAACTCATTACCTGTCAATGACTAAATGTTTGCATGTTTTATAGCTCATTTGGTTAGTCTTCAATAAAGTTACTTGTAGAACCATTGTAGTTTATTTATTAAAGCTGTTAGTTGCAGCTTTTTATAAAGGGTGCTTTATTTGACATTTTCATATGTTTTTATAGGATGAAGATGACCTAAATGACCCCTACACGAGCCTTCATTTACCCGAAAGTGATCTCTACCAAACCATTTCCTCAATGCGTCATCGACATGACACCTACAGTTTCAGCCAGCAATGATATAGTGATGGCCCAGTCAGATGATCAGGAAATAAACAAAAGAGAGACGGATGGAAGTTGCTACACCAATGAAACCATTTACACCAAAAGTCAAGATAACACACCTGTATAACTAATTATTGGGACAGTGCAAAGTTGTGCGTTTTTTAAATTTTTTTAGATATGATACTGGATGAAGATTGCAGTTTGCACATACAGAAGCATTAAAGAGGCCAAGGCATTGTGATTTTGATACTTATGGAGTGGTTTAGTCATAATATATAACTGTTATGTTCATTTGCATGATTATCCTCCAATATCCTCCTCTCAGTACTTTTATAGACACACTAGCTTGTTCATAGATGTTTTTGTTGATGAATTTTTTTGTGAGGTTGCTAAACCATTGCAGAAGTGACAGAAATCAAGACATACTAGTGTTAAAAATGCTTTACCAAATCATTTCTTACATATACAGTACCTCTACACTACACAGGAAGAAGTATGTGCATCTTACTACCTTTTTAAAAACATCTAACAGGGTTCAATAAATGTTCATACTGTCTGAAAACCCTTGAATGTTGTATTGAAAATAGAGTTTTTGATTGAATTAATTCATCCAAGATACTAAAAGTGCTCAAAAAGCTCTTAAATGTAAGATAAGTGAGTGCAGGTATGATTTATCTGTTCTCTATTTGTATTCATGCACCTTTTAAAGTGACGTTTGAGAAGTTTTATTTTTAACAATCAGGATTAATGACCTGAAAGTAGAAGCAGTCAGGTTCACTTCTGTTTTAGGACGCGTCACTCATATTGAACCTTAATAAGGACAAAAGAGCATTTCATAACTGTATTCTAAGGTCTTCTAGCAGCAGATGTGACATTTGTTCAGTCTTTTGGCTAGTATGGATGGATGGAAACAGTGTTTTTTTCTGCTTCTACCATTGTGTGCTGACACCAAAGGTACTGTACTAAAACTTTTTATGATTTATGCAGGTCATTTTGTGACTCTAATTGTTAAAATATCATTAAATATGGTCCACTGAGTTTCCTTTTGATTGCAGTGACTGTTGTGAAAACCACTGGGAGAGAACCAGTCATCACTCCTGTATGTATGAACGAAAACCTGGGTGTTATTGTAGTATTGACATGTAGGATCAGCACAAGGAGATATCGGGGCGAAGCGTGTCAACTGCTATACACACATGACAAGAAATTTAACCAAGAATGCGACTCCAGGTTCACACTGAAGACTGAGAATCAGACTATATTTCTCTGCCTGACCAGTTTAACACCAGTGGATAGTGGGAACTACAGCTGTGAGTGTTCATATGAAAGAGGGACACATGCTGTCCATCTGGATATAACTGTTGAAGGTGAGTTTAAGCTGCTAACATTTAAGTTTTTCAATCAGAACAGATGAAGTAACATACTGTGGATGTTTTTTGGGGTTTGCTTTTTGTGACCATGAGCAGCAGAGGAAGAGGGCGGCACTTTTTCTGGCATGAGGGTCATCGCTACAGCTGTCATCACTGTAACTGTTACAGCTACGTTCATAATGGCAGCTGGAATCATCTGTGGACCTATCCTGAGAAGAAACAATCACAGGTGAAAAACTTTAAGCTTTAAACTTGCAGAATAATACCCTTTTTATGGTGTGTCATGGTTAGAAATGCTGTTAAACAAATGGCTCCAAGTGAGCAGCATTTTCCTTCTTATTAGGGCGTAGTGTTTGAATCATAAGCAACTTTTTCTCTCATAAAATGCCCCTACTAACTACTAACTTTGACATTCATTTGTCCTAACAGACAGAATACAAGTTCAGGAGCATCTGAATTAACCAGAACTGAAACTCCCTGTGTTTTGGTGAGCATTCAACATAGTAGTTCTGTTTTACACTCCTCCTGTGTGTAGTGTGTAATGACTTTGAATTGTTTTTATAGGAAGAGGACCCCTACACAAGCCTTCAGCAGCCAGCCAGTGATGTCTACCAAACTATCTCCAACCAACTACCAGATTCAACCAGCGTCAGTGTAATAATCTCCCGTTTTTATTATCAGGAGACAGACAACGAGGAAGATTTCCATCCAGTTTATTCAGTCTATGAAACTATATAAAACTAAGCTGGAAATGATGCAGTAAATGTCAACACATGGACTTTACTTCTTCATTTATTAGTGAATATAAATGAACATTGACAGACTTGCTAGCGTAGTTTGAACATTTTTGTACACTATTACTAAAAATACAGAGAATATATTGTATATCTATTAATTGATCATTTAATTTCCAAAAAGTTTGTAATGCTTGCAGTGTGGGAAAAGAATTGCATTAAAGTCAAAGTCTGTGTAAAGTAGAGAAAACTCTAAACTGCAAAATTGTTTTGATTCTCTTTACTTGTCTTCTAATGTTTTCAGTCTTTTTTACACCACGCCCATCAAGCTCAGAGAGTAGGACACTTATAAGTGTGGCACACAGCTCCCAGCTTATAAGGAAGCATTAATCATCTCTCTTTGCAGTCAAAAATAATGCCAATATGTTTTTAAATATATTGTTAGTACTTTTGTGTTATTAGAGGGAAGAAAATGTGCGTTCATGCAGTTGCTCCTTTCTTCACTTTCAGAGTGTCTTATATGAAAGCAGGAACAGTTCAGTCTTGCACTTCCTTTTTAAGCGTTCACACTAGCTACCTCTGTGAGAGAAATAGACGTTATCAGTAGCTGAAGTGCAGTGCAGAGGTGGCGTGTCGTCCTCCCACACTGAGGCGACTGATACTGTACATTTCAAGCAGCAGTTTCACTGTTGCTTAGATGTCTTGACCAGCATGGGTGTATGGGAACTGTGGTTTGCTTTGCTGCTACTGCCGTCAACTTTTTTTATTGACTGCGAAGGTACTGTACTTGAACTACTTTTCATAATGTATAACTTGTTTTCTGTTTATCTTATTATCTTTGGTTTAAAGAGAGAAAATATTTTTTTCTGTAAATTGCTTGTTCTACAGTAGTTCTAGCTCATTGAATGTATTCATATTGATTTATGATTGATTATTTGCAGTGACTCTTGTGAAAACTACTGGGAGAGAACCATATATCACTCCAGTATGCACCAATGAAACAGTGAATATCATCACACTTGTAGTATGTAACATCAGAAGAGAGAGGAGCAGAGGAGAAGAGTGTCGCTTGGCGTACAAATATGGAGAGGAGATTTTTAATAAATGTGACTCCAGATTCACACTTATGAAAAAGAATCAGAATATATTTCTTCACCTGACCAGTTTAACACCAGTGGATAGTGGGAACTACAGCTGTGAGTGTACAAATCGTGTAGGAACAATTCATCTCCATCTTAATATCACTGTGGAAGGTAAATGTTGGATTGCTTTTCGCTTCAATATACAATATTACATGATACTATTGATACTATATTAAAGTTCCCCTCCAGACATCTAAAAATACTCTACTTGAAATGATAATGTGGGTCTGATAAGGCCTTTCCATAATATACAGTTGTGCTCGTAAGTTTACATAAACTGACAGAATTTGTAAGATGTGTATCATTCATAGTGTTTGTCGTTGTGACCATAAAGTTCAATTCTGGTCTCATCAATCCAAATGACTTTGTTTCAGAAGTTTTGAGGCTTGTCTAGATGTTATTAAGTATATTGTAAGCGGGCTGTTTTGTGGCGTTGGCGCAGTAACAGCTTTTTTCTGGTAACTCGACCGTGCAGCCTGTTTTTGTTCAAGTATCTACTTATTGTGCATCTTGAAACAGCCGCAACACATTTTTGCAGAGAATCCTGTATTTCAGTTAAAGTTGCATGTGGGTTTTTTTTGCAACCCAAACAATTTTCCTGGTAGTTGTGGATGAAATCTTTGTTGTTTCTACCTGACCGTGGCTTGGTATCAACTGAACTCCTAATTTCCCATTTCTTTATCAGTGCTTGAACACGATTTATCAGCATTTTCAAATCTTTTTATATCCTTTTCCTGATTTATAAAGTTCAACTACCTTTTCTCGCAGGTCCTTTGACCGTTCTTTTGCTTTTGCTGTGGCTCAGTAAAGTCAGAGCAGCCGTGGATGAAATGTGCCAAAACTCATTGACTATTTATACACAGACACTAATTACAATCAAACAAGTCACAGGTGTGGAAACTTACCCTTCATAGCCATTTAAACTTGTGTGTGAACTTGTGTGTATATAACAGGTCAAACATTCAAGGGTATGTAAACTTTTGTTCAGGACCATTTGGGTGATTTCAGTTATCATTATGATTTTAAAAGGGCAAACACAATTATGTAAAAATAAATGGCTTCACCTGAACACTATCCCTAAATAAAAGAGAAGTTTTCAGCACGATCATATTTTCCAATATGGTCAATATTTCATTTTATGAGCACAACTGTTATCACCAATTAAAATTGTTAAAATGACATCTACTCCTTTTCTCTCATTAAAAATGCCAGAATCTATAAATGTACAAATATTAGTTTAACTACTTGACAGAAGACGTTTCCTACTTCACCATAAAGTTTGTTCTCAGTGTTTGTGCACTAGAGGCTTCACGTTTCCGTTTCACACTTTTATAAGTTGTGTATTTGACCATTATTGGCTCTAAACTACTGTAGGAACAAGAAGAAAAACATATTTTTGACTGGAGGGGGACTTTAAAAGTTTCTTTGCAAATAATGTAAATACTAATGCCATTTTTCTGACAAGATTTTGTCCTTTACACTGTTTTAGAGGATGAAGAAGCCACCAGTTCTACTGAAATGATAAACATAACGAAATATATTAGTGTAATTATATTCTTGTTATTATTACTCATCATAACTGGAGTCGTCCTGGGATTTATCCACAGAAAAAAACGTCCTAGGTAAGATATTAATATTCATGCATTAACATAGTTAATATTTGGAATAGATCATCTTTAATAAAGCTTATATCTTAGTAAAGGAACTTCATCAATGGTACAAATTTTGATCCTACACATTAAAAACTATTTTGTAACGATGTATTTCCATATTTATCCAACAGAAGACAACTTGAATCAACAACCAGTCTTCCAAACACGGTAATGTACACAAAAATGTTGCCCCTACTTTGTTTGTGCTGTTCATTTAACTTATGAGGAAACATATTCTAAAATATCTGTCATTTTGCAGGAAGCAGAAGAAATTGAGCCGTACAGCACCTTCATGCAGAGAGAGAACGTGCTTTATTCAACTATTTTGTATAGTAACTACTGAAATACAAACTTCTAATACTGATTATTTAAATGTGTTCACCAGAGTGGAGATGAATTTAGAGATGCCTTTGTAGGACTTTAATTATACAATATCCAGTATAATGTGATGCATGTTTTCCTATTGAATAATAAGTGAAACAAAGCCTGATGTCCACAAGGTGGCACTATTTTACATACATTGGTATTTCACTCTCCTGTACGACTGATCCTTAACGTGTATTTCATTCTAAAACATTCAAGCTTAATAGTTTTATATGAATTGTATTTTATTTTTGTAAGTTTAATGTTTTAAGAGAACAGTAAGAGCAATATACTGTTTGCAAAACATAATGATGATCAGAATTAATTATGTAATGAATGAATTGTTAAAACTGCTTGTTCTTTTGATGTCAGATATTGAGTTTGTCAAATTGCTGCAAAGCTGTAAAAGTGAAACATTTAACTACTAGCTAGTTTCAATCTAGTAAATTATTACTAAATCAGGTTGCACCATTAAAACTTCAGAAATGTCTCAGCTAGTAAATATTTTAGTAATGTGTAAATTAAAATGAAATGAAATGTGTTTAAACTTTAAGATGAAACTTCATATTGGTTCAATTCTTAGAGGATCCAAGTCCAAGAGTGTCCAACATGTGACTGCAGACCTGATGTTTATAGACATGTTTTCTTTCATGCACCTACTCTGTTTTACCTTCAGTGTCTTAATGTGAAAGCAGAAGCAGTCATGTCTTGCACTTCCTTTTAGCAGAGTAGAGACACCAGCTTGTACCTCTGTGAGAGTTTGAAGTTTAGGTATCTAGAGAACAGATCAAAGACGTGTGTCAGTTTCCCCTCTTCAGTACAGTAAAGTCTTCACTGCCAGCAGCACTTTAACTGGTGCTCAGACCTCTTGACCAGCATGGCTGTTTGGAAACTGTGGTTTGTTCTGCCTCTGCTGCTACCTGCATATAACAACAACCAAGGTGCAGGAACTAGTTCTTATAATTTATCATTTAAGACTGCCATTGTTTTCTGATAATATTTGATTTCAAGATAACAACAAAACATTTTATATATTTCATACTGACTTTTATGATTGATTGTTTGCAGTGACTCTTGTGAAAAACTACTGGGAGAGAACCATATGTCACTCTGATATGCACCAATGAAACACTGAATATCATCACACTTATAATATGTAAGATCAGCACAGAGAGGAGCAGAGTTTTTTTAATAGATGTGACTCAAGATTCACACTCATGAAAAAGAATCAGACTATATTTCTTCACCTGACCAGTTTAATATCACTGGATAGTGGGAACTACAGTTGTCAGTGTTCACATCCCATTGGAACATCTTATTTCTATCTTGATATCACTGTGGAAGGTAAATGTTGGATTTCTTTTTCCCTACAATAAAAAATATCACATGATACTATTGATAAAGTACAACATTAAAGATCCCCTCCTGACATCTAGAAATACTCTACTTGGAACAACAATGTGTGTCTGATATGGGTTCCCCACAAAAATGTTTAATTACCAATTTTAATTTCTTAAAATGACACCTACTCCATTTCCCTCATAAAAAAATTATAAATATGCAAATATTGTTCATTTCAAAAGTTTCATTACCTCACAGAAGATGTTTCCTACTTCACTGTAAAGTTTGTTGTCAGTGTTTGCGCACTGGAGGTTTCATGTTTCCATTTCACATTTTTATAAGTTGTATATTTGACCACATTTGGCTCTTAACTAGTTGCGATGACACAAATCAAATCCTGTTCAGAACCAATTATTATTTATTGATTATCACAGTCTGGGATATGTCAATGATTAGCAACAACATTGATATTTATGCATTCTTATTTTTGTGCAATGTCAGATTTAAAAAAACAAAACATCCCCCTTTAAGTATGTCAAAAACTGCCATAAAATATGATATATTATTTTCTTTTTCCATTATCACAGTTAATTGTTTTAACCAACATCAGTCCTGATCATAACTACCAAATATTTGTTCATTTTCAGAATTTTAAAAAACTTTAAATGCCAGTGTCTGTGATGATGCCACTAATGTTTATAAAAGAAAAAAACACAAAAATTGAAATATTTCCAATATACTAAAGGCCTAGTGATTTTTTTTTTCTTTTTTTGGATTGTCACAGTCTGGGATATGTCAGTAACAGTGATATTTTTGCATTGATATTTTTTGTACAGTATAAAATTAAAGTTAAAGAATCTGACCTGTTTTACTGTATGTAAAGTGTCCTGTTGACCTTCAAAGTCTTTACCTTCTAGTAGCATATTACATTATTTTGCTCTATAAATAAAGCATAAATACAACATCACTTCAAACAACATTTATTTTCATTAACATTCAACATTCAAAAATTCATGGCAGAAATGAATGAGAGACTGTGTGTGTGTGTGTGTCACAGGTGAGAAATGCATAGCTCTGGAGCTCTCTGTATTTATAAGTTTAGCTATGACTGCAGCTACATAAACACTGGTTTAGGTGCCTTGTTTGGTTTTTGCCCCGCTGCGTCTTTGCGGCGCTGCAGGTTTCTATATCTGGAAGGAGTGCATGTATGTGTGTGTATAGACATCTATGTAATCGGGGGGCTTTGAACTTACTTTTATTTCTGTATTTAAAAGACACATAAATCAGAGCAACCGTGTGTGTGTTTCACACTTGGTCATAAGTGATATGTGTTTAATGGATTGTGGTGTGAGTCTAATATATCTCAGGTTCAACCACAACAGCATCTAAATATAGTTATTAGCATTGTGACTTGTGCTTGCATGCTGTTTCATGAAGCTAATAGCTAGAAGTTTCTAGTTACATTCTTCAATCAGATAGGACTGATATTTTCCAAAAGCTAACAGCATGAAACCTCAACATCTCTGATTCTTTCTTGCTTACTGCTTACTTGTTACTGAGTTTGGCTAGTTTGTTCAGAAATGCTCTGTGTAAAACTGTTGCAGTGACCAACTAAATCAGCAAACACAATAAAGTATGTAACATATAACTCCCTCTTCTAGTATCACTATTTTTTTTAACACACAGACCTTGTTATGAGTGATGTACCTCACATCCTTCCTGAGTTGGAGTTTCATCACAAAAGTTGAGACTATTTTCTGATTCTCTTAATAATTGCACAATAATATAGTTCAAACTACAGAGACAAAAAGACTTTGTGTCCTATGACCACAAATTGTACAATATTGATTATCAATTATAGTAATTTGAAAATAACTATCAGGCAATGGAAGTGATATTTAAAGATCTGACATATTTTTTTCTGTATTCTACTCTGTTTCACTGTCAGTGTGTTAATATGAAAGTAGTAATGTCTTGCACTTCATTTTAAGAAGAGTAGAGACACCAGTTCGTACCTCTGTGAGAGTTTGAGGTTAGCTAAAGAACAGGTCAAAGGCGAGTGTAAGTTTCCCCTCCTCAGTACAGTAAAGTCTTCACTGTCAGCAGCACTTAAACTGTTGCTCAGACCTCTTGACCAGCATGGCTGTTTGGAAACTGTGGTTTGTTCTGCTTCTGCTGCTACCTGCGTATAACAACGGCCAAGGTACAGGAACTAGTTTTTATCATTTATCATTTAAGACTGCCATTGTTTTCTGATAATATATCACTTTGGAAGGTAAATGTTGTATTTATTTCAAACTTCCCCTTGGTGTGAACTAGTTATTACCCAATTTGTTGGCATTATGAACAAGTAAAGTATCAGTATGATGTCTGCGCTTGTAGAAGAAATCAGACATACAGAATCAGTCAAAAGTTTGGACACACCTTCCAAGTGTGTCCAAAACCTTTGACTGGTACTGTACTTTAAGTGATATGTTACTTTTTTAACTTGACATTTTTTTTTGTCTTTGCTAGAAGATTTCTTAGAAGATGAAATGGTCAACACTGGGATTTTGCTTTTGCAACCAGCAAATGATCTCTACCAAATTATGCCCACAATACACCATCAACATGATGCCAAGAAACATACATCATTCTGCACAGTGAAGCTCAAACATCCAACTGTAGGAACAAGAAGAAAAGAATATTTTTGACTGGAGGGGGACTTTAAATGTTTCTTTAGAAATAAAGCAAATACTAATGCCATTTTTCTGACAAGGTGTTTTTCCTTTACATTGTTTAGAGGATAAAGAAGCCACCAGTTCTACAGAAATACTAAAATGTAATGCTGTTATTAGTGTAATTATATTCTTCATCATAGTTGAAGTTGTCCTGGGATTTATCCACAGAAAAAAATTACCATGGGTAAGATACTAATATTCATGTATTAACATAGTTGATGTTTCTGCAAGCACAGATATCATACTGCTGCTAAACCTGTTCATTATGTCAACAAATTGGGTATAAACTAGCTCACACTGAGAGGAAGTTTGAAACACAAAAGCAAGAAAATAAATCCAACATTTACCTTCCACAATGATATTAAAATGGAGAGAAGATGTTCCAGTAGGATATCCACACTCACAGCTGTAGTTCCCACTATCCACTGGTGTTAAACTGGTCAGGTAAGGAAATATAGACTGATTCTTTTTCATAAGTATGAATCTAGAGCCACATCCACTAAAAAACTCTTCGTATCTGTGCGCCAAGCTACACTCAGCTCTGCTGCTCCTCTCTGTGCTGATCTCACATGCTACTAGCATGATGGTATTTGGTGTTTCATTGGTGCATATCGAAGTGATATATGGTTCTCTCCCAGTGATTTTCACAAAAGTCACTGCAAATAATAAATAATTAGTCAGTATGAAATATAGAAAATATTTATTTGTTCTCTTTAAACCAACTATTATTAGAAAACAATGGCAGCCTTAAATGATAAATGATAGAAACTAGTTCCTGTACCTTGGCTGTTGTTATACGCAGGTAGCAGCAGAAGCAGAACAAACCACAGTTTCCAAACAGCCATGCTGGTCAAGAGGTCTGAGCAACAGTTTAAGTGCTGCTGGCAGTTTATTATACTGAAGGGGGACAACTGCCACACACCTTTGACCTGTACTTTAGATACCTAAACCTCAAGGTACTAGCTGGTGTGATGTCTTACTAAAAGGAAGTGCAAAACATGACTGCTTTCAATTTAACACACTGAAGGTGAAACTGAGTAGAATACAAAAAAACATCAGGTCTACAGTCATGTGTTCAGATCACTCTTGGAGCTGGATCCACAAGAATCCAACTACTAAAAGGTATCACTTGCTTTATATCTTAACATATCTACACTTAGTTAAAGTGGTACATCATGTAACATGACATGTTTGCTTATGCAGTTATCACATATTTAGAGGCCTGTGCATGAGTTGAAAACAGCAAACAGCATGCCACCTTTTTTGTAATAAGGAAACCGCTGCTTCCTCTTCACACAGCACTGTTTTAACTGGACACAACTGTAAATGACAAACACACATCACTTGATGCAGGTTAACAGGTCAGTCTGAGCACAAATGAACAGCAACTGTATTCTACAGACTAGTTAGTTTATATGACTGGCAGACATCTTTCAAGCAACAGCAAGGTTTGTGCGCACAATTCAAGTATTATAGACATCTGGGATATTTACTTGTTGATCACAATCATACTCTTCCATTGCCTGATGTTTATTTTCAAATTCCAATAATATATAATCAATATTGTATGATTTTTGGCCATAGGATGCAAAGTCTTCTCTCTGTAGTTTAATTTATATTACTGTGCAATTAAGAGAATCAGCAAGAAACAGCAAGGTTTAAATCCATTAACCACATATCTCTTATTACCAGGTGGTGAATCAACGCAGGAAGTCCTGTGTTTTCTTGCTGTGATGACAATAAACCTCAATACTTAGGGAAACGATGTCAGACAGTTACCTATTTATGTTCTTGAATTTTGGTTCAAGTGTTTTCATAGTTTTCTCAACTTGGATCAATCTCTCTTCCATCTATTTCCTGATCATCCAGCTCCATTATATTGCTGGTTGAATTTGTCTTGGCGTCATGTTGATGGTGTATTGAGGATATAGTTTGGTAGAGATCATTTGCTGGCTGCTGAAGGGTTATGTAGGGGTCATCTGGGTCATCTGGGTCCTATAAAAAAAGATCAGAATTTGAATGCATGATGCCTTAAATTCTGACTTAATTATGTTGAACAATTGTTGAGACACTGAGTCACTACATTTACTGAAACCTCCACTTTTCAAGGTTCAAATCCATTCACACAGTCCTCTGATCAGAAAATAAATTACTCACTAAAGAGCCGGGAATTTCACGTACAGATAATCCAGATGTGTCCGTTCTTGAACAGTTTTTTAAAAAAAGAAGAGATATCAGAGTTAGTGACACATCAAACACACACACACCAGCTCTTCTGTGCTTTCCAACAAAACCACTGACTGCATTGTTTTGCAAGATTTAAAAGCACTTAAGTCAGAATTTTTCACCTGGAAAGATTTTTTCTGAGGATGAATCCAAGGACAACTCCAGTAAGAACGATAAATGCAGTAACACCAACAACCATTGTGGTAGGAAAAAGAAAAATCCTGGTGTTGACCACAACTTCTTCTAGTAAATTGTAAAGACAAAACAAATATCAGAAGAAAGACCAAGATAATGTAATGCTGGCATCTTCTCTGAATAAAATATTTGATATCTGCACCACATAATTTCTACATATATAAAATGCTTTTTTACATAATCTTCCAGTATTCAGCTATGAAAGCAGGAAAAAGTTAAAAACTGTAACATATCACTTAAAGCAAGTCTCATTCATTCATACTGCTCCTGAAGTTGTTCATTATGTTAACAAAGTTTGGAAAAACTACCTCACACTTAGCTAAAATATGACAGAAAGTCAAGAAACACAAAAGCAAGAAAAGAAATCCAACATTTACCTTCCACGGTTATAGTAAGATGGATAGTTTTTGATCCAGTCTGATATGAACACTCACAGCTGTAATTCCCACTATCCACTGCTGTTAAATTGGTCAGGTGAAGAAATATAGTTTGATTCTCTTTCACAAGTATGAATCTGGAGTCACATCCACTGAAAAACTCCTCTACATAATTGTATGCCAGAAGACACTCTTCTCCTCTGCTCCTCTCTGTGCTGATCTTACATACTAAAAGTGTGATGGTACTCAGTGTTTCATCAGTGCATATTGAAGCGACATATGGTTCTCTCCCAGAGGTTTTCACAAGATTCACTGCAAACAATCAATCATAAATGTCAGTATGAAATATAGAAAATATTTTGTTCTTGTAATCAAATATTATTAGAAAACAATTATGTATCACTTTGGATTACCTTCCAAAGTGACATATCATTAGAAAACGATGGCAGTCTTAAATGATAAATGATAAAAACTAATTCCTGTACCTTGGTTGTTGTTATATGCAGGTAGCAGCAGAAGCAAAACAACCCACAGTTCCCAAACAACCATGCTGGTCAAGAGGTCTGAGCAACAGTTTAAGTGCTGCTGGCAGTGAAGACTTTACTGTACTGAAGAGGGGAAACTGTCACATGCCTTTGAACTGCTCTTTAGATACCTAATCCTCAAACTGGGCTGATGTGATGTCTTCTTAAAAGGAAGTGCAAGACATGACTGCTTCTGCTTTTACATTAAGACACTCTGAAGGTAAAACAGAGTAGGTGCATGAAAGAAAACATGTCTATAAACATCAGGTCTACAGTCACATGTTGGACACTCTTGGACTTGGATCCTCTAAGAATCGAACCAATATGAAGTTTCATCTTAACGTTTAAACACATTTCATTTCATTTTAATTTACACATTACTAAAATATTTACTAGCTGAGACATTTCTGAAGTTTTAATGGTGCAACCTGATTTAGTAATAATTCACTAGTTTGAAACTAGCTAGTAGTTAAATATTTCACTTTTACAGCTTTGCAGCAATTTGACAAACTCAATATCTGACATCAAAAGAACAAGCAGTTTTAACCATTTATTCATTACATAATTAATTCTGATCATTATGTTTTGCAAACAGTATATTGCTCTTACTGTTCTCTTAAAACATTAAACTTACAAAAATAAAATACAATTGATATGAAACAATTAAGCTTGAATGTTTTAGAATATAATACACTTTAAGGATCAGTTGTACAGGAGAGTGAAATACCAATGTATGTAAAATAGTGCCACCTTGTGGACATCAGGCTTTGTTTCACTTATTATTCAACAGGAAAACATGCATCACATTATACTGGATATTGCATAATTAAAGCCCTACAAAGGCATCTCTAAATTCATCTCCACTCTGGTGAACACATTTAAATAATCAGTATTAGAAGTTTGTATTTCAATACATGAATAAAGCACGTTCTCTGTCTGCATGAAGGTGTTGTACGGCTCAATTTCTTCTGCTTCCTGCAAAATGACAGATATTTTAAAATATGTTTCCTCATAAGTTAAATGAACAGCACAAACAAAGTCGGGGCAACATTTTTGTGTACATTACCATGTTTGGAAGACTGGTTGTTGGTTCAAATTGCCTTCTGTTGGATAAATATGGAAATACATTGTTACAAAATCGTTTTTAGTGTTTCCATGTGTAGGATCAAAATTTGTACCATTGACGTAGCTCCATTACTAAGCTATAAGCTTTATTAAAGATGATCTTTTCCAAATATTAACTATGTTAATGCATGAATATTCATATCTTACCTATGATGATTTTTTCTGTGGATAAATCCCAGGACGACTCCAGTTATGATGAGTAATAATAACAAGAATATAATTACACCAATATATTTCATTATGTTTATCATTTCCGTAGAACTGGTGGCTTCTTCATCCTCTAAAACAGTGTAAAGGACAAAATCTTGTCAGAAAAATGGCATTAGTATTTACTTTATTTGCAAAGAAACTTTTAAAGTCCCCCTCCAGTCAAAAATATGATTTTCCTCTTGTTCCTACAATAGTTTAGAGCCAATAATGGTCAAATACACAACTTATAAAAGTGTTAAACGGAAACATGAAGCCTCTAATGCACAAACACTGAGAACAAACTTTATAGTGAAGTAGGAGACGTCTTCTGTGAAGTAGTTAAACTAATATTTGTACATTTATAGATTCTGGCATTTTTAATGAGAGAAAAGGAGTAGATGTAATTTTAACAATTTTAATTGGTGATAACAGTTGTGCTCATAAAATGAAATATTGACCATATTGGAAAATATGACTGATCATGCTGAAAATTTCTCTTTTATTTAGGGATAGTGTTCAGGTGAAGCCATTTATTTTCACATAATTGTGTGGCCTTTTTAAATCATAATGATAACTGAAATCACTCAAATGGTCCTGATCAAAAGTTTACATACCCTTGAATGTTTGACCTGTTATATACACACAAGTTCACACACAAATTTAAATAGTTATGAAGGGTAAGTTTCCACACCTGTGACTTGTTTGATTGTAATTAGTGTCTGTGTATAAATAGTCAATGAGTTTTGGCACATTTCATCCATGGCTGCTCTGATTTTACTGAGCCACGGAAAAAGCAAAAAAACGGTCGAAAGACCTGCAAGAAAAGATATTTTAACTTTATAAATCAGGAAAAGGATATAAAAAGATTTCCAAAGATTTAAAAAATGCTGATAAATCGTGTTCAAGCTCTGATGAAGAAGTGGGAAATTAGGAGTTCAGTTGATACCAAGCCACGATCAGGTAGAAACAAGATTTCAGCCACAACTACCATGAAAATTGTTTGGGTTGCAAAAAAACCCACATGCAACTTCAGCTGAAATACAGGCTTCTCCATGAAAACATGGTATGTCTGTTTCAAGATGCACAATAAGTACATACTTGAACAAAAAATGGGCTGCACAGTCGAGTTGCCAGACTCGCCACAAAACAACCCACTTACAATATGCCAAATAACACCTAAGTAATTTGGATTGATGAGACCAAAATTGAACTTTATGGTCACAACCATAACACTATGAATGGTTCACATCTTACAAATTCTGTCAGTTTATGTAAACTTATGAGCACAACTGTATACATTTTCTTCGAAAGCTCATATCAAACCCACATTATTATTCCAAGTAGAGTATTTTTAGATGTCTTAATACAAATCTGGAGGGGATCTTTAATATTCTACTTTATCAATAGTATCATGTAATATTGTATATTATAGGGAAAAAGAAATCCAACATTTACCTTCCACAGTGATATTAAGATGGAGATAAGTTATTCCTTCATGATTTGTACACTCACAGCTGTAGTTCCCACCATCCACTGCTGTTAAACTGGTCAGGTGAAGAAATATAGTCTGATTCTTTTTCATAAGTGTGAATTTGGAGTCACATTCATAAAAAAACTTCTCTCCATATTTGTACGACAAGCTACACTCTTCTCCGCTGCTCTCTGTTATGATCTTACATACAAGTGTGATGCTATTCAGTGTTTCATTGGTGCATATCGGAGTGACATATGGTTCTCTCCCAGTGGTTTTCACAAGAGTCTCTGCAAACAATCAATCATAAAAGTCAGTATGAAATATGGAAAATATTTTATCATCTTGAAACCAAATATTATCAGAAAACGATGGCAATCTTAAATGATAAATGATAAAAACTAGTTGCTGTACAGTACCTTGGCTGTTGTTATACGCAGGTAGCAGCAGAAGCAGAACAAACCACAGTTTCCAAATAGCCATGCTGGTCAAGAGGTCTGAGCAACAGTGTAAGTGCTGCTGGCAGTGAAGACTTTACTGTACTGAAAGAGGGAAACTGACACACGTCTTTGACCTGTTCTTTATCTTCAAACCCTTGCAGAGGTATAGGCTGATGTGATGTCTCCTTAAAAAGAAGTTCAAGACATGACTGCTTTCTTGTTAAGACACTCTGATGATGAAACAGAGTAGAACACAGAAAGGAAATATGTCAGATCTTCAAACATCAGGTCTACAGTCATGTGTTCAAATCGCTCTTGGAGCTGGATCCACAAGAATCCAACTAATACAAAGTTTTACCTGCTTAAATGTCTTAATGTTTGTCCAATTATGGTAGTACATCATGCAACATGCTTTAACAGACATGTTTGCTTTTGTGGTCATAATCATGTGTGAGTTGAAAATAGAAAGCAGCATGCTCTTATCCAATTTTTGTAATAAAGAAACTGCTGCTTCGTCTATAATACTTGAATTGAGCACACAAACCTTGATGTTGCTTCAAAGATGTCTGCCAGTCACATAAACTAGTCTCTAGAATACAGTTGCTGTTCATTTGTGCTCAGACTGACCTGTTAACCTGCATCAAGTGATGTGTGTTTGTCATTTACAATTGTGTCCAGTTAAAACAGTGCTGTGCAATAGACAAAGCAGTGGTTTCCTTATTACATAAGAGCATGCTGCTTACTGTTTTCAATTCATGCACGTGGTGATGACTGCAAAAGCAAACATGTCAGTTAAAACATGTTATATAATGTACAACTTTTAGTAAGTGTAGATGTTGTGAGATATAAAGCAGGTAAAACTTTGTATTAGTTGGATTCTTGTGGATCCAGCTCCAAGAGTGGTCTAAACACATGACTGTAGATCTGATGTTTAAAGATCTGACCTATTTTCTTGCTGTATTCTACTCTGTTTCACTTTCAGAGCGTCTTAATATGAAAGCATTTCCTTTTTCAGAAGCTCAGCTCGTAGCTCTGTGAGAGTTTGAGGTTTAGGTATCTGGAGACCTGCGTATAACAACAGCCAAGGTACTGAACAGGAACTAGTTTGTTTTTTTTTAATCATTTACCATTTAAGACTGCCATTGTTCTCTAATAATATTTGGTTTAAAGACAACAAAATATTTTCTATATTTCATACTGACTTTTATGATTGACTGTTTACAGTGACTCTTGTGAAAACCACTGGGAGAGAACCATATGTCACTCCGATATGCACCAATGAAACACTGAATATCATCACACTTATAATATGTAAGATCAGAACAGAGAGGAGCAGAGGAGAAGAGTGTCGCTTAATGTATAAATATGGACAGGACTTTGAACATGGATGTGACTCCAGGTTCACACTTATGAAAAAGAATCAGACTATATTTCTTCACCTGACCAGTTTAACACCAGTGGATAGTGGGAACTACAGCTGTGAGTGTATATATCCTGAAGGAACAAATACTCTCCATCTTCATATCACTGTGGAAGGTAAACACATGTTATGTATTTTCATACTTTGACTAAATTTCTAGCGATTATTTTCCATCCTGTTGTATTGTTAACATGGTAGTATGATGTCTATACTTCAGGTTTACAGGTTAAATCAAAGCACACAGTAATTATTACATAAATACAGTACTTAAAACAGCATTGGTGCTGACAGTAATGTCCTACATCGTTTTTGAGCTTGGCTGTGGTAATTTATGAACTTTGATTTGCAGATTTTAATCATAAAATATTACAGAAGCATCTTCTGATTTTTGTTTTACAATTTGAGTAAATTCCAGTGCCACTGTAGAGGATGAAGAGGCCACCAGTTCTACAGAAATTATAAACATAATGAAATATATTGGTGTAATTATATTATTGTTATTATTACTCATCATAACTGGAGTCATCCTGGGATTTATCCACAGAATAAAACATCACAGGTAAGAGACTGTAATATTCATATTTTCAATACATTATTATTTTTTGCTTCATGAAGCATCAGATGCTCTTAAACAACATGATTATATTGACTGTGGTTCATTTACATGCAGCGTTTTAAACACCTGTTCTCTGTTTTACACTCCTCCTGTGTGTAGTGTGTAATGACTTTGAATTGTTTTTATAGGAAGAGGACCCCTACACAAGCCTTCAGCAGCCAGCCAGTGATGTCTACCAAACTATCTCCAACCAACTACCAGATTCAACCAGCGTCAGTGTAATAATCTCCCGTTTTTATTATCAGGAGACAGACAACGAGGAAGATTTCCATCCAGTTTATTCAGTCTATGAAACTATATAAAACTAAGCTGGAAATGATGCAGTAAATGTCAACACATGGACTTTATTTCTTCATTTATTAGTGAAAATAAATGGACATTGACAGACTTGCTGGCGTAGTTTGAACATTTTTGTACACTATTACTAAAAATACAGAGAATATATTGTATATCTATTAATTGAACATTTAATTTCCAAAAAGTTTGTAATGCTTGCAGTGCAGGAAAAGAATTGCATTAAAGTCAAAGTCTGTGTAAAGTAGAGAAAACTCTAAACTGCAAAATTGTTTTGATTCTCTTTACTTGTCTTCTAATGTTTACACCACGCCCATCAAGCTCAGATAGTAGGACACTTATATGTGTGGCACACAGCTCCCAGCTTATAAGGAAGCATTAATCATCTCTCTTTGCAGTCAAAAATAATTCCAATGTTTTTAAATGTATTGTTAGTACTTTTGTGTTATTAGAGGGAAGAAAATGTGCGTTCATGCAGTTGCTCCTTTCTTCACCTTCAGAGTATCTTATATGAAAGCAGGAACAGTTAAGTCTTGCACTTCCTTTTTAAGCGTTCACACTAGCTACCTCTGTGAGAGAAATAGACGTTATCAGTAGCTGAAGTGCAGTGCAGAGGTGGCGTGTCGTCCTCCCACACTGAGGCGACTGATACTGTACATTTCAAGCAGCAGTTTCACTGTTGCCTAGATGTCTTGACCAGCATGGGTGTATGGGAACTGTGGTTTGCTTTGCTGCTACTGCCGTCAACTTTTTTTATTGACTGCGAAGGTACTGTACTTGAACTACTTTTCATAATGTATAACTTGTTTTCTGTTTATCTTATTGTCTTTGGTTTAAAGAGAGAAAATATTTTTCTGTCAATTGCTTGTTCTACAGTAGTTCTAGCTCATTGAGTGTATTCATATTGATTTATGATTGATTGTTTGCAGAGACTCTCGTGAAAACCACTGGGAGAGGACCATATGTCGCTCCGATATGCACCAATGAAACACTGAATATCATCATAGTTGTATCATGTAAGATCAGAACAGAGAGGAGCAGAGGAGAAAAGTGTCGCTTGTCATACAGATATGGAAAGGAGTTTTTTAATGGATGTGACTCCAGATTCACACTTATGAAAAAGAATCAGACTATATTTCTTCACCTGACCAGTTTAACACCAGTGGATAGTGGGAACTACAGCTGTGAGTGTACAAATCGTGTAGGAACAACTTATCTCCACCTTGATATCACTGTAGAAGGTAAATGTTGGATTGCTTTTTCGCTTCAATATACAATATTACATGATACTATTGATACTATATTAAAGTTCCCCTCCAGACATCTAAAAATACTCTACTTAAAATAATAATGTGGGTCTGATAAGGCCTTTCCACAAAAAATATATGCAGTTGTGCTCATAAGTTTACATTAACTGACAGAATTTGTAAGATGTGTATCATTCATAGTGTTTGTCATTGTGACCATAAAGTTCAATTTTGGTCTCATCAATCCAAATGACTTTGTTTCAGAAGTTTTGAGGCTTGTCTAGATGTTATTTGGCATATTGTAAGCGAGCTGTTTTGTGGGGTTGGCGCAGTAACAGCTTTTTTCTGGTAACTCGACCGTGCAGCCCGTTTTTGTTCAAGTATCTACTTATTGTGCATCTTGAAATAGACGTACCACATTTTTGCAGAGAAGCCTGTATTTCAGTTAAAGTTGCATGTGGGTTTTTTTTGCAACCCAAACAGTTTTCCTGGTAGTTGTGGCTGAAATCTTTGTTGTTTCTACCTGACCATGGCTTGGTATTAACTGAACTCCTAATTTCCCATTTCTTTATCAGAGCTTGAACACGATTTATCAGCATTTTCAAATCTTTGGAAATCATTTTATATCCTTTTCCTGATTTATAAAGTTCAACTACCTTTTCTCGCAGGTCCTTTGACCATTCTTTGCCTTTTCCGTGGCTCAGTAAAGTCAGAGCAGCCGTGGATGAAATGTGCCAAAACTCATTGACTATTTATACACAGACACTAATTACAATCAAACAAGTCACAGGTGTGGAAACTTACCCTTCATAACCATTTAAACTTGTGTGTGAACTTGTGTGTATATTATCAGGTCAAACATTCAAGGGTATGTAAACTTTTGTTCAGGACCATTTGGGTGATTTCAGTTATCATTATGATTTTAAAAGGCCACACAATTAAGAACACTATCCCCAAATAAAAGAGAAGTTTTCAGCATGATCAGTCACACTTTCCAATGTGGTCAATATTTCATTTTATGAGCACAACTGTTATCACCAATTAAAATTGTTAAAATTACATCTACTCCTTTTCTCTCATTAAAAATGTCAGAATCTATAAATATGCAAATATTGTTCATTTCAAAAGTTGAACTACTTGACAGAAGACGTCTCCTACTTCACTATAAAGTTTGTTCTCAGTGTTTGTGCACTAGAGGCTTCATGTTTCCATTTCACATTTTTATAAGTTGTATATTTGACCACATTTGGCTCTAAACTACTGTGGGAACAAGAAGAAAAACATATTTTTGACTGGAGGGGGACTTTAAATGTTTCTTTACAAATAAAGCAAATACTAATGCCATTATTCTGACAAGATTTTGTCCTTTACCCTGTTTTAGAGGATGAAGAAGCCACTGGTTCTACGGAAATGATAAACATAACGAAATATATTGGTATAATTATATTCTTCTTATTATTACTCATAACTGGAGTCATCCTGGGATTTATCCACAGAAAAAATCATCACAGGTGAGAGACTGTAATATTCATATTTCATATTTTCAATACATTATTATTTTTTGCTTCATGACATAAAAGCATCAGATGCTCTTAAACAATATGATTATATTGACTGTGGTTCATTTACATGCAGTTTTTTCAACACCTGCTCTCAATTTGTAAGTCAAGCATATCATTTAAAAAGTATTTTTCTTAAATGATGAAATTCACTACAGTTACATATAACAAGATCTTGACTTTCAGGTTTATATGAAACAATGAAGGAACATGTGATGTTTCGTTTCCTGTCTCGTCAAATAAAATAAAAGACCACAAAATTAATTTATTCCTACCATTGTGGTTGTAGGAATGAACTGTGGTGTTACTGCATTGATTGTTATTACTGGAGTTGTTCTTGGATTCATCCTCAGAAAAAATCTTTCCTGGTGAAAAAATCTGACTTAAGCGCATTTAAACCTTGTAAAACAATGCAGTCAGAAGAGCTGGTGTGTGTGTGTTTGGTTTTTCACTAACTCTGATATCTCCTCTTATTTAAAGAAACTGTTCAAGAACAGACACATCTGGATCATCTGTATGTAAATCTCCCGGCTCTTTGGTGAGTAATATACTTTCTCATCAGAGGACTGTGTGAGTGGATTTGAACCTTGAAAAGTGGAGGTTTCAGTAAATGTAGTGACTCAGTGTCTCAACCATTGTTCAACATAATTGAGTCAGACTTTTATAGCTTCATGCATTAAAATTCTGATCTTTTTTATAGGGCCGAGATGACCCAGATGACCCCTACACAAGCCTTCATCAGCCAGCAAATGATCTCTACCAAACTATCTCCTCAGTACACCATCAACATGACACCAAAATCTATGAAAACATACAGCAAGAAAACACAGGACTTCCTGTGTAGATTCACTAAGTCTAATATATCTCAGGTCCTATTTCTTGTGAACTATTACTTCGTGTCCTATGGCCACGAATCATGCAATATTGATTATAAATTAATGGAATTTGAGAATAAAAGTCAGGCAATGGAAGTGTATGATTGTGATCAACAAGTAAATATTCCAGATGTCTATAATACTTGAATTGTGCACACAAACCTTGCTGTTGCTTGAAAGATGTCTGCCAGTCACATAAACTAGTCTGTAGAATACAGTTGCTGTTCATTTGTGCTCAGACTGACCTGTTAACCTGCATCAAGTGATGTGTGTTTGTCATTTACACTTATGTCATATTAAAACAGTGCTGTGTGAAGACGAAGCAGCGGTTTCCTTATTACAAAAAATGTGGTGAGAACATGCTGCTTACTGTCTTCTTCTCACGTACATGATGATGACCACAAAAGCAAACATGTCAGTTAAAGCATGTCACATAATGTACAACTTTTACTAAGTGTAGATATTGTAAGATATAAAGCAGGTGATACTTTGTATTAGTTGGATTCTTGTGGATCCAGCTCCAAGAGTGGTCTGATCACATGACTGTAGACCTGATGTTTGAAGATCTGACATATTTTCTTTCTGTGTTCTACTCTGTTTCACCGTCAGTGTGTTAATATGAAAGCTTCCTTTTAAGAAGACATTGCATTAGCTTGTACCTCTGAGAGAGTTGAGGTTTAGGTATCTAGAGAACAGATCAAAGGCATGTGTCGGTTTCCCCCCTTCAGTACAGCAAACTCTTCTGGGCTATGTCAATGATTAGCAACAACAGTGATATCTATGCATTATTATTTTTTGTACAGTATAAAATTAAAGTAAAGAATCTGACCTGTTAACTTACAGTGTATGTAAAGTGTCCTGCTATCCTTCAAAGTTTTTACCTTCAAATAGTATATTACCTTATTTTGCTCTAGAAATAAAGCATAAATATAACATCACTTCAAACAACATTTATTTTTCAGAATTTAACAAAATTGAACATTTAACATTCAAAAATGTATAGAACAAAAATCAGTGAGTGAGTGAGTGTGTGTAAGGTAAGAACAGGTAAGAAATGCATAGCTCTGGAGCTTGCTGTACTTATAAGTTTAGCTATGACTGCAGCTACATTAACATAATGATGGTTTAGGTGCCTTGTTTGGTTTTTGCCCCACTGCGTCTTTGCGGCGCTGCAGGTTTCTATATCTGGAAGGAGTGCATGTATGTGTATGTGTATATAGACATCTATGTAATCGAGGGGCTTTGAACTTACTTTTATTTCTGTATTTAAAAGACACATAAATCAGAGCAACCGTGTGTGTGTTTCACACTTGGTCATCAGAGATACGTGTTTAATGGATTGTGGTGTGAGTCTAATATATCTCAGGTTCAACCACAACAGCATCTAAATGTAGTTATTTGCACTGTGATTTGTTTTTGCATGCTGTTTCATGAGGCTAATAGCTAGAAGTTTCTAGTCACATTCTTCAATCAGATAGGATTGATATTTTCCAAAAGCTAACAGCATGAAACCTCAACATCTCTGATTCTTTCTTGCTTACTGCTTACTTGTTACTGAGTTTGGCTTGTTTGTTCAGAAATGCTCTGTGTAAAACTGTTGCAGTGGCCGATAAAATCAACAAATACAATAAAGTATGTAACATATAACTCCCTCTTCTAGTATCACTATTTTTTTGAACACACAGACCTTGTTATGAGTAATGTACCTCACATCCTTCCTGAGTTGGAGTTTCATCACAAAAGTTGAGGCCATTTTCTGATTCTTATAACTGACATAAATTATAAGAATTTGAGAATAAAAGTCAGTCAATGGAAGTGTAACAATAACAATTAAATATCCCAGATCTCTATAATACTTGAATTGTGCACACAAACCTTGCTGTTGCTTGAAAGATGTCTGCCAGTCACACAAACTAGTTTGTAGAATACAGTTGCTGTTCATTTGTGCTCAGACTGACCTGTTAACCTGCATCAAGTGATGTGTGTTTGTCATTTACAAATATGTCCAGTTAAAACAGTGCTGTGTGAAGACGAAGCAGCGGTTTCCTTATTACAAAAAAGGTGATAAGAACATGCTGCTTACTGTCTTCTTCTCACGTACATGATGATGACCACAAAAGTAAACATGTCAGTGAAAGCATGTCACATGATGTACAACTTTTACTAAGTGTAGATGTTGTAAGATATAAAGCAGGTGATACTTTGTATTAGTTGGATTCTGGTGGATCCAGCTCCAAGGGCAGTCTAAACACATGACTGTAGACCCGAAGAGCTGACATATTTTCTTTCTGTCACCGTCAGTGTGTTTATATGAAAGCAGTCATGTCTTGCACTTCCTTTTACGAAGACATCACATCAGTTCGTAGCTCTGTGAGAGTTTGAGGTTAGATAAAGAACAGGTCAAAGACGTGTGTCAGTTTCTCCTCTTCAGTACAGAAAAGTCTTCACTGCCAGCAGCACTTAAACTGTTGCTCAGACCTCTTGACCAGCATGGCTGTTTGGGAACTGTGGTTTGTTCTGCTTCTGCTGCTACCTGCGTATAACAACAGCCAAGGTACAGGAACTAGTTTTTATTATTTATCATTTAAGACTGCCATCGTTTTCTGATAATATTTGATTTCAAGATGATAACAAAATACTTTCTATATTTCATGCTGACTTTTATGATTGATTGTTTGCAGAGACTCTCGTGAAAACCACTGGGAGAGAACCATATGTCACTCCGATATGCACCAATGAAACACTGAATACCATCACAGTTGTATGTAAGATCAGAACAGAGAGGAGCAGAGGAGAAAAGTGTCGCTTGTCATACAAATATGGAGAGGAGTTTTTTAATGAATGTGACTCCAGATTCACACTTATGAAAAAGAATCAGAGTATATTTCTTCACCTGACCAGTTTAACACCAGTGGATAGTGGGAACTACAGCTGTGAGTGTACAAATCGTGAAGGAACAACTCATCTCCACCTTAATATCACTGTGGAAGGTAAATGTTGGATTGCTTTTTTGCTTCAATATACAATATTACATGATATTCTTGATACCATATTAAAGATCCCCTCCAGACATCTAAAAATACTCTACTTGGAATGATAATGTGGGTCTGACATGAGCTTCATGAGTCTTCATGGCTAAAACAAAATGTATACAGTTGTGCTCGTAAGTTTACATAAACTGGCAGAATTTGTAAGATGTGTATCATTCATAGTGTTTGTCGTTGTGACCATAAAGTGCAATTTTGGTCTCATCAATCCAAATGACTTTGTTCCAGAAGTTTTGAGGCTTGTCTGGATGTTATTTGGCATATTGTAAGCGGGCTGTTTTGTGGCGTTGGCACAGTAACGGCTTTTTCTGGCAACTCGACCGTGAAGCCCATTTTTGTTCCAAGTATCAACTTATTGTGCATCTTGAACCTGACGTACCACGTTTTTACGGAGAAGCCTGTATTTCAGCTGAAGTTGCATGTGGGTTTTTTTTGCAACCTGATCAGTTTTCCTGGTAGTTGTGGCTGAAATCTTTGTTGGTCTACCTGACCATGGCTTGGTATCAACTGAACCCCTAATTTTCCACTTCTTCATCAGAGCTTGAACATGATTTATCAGCATTTTCAAATCTTTGGAAATCTTTTTATATCCTTTTCCTGATTTATAAAGTTAAAATATCTTGTCTTGCAGGTCCTTTGACAGTTATTTTGCTTTCCCCGTGGTTCAAGCAGCCCTGAAATGTCCAGAAATTCATTGACTATTTATACACAGACACTAATTACAATCAAACAAGTCACAGGGGTGGAAACTTACCTTTCATAACCATTTAAATCTGTGTGTGTGAACTTGTGTGTATATTATCAGGTCAAACATTCAAGGGTATGTAAACTTTTGATCAGGGCTGTTTCGGTGATTTCAGTTATCATTATGATTTAAAAAGGGCAAACACAATTAAGTGAAAATAAATGGCTTCACCTGAACACTATCCCTTCATAAAAGAGAAGTTTTCAGCATGATCAGTCATATTTTCTAATATGGTCAATATTTCATTTTATGAGCACAACTGTAATTACCGACTTAAAAATTGTTAAAATTACATCCACTCCTTTTCCCTCATTAAAAATGCCAGAATCTATAAATGTACAAATATTAGTTTAACTACTTCACAGAAGACGTCTCCTACTTCACTATAAAGTTTGTTCTCAGTGTTTGTGCACTGGAGGCTTCATGTTTCCGTTTCACACTTTTATAAGTTGTGTATTTGACCATTATTGGCTCTAAACTACTGTAGGAACAAGAGGAAAAACATATTTTTGACTGGAGGGGGACTTTAAAAGTTTATTTGCAAATAAAGCAAATACTAATGCCATTTTTCTGACAAGATTTTGTCCTTTACACTGTTTTAGAGGATGAAGAAGCCACCAGTTCTACGGAAATGATAAACATAATGAAATATATTGGTGTAATTATATTCTTGTTATTATTACTCATCATAACTGGAGTCATCCTGGGATTTATCCACAGAAAAAATCATAGGTAAGATATTAATATTCATGCATTAACATAGTTAATATTTGGAATAGATCATCTTTAATAAAGCTTATAGCTTAGTAATGGAGCTACGTCAATGGTACAAATTTTGATCCTACACATGGAAACACTAAAAATGATTTTGTAACGATGTTTTTCCATATTTATCCAACAGAAGACAATTTGAACCAACAACCAGTCTTCCAAACACGGTAATGTACACAAAAATGTTGTCCCTACTTTGTTTGTGCTGTTCATTTAACTTATGAGGAAATATATTTTAAAATATCTGTCATTTTGCAGGAAGCAGAAGAAATTGAGCTGTACAGCACCTTCATGCAGAGAGAGAATGTGCTTTATTCAACTACCGAAATACAAACTTCTAATACTACTTATTTAAATGTGTTCACCAGAGTGGAGATGCCTTTGTAGGGTTTTAATTATACAATATCCAGTATAATGTGATGCATGTTTTCCTAATGAATAATAAGTGAAACAAAGCCTGATGTCCACAAGGTGGCACTATTTTACATACATTGGTATTTCACTCTCCTGTACGACTGATCCTATAAGTGTATTTCATTCTAAAACATTCAAGCTTAATAGTTTTATACAAATTGTATTATTTTATTTTTGTAAGTTTAATGTTTTAAGAGAGCAGTAAGAGCAATATACTGTTTGCAAAACAATGCTGATCAGAATTAATTATGCAATGAATAAATGGTTAAAAGTGCTTGTTCTTTTGATGTCCGATATTGAGTTTGTCAAATTGCTGCAAAGCTGTAAAAGTGAAACATTTAACTACTAGCTAGTTTCAAACTAGTGAATTATTACTAAATCAGGTTGCACCATTAAAACTTCAGAAATCTCTCGGCTAGTAAACATTTTAGTAATGTGTAAATTAAAATGAAATGAAATGTGTTTAAACTTTAAGATGAAACTTCATATTGGTTCAATTCTTAGAGGATCCAAGTCCAAGAGTGTCCAACATGTGACTGTAGACCTGATGTTTAAAGACATGTTTTCTTTCATGCACCTACTCTGTTTTACCTTCAGAGTGTCTTAATGTGAAAGCAGAAGCAGTCATGTCTTGCACTTCCTTTTAAGAAGAGAAGAGACACCAGCTTGTACCTCTGTGAGAGTTTGAGGTTTAGGTTTCTAAAGAGTAGTTCAAAGACGTGTGTCAGTTTCCACCCTTCAGTATAGTAAAGTCTTCACTGCCAGCAGCACTTAAACTGTTGCTCAGAGCTCTTGACCAGCATGGCTGTTTGGAAACTGTGGTTTGTTCTGCCTCTGCTGCTACCTGCGTATAACAACAGCCAAGGTACTGTACAGGAACTAGTTTTTATCATTTAAGACTGCCATAGTTTTCTAATAATATTTTGTTTAAAGAGAACAACAAAATATTTTCTATATTTCATACTGACATTTATGATTGATTGTTTGCAGTGACTCTTGTGAAAACCTCTGGGAAAGAACCATATATCGCTCCAATATGCACTGATGAAACATTGAGTACCATCACACTTTTAGTATGTGAGATCAGCACAGAGAGGAGCAGAGGAGAAGAGTGTCTTCTGGTATACAATTATGTAGAGGAGTTTTTCATTGGATGTGACTCCAGATTCATACTTATAGAAGAGAATCAAACTATATTTCTTCACCTGACCAGTTTAACAGCAGTGGATAGTGGGAATTACAGGAATTATATTATATTATTGGAATTTGAAAATAAACATCAGGCAATGGAAGAGTATATTTGCAATAAACAAGTAAATATCCCAGATGTCTGTAATACTTGAATTGTGCACACAAATGTTGCTGTTGCTTGAAAGATGTCTGCCAGTCACATAAACTAGTTTGTAGAATACAGTTGCTGTTCATTTGTTCAGACTGACCTGTTCAACTGACCTGCATCAAGTGATGTGTGTTTATCACTTACACTTATGTTGTAAGTTGAAGTTAAAACAGGGCTGTGTGAGGACGAAGCAGCGATTTCCTTATTACAAAAAAGGTGATAAGAGCATGCTGCTTGCTGTCTTCAACTCATGCACATGGTGATGACCGCAAAAGCAAACATGTCAGTTAAAGCATGTCACATGATGTACAACTTTTACTAAGTGTAGATGTTGTAAGATATAAAGCAGGTGATACTTTGTATTAGTTGGATTCTTGTGGATCCAGCTCCAAGAGCGATTTGAACACATGACTGTAGACCTGAAGATCTGACATATTTTATTTCTGTCACCGTCAGTGTGTTTATATGAAAGCAGTCATGTCTTGCATTTCCTTTTTCAGAAGAGAAAAGAAACCAGCTCGTACTTCTGAGAAAGTTTGAGGTTAACTAAAGAACAGGTCAAAGGCGTGTGTCAGTTTCCCCTCTTCAGTACAATAAAGTCTTCACTGCCAGCAGAACTTAAACTGTTGCTCAGACCTCTTGACCAGCATGGCTGTTTGGAAACTGTGGTTTGTTCTGCTTCTGCTGCTACCTGCGTATAACAACAGCCAAGGTACAGGAACTAGTTTTATCATTTATCATTTAAGACTGCCATTGTTTTCTGATAATATTTGCTTTAAAGAGAACAAAATATTTTCTATATTTCATACTGACTTTTATGATTGATTGTTTGCAGTGACTCTTGTGAAAACCTCTGGGAGAGAACCATATGTCACTCCGATATGCACCAATGAAACTCTGAATATCATCACATTTATAATATGTAAGATCAGAACAGAGAGGAGCAGAGGAGAAGAGTGTCACCTGGGGTTTCACTATGAACGTGGCTTTGAGCATGGATGTGACTCCAGGTTCACACTTATGAAAAAGAATTGGACTTTATTTCTTCACCTGACCAGTTTAACACCAGTGGATAGTGGGAACTACAGCTGTGAGTGTACATATATTGAAGGAACAAATACTCTCCATCTTCAAATCACAGTGGAAGGTAAACACTTGTTATGTATTTTTCCTCATACTTTGGCTAAAAATGATTATTTTCCATTGTGTTGTATTGTTAACATGGTAGTATGATGTCTATACTTCAGGTTTATAGGTTAAATCAAAGCATGCAGTAATTATAACAGCATTAATGTAATGTCCTACATCATTTTTGGTCTTGGCTGTGGTAATTTATTGGCTTGGACTTGCAGATTTAAATAATAAAATATTACAGAAGCATCTTGTGTATTTTATTATGTTTGTTTTTTTGTTTTTTTTTACAATTTGAGTAAATTCCAGTGCCACTGTAGAGGATGAAGAGGCCACAAGTTCCACAAAAATATCAATTGCCAGTGCTGCTGTTGGTGTGACTGTATTCATCATTATAACTGGAGTTATCCTGGGATTTATCCACAGAAGAAAACATCACAGGTGAGAGACTGTAATATTCATATTTCATATTTTCAATATGTTATTACTTTTTGCTTCATGACTTAAAAGCATCAGACGCTCTTAAACGATATGATTATATCAACTGTGGTTCATTTACATGCAGTTTTTTCAACACTTCTCATTTTGCAAGTCAAGTATATCATTTAAAAAGTACTTTTCTTTAATGATATCACCTGTCATACATGTTTATCTCATTTTGAATGACTTTGAATTCTTTGAAGTCAAATATAGCAAGATCTTCACTTTCAGGTTTATATGAAACAATGAAGGAACACGTGATGTTTCGTTTCCTGTCTCGTCTAATAAAATAGACCACAAAATTCTGAGTACATTATTTATTCCTACCATTGCGGTGGTAGGAATGAACTGTGGTGTTACTGCATTGATCGTTGCTTTCAGAGTTGTCCTTGATTCAAGTGAAAAATTCTCACTTAAGTCCTTTTAAACCTTGTAAAACGATGCAGTCAGTGGTTTTCTTGGAAAGTAAAGAAGAGCTGGTGTGTGTGTGTGTGTGTGTTTGGTGTGTCACTAACTCTGATATCTCTTCTGATTTAAAGAAATTGTTCAAGAACAGACACATCTGGATCATCTGTATGTAAATCTCCAGGCTCTTTGGTGAGTAATGTACTTTCTCATCAGAGGACTGTGTGAGTGGATTTGAACCTTGAAAAGTGGAGGTTTCAGTAAATGTAGTGACTCAGTGTCTCAACAATTGTTCAACATAATTAAGTCAGACTTTTAAAGGCATCATGCGTTAAAATTCTGACCTTTTTATAGACCAGAGATGACTCAGATGACCCCTACACAAGCCTTCAGCAGCCAGCAAACGATCTCTACCAAACTATCTCCTCAATACACCATCAACATGACGCCAAAACAAATTCAGCCGCAATATAATGGAGCTGGATGATCAGGAAATAGATGGAAGAGAAACTGATCCAAGTTGGGAAAACTATGAAAACACTTGAACCACAATTCAAGAGAACATAAATATGTAACTGTCTGATATTGTTTCCCTAAATATTGAGACTGCAGTATCGGAGGTTTTCTTGACACCATGATAACTGTTTAATTTCTCACTTTCAGTGGCCAACAAAATCAACAAATACAATAAAGTATGTACCATATAACTCCCTCTTTTAATGTCACTATTTTTTCAGTCACATAAACTAGTCTGTAGAATACAGTTGCTGTTCATTTGTGCTCAGACTGATCTGTTAACCTGCATCAAGTGATGTGTGTTTGTCACTTACAATTGTGTCCAGTTAAAACAGCGCTGTGTGAAGAGGAAGCAGCAGTTTCCTTATTACAAAAAGGTGATAAGAGCATGCTGCTTACTGTTTCCAACTCACACACATGGTGATGACTGCAAAGCAAACATGTCAGTTAAAGCATGTTACAAGATGTACAACTTTTACTAAGTGTAGATATCTTAAGATATAAAGCAGGTGATACTTTGTATTAGTTGGATTCTTGTGGATCCAGCTCCAAGACTGGTCTGATCACATGACTGTAGACCTGATGTTTGAAGATCTGACATATTTTCTTTCTGTATTCTACTCTATTTCACTGTCAGTGTGTTAATATGAAAGCTTCCTTTTAAGAAGACATTGCATTAGCTTGTACCTCTGAGAGAGTTGAGGTTTAGGTATCTAGAGAACAGATCAAAGGCATGTGTCGGTTTCCCCCCTTCAGTACAGCAAACTCTTCTGGGATATGTCAATGATTAGCAACAACAGTGATATCTATGCATTATTATTTTTTGTACAGTATAAAATTAAAGTAAAGAATCTGACCTGTTAACTTAAACTGTATGTAAAGTGTCCTGTTACCTTCAAAGTTTTTACCTTCTAATAGCATATTACCTTATTTTGCTCTAGAAATAAAGCATAAATATAACATCACTTCAAACAACATTTATTTTTCAGAATTTAACAAAATTGAACATTTAACATTCAAAAATGCATAAAACAAAAATCAGTGAGTGAGTGAGTGTGTGTAAGGTAAGAACAGGTAAGAAATGCATAGCTCTGGAGCTTGCTGTACTTATAAGTTTAGCTATGACTGCAGCTACATTAACACACTGGTTTAGGTGCCTTGTTTGGTTTTTGCCCCACTGCGTCTTTGCGGCGCTGCAGGTTTCTATATCTGGAAGGAGTGCATGTATGTGTGTATATGGACATCTATGTATGGGGGGGGGGCTTTGAACTTTATTTCTGTATCTAAAAGACACATAAATTAGAATAACTATGTGTGTGTGTTTCACACTTGGTCATCAGAGATACGTGTTTAATGGATTGTGGTGTGAGTCTAATATATCTCAGGTTCAACCACAACAGCATCTTAATATAGTTATTAGCATTTTAATTTGTTCTTGCATGCTGTTTCACGAGGCTAATAGCTAGAAATTTCTAGTCACATTCTTCAATCAGATAGGATTGATATTTTCCAAAAGCTAACAGCATGAAACCTCAACATCTCTGATTCTTTCTTGCTTACTGCTTACTTGTTACTGAGTTTGGCTAGTTTGTTCAGAAATGCTCTGTGTAAAACTGTTGCAGTGGCCGACAATATAAACAAATACAATAAAGTATGTAACATATAACTCCCTCTTCTAATATCACTGTTTTTTTAACACACAAACCTTGTTATGAGTAATGTACCTTACATCTTTCCTGAGTTGGAGTTTCATCACAAACATTGAGGCCATTTTCTGATGCACTTTAATAGACAAAGAGAGAGAAGAGTTTGGCCAAAAATTGTACAATATTGATTATAAATTATAGGAATTTGAGAATAAAAGTCAGGCAATGGAAGTGTATAACTGTGATCAACAAGTTAACATGTTACATGATGTACAACTTTTACTAAGTGTAGATGTTGTAAGATATAAAGCAGGTGATACTTTGTATTAGTTGGATTCTTGTGGATCCAGCGCCAAGAGCGATTTGAACATATGACTGTAGACCTGAAGATCTGACATATTTTATTTCTGTCACCGTCAGTGTGTTTATATGAAAGCAGTCATATCTTGCACTTCCTTTTACGAAGACATCACATCAGTTTGTACCTCTGTGAGAGTTTGAGGTTAGCTAAAGAACAGGTCAAAGACGTGTGTCAGTTTCTCCTCTTCAGTACAGTAAAGTCTTCACTGCCAGCAGAACTTAAACTGTTGCTCAGACCTCTTGACCAGCATGGCTGTTTGGAAACTGTGGTTTGTTCTGCTTCTGCTGCTACCTGCGTGTAACAACAGCCAAGGTACTGTACAGGAACTAGTTTTTATTATTTATCATTTAAGACTGCCATTGTTTTCTGATAATATTTGATTTCAAGATGATAACAAAATACTTTCTATATTTCATGCTGACTTTTATGATTGATTGTTTGCAGAGACTCTCGTGAAAACCACTGGGAGAGAACCATATGTCGCTCCGATATGCACCAATGAAACACTGAATATCATCATAGTTGTATCATGTAAGATCAGAACAGAGAGGAGCAGAGGAGAAGAGTGTCGCTTGTCATACAAATATGGAGGGGAGTTTTTTAATGGATGTGACTCCAAATTCACACTTATGAGAAAGAATCAGAATATATTTCTTCACCTGACCAGTTTAACACCAGTGGATAGTGGGAACTACAGCTGTGAGTGTGCAAATCGTGAAGGAACAACTTATCTCCACCTAATTATCACTGTGGAAGGTAAATGTTGGATTGCTTTTTCCCTACAATATACAATATTACATGATACTATTGATAAAGTAGAATATTAAAGATCTCCTCCAGATTCTTATTAAGACATCTAAAAATACTCTACTTGGAATAATAATGAGTCTGATATGAGCTTTTTAAAACAAAATGTATACAGTTGTGCTCATAAGTTTACATAAACTGGCAGAATTTGTAAGATGTGTATCATTCATAGTGTTTGTGGTTGTGATCATAAAGTTCAATTTTGGTCTCATCGATCCAATTTACTGAAGTGTTATTTGGCATATTGTAAGCAGGTTGTTTTGTGGTGTTGGCACAGTAACCACTTTTTCTGGCAACTCGACCGTGCAGCCCATTTTTATTCCAAGTATCTACTTATTGTGCATCTTGAAACTGACGTACCACATTTTTACGGAGAAGCCTGTATTTCAGCTGAAGTTGCATGTGGGATTTTTTTGCAACCTGATCAGTGTTCCTGGTAGTTGTGGCTGAAATCTTTGTTGTGTCTACCTGACCATGGCCTGGTATCAACAGAACCCTTAATTTTCCACTTGCTTGAACACTCCTGATTGGCATTTTCAAATCTTTGGAAATCTTTTTATATCCTTTTCCTTCTTTATAAAGTTAAAATACCTTTTCTCGCAGGTCCTTTGACAGTTCTTTTGCTTTCCCCGTGGTTCAAGCAGCCCTGAAATGTCCAGAAATTCATTAACTATTTATACACAGACACTAATTACAATCAAACAAGTCACAGGTGTGGAAACTTACCTTTCATAACCATTTAAATCTGTGTGTGTGAACTTGTCTGTTTATTATCAGGTCAAACATTCAAGGGTATGTAAACTTTTGATCAGGACCATTTGGGTGATTTCAGTTATTATTATGATTTAAAAAGGGCAAACACAATTATATAAAAATAAATGGCCTCACCTGAACACTATCCCTAAATAAAAGAGACATTTTCAGCATGATCAGTCATATTTTCCAATATGGTCAATATTTCATTTTATGAGCACAACTGTTATCACCAATTAAAATTGTTAAAATTACATCTACTCCCTTTCTCTCATTAAAAATGCCAGAATCTATAAATGTACAAATATTAATTTCAAAAGTTTAACTACTGGACAGAAGACGTCTCCTACTTCACTATAAAGTTTGTTGTCAGTGTTTGTGCACTGGAGGCTTCATGTTTCCATTTCACACTTTTAGAAGTTGTACATTTGACCACGTTTGGCTCTAAACTAGTTGTGATGGCACAAATCAAATCTCGTAGGTCCAACCCTTAAAATAATATTTTCATGAGAGCAGAGAAACTTTCCACTTCAGCAGATGAATGTGAAAACAGCCTCCTAGTGTCAAACTCTGCACAGTGAAGCTCAAACATCCAACTTTAAGAACAAGAAGAAAAACATATTTTTGACTGGAGGGGGACTTTAAATGTTTCTTTGTAAATAAAGTAAATACTAATGCCATTTTTCTGACAAGATTTTGTCCTTTACACTGTTTTAGAGGATGAAGAAGCCACCAGTTCTACGGAAATGATAAACATAATGAAATATATTGGTGTAATTATATTCTTGTTATTATTACTCATCATAACTGGAGTCATCCTGGGATTTATCCACAGAAAAAATCATCATAGGTAAGATATTAATAGTCATAGTAGTTAATATTTGGAATAGATCACCTTTAACAAAACTGATTAGTAATGGAGCTTCATCAGTTGTACAAATTTTGATCCTACATATGGAAATACTAAAAACAATTTTGTAACGATGTATTTCCATATTTATCCAACAGAAGACAACTTGAATCATCAACCCGTCTTCCAAACATGGTAATGTACACAAAAATGTTGCCCCGACTTTGTTTGTGCTGTTCATTTAACTTATGAGGAAACATATTCTAAAATATCTGTCATTTTGCAGGAACCAGAGGAAATTGAGCTGTACAGCACCTTCATGCAGACCGAGAACGTGCTTTATTCAAGTATTGAAATACAAACTTCTAATACTGATTATTTAAATGTGTTCACCAGAGTGGCGATGAATTTAGAGATGCCTTTGTAGGGCTTTAATTATACAATATCCAGTATAATGTGATGCATGTCTTCCTATTGAATAATAAGTGAAACAAAGCCTGATGTCCACAAGGTGGCACTATTTTACATACATTGGTATTTCACTTTCCTGTAAGACTGATCCTTAAAGTGTATTTCATTCTAAAACATTCAAGCTTAATAGTTTAATATGAATTGTATTTTATTTTTGTATGTTTCATGTTTTAAGAGAGCAATAAGAGCAATATACTGTTTGACAAACAATGGTAATCAGAATTAATTATGTAATGAATAAATGGTTAAAACTGCTTGTTCTTTTGATGTCCGATATTAAGTTTGTCAAATTGCTGCAAAGCTGTAAAAGTGAAATATTTAACTACTAGCTAGTTTCAAACTAGTAAATCTAGTAAATTATTACTAAATCAGGTTGCACCATTAAAACTTCATAAATGTCTCAGTCAGTAAATATTTTAATAATGTGTAAATTAAAATGAAATAAAATGTTTTCAAACTTGAAGGTAAAACTTCATATTGGTTCTTAGAGGATCCAAGTCCAAGAGTGTCCAACATGTGACTGCAGACCTGATGTTTATAGACATATTTCTTTCATGCACCTACTCTGTTTTACCTTCAGAGTGTCTTAATGTGAAAGCAGGAGCAGTCATGTCTTGCACTTCCTTTTAAGAAGAGAAGAGACACCACCTGGTATCTCTGAGAGAGTTTGAGGATTAGGTTTCTAAAGAACAGGTCAAAGACGTGTGTCAGTTTCGTTTTGTCAGTTTTGCTCAGACCTCTTGACCAGCATGACTGTTTGGGAACTGTGGTTTGTTCTGCTTCTGCTGTTACCTGCGTATAACAACAACCAAGGTACTATACAGGAACTAGTTTTTATAATTTATCATTTAAGACTGCCATTGTTTTCTAATAATATTTTGTTTAAAGAGAATAGCTAAATATTTTCTAATTCATTGTGACATTTATGATTGATTGTTTGCAGTGACTCTTGTGAAAACCTCTGGGAGAGAACCATATATCGCTCCAATATGCACTGATGAAACATTGAGTACCATCACACTTTTAGTATTTAAGATCAGCACAGAGAGGAGCAGAGAAGAGTGTTGTTTGGCATACAATTATGTAGAGGAGTTTTTCAGTGGATGTGACTCCAGATTCATACTTATGAAAGAGAATCAAACTATATTTCTTCACCTGACCAGTTTAACAGCAGTGGATAGTGGGAATTACAGCTGTGAGTGTACATATTGTACTGGATCAAAAACTATCCATCTTACTGTAACCGTAGAAGGTAAATGTTGGATTTCTTTTCTTGCTTTTGTGTTTCTTGGCTTTCTGTCATATTTTAGCTCAGTGTGAGGTAGTTTTTTCCAAAATTTGTTGACATAATGAACAACTTCAGTAGCAGTATGAATGAATGAGACCTGCTTTAAGTGATATGTTACAGTTTTTAACTTTTTTCTGCTTTCAATGCTGAATACTGGAAGATTATGTAAAAAAAAAAAAATTTTTATATATGTAGAAATTATGCGGTGCAGATATCGAATATTTGATTCAGAGAAGATGCCAGCATCACATTATCTTGGTCTTTCTTCTGACATTTGTTTTGTCTTAACAATTTACCAGAAGAAGTAGTGGTCAACACCAGGATTTTGCTTTTTTCTACCACAGTGGTTGTTGGTGTTACTGCATTTATCGTTCTTACTGGAGTTGTCCTTGGATTCATCCTCAGAAAATTTCTTTACAAGTGAAAAATTCTCACTTAAGTGCTTTTAAACCTTGTAAAACAATGCAGTCATGCTTTTGTTGGAAAGCACAGAAGAGCTGGTGTGTGTGTGTGTGTGTGTGTGTTTGGCGTGTCACTAACTCTATCTCTTCTTATTTACAGACACATCTGGATCATCTGTATGTAAAACTCCCGGCTCTTTGGTGAGTAATGTACTTTCTGATCAGAGGACTGTGTGAGTGGATTTGAACCTTGAAAAGTGGAGGTTTCAGTAAATGTAGTGAATCAGTGTCTCAACCATTGTTCAACATAATTAAGTCAGACTTTTAAAGGCATCATGCATTCAAATCCTGATCCTTTTGTTATGGACCAAGATGCCTGCTACACAAGCCTTCAGCAGCCAGTAAATAATCTCTACCAAACTATCTCCTCAATACACCATCAACATGACGCCAAGATAAATTCAGCCGCAATATGATGGAGCTGGATGATCAGGGAATAGATGGAAGAGAGACTGATCCAAGTTGGGAAAACTATGAAAACACTTTAACCAAAATTGAAGAGAACATAAATATGTGACTGTCTGATATTGTTTCCCTAAATATTGAGATTGCAGTATCGGAGGTTTTCTTGACACCATGATAACTGTTTCGTTTCTGACTTACAAGAAAAACAAATTTGCACCTCTCTACCTTTATTGTCATCACACACCAAGAAAACACAGGACTTCCTGTGTAGATTCATTACTTGGTCATCAGAGATACATGTTTAATGGATTGTGGTGTGAGTCTAATATATCTCAGGTTCAACCACAACAGCATCTTAATGTAGTTATTAGCATTTTAATTTGTTCTTGCATGCTGTTTCATGAGGCTAATAGCTAGAAGTTTCTAGTCACATTCTTCAATCAGATAGGATTGATATTTTCCAAAAGCTAACAGCATGAAACCTCAACATCTCTGATTCTTTCTTGCTTACTGCTTACTTGTTACTGAGTTTGGCTAGTTTGTTCAGAAATGCTCTGTCTAAAACTGTTGCAGTGGCCGATAAAATCAACAAACACAATAAAGTATGTAACATATAACTCCTTCTTCTAGTATCACTGTTTTTTTTAACATAGAAATCTTGTTATGAGTAATGTACCTCACATCCTTCCTGAGTTGGAGTTTCATCACAAAAGTTGAGGCCATTTTCTGATTCTCTTAATAATTGCACAGTAGGGATGTGCAGAGAGCCCGGTCTTCGTATCTGTATCTATATCTGTTGAGGCAGCAAAGTTATTTATATTTGTATTGTATTCAAATAAAATTGGAAATAGGGGTAAAAATCCAGTTTTTATTTTTATTATGCTTTTAATTTTTAAAATAAGTGTTAATCAAACTTACAAAGGAGGTCTCCACACCAGGTCTAAAACTTGAGTCTCCCAGATCATAGACAACTTTGCTCACTACTGAGCTAAACCAAGTGCATTGCCAACATGCAGACAGATCTCAACTTATTTCTACACCCATAATACAGAGACAGCAAATCCTGTAACGTGTAGAGGAGAACTTCAAAGGTAATTCTTGCTTTGCACGATCCATTTACTGCCTATTTTTTACAACCTAACTTTGTGGAAAGGAGAAGGGAAACAACAGGTGATGGAAAGTCCCTTAAGAGCACTTTGCTTGTGTCAGTAGCTCAGCTTTATCTCAGGGGAACACCCCCAACTCCGGGAATGATGTCCAAATAAGGAAATATGCAAATGTGGCAGGCAGATGTGATTCCTCTTATTGAGAGCTGCTGATACAGGTAACAGCGGAGCAGAGGAGAGACACTGAAATAGTGATGTAACCAACCTGCACGCTGGTACATGACATGGGTTTTTTCTTCGCAACAACAATTATTTTTGGAATTATTTGTATGAAATAAATATTTGTAAAAAACTCACATTTGTTCTTTGCCAAATAACATATTTGTATTTGGTCACACACCTATTGTACAATAATATAGTTTAAACTACAGAGAGAAGACTTTGCATCCTATAACCACAAATCATACAATATTGATTATAAATTAATGGAATTTTAGAATAAAAGTCAGGCAATGGAAGTGTATAATTGTGATCAACAAGTAAATATCCAAGATGTCTATAATACTTGAATTGTGCACACAAACCTCGCTGTTGCTTGAAAGATGTCTGCCAGTCACATAAACTAGTCTGTAGAATACAGTTGCTGTTCATTTGTGCTCAGACTGACCTGTTAACCTGCATCAAGTGATGTGTGTTTGTCACTTACAATTGTGTCCAGTTAAAACAGGGCTGTGTGAAGAGGAAGCAGCGGTTTCCTTATTCAAAAAATGTTATAAGAGCATGCTGCTTGCTGTTTTCTTCTCACACACATGATGATGACCACAAAAGCAAATTAGTTAAAGCATGTCACATGATGTACTACCCTTACTAAATGTTCATATTGTAAGATATAAAGCAGGTGATACTTTGTATTAGTTGGATTCTTGTGGATCCAGCTCCAAGAGCGGTCTGAACACATGACTGTAGACCTGATGTTTGAAGATCTGACATATTTTCTTTCTGTATTCTACTCTGTTTCACCGTTAGTGTGTTTATATGAAAGCAGTAATGTCTTGCACTTCCTTTTTCAGAAGAGAATAGAAACCAGCTCGTACTTCTGAGAAAGTTTGAGGTTAACTAAAGAACAGGTAAAAGACGTGTGTCAGTTTCCCCTCTTCAGTACAGTAAAGTCTTCACTGTCAGCAGCACTTAAACTGTTGCTCAGACCTCTTGACCAGCATGGCTGTTTGGAAACTGTGGTTTGTTCTGCTTCTGCTGCTACCTGCATATAACAACAGCCAAGGTACAGGAACTAGTTTTATCATTTATCATTTAAGATTGCCATTGTTTTCTGATAATATTTGCTTTAAAGAGAACAAAATATTTTTATATTTCATGCTGACTTTTATGATTGATTGTTTGCAGTGACTCCTGTGAAAACCACTGGGAGAGAACCATATGTCACTCCGATATGCACCAATGAAACACTGAATATCATCACATTTATAATACGTAAGATCAGAACAGAGAGGAGCAGAGGAGAAGAGTGTCACCTGGGGTTTCATTATGAACGTGGCTTTGAGCATGGATGTGACTCCAGGTTCAAACTTATGAAAAAGAATCGGACTATATTTCTTCACCTGACCAGTTTAACACCAGTGGATGGTGGGAACTACAGCTGTGAGTGTACATATATTGAAGGAACAAATACTCTCCATCTTCATATCACTGTGGAAGGTAAACACATGTTCTGGATTTTTCCTCATATTTTGGCTAAATTTAAGGTGATTATTTTCCATTGTGTTGTATTGTTAACATGGTAGTATGATGTCTATACTTCAGGTTTACAGGTTAAATCAAAGCATGCAGTAATTATAACAGGAATATAGTATTTAAAACAGTATTCATGCTGAAAGTAATGTCCTACATCGTTTTTGGTCTTGGCTGTGGTAATTTATTAGCTTTGATTTGCAGATTTAAATCACAAAACATTACAGAAGCATCTTGTGTTCTTTATTTTGTTTGGGTTTTTTTTGTTTTTTTTTTTACAAATTGAGTAAATTCCAGTGTCGTTGTAGAGGATGAAGAGGCCACAAGTTCCACAAAAATATCAATTGCCAGTGCTGCTGTTGGTGTGACTGTATTCATCATTATAACTGGAGTTATCCTGGGATTTATCCACAGAGGAAAACATCACAGGTGAGAGACTGTAATATTCATATTTCATATTTTCAATACATTATTATTTTTTGCTTCATGACACAAAAGCATCAGATGCTTTTAATCAATATGATTATATTGACTGTGGTTCATTTACATGCAGTTTTTCAACACTTGTTCTCATTTTGTAAGTCAAGTATATCATTTAAAAAGTACTTTTCTTTAATGATATCACCTGTCATACATGTTTATCTCATTTTGAAAAAAAATTCACAGCAGTCACATATAACAAGATCTTGACTTTCCGGTTCAAATGAAACAATGAAGGAACACGTGATGTTTCGTTTCCTGTCTTGTCTAATAAAACAGACCACAATATTCAAAGTGCATTATTTATTAATATAAACTGTAATGTTACTTCATTTATCATTATTACTGGAGTTGTCCTTGGATTCATCCTCAGAAAAATTCTTTCCAGGTGAAAAATTCTCACTTGAGTGCTTTTAAACTTTGTAAAACAATGCAGTCAGTGGTTTTCTTGGAAAGCAAAGAAGAGCTGGTGTGTGTGTGTTTTGTGCATCACTAACTCTGATATCTCTTCTTATTTAAAGAAACTGTTCAAGAACAGACACATCTGGATCATCTGTATGTGAAACTCCCGGCTCTTTGGTGAGTAATGTACTTTCTGATCAGAGGACTGTGTGAATATATTTGAACCTTGAAAAATGGAGGTTTCAGTAAATGTAGTGACTCAGTGTCTCAACAATTGTTCAACATAATTAAGTCAGACTTTTAAGGCATCATGCATTAAAATTCTGACCTTTTTATAGACCGGAGATGACCCAGATGACCCCTACACAAGCCTTCAGCAGCCAGCAAATGATCTCTACCAAACTATCTCCTCAATACACCATCAACATGACGCCAAGACAAATTCAGCCACAATATAATGGAGCTGGATGATCAGGAAATAGATGGAAGAGAGACTGATCCAAGTTGGGAAAACTATGAAAACACTTTAACCAAAATTGAAGAGAACATGAATATGTGACTGTCTGATATTGTTTCCCTAAATATTGAAATTGCAGTATCGGAGGTTTTCTTGACACCATGATAACTGTTTTATTTCTCACTTACGGTGGCCAACAAAATCAACAAATCCAATAAAGTATGTAACATATAACTCCCTGTTTTAATGTCACTATTTTTTTAACACACATACCTTGTTATGAGTAATGTACCTCAAATCCTTCCTTGGTTGGAGTTTGATCACCAAAGTTGAGGCCATTTTCTGAATCTCTTAATAATTGCACAATAATATAGTTTAAACAACAAATAGAAGACTTTGCATCCTGTGGCCAAAAATCGTACAATATTGATTATAAATTAATGGAATTTGAAAATAAATGTCCGATAATGGAAGTATATGATTGTGATCAACACGTAAATATCCCAGATATCTATAATACTTGAATTGTACACACAAACCTTGCTGTTACTTGAAAGATGTCTGCTGGTCACATAAACTAGTCTGCAGAATACAGTTGCTGTTCATTTGTGCTCAGACTGACCTGTTAACCTGCATCAAGTGATGTGTGTTTGTCATTTACAATTGTGTCCAGTTAAAACAGCGCTGTGTGAAGAGGAAGCAGCAGTTCCCTTATTACAAAAAGGTGATAAGAGCATGCTGCTTCCTGTTTCCAACTCATACACATGGTGATGACTGCAAATCAAACTTTTACTAAGTGTAGATGTTGTAAGATATAAAGCAGGTGATACTTTGTATTAGTTGGATTCTTGTGGATCCAGCTCCAAGAGGGGTCTGAACACATGACTGTAGCCCTGAAGATCTGACATATTTTCTTTCTGTGTTCTACTCTGTTTCACCTTCAGAGTGTCTTAATATGAAAGCAGTCATGTCTTGCACTTCCTTTTTCAGAAGAGAAGCTCAGTTCATACCTCTGTGAGAGTTTGAGGTTAGTTTAAGAACAGGTCAAAGGCGTGTGTCAGTTTCCCTCTTTCAGTTCAGTAAAGTCTTCACTGCCAGCAGCACTTAAACTGTTGCTCAGACCTCTTGACCAGCATGGCTGTTTGGAAACTGTGGTTTGTTCTGCTTCTGCTGCTACCTGCGTATAACAACAGCCAAGGTACAGGAACTAGTTTTTATAATTTATCATTTAAGACTGCCATTGTTTTCTGATAATATTTGCTTTAAAGATAACAAAATATTTTCTAGATTTCATACTGACCTTTATGATTAATTGTTTGCAGTGACTCTTGTGAAAACCTCTGGGAGAGAACCATATGTCACTCCGATATGCACCAATGAAACACTGAATATCATCACACTTATAATATGTAAGATCAGAACAGAGAGGAGCAGAGGAGAAGAGTGTCTCTTAAAGTATAAATATGGACAGGACTTTGAACATGAATGTGACTCCAGGTTCACACTTATGAAAAAGAATCAGACTATATTTCTTCACCTGACCAGTTTAACACCAGTGGATAGTGGGAACTACAGCTGTGAGTGTATATATCCTGGAGCAACAAATACTCTCCATCTTTATATCACTGTGGAAAGTAAACACTTGTTATGTATTTTTCCTCATACTTTGGCTAATTTTATGGTGATTATTTTACATTATGTTAACACTGTTTTGTACTTAAAACGGCATTAATGATGACAGTAATATCCTACATATTTTTAGGTATTTGTTTTGCTTTGTATTAGCTTTGACTTAATAATAATATATTTCAGAAGCATCTTATGTTTTTTATTTTACCATTTGAGTAAATCCCAGTGCCACTGTAGAGGATGAAGAGGTCACAAGTTCCACAAAAATATCAATTGCCAGTGCTGCTGTTGGTGTGACTGTATTCATCATTATAACTGGAGTTATCCTGGGATTTATCCTCAGAAGAAAACATCACAGGTGAGAAACTGTAACATTCATATTTCATATTTTCAGTGCATTATTATTTTTTGAATGCTCTTAAACTATATGTTAAACTATATAAATATGATTATAATGATTATGGTTCATTTACATGCAGCATTTTCAACACCTGTTCTCATTTTGTAAGTCAAGTATATCATTTAAAAAGTACTTTTTTTTAATGTTATCACCTGTCATACATGTTTATCTCATTTTGAATGAGTTTTAATTCACTGCAGTCACATATAACAAGATCTTGAATGTCGGATCAAGATCAAAGATGAAACAATGGAGGAAGTGCATGAACGTTAAGATTTACTTCTAATGAAGTTCTGTTTTGTCCGTTCATCCAACAGAAGACAACAAGAGCCGCTGAGCAGTCGTCCAAACACGGTACAGTACAGAAAAGTGTTTTACCTTCTTCATGTGTACTGTTCATTTAACTTTAATCATTTTTTAAATGTCTTTCTGCAGGAGCCTCAAGACATTGAACCGTACAGCACCTTCATGCAAACAGAGTCTGCTGGGCTTTATTCAACTGTCAAAATAGACTCTAACACTAATAATTCAAACATGTTTACCACAAATTGAGGGAATCTTTAGTAGAGCAGCAATGAAACTAAACTGTATCCATTTTCATGTTTTACTGTTGAATAATAAGTGAAATAGCTCAAGATGTCCACATGGTGGCACTATTTTTGCTTTATTGAATTTATGCATTAATATTTTATTGTAACAGCTGTAAACTTTTTACATAGCAGTGTATTCTTTTTGTATGTTTAATCTCTTCAAATGAACACAGTAAGAGCAATATACCAAATGATCAGAATCAGTAAATTAGTTGTTAATTAAACAATAAAACAAAGATGATTCTTGTTCTGTGAGTTTTTCTTTTCAGTTTTCCAGTTCTGACTCAAATAGTTCAATATTTGCTGAAGGGTTCTAGGTTTCCTCTAAAACAACTTATCAATATAAACATATCCCAATTAGAATTAATTAGCAGCTTTTCATATTAAGGCTTTGGCTCCAAACTTCTATGTGTGGCCATTTATTCATTCTAATAATAATAAATGTAATGCTCTTAAACACATTGTGAGTCATATAACCTGAGGTTGTTTTGGGGTCTTTTAACAAATGTACTGTACAAATATGCATTTACTCTTGATGAATCACTTTCAAGTGTTTCCAGTGGAATAATTTTTTCAGGTTTTAGTAGAAGAGCGACACTTTTATTCTAATATTTTACACATAATAATACCTCTGCTGTGTTTTAGTCACTTTAGAGATCACAGTTCTTTCATATGCAAAAAACATTCAAAAATCTCATTTGGATGACTTGAGTTTACATATAAGTAACATATAAATTCAGCATCAATAGGCACTGCTGTGACTCCAGTGAAAACCTTCAGATGACAACTCGATGTCACTCCAGTATGTGCCAATGAAATGCTGTCATCTGTGCCATGCTCACATTAGCTCTTGCTCTGCAGTAATTTAAAGGGACTCTGATACTGGCACTCGCATCACATCAAGAGTTTCACAGGCAATGACACAGAGGTTGACTCACGTTTTTGAACAGTGTCGCACAGAGGCTCCCAAACGCATATGATTATTGACTTCCAAATGAATGGATATTTGGTATTATTTTTGGCATTCAAAAAAATATTTTTTTGGCCTGGTGGGGGTTCTCGTTGGCCTGGTGGCCCACCGGGTCTGTACAATTATAGGGGAAACACTGTTCTACATCCATTTGAAAATCTCAATAACATGTTTGTTGCTGTTTTCTCTCTACAGCAGTGCTGATATTAGACATTATTTAGATTTTAACAATTTCTCTGCATGAAATGTCATTATCTGTTGACAAACCTGAACAAATTAAGCTTACTGTACATCTCTAATGAGCATAAACCAACTGCTGCTTATTGTCATCACATACAAATACAAAACCAAGACTCTTCAGAGATTGAATATTGCACCAGAAGAGACCATTTTATAACCCCATCTCAATGTATTTCTTTGCATGAGGTTGCAATACACCATACAGTGAGGCCTGTCAGTCCTCCCTGTATCCTGTGTGAACGCTCTAGCAACAACAAATCCTTGAAAGAATGATGACTGATGAAGCAGTGACTTTTGAGCCCTAATTTATTTCTTGCAGATAACTCAGAGACTTTCAAATCAATCTCAAGTTGATTTGCAACTAGCTGTCAGGCTGTGACTATCAACAACTGGGTGCATAGAGATAAGTTTAAAAGTAAGAGAGGTGGCCCTTGTGACCAAAATAGCAGATACTTTCTGGTGTAATCTTATCTCATAAGGCTGGTACATAGTGATAGTACACAACTGCAAGCTTCTGGCTACACTTTTTAGGCTACACAGGTGTCAGCTGTCAGGTAAGATACGTACTTACGTAGGTACCCAGATGTGATTAATAACTTAAAATAGATTTTTTTTGTAATTACAAAATAATGTTTACTGCTGCAGAGGACTCTTTGCACTTACAACATATCTAAAATCTATAATATGTCTACAAACAATCTGTAACACACCTATAAAGTACAGCCCAACCTGGAAGCACTTTGGGGTCTATCTTGATGATTCATCAGGTTTATCATTGTTAAAGGTAATATTGAAAATTATCTTGATTATTTAGGGACAGTTCTCTGCACAATTACTAAATAAGGTTTGTCTTGAAGTACCATAATCTTTTAGCATTTTTCCCAGGCTTTGAGTTTATTGATCACCTACAAAATGTTTGGCAGTCACCTTACACTTAAGTAACCCCCTCCAGCTGTTAGTTCCCAGCATGGAACTTAAGAGTAATTATTATGCAACTTTCCCTCATACTGTTTCGTAAACAAGATTTCATAAGAGATTTAACTATATAAGATTAGTTATTGTATAATGGACAACAAACCTACAGAGATGTGATGGTGGTTTAGGAGTCACTCAGAGTAGCGTCTTGGGTTCAGATAGCATGTTATTTCTCTTTTGCTATTTCCTGTTGGCATGTGAAAAATGCAGAAAAGAAAAGAAAAAAGACCGCCATTGCACAACAATCCAGTAGCATTGTATTGTACTGTTACATTTCCTGAAGATATACATCACAGGATGTTCCCTCAATCATGATTCCAGTTTTAGGATTACAGGCTTTGCTGTGATTCACAGATACAGATGCAGGAAAGAAAATACAAACAAACATCATTGCACAACATTCCAGTAGCATTTTATTACACTGTACACTTTTGTTACATTTCCTGAAGATATTAATCACAGGATGTTCCCTCAATTCTGAATTCTGAAATGTTTCTCAAACTTTGTTATGCAGAAGTACACTAGTACTTCTAATGAGGATGGACGTTCCTCCTATTTAACTTCACTTTAAGTTGGCTGCCATGAGATTTCCTGGAGGTTGCACATGTATAAAATATGATTCAAATGATGTACTCCCCGAGGGAGTCGGGGTGTTAAAACTTCACAACACCATAGCTGCTAATGTACCATGCGGGCACTTTCTTTTTCTGGGACTTTTTTGACCACCTTTTTTGAGATTACTGGAGTTGCTGTCAGTACAGTAAGTATACAGTTCCCTGATAATTACAGCATTAATGTTAGAAGTACTAATATGAACAATTACATAACAGAGAATAGAAGTGTCAATCAGTGTCAGTTTCAGAGTGTAAAGGAGAGTGAAATAAGTCTTGCTTTCTTTTTGCTTCGCAGTGTTGCTCTTTGTTGCAGAATTATAAAAAGCAACTAACATTTAATTATTTGATTATCATTTCATAATCAACTAATATATTATACTTATTAGCCCTGTTATCATATTAATATTTAATAAAAATGTATTTTAACTTGATGGTCCAGCCTCATTAATGTGGTCCATAGTCTGTTTTTACATCTTTTAAAATAGTTTATATCCAAGTAAGAAGACTTTTCACTATTGGTTTAAAAAGAAAAAGACCAAAATGATACATTTGCCTAAAAGCAGTCACCTTACACTTAAGTAACCCCTCCAGAAAGCACTTAGGTTCTTTTCTAGCATAGAACTTAAGAGGAATTATTGCACAACTTTCCCTCATTATGTTTAGTAAACAAGATTTCATAAGAGATTTAACTATATAAGATTAGTGATTGTATAATGGACAACAAACCTAGACAACAAACCAGAGGTGTGACGGTGGTTTAGAACATTTGCAATTATTGGCTGGAATCTCTCAAATCAATGTGGTATCAATGAGGTCAAGTAAAGTGGTAAATTGACCTATTATGGGATATTAACTCTTCCAAGTCCTGACTGGGATATCAATTAGTAAATGTAGTAAATTGAAGTATATTTGAAGGTGACTCAATATTGCTGGAAAGCCTTTATAGTAAGATTCATTGTTTCTCAAAACTTGTTACACAGAAGTACACTAGTACTTCCGTGATGATGGACTTCCCTACTATTTAACTGGCTGCCATGAGAATTACTGGAGGTTGTCACGTGTCACACGTATGTTTACCATCATGAAAATATGATTCAAATGATGTGTTAAAACTTCACAACACCATAGCTGCTAATGTACCATGTGCACACTTTCTTTTTCTGGGACTTTTTTGACCACCTTTTTTGAGATTATTGGAGTTGCTGTCAGCACAGTAAGTATACAGTTCCCCAATAATTACAGCATTAATATTAGAAGTACTAATATGAACAGTTAGAGAACAGAGAATAGAAGTGTCAATCAGTGTCGGTTTCAGAGTGTAAAGGAGAGTGAAATAAGTCTTGCTTTCTTTTTGCTTTGCAGTGTTGCTCTTTGTTGCGGAATTATAAAAAGTGACTAACATTTTATTATTTGATTATCATTTCATAATCAAATAATATACTTATTTTTCCTGTTATCATATGAATATTCACAAAGTATATATTTTAACATGATGGTCCAGCCTCATTAATGTGGTCCATAGTCTGTTTTTACATCTTTTCACTATTGGTTTAAAAACAGAAACACAAAGATGATACATCTGCCTAAAAGCAGTCGTAGTAGAAGTATTTAAATCAGTACACGTAGCAATACCATGCTATAAAAATACTCCATTGCAGGAAAAAGTCTTGCATTCAACACTTTATATCGTAAAAGTATTAGCAACAAAATATGGTATCAAAAGTGAAAGTATTAATTATGCAGAGTGACCAGTGAGTAATTTATTATTATTATTATTGTTGTTGTTGTTGTTGTTGTTGTTTGTTGTTATTGATATATTAATATGTAAGCAGTGCTTTAATGTGATTGGTCAAAGTAGAGTTAATGTTAACTACTTAAACTAGCTATATAAACTAGCAGTTTAATGTATAATAATCCATCATTTTATAATCTAATCATATATTTTGTGTGTAAAATCCTAATCTGAAAATGAATATAGTAGAGTACAATATTTCAATATTGCAATATTTATGGAGTAGAAGTATAAAATACCATAGAATTGAAATACTCAAATGATTGAATGAATGTATTACAGTACACCACCTACACAGGTAGCCTATGGGGTTTATATGGTCATGCTACATACTGTAAACTGAGCTCAGAAATCCCCTCTCACCCAGTTTCACTTTCTCTTTTACAGGCGCTTAAAAGGCTGCTCTGCTCTGAACTGACAGTGTTGTTTGTACGTCTGGGATGAAAATGTTTCGTTTCCTGATCGTAACCGGTTTGCTGTTGAAAGGTGAGTGACACAGGAGACACAGGAGAGGCAAACCTCCTCTACATTCAGTGTGGTAACTTTATTAGTATCTACAGAATAGAGTTCAGAATTTTGTAGTTATGATGCCTATATTATATGTTTTTCTGTCCTCTTAAAAAGACAACATTATTATATAGCATAATTTAAAGTAATCTACATTCAAAACGCTTAGAAGGACAAATATATTTTAGTCATTCATTATTGAGTGCAGCAAGTGCATATCTTACCTTAAGTCTGCGCTTACCGACACTCAGCTGTTTTTTTTTTTAAATTTTAGCCTGGGCGTCGCAGATCAGTGGATATGGAAATACAACAGCTGATTACGGCGGTGACGCGTGTTACAGGTGCACACTTCAGAACCCCACAGGTGATCATATTCTCCTTTTCTAATCGTCTGCAGTCTTGGTTGTTTTGTTTTTACGGTTTTTAAGGATTTACTGGTGTAGTTCCTCCATTCCAGAGAGGTATTCCATCAAGCTGGATAAAGGAAAAGCCCGGCTTATTTAGATAAGCCTCGCTAATTTCATTGAGAGTCCGTTCCATCATATTGGTTATATGATTCACTGCTCAGTAACCATGGTAACTCATACCGCCGAACTAGCTTGCTCCTTGGCAGCTGTGTGTCGAATAACATCCGACGGGCGGAAACAGACTCCCTCGAAATGCCAAAAAACCCCAAATAAATTTAATTTTGATATCAGATATATTCACATTTTTGAAGCTGGAATCAATGAATTTTTTGCCATTTCTGCTGAAGTAGATCAATTAATCAACTAATCAGTGCAGCTGTAAGGATCTTTCTGCATTATTAAAGACATTTTCATACTCATCAACTGGATTCTCTATTTCCAGTAGGGTATTAAACACATCCCTGCTGGAGGATTAAAACTTTAACCTTTTTCATAATGGATTTCCACTCTCACATGCAAAATTATGGCAGGTTGAAATTATGTTTATTTGTCTGTTTGCCATGAAATTGAATTTTTTTTAATTATCTTTCACACGTGACAATAACTGTGTTTTCACACCACCAAATGCAAAAAGTGCAAAGAAAATCCGAAATAGAAACAATTTGTGTGCATTTATGTTCACGTACAGTATTTTCATATAGAGCTGCAACAATTAATCAATCGACAGAAAACTGAAACAGCATGAAAGTGACAGATGCTGCATCACCAGTAGCAGGTGATTCTTTCTAGGCCAAACAAACTAACATACTGGACACAAAGTATCATGTCAAAGCTGATGTCTTTGTAAGAAATGAATTCATGTGAAACAGTATTTCTTTAATGTATTGTCTTTGCAGAGCTGCATGAACCCATTCTACAAATCAGAGAATCAAACTCTACTGAAGAGACAGTTGTGTCCTGCTCGGCCACAGGTCGTCCTGCTCCCACAGTAACTCTGAATGTCCCACAACAAGACCTCTACTTCTCTCACAACAGCACAGTCAGTGTCACCAACACCAACGGTACAGTCACTGTCACCACTACAGCTGTGCTGTCTGGTTTCCATGGAAACGGTGCACATGTTGGATGTGCAGCACAACTGCTCTCAGTCCCTGAAATTCAGGTGTTAAAGATGATTCCTGCAGATGGTGAGAAACACTTCCAAACCCACAGATTTATAGATTGATCATCATTTTACGATTCTGATATTTGTTTTTCTTTCTTCAGATTTTAATGATGAATCTGGATCCAATAAGAGTAAGTTAACCTTAAAGTTGTCTCAAGTCAAAATTCACATTTAAACTGTAGTTGCTTTATGAATGTTTGGTATTCATATCACAGTTTTTTCTCTTTTTCTCATAGTTTTCACTTTGATCGTTACACTGATCCTGGCAGTGGTCGTTGTTTGCATTGCTGTAGTCGTCACTGTCAACTTTCAACTCAATATCTGTCTTGTTGTGATACCAGTTAATATGGTAATAATTTATTGACATTAAGAGGATACACAGAGCTTAAAGAATCTATACAGACAACACCTATAAATAAATAATATATAAATGTTCTTAAATCCTTCATTCTGTCACACAGGGACGATGAGGAGATCACGACGCTACAAGAACCAATGAAAAACACTGATGAGTAAGACAATTCATAATTATTCACTTGTTCATATTTATTATTAATTGCTTCTTCAGAAAATAATTTAATCTGTCTTCTCTCTATTTTGGCATGTTAGTTCCTTTCTGTCTCTATATCTCTCTAACTAATGTGTTATTTATACATGAAGCTGATTCTGATGCACTTTACTCTTCATGGTCCATTGTGTACTCATAGTCAGCCTGTTTATCCACATAACTGTTAACTGTCAGAGTCATTCAGTGATAGAAATATGTATGGTGTATTGTATTAATGTGAGTGGAAATTGACTCATGTCTTGTTTTTATCTGAAGGTGCAAAACAGCTTTAGTGAAGCAGGAGAACGAGCAGATCAGGAAACCTCAGAAGAAAGATCCAAAAGGGGAGAAACCAGAACCATCATCTTCCACAGTTAAAAGTCTTCTTAGTAACAAACAACCCGCAAGACTGTAGTTTCAATACAAAGTCATACAAACCTAGTAACAGCAGAAATGAAATTACACATCATTGAATGTAAAAATGAACGAGTATTATTCTTGTGTTAAATTAACATGCAGCAAAATACAGAAACCATCAGAAGAAAGCTTCAATCTAGCAATTTTCAACATTCACACTGTTGAAAGCTCCACTCTTTGTGGCCGAGACAAACTTTACTCAAGCCTACTTCTGACTATTTTATTTTATTTTAATTGGTGACAAATTAAACATAGTTTAATGTATTGCACCATTTGTGAGGAACTTAAACAATTTGTGCTGTCAAGAATGACTTCATAAACACAAACAAACATCAAAAACATAGACAACCATCAGATAACCTGAGGCAAAGGAGAAGCTGGGATTTTCTGCACCTAGCAGACATCCCTAGATTTTAATCTCAAATGTAAAAAAGAAGTTAAAAAGTTCCACATTGTCTGATGTGAGAGACAGATGAAGAAAAGGTTACTATTTTGTATAAAGTCATGTAATATCAACATGTAACTGATAGATGTCCTGGAGATAGACAATATGTGGTGATATAAATAAGAGGAAGTTGTAGAGTTATAAAAAGGAAGGCCAAGAGAGACTCTGGGTTCCTTTTTCTTTTTGGGGAACCCCCTTTTCCCATAGGGCTTTTTAAAAGATTGATTATTTACTGAATGGGACAGTGTGCAGTTTGAAACATTAAAGATGCACTGCACCAGAGTTAGCTTGAAGCTAATTTGCATCTGTAGACCCTGACAAAAAACATACAACAGCACAACAACAAACAGTTGTTGTGCCTCAATGGTCACACAGCTGATTGGTCTTTAGTACATGTTTCAGTCTGGTCTTGAATGCATTGATAGAACTACAGTTCTTCATATCATCATAATTATTTGAGAATAATCTAAAATTCTCAAAGCTCAGTAAATTGTATTTCTCCAGTGCCCTTCAGTGATGGAAATGCATTGGCTTTTTGTCCAGAGTTTTTAAAGTTTGTTTGTATAAGGACTCAAGAGGTTTAATGGCTGTTTCTCCAGCCTGCCCCCAACATGTGATGCAATAAGACATATGGGAAAGAATCATAGCATGCATAAATATCTTGGCTGCGTCCAAAGAGAGACAGTTTCTAATATGTCTAAGATTTATTCTATCTATTTATCTATTTCGAGAGATCTCTTTGAGACTCTTTTTAGTCTTGTAGCTTTTTGCTTTTTAATTTTTTGCTCAAGTTTTTGTATTTTACTTTGCTCTTTTTGCATCTTATATTACTTGTTTTGTCAAACCAAATAAAACTGTTTGTATTTTTATACACTCCAACCAAAGTTCCTGACTTGTGCTCATCTCTGAGGTCTTCTGGTTTCACCCAAGTAAGCAAAGACGCCTCCTTTGGGATAGGCTGACATTGGTTTTAAATTTATTTAGATCAAAAATTATGATTAAATTTGTTAAGGATAAACTTGTAGTGTTTATTGAATACCAGGATGATAATGGTTCAGATTTAATGACTGAGGTCAACATGCTGCTATACATGTGATAGATGTATGATTTCAGAATAGAATTAGGTTGAGAGATTTATTATTAGGGGTTTAATTGGCTAAACTGTTAGGGCCAGGGCTCTGAAGCTGCCCTATAAAACCGGGTGAGAGCCCTCGACCGTCAGAGTGGGCCTCCTCCAGAGATGACCTGTTAGAAGGCCATCTTTGAGTACTTGCACCAATACACTTCGTTGTGACCCTGACTGTTAGGAATTCCTGAATAAATAGGTCCATTGGCAGTGATTCAATGACAGCTGGTGATTATAGAAGCCAGGCTGAATCTGGTTCCCTAAGCAAGTCTAGGGTGGTCTTGCGTGTAGATTTTGGGAACCCTGTTCGGTACCTAGGTCAGAGGCAGAGGACAGCCGTCTGTCGGTGCCTTATTCACATCAGAAGGGGGTATCAGTTATCTGTAGGCAGAAACCATTACAACGTTTATTGATAGATCCTCAGATACATGTTACACTTTGTGTGACATGAAACGTTTTTCTCCTTCCTCCGTGATTTTTGGAAAGTGTTGGTTAAAATTGGTATTACTGGTACTGCTGCCACTGCTATTATGTCTTCTAATGCTAATGAAGACAACAATAGAGGAGCTAATGTCATTTATTCCAAACTGTGCCTCAATGGCTGCTGAAGATTTTTTTCATAAGCAATTTCACAACATGGCCGCTGGAGGTCGCTGTTTATACAGATTTACTGTGGAAGTGTTGAGACATGAAGTTACGAAATCCAGGATAGTCTATGTCAGAGCCATATAGAGATGTATACAACTGAATATGTGGCATTTTCATACAGTGTGGAAAAGTTTTCTTCTGTTCTCTGAAGCTAGTTGGTTACATTTGCCTCATTTACAGTCATTTACATAATACTTTGGCTAATTACCCTTCTGAGCTTGTCTGCATAAGATTGACAACATAGCAGGAATAGCATGATAGTCATCCATTTTAAATATTGCCAATATTGACATTGACAAATTGTACATTTATTCATTATGTGCAGTAAATGTATTGTTATAGCCCACGAGTAGGTATACACAGCAAAAGCCAGTAACTTGATTGTGCTAGTAATGCAGATTTATCTTCTTTATACACTCAAAAAAAATCAAGTAGGGCATGTGTTTGATTAGGAAACTTGAAATATGTTAGCATTAACTGAATCAATCGTGTATAAGTTCATTAAATGATTAATTCTTGTTTGTTGTACATGACTAAAAGAAAATTCTGATGAACTAAATTCATTCATGTCAATCCAATGAGAATGAGGTCCCTCAAAACAATGACTCTGATATGGTTAGCTATTGCGCATGCTCCACGCCCACCGGATGTAGAAAAAGTTTGTAGAAGCGGGAATGGTACGTTTCATGCTAGCGTACTCTCACCTTATTGTTTGACATCCTTGATCTTACGGGTAAGTAATTCAGATATCTCTACATGAATTTATTTAGTTCAATAGGGTGAGTGATAAATAGTATTAGACATTTGTGAGACATGTCTCTGTTGGAATTTGGAAGGGTGGTGAAGTTACTGTTATTTCTCTTTTACACCAAAATTAGCGCGTATAAGCGGGTTTTTTTTTTTTTTTTAAACGATTGTATCCTTTCCCATAGCCAGTAGACGCGGGTTGGTGCTCCTGTCAGTGTCGGAGCCTCCATGTGAGACGCTTCGGTCGGTAACTGTGTGTTTTTTTAAACTTATTTCGGGGCTGTGCGCAGCTAACGTTACTTAGCATGGTTAGCATCGTTAGCATAGCCGTTCCGTGCTGTTTGTGGCCCATAGATTGTATAAAAATAAGGTGTAGCCACGGTGTTTCTGGTTTAACAGCACCATGCTGGGCAGGTGACAGGTGTGAGGAGCACGGTTTGGAGCTGCAGTTCTGTGTAAATCCTGTCTAAACCTTTCTGCCACACAGACTCAACTCTATTCACAAATATACAAAACACCATAGACAAATATAACGTGTACAAAATATCATTGGAAACTATGATGCTATGAAAGCTGTGGTGCAATGTGTCTTTTCTCGATGAAGGTGGTATTTTGTCTTCATTGGTCAGTGATGGAAATCATATTTGGCCCTTTTACAATTCTTGGATTCAGAATCTATTTAATTAGGTGGGATATTGCATGATGTTTTTCTGCTCTCTGGTCCTCTACATTAAGGTTGAGTAACAGTCTTCACATTTCAGTTTATGTCAGAAACGTATAGATATTGTAATACTTATTCCCAATAGAAATATTACTTCTGTTATATTAACTTTTTAAAAACAATTTCTCTTTTTGCCAGAAATACATCACAAAATGAAGTAGCAGAGATTTGTATGCACCTCCTTGACAATACATGGTAAATAAATATTTTTGTCAAATTATTGTTTATCTGTTATTTAGTTGGCATGAACATTATATGACAGGCAACAGGAGTTTATCCACCTTTGCTTTTTTTCACCTGTATTTTGGTATTTTGTATTTGAGGAAATACAGTATATTTGTTTTTATCATTAACCGATGCATTTTTTTTTTCTTTCAGTGACGTGTATGTGGGAGTGCAAACATTGTCGCCAGAGAGAGTAGTAGGTACAAATTACTTAAACATTATAAACTACATCATCATTATGGAAGAGTTCAACATTATCTGTGCATATATTTAAGATAACACATTAACAGTGCAAACCAAAAGTGTATACACATAATTATCTTTGTCTAAAAAAAATCTAATTTTATCCAAGCAGCTCCTTTTGATCATTATCAGTTGCTGTAGCAGCAGATTAACAGCTGTGTGTGGGGATTGAAGTTTCTACAAAATAGTGAATTAATTTCTTCATATTAATTAAATTTGGCTATTGCTTTGATCCCTTTCTTCCTTGTCAACAGTTTGTCAACAGTTTATATAGATATATATGTATGTATATGTATAGTTGTGATACTGCATTGGATGCTCTTTTAGCAATAATGATTGGCTTTGGCTGCTGTCAGTTAGCTACACACATACCACTGTGTTACCTAATGTCGTGCAAAATAAACAGTGACAATTGTGCGACCATGGACACTGTGATCTAAATGAGCTATTTAGATTAAATGCAATTTTGTTCTTATTTTTAACAGATGTGTGACATCATACACTGGCTTGAGCCTGTTTGCCTGTTGAAAAAATATTTTCTATCCCTAAAACATAAATATCATCTATTGTTTAATGCTATGTTCTGATAATTTGAGAGCACTAATTACTAATTTATTAAGCTTTTTTTTTTTTTTTTTTTAACAGTACTAACTAGCTGACCAGCCAGCCAGCCAAAGTGTGAATGAGTGAAAGAAATAGAAATAATGTTATTGACGGCTCTTTATATTTTTTGCTTTTATATGCCTCTTAAGTATTTCACAACAATCATATCAATAGGCATAGATTGTTATTTATAATCAGTTAACGTAAGTGAAAAGGTCACATTGTGTTGATCATAACACAATTTTATATCCCTCAATTCCTCAACATGTAGATGGATATATGACATTTCTTCAAAAAAGGCGGCAGCTCCGCCGAAGGCCAGTCAGGTGAGAGGATTTTGCCAGTTCAGACAAATAAAAATTTAAACTGGTTGATCACTCATTAAGCTTTGAATTCTTGTACATCTGAGTTTAATAAAATAATGTGTTACTGGAAACAGGCAAAGTGAGGGAGAGGAGGAAGATGGAGGAGACTGACAGGGCTGAAGGATCAGGTCTGATGGAGGTCAGTGATCAAGAAGAAAGCGAGTGGGAGTTGTTTAAGCTTTCAGTTAAAATTAATACTGAATTTTATGACGTAGGCCTACTACTCATACAAGGCATAAACTTTTAGTTTTAGAATGTTCACACATTAAACATCTGTCTGTGTATCAATAACATATTTAGGACCTGCAACTTATCTAAGAGAGAGGAGATAGCATTCTTTGACTTCAATACCTTTGCTTGATCTGTGCCTGTTGTAAGTGGATGGAAAGCATTTAAGTCCTATTAGATCTGTGCCGAATACAAACTATGAGGAGACAGATCTACTGTGTGCCAACTTGACCAAATAGCCATGTTTTTGATTGATTTTACACCTGTTGCTACTCTCAAAATTCATGACAAACAGACATTTTTTAGAAAAAAAATTCTTCTCCCCAGACCCCCATAGTATCTAGGCTATCCAGAAATCTTTAGTGACACCACTGGTTGTATATGATGTGAGAGGCTGAAAAAGAAACATTTATATATGTTAAATATGCATAATCTTTTCCTATATGCTATTTTGAAGAAAGGAATTATGAGCAATACAGTATTAGCGATGTAAATGTTTCTGTCGCAGGTAAATTATAATAAAGTAATGAATTGTAGGCTACAGTAATACTGATACCTGATGTGACAGATGAGAAACACTGACATGATTTTATCAAGCAGCAAGTTTTCGTCTGCAGTTTGCAAGACCACAACAAGTCAGGTCCCCTTCTTATAGTGTGTGTGACCCTCTGAGGGCTTTCTAGCTCTCATCTGTTTCTCATTGTGGTGTTCTTGTTTTTTTTTTCATCTGTTCAAATCTATTTTAATTAGCTACTACGAAACGGAAAATACTTTGAAGAATAAGATATGATGATGATGATGATGATGATGAAGAGTATAACTAATGACAGATCAAAACAAAAAAATGCAAATGATAATTCATCACAACATTGATACATTTTATGATGTTTTACTTTATTTATGTGCAGTGGTTTTAATTGTTCATCAGATCATTAAACAAATGGAAACAGACTTAAAACAGTAATGTTAGTCATCTTGTGTCCAGCTCACCAGCAGCTTAACAGAGATGTGATGAGTGCATGATTGATCAGTGTAAATCTAGCTGAGGCTTTTTATTGTTTATTTTTTGGATCAAAATGTTGCTGTATGTCATTTCATCACACTGGTGAGTTGAGGTGTCTGAACACCTAAAATTCTTCTCAGCAGGTGCAAAATGAGAAAAGCATGAAGCTCCTCCACTGCTGAGTACTAAATAACTGAAAGTGTTATTTGGCCTAAACATACAACTGTCAGGAGGACGCAAAACTTTTCCACACTGTATGAAAATGCCACAGTTGTATACATCTCTATATGGCTCTGACATAGACTATCCTGGATTTAGTAACTTCATGTCTCAACACTTCCACAGTAAATCTGTATAAACAGCGACCTCCAGCGGCCATGTTGTGAAATTGCTTATGAAAAAAAATCTGCATCAGATATTGAGGCACAGTTGGGAATAAATGACATTATAAAGAAAATGAAGGTTTGATAGCTCCTTTATTGTTGTTGTCGTTGGCATTAGAAGATATAATACAATAAATTGGAGTAAAATAAGAATTTACAAAATACTTGGTAGAGTTTAAAGTGCCAACAAACAGCTTTTTTCCCCATAGTTTGGCTAAATTTACAGTGATTATTTTCCATTGTGTTGTATTGTTAACATGGTAGTATGATGTCTATACTTCAGGTTTACAGGTTAAATCAAAGCATGCAGTAATTATAACATGAATATAGTATTTAAAACAGCATTAGTGCTGACAGTAATGTCCTACATCATTTTTTGTCTTGGCTGTGGTAATTTATTGACGCTGATTTGCAGATTTAAATAATATAATATTTCAGAAGCATCTCATGTTTTTTTGTTTTACAATTTGAGTAAATTCCAGTGCCACTGTAGAGGATGAAGAGGCCACAAGTTCCACAAAAATATCAATTGCCAGTGCTGCTGTTGGTGTGACTGTATTCATCATTATAACTGGAGTTATCCTGGGATTTATCCACAGAAGAAACATCACAGGTGAGAGACTGTAATATTCATATTTAATATTTTCAATATGTTGTTATTTTTTTCTTCATGACTTAAAAGCATCAGATGCTCTTAAACAACATGATTATATCGACTGTGGTTCATTTACATGCAGTTTTTTCAACACTTGTTCTCATTTTGTAAGTCAAGTATATAATTTAAAAAGTATTTTTCTTTAATGATATCACCTGTCATACATGTTTATCTCATTTTGAATGAAATTCACAGCAGTTACATATAACAAGATCTTGACTTTCAGGTTCATTAATATAGTTATTAGCATTTTAATTTGTTCTTGCATGCTGTTTCATGAGGCTAATAGCTAGAAGTTTCTAGTCACATTCTTCAATCAGATAGGATTGATATTTTCCAAAAGCTAACAGCATGAAACCTCAACATCTCTGATTCTTCCTTGCTTACTGCTTACTTGCAGTGGCCGATAAAATCAACAAATACAATAAAGTATGTAACATATAACTCCCTGTTTTAATGTCACTGTTTTTTTGAACACACAGACCTTGTTATGAGTAATGTACCTCACATCCTTCCTGAGTTGGAGTTTCATCACAAAAGTTGAGGCCATTTTCTGTTTCTTATTATTGATATAAATTAATGGAATTTGAGAATAAATAGCAGGCAATGGAAGTGTATAATTGCAATCAACAAGTAAATATCCCAGATGTCTATAATACTTGAATTTTGCACACAAACCTTGCTGTTGCTTGAAAGATGTCTGCCAGTCACATAAACTAGTCTGTAGAATACAGTTGCTGTTCATTTGTGCTCAGACTGACCTGTTAACCTGCATCAAGTGATGTGTGTTTGTCATTTATAATTGTGTCCAGTTAAAACAGTGCTGTGTGAAGAGGAAGCAGCGGTTTCCTTATTACAAAAAGGTGATAAGAGCATGCTGTTCGCTATTTTCAACTCATGCTCAGTCCTATAAATATGTCATGACCACAAAGGCAAAAAAAGTCAGTTAAAGCATGTTACATGATGAACAACTTTTACTAAGTGTAAATATTGTAAGATATAAAGCAGGTGATACTTTGTATTAGTTGGATTCTTGTGGATCCAGCTCCAAGAGTGGTCTGAACACATGACTGTAGACCTGATTTTTGAAGATCTGACATATTTTCTTTCTGTATTCTACTCTGTTTCACCTTCAGAGTGTGTTAATATAAAAGCAGTCATGTCTTACACTTCCTCCTTTCAGAAGAGAAGCTCAGTTTGTAGCTCTGTGAGAGTTTGAGGTTAGCTAGAGAACAGGTCAAATGTGTGTGTCAGTTTCCCCTCTTCAGTACAGTAAAGTCTTCACTGCCAACAGCACTTAAACTGTTGCTCAGACCTCTTGACCAGCATGGCTGTTTGGAAACTGTGGTTTGTTCTGCTTCTACTGCTACCTGCGTATAACAACAGCCAAGGTACAGGAACTAGTTTTTATCATTTATCATTTAAATAGAACAATTAAATATTTTCTATATTTCATACTGACTTTAATTATTCATTGTTTGCAGTGACTATTGTGAAAACCTCTGGGAGAGAACCATATGTCACTCCGATATGCACCAATGAAACACTGAATATCATCACACTTATAATATGTAAGATCAAAACAGAGAGGAGCAGAGGAGAAGAGTGTCACTTAGTGTATAGATATGGACAGGACTTTGAGCATGGATGTGACTCCAAGTTCACACTTATGAAAAAGAGTCAGACTATATTTCTTCACCTGACCAGTTTAACACCAGTGGATAGTGGGAACTACAGCTGTGAGTGTACATATCCTGGAGGAACAAATATTACAAATATCACTGTGGAAGGTAAACACATGTTATGTATTTTTCCTCATACTTTGGTAAATTTAAGGTGATTATTTTACATTGTGTTAACATTGTTTTGTACTTAAAACAACATTAGTACTGAGTAATGTCCTACATCTTTTTAGGTATTTGCATTGCTTTGTATTACCTTTGACTTAATAATAATATATTTCAGAAGCATCTTATGTTTTTTATTTTACCATTTGAGTAAATTCCAGTGTCACTGTGGAGGATGAAGAGGCCACAAGTTCCACAAAAATATCAATTGCCAGTGCTGCTGTTGGTGTGACTGTATTCATCATTATAACTGGAGTTATCCTGGGATTTATCCTCAGAAGAAAACATCACAGGTGAGAGACTGTAATATTCATATTTTCAATACGTTATTTTTTTCTTCATGACTTAAAAGCATCAGACGCTCTTAAACAACATGATTATGTCAACTGTGGTTCATTTACATGCAGTTTTTTCAACACCTGTTCTCAATTTGTAAGTCAAGTATATAAATTAAAAAGTACTTTTCTTTAATGATATCACCTGTCATACATGTTTATCTCATTTTGAATGAAATTCACAGCAGTCACATATAACAAGATCTTGACTTCCCGGTTCAAATGAAACAATGAAGGAAGACGTGATGTTTCGTTTCCTGTCTCGTCTAATAAAATAGACCACAAAATTCAAAGTGGATTATTTATTAATATAAACTGTGGTGTTACTGCATTGATCATTATTACTGGAGTTGTCATTGGATTCATCCTCAGAAAAATTCTTTCTGAGTGAAAAAATCTGACTTAAGTGCTTTTAAACCTTGTAAAACGATGCAGTCAGTGGTTTTGTTGGAAAGCACAGAAGAGCTGGTGTGTGTGTGTGTGTGTGTTTGGTGTGTCACTAATTCTGATATCTCTTCTGATTTAAAGTAACTGTTCAAGAACAGACACATCTGGATCATCTGTATGTAAATCTCCCGGCTCTTTGGTGAGTAATGTACTTTCTGATCAGAGGACTGTGTGAGTGGATTTGAACCTTGAAAAGTGGAGGTTTCAGTAAATGTAGTGACTCAGTGTCTCAACAATTGTTCAACATAATTAAGTCAGACTTTTAAAGGCATCATGCATTCAAATTCTGATCTTTTTTATAGGACCCAGATGACCCCTACACAAGCCTTCAGCAGCCAGTAAATGATCTCTACCAAACTATCTCCTCAATAAACCATCAACATGACGCCAAAACAAATTCAACTAGCAATGTGATGGAGCTGGATGATCAGGAAATAGATGGAAGAGAGACTGATCCAAGTTGGGAAATCTATGAAAACACTTGAACCAAAATTCAAGACAACATAAATATGTAACTGTCTGATATCGTTTCCCTAAATATTGAGATTGCAGTATCGGAGGTTTTCTTGACACTGTAATAATGGTTTTGTTTCTCACGTACAAGACAAACAAATTCACACCTCTCTAACTTTATCCTCATCACACACCAAGAAAATACAGGACTTCCTGTGTAGATTCACTACTTGGTCATAAGTGATACGTGTTTAATGGATTGTGGTGTGAGTCTAATATATCCCAGGTTCAACCACAACAGCATCTTAATGTAGTTATTAGCATTTTAATTTGTTCTTGCATGCTGTTTCATGAGGCTAATAGCTAGAAGTTTCTAGTCACATTCTTCAATCAGATAGGATTGATATTTTCCAAAAGCTAACAGCATGAAACCTCAACATCTCTGATTCTTTCTTGCTTACTGCTTACTTGTTACTGAGTTTGGCTAGTTTGTTTAGAAATGCTCTGTGTAAAACTGTTGCAGTGGCCGATAAAATCAACAAACACAATAAAGTATGTAATATATAACTCCCTCTTCTAGTATCACTATTTTTTTTTAACACACTAACCTTGTTATGAGTAATGTACCTCACATCCTTCCTGAGTTGGAGTTTCATCACAAAAGTTGAGGCCATTTTCTGATTCTTTTTATTGATGTAAATTAAAGGAATTTGAGAATAAATATCAGGCAATGGAAGTGTATAATTGTGATCAACAAGTAAATATTCCAGATGTCTATAATACTTGAGTTGTGCACACAAACCTTGCTGTTGCTTGAAAGATGTCTGCCAGTCACATAAACTAGTCTGTAGAATACAGTTGCTGTTCATTTGTGCTCAGACTGACCTGTTAACCTGCATCAAGTGATGTGTGTTTGTCACTTACAATTGTGTCCAGTTAAAACAGTGCTGTGTGAAGAGGAAGCAGTGGCTTCCTTGTTACAAAAATGTGGTAAGAGCATGCTGCTTACTGTTTTCAACTCACGCACAGGCCTCTAAATATGTGATGACTGCAAAAGTAAACACGTCAGTTAAATCATGTTACATGATGAACAACTTTTACTAAGTGTAGATATTGTAAGATATAAATAATAGATTTAAATAATAAGATATTACAGAAGCATCTTACGTTTTTTGTTTTACAATTTGAGTAAATTCCAGTGCCACTGTAGAGGATGAAGAGGCCACAAGTTCCACAAAAATATCAATTGCCAGTGCTGCTGTTGGTGTGACTGTATTCATCGTTATAACTGGAGTTATCCTGGGATTTATCCACAGAAGAAAACATCACAGGTGAGAGACTGTAATGTTCATATTTCATATTTTCAATACATTATTATTTTTTTCTTCAAGACTTAAAAGCATCACACGCTCTTTAACAATATGATTATATCAACTGGTTCATTTACATGCAGTTTTTTAACACCTGTTCTCATTTTGTAAGTCAAGTATATCATTTAAAAAGTAATTTTCTTTAATGATAGCACCTGTCATACATGTTTATCTCATTTTGAATGACTTTGAATTCACTGCAGTCACATATAACAAGATCTTGACATTGAGGTTCATATGAAACAATGAATGAAGACGTGATTTTTCGTTTCCTGTCTTGTCTAATAAAATAGACCACAAAATTCAGAGTACATTATTTATCCGTACCATCGTGGTGGTAGGAACAAACTGTGGTGTTACTGCATTGATCGCTGTTTTCGGAGTTGTCCTTGGATTCATCCTCAGAAAAATTCTTTCCAGCTGAAAAATTCTGACTTAAGTGCTTTTAAACCTTGTAAAACAATGCAGTCAGTGGTTTTGTCGGAAAGCACAGAAGAGCTGGTGTGTGTGTGTGTGTGTTTGGTGTGTCACTAACTCTGATATCTCTTCTGATTTAAAGTAACTGTTCAAGAACAGACACATCTGGATCATCTGTATGTAAATCTCCCGGCTCTTTGGTGAGTAATGTACTTTCTGATCAGAGGACTGTGTGAGTGGATTTGAACCTTGAAAAGTGGAGGTTTCAGTAAATGTAGTGACTCAGTGTCTCAACTATTGTTCAACATAATTAAGTCAGACTTTTAAAGGCATCATGCATTCAAATTCTGACCTTTTTATAGGACCCAGATGACCCCTACACAAGCCTTCAGCAGCCAGCAAATGATCTCTACCAAACTATCTCCTCAATACACCATCAACATGATGCCAAGACAAATTCAACCAGCAATATAATGGAGCTGGATGATCAGGAAATAGATGGAAGAGAGACTGATCCAAGTTGGGAAATCTATGAAAACACTTGAACCAAAATTCAAGACAACATAAATATGTAACTGTCTGATATTGTTTCTCTAAATATTGAGATTGCAGTATCGGACGTTTTCTTGACACCATGATAACTGTTTCGTTTCTGACTTACAAGAAAAACAAATTCACACCTCTCCATCTTTATCGTCATCACACAGCAAGAAAACACAGGACTTCCTGCGTAGATTCACTACTTGGTCATAAGAGATACGTGTTTAATGGATTGTGGTGTGAGTCTAATATATCTCAGGTTCAACCACAACAGCTTCTTAATATAGTTTTTGGCATTTTAATTTGTTCTTGCATGCTGTTTCATGAGGCTAATAGCTAGAAGTTTCTAGTCACATTCTTCAATCAGATAGGATTGATATTTTCCAAAAGCTAACAGCATGAAACCTCAACATCTCTGATTCTTTCTTGCTTACTGCTTACTTGTTACTGAGTTAGTTAGTTTGTTCAGAAATGCTCTGTGTAAAACTGTTGCAGTGGCCGATAAAATCAACAAATACAATAAAGTATGTAACATATAACTCCCTCTTCTAGTATCACTGTTTTTTTGAACACACAGACCTTGTTATGAGTAATGTACCTCACATCCTTCCTGAGTTGGAGTTTCATCACAAAAGTTGAGGCCATTTTCTGATTCTTATAACTGACATAAATTATAAGAATTTGAGAATAAATATCAGGCAATGGAAGTGTATAATTGTGATCAACAAGTAAATATCCCAGATGTCTATAATACTTGAGTTGTGCACACAAACCTTGCTGTTGCTTGAAAGATGTCTGCTAGTCACATAAACTAGTCTGTAGAATACAGTTGCTGTTCATTTGTGCTCAGACTGACCTGTTAACCTGCATCAAGTGATGTGTGTTTGTCATTTATAATTGTGTCCAGTTAAAACAGTGCTGTGTGAAGAGGAAGCAGCGGTTTCCTTATTACAAAAAGGTGATAAGAGCATGCTGCTTACTGTTTTCTTCTCATGCTCAGTCCTATAAATATGTGATGACCGCAAAAGCAAAAAAGTCAGTTACAGCATGTTACATGATGAACAACTTTTACTAAGTGTAAATATTGTAAGATATAAAGCAGGTGATACTTTGTATTAGTTGGATTCTTGTGGATCCAGCTCCAAGAGTGGTCTGAACACATGACTGTAGCCCTGAAGATCTGACATATTTTCTTTCTGTATTCTACTCTGTTTCACCTTCAGAGTGTCTTAATATAAAAGCAGTCATGTCTTACACTTCCTTCTCTCAGAAGAGAAGCTCAGTTCGTAGCTCTGTGAGAGTTTGAGGTTAGCTAAAGAACAGGTCAAAGACGTGTGTCAGTTTCCCCTCTTCAGTACAGTAAAGTCTTCACTGCCAGCAGCACTTAAACTGTTGCTCAGACCTCTTGACCAGCATGGCTGTTTGGGAACTGTGGTTTGTTCTGCTTCTGCTGCTACCTGCGTACAACAACAGCCAAGGTACAGGAACTAGTTTTGTATAATTTATCATTTAAATAGAACAATTAAATATTTTCTATATTTCATACTGACTTTAATTATTGATTGTTTGCAGTGACTCTTGTGAAAACCACTGGGAGAGAACCATATGTCACTCCGATATGCACCAATGAAACACTGAATATCATCACACTTATGATATGTAAGATCAGAACAGAGAGGAGCAGAGGAGAAGAGTGTCGCTTAGTGTATAAATATGGACAGGACTTTTACCATGGATGTGACTCCAGGTTCACACTTATGAAAAAGAGTCAGACTATATTTCTTAACCTGACCAGTTTAACACCAGTGGATAGTGGGAACTACAGCTGTGAGTGTACATATCCTGGAGCAACAAATACTCTCCATCTTCATATCACTGTGGAAGGTAAACACATGTTACGTATTTTTCCTCATACTTTGGCTAAATTTATGTTTATTATTTTACATTATGTTAACATTGTTTTGTACTTAAAATGGCATTAGTGATGACAGTAATGTCCTGTATCTTTTTAGGTATTAGCTTTGACTTAATAATAATATATTTCAGAAGCATCTTGTGTTTTTTGTTTTACAATTTGAGTAAATTCCAGTGCCACTGTAGAGGATGAAGAGGCCACAAGTTCCACAAAAATATCAATTGCCAGTGCTGCTGTTGGTGTGACTGTATTCATCATTATAACTGGAGTTATCCTGGGATTTATCCACAGAAGAAAACATCACAGGTGAGAGACTGTAATATTCATATTTCATATTTTCAATACATTATTTATTTTTGCTTCATGACACAAAAGCATCAGACATTTTTAATCAATATGATTATATTGACTGTGGTTCATTTACATGCAGTTTTCAACACCTGTTTTCAATTTAAGTCAAGTATATAATTTAAAAAGTATTTTTCTTTAATGATATCACCTGTCATACATGTTTATCTCATTTTGAATGAAATTCACAGCAGTCACATATAACAAGATCTTGACATTGAGGTTCAAATGAAACAATGAAGGAAGACGTGATGTTTCGTTTCCTGTCTCGTCTAATAAAATAGACCACAATATTCACAGTGGATTATTTATTAATATAAACTGTGGTGTTACTGCATTGATCGTTGCTTTCGGAGTTGTCCTTGGATTCATCCTCAGAAAAATTCTTTCCAGCTGAAAAATTCTGACTTAAGTGCTTTTAAACCTTGTAAAACGATGCAGTCAGTGGTTTTGTCAGAAAGTACAGAAGAGCTGGTGTGTGTGTGTGTGTTTGGTGTTTCACTAACTCTGATATCTCTTCTTATTTAAAGAAACTGTTCAAGAACAGACACATCTGGATCATCTGTATGTAAATCTCCCGGCTCTTTGGTGAGTAATGTACTTTCTGATCAGAGGAGTGTGTGAGTGGCTTTGAACCTTGAAAAGTGGAGGTTTCAGTAAATGTAGTGACTCAGTGTCTCAACTATTGTTCAACATAATTAAGTCAGACTTTTAAGGCATCATGCATTAAAATTCTGACCTTTTTATAGGACCGAGATGACCCAGATGACCCCTACACAAGCCTTCAGCAGCCAGCAAATGATCTCTACCAAACTATCTCCTCAATAAACCATCAACATGACGCCAAGACAAATTCAGCCGCAATATAATGGAGCTGGATGATCAGGAAAGAGATGGAAGAGAGACTGATCCAAGTTGGGAAATCTATGAAAACACTTGAACCAAAATTCAAGAAAACATAAATATGTAACTGTCTGATATTGTTTCTCTAAATATTGAGATTGCAGTATTGGAGGTTTTCTTGACACCATGATAACTGTTTTGTTTCTCATTTTTAAGAAAAAGAAATTCACACCTCTCCATCTTTATCGTCATCACACACCAAGAAATCACAGGACTTCCTTTGTAGATTCACCACTTGGTCATCAGAGATACGTGTTTAATGGATTGTTGTGTGAGTCTAATATATCTCAGGTTCAACCACAACAGTATCTTAATATAGTTATTAGCATTTTAATTTGTTCTTGCATGCTGTTTCATGAGGCGAATAGCTAGAAGTTTCTAGTCACATTCTTCAATCAGATAGGATTGATATTTTCCAAAAGCTAACAGCATGAAACCTCAACACCTCTGATTCTTTCTGGCTTACTGCTTACTTGTTACTGAGTTTGGCTAGTTTGTTTAGAAATGCTCTGTGTAAAACTGTTGCAGTGGCCGATAAAATCAACAAACACAATAAAGTATGTAACATATAACTCCCTCTTCCAGTATCACTATTTTTTTTTTTTTAACACACAAACCTTGTTATGAGTAATGTACCTCACATCCTTCCTGAGTTGGAGTTTCATCACAAAAGTTGAGGCCATTTTCTGATTCTTATTATTGATGTAAATTATAGGAATTTTAAAATAAACATCAGGCAATGGAAGTGTATAATTGTGATCAACAAGTAAATATTCCAGATGTCTATAATACTTGACTTGTGCACACAAACCTTGCTGTTGCTTGAAAGATGTCTGCCAGTCACATAAACTAGTGTGTAGAATACAGTTGCTGTTCATTTGTGCTCAGACTGACCTGTTAACCTGCATCAAGTGATGTGTGTTTGTCATTTACAATTGTGTCCAGTTAAAACAGTGCTGTGGGAAGAGGAAGCAGCGGTTTCCTTATTACAAAAAGGTGGTAAGAGCATGCTGCTTGCTGTTTTCAATGAATGCACAGGCCTCTAAATATGTGATGACCGCAAAAGCAAACATGTCAGTTACAGCATGTCACATGATGAACAACTTTTACTAAGTATAAATATTGTAAGATATAAAGCAGGTGATACTTTGTATTAGTTGGATTCTTGTGGATCCAGCTCCAAGAGTGGTCTGAACACATGACTGTAGACCTGATTTTTGAAGATCTGACATATTTTCTTTCTGTATTCTACTCTGTTTCACCTTCAGAGTGTCTTAATATAAAATCAGTCATGTCTTACACTTCCTTCTCTCAGAAGAGAAACTCAGTTCGTAGCTCTGTGAGAGTTTGAGGTTAGCTAGAGAACAGGTCAAATGCGTGTGTCAGTTTCCCCTCTTCAGTACAGTAAAGTCTTCACTGCCAGCAGCACTTAAACTGTTGCTCAGACCTCTTGACCAGCATGGCTGTTTGGAAACTGTGGTTTGTTCTGCTTCTGCTGCTACCCGCATATAACAACAGCCAAGGTACAGGAACTAGTTTTTTTTTTAATCATTTATCATTTAAATATTAAACTAAATATTTTCTATATTTCATACTGACTTTAATTATTGATTGTTTGCAGTGACTCTTGTGAAAACCACTGGGAGAGAACCATATGTCACTCTGATATGCACCAATGAAACACTGAATATCATCACACTTATAATATGTAAGATCAGAACAGAGAGGAGCAGAGGAGAAGAGTGTCGCTTAATTTATAAACATGGACAGGACTTTGAGCATGGATGTGACTCCAGGTTCACACTTATGAAAAAGAATCAGACTATATTTCTTCACCTGACCAGTTTAACACCAGTGGATAGTGGGAACTACAGCTGTGAGTGTACATATCCTGGAGCAACAAATACTCTCCATCTTCATATCACTGTGGAAGGTAAACACATGTTATGTATTTTTCCTCATATTTTGGCTAAATTTATGGTGATTATTTTCCATTGTGTTAACACTGTTTTGTACTTAAAAACAGCATTACATAGTTTTTTGTCTTTGCTGTGGTAATTTATTAGCTTTGTTTTGCAGATTTAAATAAGAAAATATCACAGAAGCATCTTGTGTTTTTTGTTTTACAATTTGAGTAAATTCCAGTGCCACTGTAGAGGATGAAGAGGCCACAAGTTCCACAAAAATATCAATTGCCAGTGCTGCTGTTGGTGTGACTGTATTCATCATTATAACTGGAGTTATCCTGGGATTTATCCACAGAAGAAAACATCACAGATGAGAGACTGTAATATTCATAATTCATATTTTCAATACATTATTGTTTTTTACTTCATGACTTAAAAGCATCAGACGCTCTTAAACGATATGATTATATCGACTGTGGTTCATTTACATGCAGTTTTTTCAACACTTGTTCTCATTTTGTAAGTCAAGTATATCATTTAAAAAGTAATTATCTTTAATGATATCACCTGTCATACATGTTTATCTCATTTTGAACAACTCTGAATTCACAGCAGTCACATATAACAAGATCTTGACATTGAGGTTCAAATGAAACAATGAAGGAAGACGTGATGTTTCGTTTCCTGTCTCGTCTAGTAAAATAGACCACAAAAAGCAAAGTGTATTATTTATTAATATAAACTGTGGTGTTACTGGATTGATTGTTGTTACTGGAGTTGTCCTTGGATTCATCCTCAGAAAAATTCATTGTCCATGAAAATTTCTGACTTAAGTGCTTTTAAACCTTGTAAAACAATGCAGTCAGTGCTTTTGTTGGAAAGCACAGAAGAGCTGGTGTGTGTGTGTGTGTGTGTGTGTGTTTGGTGTTTCACTAACTCTGATATCTCTTCTTATTTAAAGAAACTGTTCAAGAACAGACACATCTGGATCATCTGTATGTAAATCTCCCGGCTCTTTGGTGAGTAATGTACTTTCTGATCAGAGGAGTGTGTGAGTGGCTTTGAACCTTGAAAAGTGGAGGTTTCAGTAAATGTAGTGACTCAGTGTCTCAACTATTGTTCAATATAAATAATCTCTACCATATATAAATATTGAGATTGCAGTATCAGAGATTTTTTTCACACCATGATAACTTTTTTGTTTCTCATTTTTAAGAAAAAGAAATTCACAGCTCTCTTATCTTTATCGTCATCACACAGTAAGAAATCACAGGACTTCCTGTATAGATTCACTACTTGATCATAAGAGATCCGTGTTTAATGGATTGTGGTGTGAGTCTAATATATCTCAGGTTCAACCACAACAGCTTGTTAATGTAGTTATTGGCATTTTAATTTGTTCTTGCATGCTGTTTCATGAGGCTAATAGCTAGAAGTTTCTAGTCACATTCTTCAATCAGATAGGATTGATATTTTCCAAAAGCTAACAGCATGAAACCTCAACATCTCTGATTCTTTCTTGCTTACTGCTTACTTGTTACTGAGTTTGGCTAGTTTGTTCAAAAATGCTCTGTGTAAAACTGTTGCAGTGACCGATAAAATCAACAAACACAATAAAGTATTTAACATATAACTCTCTCCTCTAATATCACTATTTTTTTGTAACACACAGACCTTGTTATGAGTAATGTACCTCACATCCTTCCTGAGTTGGAGTTTCATCACAAAAGTTGAGGCCATTTTCTGATTCTTATTATTGATGTAAATTAAAGGAATTTTAAAATAAACATCAGGCAATGGAAGTGTATAATTGTGATCAACAAGTAAATATCCCAGATGTCTATGATACTTGACTTGTGCACACAAACCTTGCTGTTGCTTGAAAGATGTCTGCCAGTCACATAAACTAGTTTGTAGAATACAGTTGCTGTTCATTTGTGCTCAGACTGACCTGTTAACCTGCATCAAGTGATGTGTGTTTGTCATTTACCATTGTGTCATATTAAAACAGTGCTGTGTGAAGAGGAAGCAACGGTTTCCTTATTGCAGCAAGGCGGAAAGAGCATGCTGCTTACTGTTTTCAACTCACGCTCAGTCCTATAAATATGTGATGACCGCAAAAGCAAACATGTCAGTTAAAGCATGTTACATGATGTACAACTTTTTCTAAGTGTAGATGTTGTGAGATATAAAGCAGGTGATACTTTGTATTAGTTGGATTCTTGTGGATCCAGCTCCAAGAGTGGTCTGAACACATGACTGTAGACCTGATGTTTGAAGATCTGACATATTTTTTTTCTGTGTTCTACTCTGTTTCACCGTCAGCGAGTTAATATAAAAGCAGTCATGTCTTGCACTTCCTTCTTTCAGAAGAGAAGTTCAGTTTGTAGCTCTGTGAGAGTTTGAGGTTAGCTAAAGAACAGGTCAAAGACGTGTGTCAGTTTCCCCTTTTCAGTACAATAAAGTCTTCACTGCCAGCAGCACTTCAACTGTTGCTCAGACCTCTTGACCAGCATGGCTGTTTGGAAACTGTGGTTTGTTCTGCTTCTGCTGCCACCTGCGTATAACAACAGCCAAGGTATTGTACAGTTTTTATCATTTATCATTTAAATGGAACAATCAAATATTTTCTATATTTCATACTGACTTTAATTATTGATTGTTTGCAGTGAATATTGTGAAAACCACTGGGAGAGAACCATATGTCACTCCGATATGCACCGATGGAACACTGAGAATCACACTTATAATATGTAAGATCAGAACAGAGAGGAGCAGAGGACAAGAGTGTCGTTTAATGTATAAATATGGACAGGACTTTGAGCATGAATGTGACTCCAGGTTCACACTTATGAAAAAGCATCAGACTATATTTCTTCACCTGACCAGTTTAACACCAGTGGATAGTGGGAACTACAGCTGTGAGTGTTTATATCCTGGAGTAACAAATACTCTCCATCTTAATATCACTGTGGAAGGTAAACACACGTTATGTATTTTTCCTCATACTTTGGCTAAATTTAAGGTGATTATTTTCCATTGTGCTGTATTGTTAACATGGTAGTATGATGTCTATACTTCAGGTTTACAGGTTAAATCAAAGCATGCAGTAATTTATTAGCTTGGTTGACAGATTTCGATAATTTTTATATTACAGAAGCATCTTATGTTTTTTGTTTTACCATTGGAGTAAATTTCAGTGTCACTGTGGAGGATGAAGAGGCCACAAGTTCCACAAAAATATCAATTGCCAGTGCTGCTGTTGGTGTGACTGTATTCATCCTTATAACTGGAGTTATCCTGGGATTTATCCACAGAAGAAAACATCACAGGTGAGAGAATGTAATATTCATATTTCATATTTTCAGTACATTATTATTTTTTTACTTCATGACTTAAAAGCATCAGATGCTCTTAAACAATATGATTATATCAACTGTGGTTCATTTACATGCAGTTTTTTTCAACACTTGTTCTCAATTTAAGTCAAGTATATCAATTAAAGTAAATTTCTTTAATGATATCACCTGTCATACATGTTTATCTCATTTTGAATAAAATTCACTTCAGTCACATATAACAAGATCTTGACTTTCAGGTTTATGTGAAACAATGAAGGAAGACGTGATGTTTCATTTCCTGTCTTGTCTAATAAAATAGACCACAAAATTCAAAGTGCATTAATTATTAATATAAACTGTGGTGTTACTGCATTGATCGTTGCTTTCGGAGTTGTCCTTGGATTCATCCTCAGAAAAATTGTTTCCAGGTTAAAAATTCTGACTTAAGTGCTTTTAAACCTTGTAAAACAATGCAGTCAGTGGTTTTGTTGGAAAGCACAGAAGAGCTGGTGTGTGTGTTTAGTGTGTTTGGTGTTTCACTAACTCTGATATCTCTTCTTATTTAAAGAAACTGTTCAAGCGCAGACACATCTGGATCATCTGTATGTAAATCTCCCGACTCTTTGGTGAGTAATGTACTTTCTGATCAGAGGACTGTGTGAGTGGATTTGATCCTTGAAAAGTGGAGGTTTCAGTAAATGTAGTGACTCAGTGTCTCAACAATTGTTCAACATAATTAAGTCAGACTTTTAAAGGCATCATGCATTAAAATTCTGACCTTTTTATAGACCGGAGATGACCCAGATGACCCCTACACAAGCCTTCAGCAGCCAGCAAATGATCTCTACCAAACTATCTCCTCAGTACACCATCAACATGACGCCAAGATAAATTCAACCAGCAATATAATGGAGCTGGATGATCAGGAAAGAGATGGAAGAGAAACTGATCCAAGTTGGGAAAACTATGAAAACACTTTAACCAAAATTGAAGAGAACATAAATATGTAACTGTCTGATATTGTTTCCCTAAATATTGAGATTGCAGTATCGGAGGTTTTCTTGACACTGTGATAACTGTTTTGTTTCTGACTTACAAGAAAAACAAATTCACACCTCTCTAACTTTATCGTCATCACACAGTTAGAAAACACAGGACTTCCTGTGTAGATTCACTATTTGGTCATAAGAGATACATGTTTAATGGATTGTGATGTGAGTCTAATATATCTCAGGTCCACAACAGCTTGTTAATGTAGTTATTAGCATTTTAATTTGTGCTTGCATGCTGTTTCATGAGGCTAATAGCTAGAAGTTTCTAGTCACATTCTTCAATCAGATAGGATTGATATTTTCCAAAAGCTAACAGCATGAAACCTCAACATCTCTGATTCTTTCTTGCTTACTGCTTACTTGTTAGTGAGTTAGTTAGTTTGTTTAGAAATGCTCTGTGTAAAACTGTTGCAGTGGCCGATAAAATCAACAAATACAATAAAGTATGTAACATATAACTCCCTCTTCTAGTATCACTATTTTTTTTTAACACACAAACCTTGTTATGAGTAATGTACCTCACATCCTTCCTGAGTTGGAGATTCATCATCAAAGTTGAGGCCATTTTCTGATTCTTATAACTGACATAAATTATAAGAATTTGAGAATAAAAGTCAGTCAATGGAAGTGTATGATTGTGATCAACAAGTAAATATTCCAGATGTCTATAATACTTGAATTGTGCACACAAACCTTGCTGTTGCTTGAAAGATGTCTGCCAGTCACATAAACTAGTCTGTAGAATACAGTTGCTGTTCATTTGTGCTCAGACTGACGTGTTAACCTGCATCAAGTGATGTGTGTTTGTCATTTACAGTTGTGTCCAGTTAAAACAGTGCTGTGTGAAGAGGAAGCAGCGGTTTTCTTATTGCAGCAAGGCGGAAAGAGCATGCTGCTTACTGTTTTCAATTCACGCTCAGTCCTATAAATATGTGTTGACCGCAAAAGCAAACATATCAGTTAAAGCATGTTACATGATGAACAACTTTTACTAAGTGTAGATATTGTAAGATATAAAGTAGGTGGTACTTTGTATTAGTTGGATTCTTGTGGATCCAGCTCCAAGAGTGGTCTGAACACATGACTGTAGACCTGATGTTTGAAGATCTGACATATTTTCTTTCTGTATTCTACTCTGTTTCACCTTCAGAGTGTGTTAATATAAAAGCAGTCATGTCTTGCATTTCCTTCTTTCGGAAGAGAAGCTCAGTTCGTAGCTCTGTGAGAGTTTGAGGTTAGCTAGAGAACAGGCCAAAGACGTGTGTCAGTTTCTCCTTTTCAGTACAGTAAAGTCTTCACTGTCAGCAGCACTTGAACTGTTGCTCAGACCTCTTGACCAGCATGGCTGTTTGGAAATTGTGGTTTGTTCTGCTTCTGCTGCTACCTGCATATAACAACAGCCAAGTTACTGTACAGTTTTCATCATTTATCATTTTATAATTTATCATTTAAATAGAACAGTCAAATATTTTCTAGATTTCATGCTGACTTTTATGATTGATTGTTTGCAGTGACTCCTGTGAAAACCACTGGGAGAGAACCATATGTCACTCCGATATGCACCAATGAAACACTGAATATCATCACATTTATAATATGTAAGATCAGAACAGAGAGGAGCAGAGGAGAAGAGTGTAGCTTAATGTATAAATATGGACAGGACTTTGAGCATGGATGTGGCTCCAGGTTCACACTTATGAAAAAGAATCAGACTATATTTCTTCACCAAAAATCAAGACGTGATTTTTCGTTTCCTGTCTTGTCTAATAAAATAGACCACAAAATTCAGAGTACATTATTTATCCGTACCATCGTGGTGGTAGGAACAAACTGTGGTGTTACTGCATTGATCACTGTTTTCGGAGTTGTCCTTGGATTCATCCTCAGAAAAATTCTTTCCAGCTGAAAAATTCTGACTTAAGTGCTTTTAAACCTTGTAAAACGATGCAGTCAGTGGTTTTGTTGGAAAGCACAGAAGAGCTGGTGTGTGTGTGTGTGTGTGTGTATTTGGTGTGTCACTAATTCTGATATCTCTTCTTATTTAAAGAAACTGTTCAAGAACAGACACATCTGGATCATCTGTATGTGAAACTCCCGGCTCTTTGGTGAGTAATATACTTTCTGATCAGAGGACTGTGTGTCTGATATTGTTTCCCTAAATATTGAGATTGCAGTATCAGAAGTTTTCTTGACACCATGATAACTGTTTCGTTTCTGACTTACAAGAAAAACAAATTCACACCTCTCTATCTTTATCGTCATCACACAGCAAGAAACCACAGGACTTCCTGTGTAGATTCACTACTTGATCACAAAAGATACGTGTTTAATGGATTGTGGTGTGAGTCTAATATATCTCAGGTCCACAACAGCTTGTTAATGTAGTTATTAGCATTTTAATTTGTTCTTGCATGCTGTTTCATGAAGCTAATAGCTAGAAGTTTCTAGTCACATTCTTCAATCAGATAGGATTGATATTTTCCAAAAGCTAACAGCATGAAACCTCAACATCTCTGATTCTTTCTTGCTTACTGCTTACTTGTTACTGAGTTTTGCTATTTGTTTAGAAATGCTCTGTGTAAAACTGTTGCAGTGGCCGATAAAATCAACAAACACAATAAAGTATGTAACATATAACTCCCTCTTCTAGTATCACTGTTTTTTGAACACACAAACCTTGTTATGAGTAATGTACCTCACATCCTTCCTGAGTTGGAGTTTCATCACAAAAGTTGAGGCCATTTTCTGATTCTTTTTATTGATGTAAATTAAAGGAATTTGAAAATAAACATCAGGCAATGGAAGTGTATGATTGTGATCAACAAGTAAATATCCCAGATGTCTATAATACTTGAATTGTGCACACAAACCTTGCTGTTGCTTGAAAGATGTCTGCCAGTCACATAAACTAGTCTGTAGAATACAGTTGCTGTTCATTTGTGCTCAGACTGACCTGTTAACCTGCATCAAGTGATGTGTGTTTGTCACTTACATTGTGTCATATTAAAACAGTGCTGTGTGAAGAGGAAGCAGTGGTTTCCTTATTACAAAAAGGTGGTAAGAGCATGCTGCTTACTGTTTTCAACTCACGCTCAGGCCTCTAAATATTCAATGACCTCAAAAGCAAAAAAGTCAGTTAAAGCATGTTACATGATGAACAACTTTTATTAAGTGTAAATATTGTAAGATATAAAGCAGGTGATACTTTGTATTAGTTGGATTCTTGTGGATCCAGCTCCAAGAGTGGTCTGAACACATGACTGTAGACCTGATGTTTGAAGATCTGACATATTTTCTTTCTGCATTCTACTGTTTCACCTTCAGAGTGTCTTAATATAAAAGCAGTCATGTCTTGCACTTCCTTCTTTCAGAAGAGAAGCTCAGTTCGTAGCTCTGTGAGAGTTTGAGGTTAGCTAAAGAACAGGTCAAATGCGTGTGTCAGTTTCCCCTCTTCAGTTCAGTAAAGTCTTCACTGCCAGCAGCACTTAAACTGTTGCTCAGACCTCTTGACCAGCATGGCTGTTTGGAAACTGTGGTTTGTTCTGCTTCTGCTGCTACCTGCGTATAACAACAGCCAAGGTACAGGAACTAGTTTGTATCATTTATCATTTGAGAATGTAGTTGTTTTCTAATCATCTTTGGTTTAAAGAGAGCATAATATTTTCTATATTTCATACTGACTTTAATTATTGATTGTTTGCAGTGACTCTTGTGAAAACCACTGGGAGAGAACCATATGTCACTCCGATATGCACCAATGAAACACTGAGAATCACACTTATAATATGTAAGATCAGAACAGAGAGGAGCAGAGGAGAAGAGTGTCGCTTAATGTATAAATATGGACAGGACTTTGAGCATGGATGTGACTCCAGGTTCACACTTATGAAAAAGAATCAGACTATATTTCTTAACCTGACCAGTTTAACACCAGTGGATAGTGGGAACTACAGCTGTGAGTGTATATATCCTGGAGCAACAAATACTCTCCATCTTAATATCACTGTGGAAGGTAAACACATGTTATGTATTTTTCCTCATACTTTGGCTAAATTTATGGTGATTATTTTACATTATGTTAACGTTGTTTTGTACTTAAAATGGCATTAGTGATGACAGTAATGTCCTGCATCTTTTTAGGTATTAGCTTTGACTTCATAATATATTTCAGAAGCATCTTATGTTTTTTTTTTTTTTTACAATTTGAGTAAATTTCAGTGTCACTGTGGAGGATGAAGAGGCCACAAGTTCCACAAAAATATCAATTGCCAGTGCTGCTGTTGGTGTGACTGTATTCATCATTATAACTGGAGTTATCCTGGGATTTATCCACAGAAGAAAACATCACAGGTGAGAGACTGTAATATTCATATTTCATATTTTCAATATATTATCTTTTGAATAATCTTAAATTATATGTTAAACTATATAAATATAATTATATTATTTATATTATTTACATGCAGTGCTTTCAACACCTGTTCTCATTTTCTAAGTCAAGTATATCAATTAAAAAGTACTTTTCTTTGATTATATCACCTGTCATACATGTTTATCTCATTTTGAATGAGTTTTAATTCACTGCGGTCACAAGATCTTGACTGTCAGGTCAAGATCAAAGATGAAACAATGGAGGAAGACATTGTGTTTCATTTCCTGTGTTGTCTAATAAATTCAGAGTGCATGAACGTTAAGATTTACTTCTAAAGTTCTGTTTTGTCCGTTCATCCAACAGAAGACAACAAGAGCCGCTGAGCAGTCGTCCAAACACGGTACAGTACAGAAAAGTGTTTTACCTTCTTCATGTGTACTGTTCATTTAACTTTAATCATTCCTTAAATGTCTTTCTGCAGGAGCCTCAAGACATTGAACCGTACAGCACCTTCATGCGAACAGAGTCTGCTGGGCTTTATTCAACTGTCAAAATACGCGACTCTAACACTAATAATTCAAACATGTTTACCACAAATTGAGGGAATCTTTAGTAGAGCTGCAGTGAAACTAAACTGTATCCATTTCCATGTTTTACTGTTGAATAATAAGTGAAATAGCGCAAGATGTCCACATGGTGGCACTATTTTTGCTTTATTGAATGTATGCATTAATATTTTATTCTAACTGTTATTCTTCAAATTAACACAGTAAGAGCAATGTACCAAATATAATGACCAGAATCAGTAAATTATTTGTTAATTAAACATTAAAACAAAGATGATTCTTGTTCTGTCAGTTTTTCTTTTCAGTTTTCCAGTTCTGACTCAAATTATTCAATATTTGCTGAAGGGTTCTAGGTTTCCTCTAAAACAACTTATCAATATAAACATATCCCAATTAGTATTAATTAGCAACTTTTCATATTAAGGCTTTGGTTCCAAACTTCTATGTGTGGCCATTTATTCATTCTAATAATAATAAATGTACACATTGTGAGTCATATAACCTGAGGTTGTTTTGGGGTCTATTAACATATGCACTGTACAAACATACATTTACTCTTGATGAATCACTTTCAAGTGTTTCCAGTGGAATATTTTTTTCACGTTTTAGTAGAAGAGCAACAGTTTTATTCTAAAAGTTTATACATAATAATACCTCTGCTCTGTTTTAGCCACTTTAAAGATCACAGTCCTTTCATTTGCAAAAAACATTCAAAAATCTCATATGGATGACTTGAGTTTACGTATAAGTAACATATAAATTCAGCATCAACAGGCTCTGCTGTGACTCTAGTGAAAACCTTCAGATGACAACTAGATGTCGCTCCAGTATGTGCCAATGAAATGCTGTCATCTACCTGTAGTTGTAGTTTTACAAGATCAGCACAGAGAAGAGGTCACCTGCTGTACATATATGAGAATTACAATTTGATTGTTAATGATGTAACAGGAAACTTTCAGCTTTCTGAGTGGAATAATCTTTGGATTTATCCTGAAGAAGAAAAAAAAACAATACTGGTGAGAAATTCTTCTAACCTTTGCTTAAATATTTCAGGTTTAATTATAGGAAATAAATATTAAATATTATAATTAATATAAATTAAAAATACTTTTTAGTTATGTTTGTTTAGAATAGCTGCTTATCATAATGAGCTTGCACATTTTTGACCTGGGTGGTGGGCTCTTCCAGGAAGCGGGTTTGGTGAAAACTCTGTGTTAGTTCACCCTGAGATGAGGGAAACTCAGGGTTTTCAGTTCCAGGAACAGATATCACTTGACCTCAGGGTCTGTTACCATGGTAACTGTCCCAGAGGTCCCAGGTTTTCTTCAACAAATCTCGAGTTTCTTTCGGTCTCCTCCCTCTTACAGAGCCAGAAACACCGTTTCATTTCCTCATTTATTCAGTATCAAAGCAAATTCATTAGCAGAGGTTTACTGTATGTCAGAACCTAAATCCTGGTTGGATATTAGTTTGTTACTCAGGGACTTTCTGAAGTTACCACTTTTATGCACATCAGTCATTTCTTTGCATTTCATTTCTGCTCTCACGTTCATATATTACACAGTGTGAATTCACCTCAGCTAAGAATAAAACCTCTGCATGTCCTTCTGTTATAACACTGTGACTCTCTGCACGCAACACAGGTGTCAGTTTGTTAGAGCAGCTCCTGCACTGACATGTTTATTGCACATAATGTACAATCTCAGTTTAAATGTAAAAAAAATGGTATGAGGCTTTAGATATGTTATCATCCATTATCAAAATTACCAACAGTCTCTCTTGTCTCACTCTCTCCAGTAGCAGGGGAATGAGACGAAGAGGAGGAAGGCTTAAAGCAGTCTCCTTGGCCATGGCGCATGTGCAAGTGCGCCCACCCCCAGCAGTGGATCGTCTTGCAGCGTCAGGGAGAACCAGAGTGGGCAGTGGGTGTTGTGCTCTGAGAGCCCTCCCTGAATGTGGAGGGTTCTCAGAGACGGGAGGTGTTCTGAGGCCCATACCAACAGGTTCTCTGCCATCTTCAACAGGGCAGTGGACCGGACTCTGCCCTGCCTGACCTGCGTGACCATGGTGCGGTTTTATGTTCTCATCAACACGTGTCTCCCCTGAGCCTGGATCAGGAAGTGTTGGAGAACCAAGTGCACTGCTAAACGAGGTTGATGTATCGGTTTTCCCCTGGAGGCCACACGCCACCTATCGCTCTCCCCAGGCAGGTGCCCCCATGCTCGCTAACCAGCCGGCCAACTGTAGAATCAGGTGGACAGCAAGGGCTGCGTCGAGGAGGGGCATGCCAGGGAAATCCTACCAAAACCTGTGACCGGGGTTTTTGTCTAAAATGGCTGCTGCTAGGATGCCTCCACACTTCCAGATGTCTAGGAGGGGAGGTGAAACAAAAGCCGCCTGAGCTGGGTGAGCACGTCCATGGAAACCCTCATGGAGACAATTCACCAGCTTGGGTGGAAGCGGGGGGCGCCGGCGGTGTGCTGTCAACTGGGGTGGGGCCTTGTTGTCATCAATCATGAGTTCTGTGGTCTTGTCTGAGGAGAGTAGAAAACATGACGGTGTGTGCTGGCTATTAAGCTAACCCTAACCCTAACCCTCGCTAAGGAAAAGAGGATAGTGAGCAGCAGTGAGATGCTGCTTATACAGTGTGATTGGAGGAGAGTATTACCCATAGAGTCCAGTAGAGGGCAGAACCTGTGTGAGACAGAACTCACTCAGGGTTCATCAACTCAGAGTTCAGAGTTTGTTGAACCTGCTTTCTGGAACGGACCCCTGATGCCCTCTGATAGTTACCATTTTTTATGTAGAAAATTGTTTTGATGCTTTCTGGTCTGACACTAATGACTGAATTGATTTTAAAAAAAAACTTAATTAAGGGAACAAATATTACTCTTTTATGTAATATACTCTTTTTATACAAATCCACACTTTAATTACTCTTAAATTACTCTTCCAATTTCATTCCACAAACATTGAGACAGACAGATAATTCCTTTGTTGTTGTTGTTGTTGTTTCTGTCTGGTCTTCCCCTGCTATGACACTCTTCTCTGTTTGCAGAAGAACCACTAATTCTGAAAATCCCTTCTTTTTCAGTAAGTACTGCACTCTACTGTAATTCACTCCTGCGCAAACAAATACTATGAGTAATTGATTTACATTTCCTGAATCTCTTCTTTGTTTGTAAAATGCAATAATCTGGAGCAGACCAGTTACAGGGCTCCAGAATGGCTGATTATGTTTTGAGGAAACAGAAACTCTCAGCACCACTGAGTGAAAATGAGCCAGCTTTCTTTAAAGAAGTGGCAAAGTCTGCAGTTTTCAGTCACTTTCAGTTGTGCATTTTAAAGCATGATTGTATGTTTTTGTTGGCTCAAGATGACTAAGAACACGAAGTATTATCTACTAATTGTCAATACTGAGGTGAACCAAACTGGCAACAATGCAATATTCTACAGTGTTTCCCCTAAAATTTTGTTTCAGGCCTGTTGGTACACACTGAAAAAAACCCTAAAGGGACAAGGCACGCAGGATGGCATATTTGTGTGGTCGGCTTTGATCAGGTGGCATCTGCACTTTATATTTGCATTCAAATTTTTGTTTGCTTGGTATATTCAAGACTTAAAACAAAGTGGTCACAAGGAGAGGATGACTTAATAAGCTGCATTTATTGCTTAAAAATAAGCTTTCCCTCTCCCTACTTCCCCATCTGTATTTTTGCTTGACTCTAGAGTTTTGGAGAAAAATGTTGATATATTTATATATTTGTGCCATGCTCACATTAGCTAAACTGCATCCCATATGCTCTTGCTCTGCAGTAATTTAAAGGGACTCTGTTACTGGCACTCGCATCACATCAAGAGTTTCACAGGCAATGACACAGAGGTTGACTCATGTTTTTGAACAGTGTTGCACAGAGGCTCCGAAACGCATATGATTATTGACTTCTGAATAAATGGATATTTGGTATTATTTTTGGAATTCAAAAAAATATTTTTTTGGCCTGGTGGGGGTTCTCGTTGGCCTGGTGGCCCACTGGGTCTGTACAATTATAGAGGAAACACTGTTTTACATCCATTTGAAAATCTCAATAACATGTTTGTTGCTGTTTTCTCTCTACGGCAGTGCTGATACTAGACATTATTCAGATTATAACAATTCGATTTCTCTGCATGAAATGTCATTATCTGTTGACAAACCTGAACAAATTAAGCTTACTGTCCATCTCTAATGAGCATAAACCAACTGCTGCTTATTGTCATCACATACAAATACAAAACCAAGACTCTTCAGAGATTGAATATTGCACCAGAAGGGACCATTTTATAACCCCATCTCAATGTATTTCTTTGCATGAGGTTGCAATACACCATACAGTGAGGCCTATCAGTCCTCCCTGTATCCTGTGTGAACGCTCTAGCAACAACAAATCCTTGAAAGAATGATGACCGATGAAGCAGTGGCATTTGAGCCCTAATTTATTTCTTGCAGATAACTCAGAGACTTTCAAATCAATCTCAAGTTGATTTGCAACTAGCTGTCAGGCTGTGACTATCAACAACTGGGTGCATAGAGATAAGTTTAAAAGTAAGAGAGGTGGCCCTTGTGACCAAAATAGCAGATACTTTCTGGTGTAATCTTATCTCATAAGGCTGGTACATAGTGATAGTACACAACTGCAAGCTTCTGGCTACACTTTTTAGGCTACACAGGTGTCAGCTGTCAGGTAAGATACGTACTTACGTAGGTACCCAGATGTGATTAATAACTTAAAATTGATTTTTTTTGTAATTACAAAATAATGTTTACTGCTGCAGAGGACTCTTTGCACTTACAACATATCTAAAATCTATAATATGTCTACAAACAATCTGTAACACACCTATAAAGTACAGCACAACCTGGAAGCACTTTGGGGTCTATCTTGATGATTCATCAGGTTTATTGTTGTTAAAGGTAATATTGAAAATTATCTTGATTATTTAGGGACAGTTCTCTGCACAATTACTAAATAAGGTTTGTCTCGAAGTACCATAATCTTTTAGCATTTTTCCCAGGCTTTGAGTTTATTGATCACCTACAAAATGTTTGGCAGTCACCTTACACTTAAGTAACCCCCTCCAGCTGTTAGTTCCCAGCATGGAACTTAAGAGTAATTATTATGCAACTTTCCCTCATACTGTTTGGTAAACAAGATTTCATAAGAGATTTAACTATATAAGATTAGTTATTGTATAATGGACAACAAACCTACAGAGATGTGATGGTGGTTTAGGAGTCACTCAGAGTAGCGTCTTGGGTTCAGATAGCATGTTATTTCTCTTTTGCTATTTCCTGTTGGCATGTGAAAAATGCAGAAAAGAAAAGAAAAAAGAACGTCATTGCACAACAATCCAGTAGCATTGTATTGTACTGTTACATTTCCTGAAGATATACATCACAGGGTGTTCCCTCAATCATGATTCCAGTTTTTGGATTACAGGCTTTGCTGTGATTCACAGATACAGTATGCAGTGTGTGAACACAGATACATTAATCTCCTCTAACCCAGTTTCACTTTCTCTTTTACAGGTACTTAAAAGGCTGCTCTCTGTTTTGCTCTGAACTGACAGTGTTGTTTGTACGTCTGGGATGAAAATGTTTCGTTTCCTGATACTAACCGGTTTGCTGTTGAAAGGTGAGTGACACAGGAGACACAGGAGAGGCAAACCTCCTCCACATTCAGTGTGGTAACTTTATTATCTACAGAATAGAGTTCAGAATTTTGTAGTTATTATGCCTATATTCAGTGGCGGATCTACCGGGGTGGCATGGGGTGGCAGCTGCCACCCTAAAATAATGCCTTGCCTCCCCTGCTGCCACCCCACTTGGCAGCAACGAATTCAAAGAAAAGTTATGGCCAACTTGACTTTTACGAGCGCGAATCTCTGATGTCCTACTGCACCGAATGCAGCACGAGAGCGTCAGAGCGGCACAACTGGACCTTTTCTTTGTTTATTTTATTTTTAAACTGTGTGGCGCGAAGCAGAGGAGCAAGGAGAGAAGACACGGGAGTAAAGAGGTAAATACCGATTAATTATCGAATGATGAAAGTACAGTCCTAGTATAACGTTAGTTGTAAGTTAGTTAGTTAGTGTAACTTGTACAGTTGCTATGTTGCTTTTAAGATGAAAAAATCTAGTTGAAGAAGGTTATTTTGTACATGTAACCGTTACATTAATATTGGCTATCGTCTAATTTAAGCTAACATTGATTAACGTTAAACGTCTGTGAATCCAGCAGAAATGAAGAGGAAAGGTAACATACACAGTTTTTTCGGACCGAAGAGAAAAGCCAAAGATATTGAAAATGAACAATTGAGCAAGGTAGACGGAGGACATGAGGTGAAAGGAGAGAGAAAAGATGAGGAAGGAGAGAGAGGAGAGGACGAGGTGGAGAGAGAGGGAAAGGAGATGGAAGGAAAGAAAGAAGACAGAGACGAGTTGAAAGGAGAGAGAGAAGGGCAACAGAAACGCGACAGAGTTCAAGGCCAAGGTGACCAGGGACAGGAGGAGGTGACAGAACACAGCGGAGATTATATGGAGGGAGTGCACCACCAAGATGAGGACGGAGAAAATAAGAGAGAAGATGAAGTACAGGGCTCAGAAAGAGAAAGGGAAAGGAGTGAACCATCACCAGCTATCTCCAGTCGAGCTGGTCCACATGGTATGAAATAAGATAATGCATAAGATAAGTTACAGCAGCAAGTGGACAGTAAATAGAGTAAAAAAAACTCAGTAATAGAAAATACTGTATTAAAATAATAACCATGACACAATTTACATTATTTACAAGAGAAAATGTTGGTATTGATTAGTAATATACCACAAGTTAAACTCCATAACTAAGTATTAGCTATTATATGCTAATTAATGCCTTATAAAATTTTGCTACAAGAGACATTGCTTAGACTTCTTCAAATAAATATAAATATTCTTGTTAGTCTAAATATGAATAATTGGGGAACTTGTAAATGTGAAAGTGTAATTAGATGGGGACAGAATTTTAATATTTTGTTTGAAATGTATTTTAGATTGCCAAAATTAAACACATGAATCAAAAAATACTCTAAATGTTACTGTGTGTTTACACAATCTGAAAGTTATAACTAATCAATGACAGTTCCAAATTTATTTTGTATTTTCTAGTTCTTATATTTTAAGACTAGTTCATATGTAGTGCAGTTTTAATCTTTTCTCCCCTCCATCTTCTAGACATATCTAAGTCCAGGTGTGAGGTGCCTATGCAACCACAGCGAGGCAGCTTCCCCAAGACCCTCCAAGGAGGAGCCAGAAGAAGCTTTCAAAGTGACTGGTACAAAACTTACCCCTGGCTAGAATATTCGCAATCAAACAATTCAGCTTACTGCTTTGCATGTAGGCATTTTTCCCTACCTGATGCTCCAAGGACAGTTTTCACCTCATTTGAAGGCTACTGCAACTGGAAAAAGGCAACCATGAAAGACAGTGGTTTCCATTCTCATGCCAGATCTGAAGGTCACATAAATGCCATGTTTGCTTGGAGAGAGAACAAAAAAAATTTGGATAAAAATAGCTCAATGTTTGGGTTAATGGATGAGCAAAACAAAAAGCAAGTTGCTGAAAATCAGTACTATGTCAAAACACTTGCTGAAATCTTGATTCTGACAGCAACTGAAAACATAGCTCAGCGGGGTCACAGGGAGTCTGTTGACTCAGAAAAAAGAGGTGTTTTTCTGTCTATGTTAGACTTGGTGGGTAACCATAACCCCATTATTAAAAAAAGACTTGAACAACAAGCTAAGAATGCAAAATACACCAGTAAAACAATACAGAACGAAATACTGGAATGCTTGGCTTCTATGGTTAAAGAAGAAATCATCCAGGAAGTTAAAATGAGCAAGCAGTTTTCGGTTATTGTTGATGAAACTAAAGATGCTCAGAAAAAAGAGCAAATGTCATTTGTTCTGCGATATTTTTACAATGGTGTGGTTCATGAGAGCTTTCTGGAATTTGAAGTGGCAGAACACCTGCATGCTGCTGCCTTAAGTGAAAAAATTATATGCTTTCTTGAAAAGCATGGGCTAGAGTACAAGAATAACCTTGTAGGCCAGGGCTACGATGGTGTGGCAGTAATGCGTGGGACACATGCAGGTGTCCAGGCAAAAATAAAAGAAGTGGCCAAACATGCCTTCTACATTCACCGCAGTGCACACTGCTTGAACCTAGTCATAGTTGACGCTGTAAAAAGTGTGGCAGATGCAGGAAACTTCTTTTCATTATTAGAGCAAATGTATGTGTTTATGTCTGGGTCTTATGTGCATAACAAATGGCTGGAAGTGCAACGAGAGATGTTTGATGGCCCACCAAGAGAACTCCAACAGCTGAGTGATACACGCTGGGCCTGTAGACACATAGCATGTCGCAATGTTATGGACAGGTTGCCAGCAATAGTACAAGTGCTTGAAGAGATTGCATCTGAGAACCATCCACAAAGAGCTGTTGAAGCAAGAGGGATATTGGCCCAGATTGATCTGAATTTTGCTGGCTCTCTTGTTCTGTTCAGAAAGGTCCTGAGTGACTCCAAATTTTTATCAGACATGCTCCAGTCTAAAACAGTAGACTATGCTAAGGCTGTTGAACTTATTGAAGCACTCAAAGAGACACTGGTCCAGTACCGTAGTGAAGCCTCTTTTGATGAAATGTGGAGTGAAACACTTGATTTATGTCAACGAAGTAACATTGATACGACTCAGCGAAAATCAAAGAGGCCAAGACAGACAACAAAGGTGCTTCAAGATACTGTCATCCACTCCACCTTGGGACAGCATGTAGTTCCAGATAGCAAACACACTTTTTGTGTCTCTGTGTACTATCCAGTTCTGGATAACATGATTGGAGAAATAGGAAGACGATTTTCCAACACAAATTGTGATATTATGCAGGGTGTTCAGGCACTAAATCCATCAAGTCCAACTTTTCTGAGAGAGGATGCTGTACTGTTATTGGCTGAAGCTTATGACTCCAATATTGAGGATCTCAAACACGAGTTACATCAGACGAGGAGAGTACTTGATAGAAAAAAGGGGGAAAATGAGAGTCCTACCACTCTAATGGAGTTCACTCGGTTTTTGGACCCATACCAGGATGTTTTTTATGAGTTGTTCAGATTGTGTAAAATAGCAGTTGTTTTACCTGTGAGCAGTGCATCCTGTGAACGAAGTTTCTCATCTCTTAGGCTCATTAAGACTTATTTGCGGTCTACTATGACAGAAAAGAGACTATCTAGTTTGGCTGTACTCAGCATTGAATCAAAACGCACAAAAGCATTAGATCTAGATAAATTTGTAAAACGTTTTGCTGAGCAGCATGGAAATCGCCGCATTCAACTGTTACAGACATGACATTGGATAGTGACTATTAAATGTCTCTTTCTTTGTTTTACAGTGGTGGGAAAAAAGTGTTCAGACACCCTTAAATATGTCCCCAGTCTCAACTTTTATGGAACCTACTTTATGTTTTTAATGTCTTTAAAATTTATTTAGAGTTTAGCTATGACTGTACTAAAATAAATTGTACTTAAAGACTTAAGAATGATTCTTAATGCAATGTTCAAAATGCATGGGCCCAAAAACTTTTTCACTGTATGTATAAAACTGTCCAGGAACAGTCTACTCACAAAAGTTCTTTGTACATTTTATGACTGGGAGCAAGGTTTATTTTCATGTGACTCCTTTCCAGGTTTGTGGAGATTTTAATTTAACATACTCTTTTGTAATGTTCTGTATTTGATATGATTTTATTGGTAAAAACCTCATTTGTCAAAAGTATGCTCTGAGTAACCATTAAAAGTCATGTCCAGTCCTTGTTTGAATACTGTTTATTTCCATAGTTGACCCAGGGCCATCAGTGACATGAGGTAATCAGATGTAGCAATACTAATTTTAGTACAGCGTACTGCATAGATCGTCATGGGTAAGTTTTACTTTGGATAGTTACTTATACAAATGCATCCTGCAATGCTACCACTCTGACACAGTTTTATTCTTCCTTTCACACATATGTCATTCATCACCAGTGTCCTACCTTAATGCTTTTCATGTGATAATGACCCACATACAGCAGTGTCATCAAAGTTCTTTCTCTCATTCAGTTGACTGTTTCATATGAAACACTGATTGCATGAGATTAAGTTTGTATGAGTTTGTAAATAGTAGCCCATGCCATTATATCCACATATGAGACATGTTTTTGAGTTATGTATAAAGTCCTGCAAGCAGAAGTGTTTGTGTAAATTATGTCTACTATTGTCTTATCAAACTGTGATTTAATTCATTGCCACCCCTCGAAAATTCCTGCCCCCCTTTTGCCACCCCATAAATATTTTTCTAGATCCGCCCCTGCCTATATTATATGTTTTTCTGTCCTCTTAAAAAGACAACATTATTATATAGCATAATTTAAAGTCATCTACATTCAAAATGCTTAGAAGGACAAATATATTTTAGTCATTCATTATTGAGTGCAGCAAGTGCATATCTTACCTTAAGTCTGTGCTTACCGACACTCAGCTGTTTTTTTTTAATTTTAGCCTGGCCGTCGCAGATCAGTGGATATGGAAATACAACAGCTGATTACGGCGGTGACGCGTGTTACAGGTGCACACTTCAGAACCCCACAGGTGATCATATTCTCCTTTTCTAATCGTCTGCAGTCTTGGTTGTTTTGTTTTTAAGGTTTTTAAGGATTTACTGGTGTAGTTCCTCCATTCCAGAGAGGTATTCCATCAAGCTGGATAAAGGAAAAGCCCGGCTTATTTAGATAAGCCTCGCTAATTTCATTGAGAGTCCGTTCCATCATATTGGTTATATGATTCACTGCTCAGTAACCATGGTAACTCATACCGCCGAACTAGCTTGCTCCTTGGCAGCTGTGTGTCGAAGAACATCCGACGGGCGGAAACAGACTCCCTCGAAATGTCAAAAAACCCCAAATAAATTTAATTTTGATATCAGATATATTCACATTTCTGAAGCTGGAATCAATGAATTTTTGGCATTTCTGCTGAAGTAGATCGATTAATCAACTAATCAGTGCAGCTGTAAGGATCTTTCTGCATTATTAAAGACATTTTCATACTCATCAATTGGATTCTCTATTTCCAGATTTTAATGATGAAGCTGGATCCAATAAGAGTAAGTTAACCTTAAAGTTGTCTCAAGTCAAAATTCACATTTAAACTGTGGTTGCTTTATGAATGTTTGGTATTCATATCACAGTTTTTTCTCTTTTTCTCATAGTTTTCACTTTGATCGTTACACTGATCCCAGCAGTGGTCGTTGTTTGCATTGCTGTAGTCGTCACTGTCAACTTTCAACTCAATATCTGTCTTGTTGTGATATCAGTTAATATGGTAATAATTTATTGACATTAAGAGGATACACAGAGCTTAAAGAATCTTTACAGACAACACCTATAAATAAATAATATATAAATGTTCTTAAATCCTTCATTCTGTCACACAGGGACGATGAGGAGATCACGACGCTACAAGAACCAATGAAAAACACTGATGAGTAAGACAATTCATAATTATTCACTTGTTCATATTTATTATTAATTGCTTCTTCAGAAAATGATTTAATCTGTCTTCTCGCTATTTTGGCATGTTAGTTCCTTTCTGTCTCTATATCTCTCTAACTAATGTGTTATTTATACATGAAGCTGATTCTGATGCACTTTACTCTTCATGGTCCATTGTGTACTCATAGTCAGCCTGTTTATCCACATAACTGTTAACTGTCAGAGTCATTCAGTGATAGAAATATGTATGATGTATTGTATTAATGTGAGTGGAAATTGACTCATGTCTTGTTTTTATCTGAAAGTGCAAAACAGCTTTAGTGAAGCAGGAGAACGAGCAGATCAGGAAACCTCAGAAGAAAGATCCAAAAGGGGAGAAACCAGAACCATCATCTTCCACAGTTAAAAGTCTTCTTAGTGACAAACAACCCGCGAGACTGTAGTTTCAATACAAAGTCATACAAACCTAGTAACAGCAGAAATGAAATTACACATCATTGAATGTAAAAATGAACAAGTATTATTCTTGTGTTAAATTAACATGCAGCAAAATACGGAAACCATCAGAAGAAAGCTTTAATCTAGCAATTTTCAACATTCACACTGTTGAAAGCTCCACTCTTTGTGGCCGAGACAAACTTTACTCAAGCCTACTTCTGACTATTTTATTTTATTTTAATTGGTCAATTTGTGCTGTCAAGAATGACTTCATAAACACAAACAAACATCAAAAACATAGACAACCATCAGATAACCTGAGGCCAAGGAGAAGCTGTGATTTTCTGCACCTAGCAGACATCCCTAGATTTTAATCTCAAATGTAAAAAAGAAGTTAAAAAGTTCCACATAGTCTGATGTAAGAGACAGATGAAGAAAAGGTTACTATTTTGTATAAAGTCATGTAATATCAGCATGTAACTGATAGATGTCCTGGAGATAGACAATATGTGGTGATATAAATAAGAGGAAGTTGTAAAGTTATAAAAAGAAAGGCCAAGAGAGACTCTGGGTTCCTTTTTCTTTTTGGGGAACCCCCTTTTCCCATAGGGCTTTTTAAAAGATTGATTATTTATTGAATGGGACAGTGTGCAGTTTGAAACATTAAAGATGCACTGCACCAGAGTTAGCTTGAAGCTAATTTGCATCTGTAGTCCCTGACAAAAAACATACAACAGCACAACAACAAACACTAAAAAGCAAAAAGAAACAAACCCCCCCCCCCCCCCCAAAAAAAACCCAAATACAAACAAACAAAAAACCCACACAGAACACACCATACAAAATACAAAGCTACACACAGCACATCACATACACCCACAATGTCACTTAGAAATAATGTAAAATAAAGACCAATAAACACCAATCAGCTAAAGACCAGTCAGCTGTGTGACTCAATGGTCACACAGTTCTTCATATCATCATATTTATTTGAGAATAATCTAAAATTCTCAAAGCTCAGTAAATTGTATTTCTCCAGTGCCCTTCAGTGATGGAAATGCATTGGCTTTTTGTCCAGAGTTTTTAAAGTTTGTTTGTATAAGGACTCAAGAGGTTTAATGGCTGTTTCTCCAGCCTGCCCCCAACACGTGATGCAATAAGACATATGGGAAAGAATCATAGCATGCATAAATATCTTGGCTGCGTCCAAAGAGAGACAGTTTCTAATATGTCTAAGATTTATTCTATCTATTTATCTATTTCGAGAGATCTCTTTGAGACTCTCTTTAGTCTTGTAGCTTTTTGCTTTTTGCTTTTTGCTTGTAGTTTTTGTATTTTACTTTGCTCTTTTTGCATCTTATATTACTTGTTTTGTAAAACCAAATAAAACTGTTTGTATTTTTATACACTCCAACCAAAGTTCCTGACTTGTGCTCATCTCTGAGGTCTTCTAGTTTCACCCAAGTAAGCAAAGACGCCTCCTTTGGGATAGGCTGACATTGGTTTTAAATTTATTTAGATCAAAAATTATGATGAAATTTGTTAAGGATAAACTTGTAGTGTTTATTGAATACCAGGATGATAATGGTTCAGATTTAATGACTGAGGTCAACATGCTGCTATACATGTGATAGATGTATTGTATTTCAGAATAGCATTAGGTTGAGAGATTTATTATTAGGGGTTTAATTGGCTAAACTGTTAGGGCCAGGGCTCTGAAGATGCCCTATAAAACCGGGTGAGAGCCCTCGACCGTCAGAGTGGGCCTCCTCCAGAGATGACCTGTTAGAAGGCCATCTTTGAGTACTTGCACCAATACACTTCGTTGTGACCCAGACTGTTAGGAATTCCTGAATAAATAGGTCCGTTGGTAGTGGTTCAATGACAGCTGGTGATTATAGAAGCCAGGCTGAATCTGGTTCCTTAAGCAAGTCTAGGGTGGTCTTGCGTGTAGATTTTGGGAACCCTATTCGATACCTAGGTCAGAGGCAGAGGACAGCCGTCTGTCGGTGCCTTATTCACATCAGAAGGGGGTATCAGTTATCTGTAGGCAGAAACCATTACAACGTTTATTGATAGATCCTCAGATACATGTTACACTTTGTGTGACATGAAACATTTTTCTTCTTCCTCTGTGATTTTTGGAAAGTGTTGGTTAAAATTGGTATACTGGTACTGCTGCCACTGCTATTATGTCTTCTAATGCTAATGAAGACAACAATAAAGGAGCTATCAAACCTTCATTTTCTTTATAATGTCATTTATTCCAAACTGTGCCTCAATGGCTGCTGCAGATTTTTTTCATAAGCAATTTCACAACATGGCTGCTGGAGGTCGCTGTTTATACAGATTTACTGTGGAAGTGTTGAGACATGAAGTCACTAAATCCAGGATAGTCTATGTCAGAGCCATATAGAGATGTATACAACTGAATATGTGGCATTTTCATACAGTGTGGAAAAGTTTTCTTCTGTTCTCTGAAGCTAGTTGGTTACATTTGCCTCATTTACAGTCATTTACATAATACTTTGGCTAATTACCCTTCTGAGCTTGTCTGCATAAGATTGACAACATAGCAGGAATAGCATGATAGTCATCCATTTTAAATATTGCCAATATTGACATTGACAAATTGTACATTTATTCATTATGTGCAGTAAATGTATTGTTATAGCCCACGAGTAGGTTTTAGGAGTAGATTTTTCTTCTTTATACACTCAAAAAAAAATCAAGTAGGGCATGTGTTTGATTAGGAAACTTGAAATATGTTAGCATTAACTGAATCAATTGTGTATAAGTTCATTAAATGATTCATTCTTGTTTGTTGTACATGACTAAAAGAAAATTCTGATGAACTAAATTCATTCATGTCAATCCAATGAGAATGAGGTCCCTCAAAACAATGACTCTGCTATGGTTAGCTATTGCGCATGCTCCACGCCCACCGGATGTAGAAAAAGTTTGTAGAAGCGGGAATGGTACGTTTCATGCTAGCGTACTCTCACCTTATTATTTGACATCCTTGATCTTACGGGTAAGTAATTCAGATATCTCTACATGAATTTATTTAGTTCAAGAGGGTGAGTGATAAATAGTATTAGACATTTGTGAGACATGTCTCTGTTGGAATTTGGAAGGGTGGTTAAGTTACTGTTATTTCTCTTTTACACTAAAATTAGCGCGTATAAGCGGGTTTTTTTAAACGATTGTATCCTTTCCCATAGCCAGTAGACGCGGGTTGGTGCCCCTGTCAGTGTCGGAGCCTCCATGTGAGACGCTTCGGTCGGTAAATGTGTGTTTTTTTTTAAACTTATTTCGGAGCTGTGCGCAGCTAACGTTACTTAGCATGGTTAGCATCGTTAGCATAGCCGTTCCGTGCTGTTTGTGGCCCATAGACTGTATAAAAATAAGGTGTAGCCACGGTGTTTCTGGTTTAACAGCACCATGCTGGGCAAGTGACAGGTGTGAGGAGCACGATTTGAAGCTGCAGTTCTGTGTAAATCCTGTCTAAACCTTTCTGCCACACAGACTCAACTGTATTCACAAATATACAAAACTTCATAGACAAATATAACGTGTAAAAAATATTATAGGAAACTATGATGCTATGAAAGCTGTGGTGCAATGTGTCTTTTCTCGATGAAGGTGGTATTTTGTTTTCATTGGTCAGTGATGGAAATCATATTTGGCCCTTTTACAATTCTTGGATTCAGAATCTATTTAATTAGATGGGATATTGCATGATGTTTTTCTGTTCTCTGGTCCTCTACATTAAGGTTGAGTAACAGTCTTCACATTTCAGTTTATGTAATCAAAGATACTGTAGTACATATTCCCAATAGAAATATTACTTGTTATATTAACTTTTTAAAAACAATTTCTCTTTTTGCCGGTTGCTGTAGCAGCAACCGGCTGTAGCAGCAGATTAACAGCTGTGTGTTGGTATTGAAGTTTCTACAAAATAGTGAATTCATTTCTTCATATTAATTAAATTCGGCTATTGCTTTGATCCCTTTTTTCATTGCAAACAGTTATATATATATATATATGTGTGTGTGTGTGTGTGTGTATGTATAGCTGTGATACTGCATTACTGCATCTTTCAGCAATAATGGTTGGCTTTGGCTGCTATCAGTTAGCTACACATATACCATTGTGTTACCTAATGCCGTGCAAAATAAACAGTGACAATTGTGCGACCATGGACACTGTGATCTGAATGAGCTATTTTGATTAAATGCAATTTTGTTCATATTTTTGGACAGATGTGTGACATACACTGGCTTGAGCCTATTTGCCTGTTGAGTAAAAAATATTTTATATCCCTAAAAGATAAATATCATCTATTGTTTAATGCTATGTTCTGTTAATTTGAGAGCACTAATTACTAATTTTTTTTTTACAGTACTAACTAGCTGACGAACCAGCTAGCCAAAGTGTGAAAGAGATAGAAATAATGTTATTGATGGCTCTTTACATTTTTTGCTTTTATATGCCTCCTAAGTATTTCACAACAATCATATCAATAGGCATAGATTGTTATTTATAATCAGTTAATGTCAGTGAAAAGGTCACATTGTGTTGATCATAACACAATTTTATATCCCTCAATACCTCAACATGTAGATGGATATATGACATTTCTTCAAAAAAGGCGGCAGCTCCGCCGAAGGCCAGTCAGGTGAGAAGTTTTTGCCAGTTCAGACAAATACAAATTTAAACTGGTTGATCACTCATTAAGCTTTGAATTCTTGTACATCTGAGTTTAATGAAATAATGTGTTACTGAAAACAGGCAAGGAGAGGGAGAGGAGGAAGATGGAGGAGACTGACAGGGCTGAAGGAGCAGGTCTGATGGAGGTCAGTGATCAAGAAGAAAGCGAGTGGGAGTTGTTTAAGCTTTCATTTGAAATTAATAGTGAATTTTATGACGTAGGCCTATTACTCATACAAGGCATAAACTTTTAGTTTTAGAGGTTCACACATTAAACATCTGTCTGTGTATCAATAACATATTTAGGACCTGCAACTTATCTAAGAGAGAGGAGATAGCATTCTTTGACATCAATACCTTTGCTTGATCTGTGCCTGTTGTAAGTGAATGGAAAGCATTTAAGTGATATTAGATCTGTGCCGAATACAAACTATGAGGAGACAGATCTACTGTGTGCCAACTTGACCAAATAGCCATATTTTTGATTGATTTTACACCTGTTGCTTCTCTCAAAATTCATGACAAACAGACATTTTGAGGCCATTTAGAAAAAAATTCTTCTCCCCAGACCCCCATAGTATCTAGGCTATCCAGAAATCTTTAGTGACACCACTGGTTGCATATGATGTGAGAGGCTGAAAAACAAACATTTATATGTGTTAAATATGCATAATCCTTTCTTATATGCTATTTTGAAGAAAGGAATTATGAGCAATACAGTGTTAGCGATGTAAATGTTTCTGTTGCAGGTAAATCATAATAAAGTAATGAATTGTAGGCTACAGTAATACTGATACCTGATGTGACAGATGAGAAACACTGACATGATTTTATCAAGCAGCAAGTTTCCATCTGCAGTCTGCAAGACCACTACGAGTCAGATCCCCTCATAGTGTCTGACCACCTGAGGGCTTTCTGGCTCTCATCTGTTCCTCAATTGTTACGTTCTTGTTTTTTTTTTCATCTGTTCAAATCTATTTTAATTAGCTACTAAGAAAAGGAAAATACCTTGAAGAATAAGATATGATGTTGATGATGATGAAGAGTATAACTAATGACAGATCACAACAAAAAAATGCAAATGATAATTCATCACAACATTGATACATTTTATAATGTTTTACTCTATTTATGTGCAGTGGTTTTAATTATTCATCAGATCATTAAACAAATGGAAACGGACTTAAAACAGTAATTTTTGTCATCTTGTGTCCAGCTCACCAGCAGCTTAACAGAGATGTGATGATTGATCAATGTAAATCTAGCTGAGCCTTTTTTGGATCAAAATATTGCTGTATGTCATTTCACCACACTGGTGAGTTGAGGTGTCTGAACACCAAAAATTCTTCTCAGCAGGTGCAAAATGAGAAAAGCAAAACTGTGCAGAGCAGTGTGCGTGAAGCTCTTCCACTGCTGAGTACTAAATAACTGAAAGTGTTAATTGGCCTAAACATACAACTGTCAGGAGGACGCAAAACTTTTCCACACTGTATGAAAATGCCACATATTCTGTTGTATACATCTCTATCCTGGATTTAGCAACTTCATGTCTCAACACTTCGACAATAAATCTGTATAAACAGCGACCTCCAGCGGCCATGTTATGAAATTGCTTATGAAAAAAGAATCTGCAGCAGACATTGATGCACAGTTTGGAGTAAATGACATTATGAAGAAAATGAAGGTTTGAGAGCTCCTTTATTGTTGTCTTCGTTAGCATTAGAAGACATAATAACAGTGGCAGCAGTATCAGTAATACCAATTTTAACTAACACTTTCCAAAAATCACAGAGGAAGGAGAAAAATATTTCATGTCACACAAAGTCTAACATGTATCTGAGGATCTATCAATAAATGTCAATCTTGAAAATTACTAGATTGAAGCTTCCTTCTGATGGTTTCTTTGTTTTTGTCGTATGTTAATTTAACACAAGAATAATACATTTTCATTTTTTATATTCAATGATTTGTAATTTCATCTGACATTATGAGGTTTGTATGACAAAATAAAGTAAATAATGCAAAGAGCAAAACCATAATCTATTTACATTTTACAAAAATATGGATGCAACAATAAATTGGTGTAAAACAATAAGAATTTACAAAATACTTGGTAGAGTTTAAAGTGCCAACAAACAGCATTTTTCCTCATACTTTAGCTAAATTTATAGTGATTATTTTCCATTGTGTTGTATTGTTAACATGGTAGTATGATGTCTAGACTTCAGGTTTACAGGTCAAATCAAAGCATGCAGTAATTATAACAGGAATATAGTATTTGAACCAGCATTAGTGCTGACAGTAATGTCCTACATCATTTTTAGTCTTGGCTGTGGTAATTTATTGGCGCTGATTTGCAGATTTCAATAATAAAATATTACAGAAGCATCTTATGTTTTTTGTTTTACAATTTGAGTAAATTCCAGTGCCACTGTAGAGGATGAAGAGGCCACAAGTTCCACAAAAATATCAATTGCCAGTGCTGCTGTTGGTGTGACTGTATTCATCATTATAACTGGAGTTATCCTGGGATTTATCCACAGAAGAAAACATCACAGGTGAGAGACTGTAAAAATCATATTTCATATTTTCAGTACATTATTATTTTTTGCTTCCAGACTTAAAAGCATCAGATGCTCTTAAACAATATGATTATATCAACTGTGGTTCATTTACATGCAGTTTTTTAACACCTGTTCTCAATTTGTAAGTCAAGTATGTCATTTAAAAAGTATTTTTCTTTAATGATATCACCTGTCATACATGTTTATCTCATTTTGAATGAAATTCACAGCAGTTACATATAACAAGAGCTTGACTTTCAGGTTCATTAATGTAGTTATTAGCATTGTGACTTGTGCTTGCATGCTGCTTCATGAGGCTAATAGCTAGAAGTTTCTAGTCACATTCTTCAATCAGATAGAATTGATATTTTCCAAAAGCTAACAGCATGAAACCTCAACATCTCTGATTCTTTCTTGCTTACTGCTTACTTGTTACTGAGTTTGGCTAGTTTGTTCAGAAATGTTCTGTGTAAAACTGTTGCAGTGGCCAACAATATAAACAAATACAATAAAGCATGTAACATATAACTCCCTCTTCTAGTATCACTATTTTTTTTAACACACAGACCTTGTTATGAGTGATGTACCTCACATCCTTCCTGAGTTGGAGTTTAATCACAAAAGTTGAGGCCATTTTCTGATTCTTATTATTGATATAAATTCATGGAATTTTAAAATAAACATCAGGCAATGGAAATGTATAATTGTGATCAACAAGTAAATATCCCAGATCTCTATAATACTTGAATTATGCACATAAACCTTGCTGCTGCGTGAAAGATGTCTGCCAGTCACATAAACTAGTCTGTAGAATACAGTTGCTGTTCATTTGTGCTCAGACTGACCTGTTAACCTGCATGAAGTGATGTGTGTTTGTCACTTGAAATTGTGTCCAGTTAAAACTGCGCTGTGTGAAGAGGAAGTAGCGGTTTCCTTATTACAAAAAGGTGATAAGAGCATGCTGCTTACTGTTTTCAACCCACGCACATAATGATGACCAAAAAAGCAAACATGTCAGTTAAAGCATGTTACAAGATGTACAACTTTTACTAAGTGCAGATGTTGTAAGATATAAAGCAGGTGATACTTTGTATTAGTTGGATTCTTGTGGATCCAGCTCCAAGAGTGGTCTGAACACATGACAGTAGACCTGCTGAAGATCTGACATATTTTCTTTCCGTATTCTACTCTGTTTCACCTTCAGTGTCTTAATATAAAAGCAGTCATGTCTTGCACTTCCTTCTTTCAGAAGAGAAGCTCAGTTCATACCTCTGTGAGAGTTTGAGGTTAGCTAGAGAACAGGCCAAATGCGTGTGTCAGTTTCCCCTCTTCAGTACAGTAAAGTCTTCACTGCCAGCAGCACTTAAACTGTTGCTCAGACCTCTTGACCAGCATGGCTGTTTGGAAACTGTGGTTTGTTCTGCTTCTGCTGCTACCTGCGTATAACAACAGCCAAGGTACAGGAACTAGTTTTGTATAATTTATCATTTAAATAGAACAATTAAATATTTTCTATATTTCATACTGACTTTAATTATTGATTGTTTGCAGTGACTCTTGTGAAAACCACTGGGAGAGAACCATATGTCACTCCGATATGCACCAATGGAACACTGAATATCACACTAATAATATGTAAGATCAGAACAGAGAGGAGCAGAGGAGAAGAGTGTCGCTTAGTGTATAAATATGGACAGGACTTTGAGCATGAATGTGACTCCAGGTTCACATTTATGAAAAAGAATCAGACTGTATTTCTTCACCTGACCAGTTTAACACCAGTGGATAGTGGGAACTACAGCTGTGAGTGTATATATCCTGGAGCAACAAATACTCTCCATCTTCATATCACTGTGGAAGGTAAACACATGTTATGTATTTTTCCTCATACTTTGGCTAAATTTATGGTGATTATTTTACACACAGTTAACACTGTTTTGTACTTAAAATGGCATTAGTGATGACAGTAATGTCCTGCATCTTTTTAGGTATTAGCTTTGACTTAATAATATATTACAGAAGCATTTTATGTTTTTTGTTTTACAATTTGAGTAAATTCCAGTGCCACTGTAGAGGATGAAGAGGCCACAAGTTCCACCAAAATATCAATTGCCAGTACTGCTGTTGGTGTGACTGTATTCATCATTATAACTGGAGTTATCCTGGGATTTATCCTCAGAAGAAAACATCACAGGTGAGAGACTGTAATATTCATATTTCATATTTTCAATACGTTATTATTTTTTGCTTCATGACTTAATCATGAAGACGCTCTTAAACAATATGATTATATCGACTGTGGTTCATTTACATGCAGTTTTTTAACACCTGTTCTCATTTTGTAAGTCAAGTATATCATTTAAATAGTATATTTCTTTAATGATATCACCTGTCATACATGTTTATCTCATTTTGAATGAAATTCACTGAAGTCACATATAACAAGATCTTCACTTTCAGGTTCATATGAAACAATGAAGGAAGACGTGATGTTTCGTTTCCTGTCTTGTCTAATAAAATAGACCACAAAATTCAAAGTGCATTATTTATTAATATAAACTGTGGTGTTACTGCATTGATCGTTGCTTTCAGAGTTGTCCTTGGATTCATCCTCAGAAAAATTCTTTCCAGCTGAAAAATTCTGACTTAAGTGTTTTTAAACCTTGTAAAACAATGCAGTCAGTGGTTTTGTTGGAAAGCACAGAAGAGCTGGTGTGTGTGTGTGTGTGTGTGTGTGTGTGTGTGTTTGGTGTGTCACTAACTCTGATATCTCTTCTTATTTAAAGAAACTGTTCAAGAACAGACACATCTGGATCATCTGTATGTAAATCTCCCGGCTCTTTGGTGAGTAATGTACTTTCTGATCAGAGGACTGTGTGAGTGGATTTGAACCTTGAAAAGTGGAGGTTTCAGTAAATGTAGTGACTCAGTGTCTCAACAATTGTTCAACATAATTAAGTCAGACTTTTAAAGGCATCATGCATTCAAATTCTGATCTCTTTTTATAGGACCGAGATGACCCAGATGACCCCTACACAAGCCTTCAGCAGCCAGCAAATGATCTCTACCAAACTATCTCCTCAAAACACCATCAACATGATGCCAAGACAAATTCAGCCACAATATAATGGAGCTGGATGATCAGGAAATAGATGGAAGAGAGACTGATCCAAGTTGGGAAATCTGTGAAAACACTTGAACCAAAATTCAAGAGAACATAAATATGTAACTGTCTGATATTGTTTCTCTAAATATTGAGATTGCAGTATTGGAGGTTTTCTTGACACCATGATAACTGTTTTGTTTATGACTTACAAGAAAAAGAAATTCACACCTCTCTATCTTTATCGTCATCACACAGCAAGAAAACACAGGACTTCCTATGTAGATTCACTACTTGATCACAAATGATATGTGTTTAATGGATTGTAGTGTGAGTCTAATATATCTCAGGTTCAACCAAAACAGCATCTTAATGTAGTTATTAGCATTTTAATTTGTGCTTGCATGCTGTTTCATGAGGCTAATAGCTAGAAGTTTCTAGTCACATTCTTCAATCAGATGGGATTGATATTTTCCAAAAGCTAACAGCATGAAACCTCAACATCTCTGATTCTTTCTTGCTTACTGCTTACTTGTTACTGAGTTTGGCTAGTTTGTTTAGAAATGCTCTGTGTAAAACTGTTGCAGTGGCCGATAAAATCAACAAATACAATAAAGCATGTAACATATAACTCCCTCTTCTAGTATCACTGTTTTTTGAACACACAGACCTTGTTATGAGTAATGTACCTCACATCCTTCCTGAGTTGGAGTTTCATCACAAAAGTTGAGGCCATTTTCTGATTCTTATAACTGACATAAATTATAAGAATTTGAGAATAAACATGAGGCCATGGAAGTGTATGACTGTGATCAAGAAGTTAATATCCCAGATGTCTATAATACTTGAATTTTGCACACAAACCTTGCTGTTGCTTGAAAGATGTCTGCCAGTCACATGAACTAGTGTGTAGAATACAGTTGCTGTTCATTTGTGCTCAGACTGATCTGTTAACCTGCATCAAGTGATGTGTGTTTGTCATTTACATTGTGTCCAGTTAAAACAGTGCTGTGTGAAGAGGAAGCAGCGGTTTTCTTATTGCAGCAAGGCGGAAAGAGCATGCTGCTTACTGTTTTCAACTCACGCTCAGTCCTATAAATATGTGATGACCGCAAAAGCAAACATGTCAGTTAAAGCATGTTACATGATGTACAACTTTTACTAAGTGTAGATGTTGTAAGATATAAAGCAGGTGATACTTTGTATTAGTTGGATTCTTGTGGATCCAGCTCCAAGAGTGGTCTGAACACATGACTGTAGACCTGATGTTTGAAGATCTGACATATTTTCTTTCTGTATTCTTCGCTGTTTCACCTTCAGAGTGTCTTAATATAAAATCAGTCATGTCTTGCACTTCCTCCTTTCAGAAGAGAAGCTCAGTTTGTACATCTGTGAGAGTTTGAGGTTAGCTAGAGAACAGGTCAAAGACGTGTGTCAGTTTCCCCTCTTCAGTTCAGTAAAGTCTTCACTGCCAGCAGCACTTCAACTGTTGCTCAGACCTCTTGACCAGCATGGCTGTTTGGAAACAAGAAAAACAAATTCGAACCTCTCTAACTTTATCGTCATCACACAGCAAGAAAACACAGGACTTCCTGTGTAGATTCACTACTTGGTCATCAGAGATATGTGTTTAATGGATTGTGGTGTGAGTCTAATATATCTCAGGTCCACAACAGCTTGTTAATTTAGTTATTAGCATTTTAATTTGTGCTTGCATGCTGCTTCATGGGGCTAATAGCTAGAAGTTTCTAGTCACATTCTTCAATCAGATAGGATTGATATTTTCCAAAAGCTAACAGCATGAAACCTCAACATCTCTGATTCTTTCTTGCTTACTGCTTACTTGTTACTGAGTTTGGCTAGTTTGTTTAGAAATGCTCTGTGTAAAACTGTTGCAGTGGCCGATAAAATCAACAAACACAATAAAGTATGTAACATATAACTCCCTCTTGTAGTATCACTGTTTTTTTTAACACACAGACCTTGTTATGAGTAATGTACCTCACATCCTTCCTGAGTTGGAGTTTCATCACAAAAGTTGAGGCCATTTTCTGATTCTTTTTATTAATATAAATTAAAGGAATTTGAGAATAAATATCAGGCAATGGAAGTGTATGACTGTGATCAACAAGTAAATATTCCAGATGTCTATAATACTTGAATTGTGCACATAAACCTTGCTGTTGCTTGAAAGATGTCTGCCAGTCACATAAACTAGTGTGTAGAATACAGTTGCTGTTCATTTGTGCTCAGACTGACCTGTTAACCTGCATCAAGTGATGTTTGTTTGTCATTTACAATTGTGTCCAGTTAAAACAGTGTTGTGTGAAGAGGAAGCAGCGGTTTTCTTATTACAAAAAGGTGGTAAGAGCATGCTGCTTACTGTTTTCAACTCATGCTCAGTCCTATAAATATGTGATGACCGCAAAAGCAAAAAACATGTCAGTTAAATCGTGTTACATGATGAACAACTTTTACTAAGTGTAGATATTGTAAGATATAAATAATAGATTTAAATAATAAGATATTACAGAAGCATCTTATGTTTTTTGTTTTACAATTTGAGTAAATTCCAGTGCCACTGTAGAGGATGAAGAGGCCACAAGTTCCACAAAAATATCAATTGCCAGTGCTGCTGTTGGTGTGACTGTATTCATCATTATAACTGGAGTTATCCTGGGATTTATCCACAGAAGAAAACATCACAGGTGAGAGACTGTAATATTCATATTTCATATTTTCAATACGTTATTGTTTTTTTCTTCATGACTTAAAAGCATCAGACGCTCTTAAACAATATGATTATATCAACTGTGGTTCATTTACATGCAGTTTTTTCAACACCTGTTCTCATTTTGTAAGTCAAGTATATAATTTAAAAAGTACTTTTCTTTGATGATATCACCTGTCATACATGCTTATCTCATTCTGAATTAGTTTTAATTCACTGCAGTCACCTATAACAAGATCTTGACTGTCAGGTCAAGGTTAAAGATGAAACAATGGAGGAAGATGATGTGTTTCATTTCCTGTCTCGTCTAATAAATTCAGAGTGCATGAACGTTAAGATTTACTTCTAATGAAGTTCTATTTTGTCCGTTCATCCAACAGAGGACAACAAGAGCCGCTGAGCAGTCGTCCAAACACGGTACAGTACAGAAAAGTTTTTTACCTTCTTCATGTGTACTGTTCATTAAACTTTAATCATTTTTTAAATGTCTTTCTGCAGGAGCCACAAGACATTGAGCCGTACAGCACCTTCATGCAAACAGAGTCTGCCGGGCTTTATTCAACTGTCAAAATACACGACTCAAACACTAATAATTCAAACATGTTTACCACAAATTGAGGGAATCTTTAGTAGAGCAGCAATGAAACTAAACTGTATCCATTTCCATGTTTTACTGTTGAATAATTAGTGAAATAGCTCAAGATGTCCACATGGTGGCACTATTTTTGCTTTATTGAATGTATGCATTAATATTTTATTCAACTATAAACTTTTTACATATTCTTTGTGTACGTTTAATCTCTTCAAATGAGCACAGTAAGAGCAATATACCAAATATAATGATCAGAATCAGTAAATTATCTGTTAATTAAACATTAAAACAAAGATGATTCTTGTCCTGTCAGTTTTTCTTTTTAGTTTTCCAATTCTGACTCAAATAGTTCAATATTTGCTGAAGGGTTCTAGGTTTCCTCTAAAACAACTTATCAATATAAACATATCCCAATTAGTATTAATTAGCAGCTTTTCATATTAAGGCTTTGGCTCCAAATTTCTAAGTGTGGCCATTTATTCATTCTAATAATAATAAATGTAATGCTCTTAAACACATTGTGAGTCATATAACCTGAGGTTGTTTTGGGGTCTTTTAACAAATGTACTGTACAAACATACATTTACTCTTGATGAAACACTTGATCAATGGAATTTGAGAATAGAAGTCAGGCAATGGAAGTGTATAATTGTGATCAACAAGTAAATATCCCAGATGTTTATAATACTTGAATTGTGCACACAAACCTTGCTGTTGCTTGAAAGATGTCTGCCAGTCACATGAACTAGTCTGTAGAATACAGTTGCTGTTCATTTGTGCTCAGACTGACCTGTTAACCTGCATCAAGTGATGTGTGTTTGTTACTTACAATTGTGTCCAGTTAAAACAGTGCTGTGTGAAAATGAAGCAGCGGTTTCCTTATTACAAAAAGGTGCTAAGAGCATGCTGCTTACTGTTTTCAACTCATGCTCAGTCCTATAAATATGTGATGACCGCAAAAGCAAACATGTCAGTTAAATCGTGTTACATGATGAACAACTTTTACTAAGTGCAGATATTGTAAGATATAAATAATAGATTTAAATAATAAGATATTACAGAAGCATCTTATGTTTTTTGTTTTACAATTTGAGTAAATTTCAGTGTCACTGTAGAGGATGAAGAGGCCACAAGTTCCACAAAAATATCAATTGCCAGTGCTGCTGTTGGTGTGACTGTATTCATCATTATAACTGGAGTTATCCTGGGATTTATCCACAGAAGAAAACATCACAGGTGAGAGACTGTAATATTCATATTTCATATTGTCAATACATTATTATTTTTTTCTTCAAGACTTAAAAGCATCAGACGCTCTTAAACAATATGATTATATCGACTGTGGTTCATTTACATGCAGTTTTTTCAACACTTGTTCTCATTTTGTAAGTCAAGTATATCATTTAAAAAGTACTTTTCTTTAATGATATCACCTGTCATACATGTTTATCTCATTTTGAATGACTTTGAATTCACTGCAGTCACATATAACAAGATCTTGACTTTCAGGTTCATATGAAACAATGAAGGAAGACGTGATGTTTCGTTTCCTGTCTCGTCTAATAAAATAGACCACAAAATTCAGAGTACATTATTTATCCGTACCATCGTGGTGGTAGGAACAAACTGTGGTGTTACTGCATTGATCGTTGCTTTCGGAGTTGTCCTTGGATTCATCCTCAGAAAAATTCTTTCAAGCTGAAAAATTCTGACTTAAGTGCTTTAAAACCTTGTAAAACAATGCAGTCGGTGGTTTTCTTGGAGAGCACAGAAGAGCTGGTGTGTGTGTGTGTGTGTGTTTAGTGTGTCACTAACTCTGATATCTCTTCTTATTTAAAGAAACTGTTCAAGAACAGACACATCTGGATCATCTGTATGTAAATCTCCCGGCTCTTTGGTGAGTAATTTACTTTCTGATCAGAGGACTGTGTGAGTGGATTTGAACCTTGAAAAGTGGAGGTTTCAGTAAATGTAGTGACTCAGTGTCTCGACCATTGTTCAACATAATTAAGTCAGACTTTTAAGGCATCATGCATTTAAATTCTGATTTTTTTTATAGGACCAAGATGACCCAGATGACCCCTACACAAGCCTTCAGCAGCCAGCAAATGATCTCTACCAAACTATCTCCTCAATACACCATCAACATGATGCCAAGACAAATTCAACCAGTAATATAATGGAGCTGGATGATCAGGAAATAGATGGAAGAGAAACTGATCCAAGTTGAGAAAACTATGAAAACACTTGAACCAAAATTCAAGAGAACATAAATATGTAACTGTCTGATATTGTTTCCCTAAATATTGAGATTGCAGTATCGGACGTTTTCTTGACACCATGAGAACTGTTTCGTTTCTGACTTACAAGAAAAACAAATTCACACCTCTCTATCTTTATCGTCATCACACAGCAAGAAAACACAGGACTTCCTATGTAGATTCACTACTTGATCATAAGAGATACGTGTTTAATGGATCGTGGTGTGAGTCTAATATATCTCAGGTCTACAACAGCTTGTTAATGTAGTTATTAGCATTTTAATTTGTGCTTGCATGCTGTTTCATGAGGCTAATAGCTAGAAGTTTCTAGTCACATTCTTCAATCAGATAGGATTGATATTTTCCAAAAGCTAACAGCATGAAACCTCAACATCTCTGATTCTTTCTTGCTTACTGCTTACTTGTTACTGAGTTTGGCTAGTTTGTTCAGAAATGCTCTGTGTAAAACTGTTGCAGTGGCCGACAAAATCAACAAATACAATAAAGTATGTAACATATAACTCCCTCTTCTAGTATAACTATTTTTTTTAACACACAGACCTTGTTATGAGTAATGTACCTCACATCCTTCCTGAGTTGGAGTTTCATCACAAAAGTTGAGGCCATTTTCTGATTCTTATAACTGACATAAATTATAAGAATTTGAGAATAAAAGTCAGTCAATGGAAGTGTATAATTGTGATCAACAAGTAAATATCCCAGATGTCTATAATACTTGAATTATGCACATAAACCTTGCTGTTGCTTGAAAGATGTCTGCCAGTCACATAAACTAGTCTGTAGAATACAGTTTCTGTTCATTTGTGCTCAGACTGACCTGTTAACCTGCATCAAGTGATGTGTGTTTGTCACTTACATTGTGTCATATTAAAACAGTGCTGTGTGAAGAGGAAGCAGCGGTTTCCTTATTACAAAAAGGTGATAAGAGCATGCTGCTTACTGTTTTCAACTCACGCTCAGTCCTATAAATATGTAATGACCGCAAAAGCAAACATGTCAGTTAAAGCATGTTACATGATGAACAACTTTTACTAAGTGCAGATGTTGTAAGATATAAAGCAGGTGATACTTTGTATTAGTTGGATTCTTGTGGATCCAGCTCCAAGAGTGATCTGAACACATGACTGTAGACCTGATGTTTGAAGATCTGACATATTTTTTTTCTGTATTCTACTCTGTTTCACCGTCAGCGAGTTAATATAAAAGCAGTCATGTCTCGCACTTCCTCCTTTCAGAAGAGAAGCTCAGTTCGTAGCTCTGTGAGAGTTTGAGGTTAGCTAGAGAACAGGTCAAAGACGTGTGTCAGTTTCCCCTCTTCAGTACAATAAAGTCTTCACTGTCAGCAGCACTTCAACTGTTGCTCAGACCTCTTGACCAGCATGGCTGTTTGGAAACTGTGGTTTGTTCTGCTTCTGCTGCTACCTGCGTATAACAACAGCCAAGGTACAGGAACTAGTTTGTATCATTTATCATTTAAATAGAACAATCAAATATTTTCTATATTTTATACTGACTTTAATTATTCTTTGTTTGCAGTGACTTTTGTGAAAACCACTGGGAGAGAACCATATGTCACTCCGATATGCACCAATGAAACACTGAGAATCACACTTATAATATGTAAGATCAGAACAGAGAGGAGCAGAGGAGAAGAGTGTCGCTTAATGTATAAATATGGACAGGACTTTGAACATGGATGTGACTCCAGGTACACACTTATGAATAAGAGTCAGACTATATTTCTTCACCTGACCAGTTTAACACCAGTGGATAGTGGGAACTACAGCTGTGAGTGTACATATCCTGAAGGAACAAATACTCTCCATCTTAATATCACTGTGGAAGGTAAACACATGTTATGCATTTTTCCTCATACTTTGATTAAATTTAAGGTGATTATTTTCCATTGTGTTGTATTGTTAACATGGTAGTATGATGTCTATACTTCAGGTTTACAGGTCAAATCAAAGCATGCAGTAATTTATTAGCTTGGTTGACAGATTTCGATCATTTTTATGTAACAGAAGCATCTTATGTTTTTTGTTTTACCATTGGAGTAAATTTCAGTGTCACTGTAGAGGATGAAGAGGCCACAAGTTCCACAAAAATATCAATTGCCAGTGCTGCTGTTGGTGTGACTGTATTCATCATTATAACTGGAGTTATCCTGGGATTTATCCACAGAAGAAAACATCACAGGTGAGAGACTGTAATGTTCATATTTCATATTTTCAATATATTATTTTTTGAATAATCTTAAACTATATGTTAAACTATATAAATATGATTATATCAACTGCGGTTCATTTACATGCAGTGCTTTCAACACCTGTTCTCATTTTGTAAGTCAAGTATATCATTTAAAAAGTACTTTTCTTTAATGGTGTCACCTGTCATATATGTTTATCTCATTTTGAATGAAATTCACTGTAGTCACATAACAAGATCTTGACTTTCAGGTCAGGATCAAAGATAAAACAATGGAGGAAGATGTGTTTCATTTCCTGTCTCGTCTAATAAATTCAGAGTGCATGAATGTTAAGATTTAATTCTAATGAAGTTCTGTTTTGTCCGTTCATCCAACAGAAGACAACAAGAGCCGCCGAGCAGTCGTCCAAACACGGTACAGTACAGAAAAGTGTTTTACCTTCTTCATGTGTGCTGTTCATTTAACTTTAATCATTTTTTAAATGTGTTTCTGCAGGAGCCTCAAGACATTGAACCGTACAGCACCTTCATGCGAACAGAGTCTGCTGGGCTTTATTCAACTGTCAAAATACGCAACTCAAACACTAATAATTCAAACATGTTTACCACAAATTGAGGGAATCTTTAGTAGAGCAGCAATGAAACTAAACTGTATCCATTTCCATGTTTTACTGTTGAATAATAAGATATCCACATGGTGGCACTATTTTTGCTTTATTGAATGTATGTGTTAATATTTTATTCTAACTGTAAACTTTTTACATAGCAGTGTATTCTTTTTGTATGTTTAATCTCTTCAAATGGACACAGTAAGAGCAATATACCAAATATAATGATCAGAATCAGTAAATTATCTCTTAATTAAACATTAAAACAAAGATGACTCTTGTCCTTGTTCTTGTCCTGTCCTGTTTTTTTTTTTTTTTTCAGTTTTCCAATTCTGACTCAAATTATTCAATATTTGCTGAAGGGTTCTAGGTTTCCTCTAAAACAACTTATCAATATAAACATATCCTAATTAGAATTAATTAGCAGCTTTTCATATTAAGGCTTTGGCTCCAAACTTCTATGTGTGGCTATTTATTCATTCTAATAATAATAAATGTAATGCTCTTAAACACATTGTGAGTCATATAACCTGAGGTTGTTTTGGGGTCTATTAACATATGCACTGTACAAACATACATTTACTCTTGATGAATCACTTTCAAGTGTTTCCAGTGGAATATTTTTTTCAGGTTTTAGTAGAAGAGCAACAGTTTTATTCTAAAAGTTTATACATAATAATACCTCTGCTCTGTTTTAGCCACTTTAAAGATCACAGTCCTTTCATTTGCAAAAAACATTCAAAAATCTCATATGGATGACTTGAGTTTACATATAAGTAACATATAAATTCAGCATTAACAGGCACTGCTGTGACTCTAGTGAAAACCTTCAGATGACAACTAGATGTCGCTCCAGTATGTGCCAATGAAATGCTGTCATCTACCTGTAGTTGTAGTTTTACAAGATCAGCACAGAGAAGAGGTCACCTGCTGTACATATATGAGAATTACACTTTGATTGTTAATGATGTAACAGGAAACTTTCAGCTTTCTGAGTGGAATAATCTTCGGATTTATCCCGCAGAAAAAAAAAAAACAATACTGGTGAGAAATTCTTCTAACCTTTGCTTAAATATTTCAGGTTTAACTATAGGAAATAAATATTATAAATATTAAATATTATAATTAATATAAATTAAAAATACTTTTTAGTTATGTTTGTTTAGAATAGCTGCTTATCATAATGAGCTTGCACATTTTTGGCCTGGGTGGTGGGCTCTTCCAGGAAGCGGGTTTGGTGAAAACTCTGTGTTCGTTCACCCTGAGATGAGGGAAACTCAGGGTTTTCAGTTCCAGGAACAGATATCACTTGACCTCAGGGTCTGTTACCATGGTAACTGTCCCAGAGGTCCCAGGTTTTCTTCAACAAATCTCGAGTTTCTTTCGGTCTCCTCCCTCTTACAGAGCCAGAAACACTGTTTCATTTCCTCATTTATTCAGTATCAAAGCACATTCATTAGCAGAGGTTTACTGTATGTCAGAACCTAAATCCTGGTTGGATATTAGTTTGTTACTCAGGGACTTTCTGAAGTTACCACTTTTATGCACATCAGTCATTTCTTTGCATTTCATTTCTGCTCTCACATTCATATATTACACAGTGTGAATTCACCTCAGCTCAGAATAAAACCTCTGCATGTCCTTCTGTTATAACACTGTGACTCTCTGCATGCAACACAGGCGTCAGTTTGTTAGAGCAGCTCCTGCACTGACATGTTTATTGCACATAATGTACAATCTCAGTTTAAATGTAAAAAAAATGGTATGAGGCTTTAGATATGTTATCATCCATTATCAAAATGACCAACAGTCTCTCTTGTCTCACTCTCTCCAGTAGCAGGGGAACGACAATCCACCCTCAAGCGGCAGGGAGATCCAGAGCGGGCAGTGGGTGTTGTTTCAACTGGCGAACAGGTCCACTTCTGCACTCCTGAACTGGTTCCAAATCTGCTGCACCATCTCGGGGTGCAGCACCCACTCGTCTGGCAGAGGGCTCTCAGAGACAGGAGGTGTTCTGAGGCCCATACCAACAGGTTCTCCGCCATCTTCAACAGGGCAGTAGACTGGACTCTGCCCTGCCTGACCTGCGCGACCATGGTGCGATTTTCTGTTCTCATTAACACGTGTCTCACCTGAGCCTGGATCAGGAAGTGTTGGGGAACCAAGTGCACTGCTAAACAAGGTTGATGTGTCAGTTTTCCCCTGGAGGCCACACGCCACCTATCGCTCTCCCCAGGCAGGTGCCCCCATGCTCGCTAACCAGCCGGCCAACTGTAGAATCAGGTGGACAGCAAGGGCTGCATCGAGGAGGGGCATGCCAGGGAAATCCTACCAAAACCTGTGACCGGGGTTTTTGTCTAAAATGGCTGCTGCTAGGATGCCTCCACACACTTCCAGATTTCTAGGAGGGGAGGTGAAACCAAAGCCGCCTGAGCTGGGTGAGCACGTCCATGGAAACCCTCATGGAGACAGTTCACTAGCTTGGGTGGAAGCGGGGGGCGCCGGCGGTGTGCTGTCAACTGGGGTGGGGCCTTGGTGTCATCAATCATGAGTCCTGTGGTCTTGTCTGAGGAGAGTAGAAAACATGACGGTGTGTGCTGGCTATTAAGCTAACCCTAACCCTAACCCTCGCTAAGGAAAAGAGGATAGTGAGCAGCAGTGAGATGCTGCTTATACAGTGTGATTGGAGGAGAGTATTACCCATAGAGTCCAGTAGAGGGCAGAACCTGTGTGACACAGAACTCACTCAGGGTTCATCAACTCAGAGTTCATCAACTCAGAGTTCAGAGTTTGTTGAACCTGCTTTCTGGAACGGACCCCTGATGTCCTCTGATAGTTACCATTTTTTATGTAGAAAATTGTTTTGATGCTTTCTGGTCTGACACTAATGACTGAATTGATTTAAAAAAAAACTTAATTAAGGGAACAAATATTACTCTTTTATGTAATATACTCTTTTTATACAAATCCACAGTTTAATTGCTTTGCTCTTCCAATTTCATTCCACAAACATTGAGACAGACAGATAATTCCTTTTTTGTTGTTGTTGTTGTTTCTGTCTGGTCTTCCCCTGCAATGACACTCTTCTCTGTTTGCAGAAGAACCACTAATTCTGAAAATCCCTTCTTTTTCAGTAAGTACTGCACTCTACTGTAATTCACTCCTGTGCAAACAAATACTATGAGTAATTGATGTACATTTCCTGAATCTCTTCTTTGTTTGTGAAATGCAATAATCTGGAGCAGACCAGTTACAGGGCTCCAGAATGGCTGATTATGTTTTGAGGAAACAGAAACTCTCAGCACCACTGAGGAAAATGAGCCAGCTTTCTTTAAAGAAGTGGCAAAGTCTGCAGTTTTCAATCACTTTCAGTTGTGCATTTTAAAGCATGATTGTATGTTTTTGTTGGCTCAAGATGACTAAGAACACGAAGTATTATCTACTAATTGTCAATACTGAGGCGAACCAAACTGGCAACAATGCAATATTCTACAGTGTTTCCCCTAAAATTTTGTTTCAGGCCTGTTGGTACACACTGAAAAAAACCCTAAAGGGACAAGGCACGCAGGATGGCATATTTGTGTGGTCGGCTTTGATCAGGTGGCGTCTGCACTTTATATTTGCATTCAAATTTTTGTTTGCTTGGTATATTCAAGACTTAAAACAAAGTGGTCACAAGAGGAGGATGACTTAATAAGCTGCATTTATTGCTTAAAAATAAGCTTTCCCTCTCCCTACTTCCCCATCTGTATTTTTGCTTGACTCTAGACTTTTGGAGAAAAATGTTGATATTTATATATTTGTGCCATGCTCACATTAGCTAAACTGCATCACATATGCTCTTGCTCTGCAGTAATTTAAAGGAACTCTGATACCCAAACGCATATGATTATTGACTTCTGAATAAATGGATATTTGGTATTATTTTTGGCATTCAAAAAAATATTTTTTTGGCCTGGTGGGGGTTCTCGTTGGTCTGATGGCCCACTGGGTCTGTACAATTATAGAGGAAACACTGTTGTACATCCATTTGAAAATCTCAATAACATGTTTGTTGCTGTTTTCTCTCTATGGCAGTGCTGATACTAGACATTATTCAGATTATAACAATTCAATTTCTCTGCATGAAATGTCATTATCTGTTGACAAACCTGAACAAATTAAGCTTACTGTCCATCTCTAATGAGCATAAACCAACTGCTGCTTATTGTCATCAAATACAAATACAAAACCAAGACTCTTCAGAGATTGAATATTGCACCAGAAGGGACCATTTTATAATCCCATCTCAATGTATTTCTTTGCATGAGGTTGCAATACACCTTACAGTGAGGCCTGTCAGTCCTCCCTGTATCCTGTGTGAATGCTCTAGCAACAACAAATCCTTGACCGATGAAGCAGTGGCATTTGAGCCCTAATTTATTTCGTGTAGATAACTCAGAGACTCTCAAATCAATCTCAAGTTGATTTGCAACTAGCTGTCAGGCTGTGACTATCAACAACTGGGTGCATAGAGATAAGTTTAAAAGTAAGGGAGGTGGCCCTTGTGACCAAAATAGCAGATACTTTCTGGTGTAATGTAATCTAGTTTATAAGGCTGGTACATAGTGATAGTACACAACTGCAAGCCTCTACTACACTTTTAGCATCACGTTCTAGTTTAAAATTACAGGTGTCAGCTGTCAGGTAGGATAGGTACTTCCCAGATGTGATAAATCACTTAAAATGGACCTTACAACATATTTAAAATCTATAATATATCTATAAACAATCTGTAACACATCAATAAAGTACTGTCCAACCTGGAAGCACTTCGGAGTCTATCTTGATGATTCATCAGGTTTATCATCGTTAAAGGTAATACTGAAAATGAAAATGATGTTGATTATTTAGGGACAGTTCACTGCACTATTACTAAATAAGGTTTGTCTCAAAAGTACCATCATCTTTTAGCATTTTGTCCAGACTTTGAGCTAATTGATTGCCTACAAAATGTTTGGCAGTCACCTTACACTTAAGTAACCCCTCCAGAAAGCACTTAGGTTCTTTCCTAGCATGGAACTTAAGAGGAATTATTACGCAACTTTCCCTCATTATGTTTAGTAAACAAGATTTCATAAGAGATTTAACTATATAAGATTAGTGATTGTATAATGGACAACAAACCAGAGGTGTGACGGTGGTTTAGGGGTCACCCAGAGTAGCATCTCAGGTTCAAATAGCATGTTATTTCTCTTTTGCTATTTCCTGTTGGCATGTGAAAAATGCAGAAAAGAAAAGAAAAAAGAACGTTATTGCACAACAATCCAGTAACATTGTATTGTACTGTTACATTTCCTGAAGATATACATCACAGGATGTTCCCTCAATCATGATTCCAGTTTCAGGATTACAGGCTTTGCTGTGATTCACAGATACAGCATGCAGTGTGTGGACACTGACACGTTTCTTATTAGGTTATGAATTAACAGTCATAACTACATCATTAAGGGAGTAAGATTGTGTTATCTTTTCTTATAAATGAAACATAGGTTATCAAGTACTGAATCCACCACTCACAAGCATGACTTGTTACACTCCCAGGGCTGAAATGTAACCATGATGAAGTATCTTTGGACAGAAACGTAAAGGTTCATATCAAACAGCAATGGTTTTCTCTTTTGTAGAAGTCATCCCGCAGTACTGAAATATGGTGCCAAAAATAACTTTTTACATGTGTAACATTTGCAATTATTGGCTGGAATCTCTGAAATCAATGTGGTATCAATGAGGTCAAGTAAAGTGGTAAATGGACCTATTATGGGATATTAACTCTTCCAAGTCCTGACTGGGATATCAATTAGTAAATGTAGTAAATTGAATTATATTTGAAGGTGACTCAATATTGCTGGAAAGCCTTTATAGTATGATTCATTGTTTCTCAAAACTTGTTACACAGAAATACACTAGTACTTCAGTGATGATGGACTTCCCTACTATTTAACTGGCTGCCATGAGAATTACTGGAGGTTGTCACGTGTCACACGTATGTTTACCATCATGAAAATATGATTCAAATGATGTACTCCCCGAGGGAGTCGGGGTGTTAAAACTTCACAACACCATAGCTGCTAATGTACCATGTGCGCACTTTCTTTTTCTGGGACTTTTTTGACCACCTTTTTTGAGATTACTGGAGTTGCTGTCAGTACAGTAAATATACGGTTCCCCAATAATTACAGCATTAATATTAGAAGTACTAATATGAACAGTTAGAGAACAGAGAATAGAAGTGTCAATCGGTGTCGGTTTCAGAGTGTCAAGGAGAGTGAAATAAGTCTTGCTTTCTTTTTGCTTTGCAGTGTTGCTCTTTGTTGCGAAATTATAAAAAGTGACTAACATTTTATTATTTGATTATCATTTCATAATCAAATAATATACTTATTTTTCCTGTTATCATATGAGAATTCCAAAGTATATATTTTAACCTGATGGTCCAGCCTCATTAATGTGGTCCATAGTCTGTTTTTACATCTTTTCACTATTGGTTTAACAACAGAAACACAAAGATGATACATCTGCCTAAAAGCAGTCGTAGTAATAGTATTTAAATCAGTACACGTAGCAATACCATGCTATAAAAATACTCCATTACAGGAAAAAGTCTTGCATTCAACACTTTATATCGTAAAAGTATTAGCAACAAAATATAGTATCAAAAGTGAAAGTATTAATTATGCAGAGTGACCAGTGAGTAATTTATTATTATTATTATTATTGTTGTTGTTGTTGTTGTTGTTTGTTGTTATTGATATATTAATATGTAAGCAGTGCTTTAATGTGATTGGTCAAAGTAGAGTTAATGTTAACTACTTAAACTAGCTACATAAACTAGCAGTTTAATGTATAATAATCCATCATTTTATAATCTAATCATATATTTTGTGTGTAAAATCCTAATCTGAAAATGAATATATAGAGTACAATATTTCAATATTGCAATATTTATGGAGTAGAAGTATAGAATACCATAGAATTTAAATAGTATTACAGATACAGTAAATGTACACCACCTACACAAAGCCTTTGGGGTTTATATGGTCATGCTACATACTGTAAACTGAAGAAATCCCCTCTCACCCAGTTTCACTTTCTCTTTTACAGGCACTTAAAAAAGGCTGCTCTGCTCTGAACTGACAGTGTTGTTTGTACGTCTGGGATGAAAATGTTTCGTTTCCTGATACTAACCGGTTTGCTGTTGAAAGGTGAGTGACACAGGAGACACAGGAGAGGCAAACCTCCTCCACATTCAGTGTGGTAACTTTATTAGTATCTACAGAATAGAGTTCAGAATTTTGTAGTTATGGTGCCTATATTATATGTTTTTCTGTCCTCTTAAAAAGACAACATTATTATATAGCATAATTTAAAGTCATCTACATTCAAAACGCTTAGAAGGACAAATATATTTTAGTCATTCATTATTGAGTGCAGCAGGTGCATATCTTACCTTAAGTCTGCGCTTACCGACACTCAGCTGTTTTTTTTTTTTATTTTATTTTAGCCTGGGCGTCGCAGATCAGTGGATATGGAAATACAACAGCTGATTACGGCGGTGACGCGTATTACAGGTGCACACTTCAGAACCCCACAGGTGATCATATTCTCCTTTTCTCATCGTCTGCAGTCTTGGTTGTTTTGTTTTTAAGGTTTTTAAGGATTTACTGTTCCTCCATTCCAGAGAGGTATTCCATCAAGCTGGATAAAGGAAAAGCCCGGCTTATTTAGATAAGCCTCGCTAATTTCATTGAGAGTCCGTTCCATCATATTGGTTATATGATTCACTGCTCAGTAACCATGGTAACTCATACCGCCGAACTAGCTTGCTCCTTGGCAGCTGTGTGTCGAAGAACAACCGACGGGCGGAAACAGACTCCAAAACGGCGGTTCCGCTAAATGTCTTTTTTTTTCCTGCTCACGTCACTTTTGTCATGTCCGTGTTCGGAAACGAAAAGGAAATTAAATAAAGACCAAATCATGACCTTCTGCTGTGTTTAAATATATATAGTGGAAAATGAATACAGCTGTTTAGCCTATATGGATCAAAAAGCTTGGGACAGAATCATTCCTATACAAAATTGATGCTGTTTAAATAATCCACCTATAGTAATAAAGGAGCCCGCTTACAGTGTTCGTTTTGTATCTCTTCACATGAGAACATGTGGAAAAACATTTTAAAACTACGGTAATTCTATTGTTTGCACTTTACTCCCATGATAAGCGGCTGTGGCATCATTATTGCCCACCTGAGGCTGGTGCTGCGTGCACACTGACATCATCATGGGAAAACGAAAGTGATTTCTTCTCAGTGAAAAACGGGGAGAAGAAGGAACTTCTTTACTTTATATTCACGTAGGCTAATAAATATATGTCAATTAGATGGTAATCTGCATGAGAAATAAAGAAAAGAAATCGGTTATATACCTAATTATCTCATAGTGATATTTAACCCGGACAGACGTGATCACTATAAGCGGTTTCCACTGTACGTATATCCTTCTTCTTTCTTCATCTTCAACTGCAACGCCTTAATTTTTAACCTTCATCAACGCTTGTAAATGGACATACTGCGAAAGAGAAAATGTGTCAAAGAGTAGCTGATTATGTAATTGGTAATGGTAAATTGGTTTAAACATGCATCTGATATTGTCTAGCCTACTGATAATATAGCCACAGTCACTGATCTGAATGTTCATTCATTACCAAATAACGAAACAAACAAAGCTGTGTTAGTGGAGCGGCTTGAGCCTCACGTGATAGGTGACGTCAATTCCAGCCAGCTTTCTCTACCTGCGTTGATGGAATACCCCTCTGACGTCAGAGTACTTTCAGGAAATGTTTTTTTTTTAAAATTACTTCAGGTGTTTTCTCTGTAAATATTGACTGGACGATAACCATCTGGGATTCCCCGCAGGTGTGCTCCAGGTCACGTGGCAGAGGCTGTTCAAGGATGAGTCCATAGAGAATTTGGCAACCTACAGCAAGCGGTTTGGACAGCAAGTGAACGAGCCTTACCGGGAAAAACTAACGTTCACAGAAGCATCTCTCAACTCATCATCTATCACTGTGAGGAATGTAACATGGGAGGATGAGAGCTGTTATATTTGCTCGTTCAATGTGTATCCAGATGGGTCCCAAAGAAGACAGACTTGCCTCACAGTGCAAGGTAAATTACAGGAAGACCATGCATGTAGATGGAAAAAGAGAAAGAATAGTATTTTTAAATTATGAGCAAAAGTTGTACATCTAAAGTTTAAAGTCGGTTGTCTGGAAGAAATGTTATATTCTTGCAGACATGCAGTGGTTGAAGCCCAAAAATAAGACTTTTTGCTTCAAGTTCTGACATTTGAACTTTTTATATGGCCCTGATTCTGTGAATTCAAACCACAAGTACTCAAATGATCAAATAATCTCTTGTGAGAATAGTTGTAAGAATGGCTGAGGTACTCAAAATGTTTCAATTCTCTATCAAGGAATATCCGAGGTGAAAACAGACGTGCAAGTTACAGACAGAGGAAAAGAGGAGAGAGATGTGAAGGTTGTGTTTAGCTGCTCTGCAACAGGTAAACCAGCTCCCTCCATTCAGTGGGTCGTTTCACCTCCTGCAACCAGCTCAGAAGAAACAAAGACTATGACAGCGACAAACAGTGACCACACGTTTACCAGCAGTCGCAACATCACACTGAAAGTATCTGCAGACTGGAAAGGAGATGTGGATTGTCTGGTGAACAGTGGAAAGAGGGGACAGAGGCTGCAGAGGATTCCTTTTTCTTTACATCCTGAACATGTGGAGGACAAGAAAGCGGAAGGTATGCATATCAGTCATTTTGTATCTGTTTTACTGTAACAACAACTGCTGTCTTTAACTGGTAGGCTATTAGTAAACTGCCCAATTTTGGTAATCAGTGTCTGGTTCATTAGAGAGGAAGTAACCTGATGACAGTGTTTACCAAGAAAGCTTCCCAGAAAATTCCCAGTAGAACATCTTTGCATGCAACATGTCACTGACTGGAAGCGATGTCACTCTGTCAACAGTGCAATGTTGAAATAGAAACAGGTTTATAATGGGTAAATTTAAGTGACACTAATACTGACTTTTTCAATTTTTGGTCATTATCTTAATCAAACATACACATTAGCAATTTTTATTAGCTGTAGCTGTGTTTTCCATCATAAAAAGGCTCCTTTAAAATTAATAGATGTACAGTTTATTCTTTATTTTTGATTGTTTTTCACTTTGTAGCCAACCTAACAAGAGCTTAAACAATTAGTTGATTGAAAGACAAATAATCAGCAATGATTTTAAAGGGGACATATCATGCTTTTTGTGATCTTTTGTCAAATTTTACACTGTTATAATGTTGGGCATCTATGTTAAACGTAGTCAAACTTCCGAAACTTGAGGTGAATGTATGTATAAATGGTGCCTTCAAGTCAAAAGTTACCTCTACTTTCTCCTCGTTATGATGTCAGATCGTTTGCACATGCCCACAAACGCCTGTCTGTTCAGTAGTCTTTGTTGCTAAGGTTGTGTCATGTTGTTGTGGATCAGATTCGGGATCGAACATTTACGGATGTATTTGCGAAATTTATATTTCGAGTAAGGAACAGGTAAAACAAGTGAAATCCGACTGCTATTGTTTGTTTACGTAGCCTGTGGAGCTTCTGGGAACCAATCAGAACAGAGCATCGGGAAGGGAGCCTTAAAGAGACAGGAGCTAAAACGATGCGTTTCAAACACCTGCCCTACTGTGCTTCTGATTGACTGGGACTCATTGCCTTAATTGGTTAGGTTGGTTAGGTTTAGGCATGAGGAGTGAGATGGTTAGGATAAAAATATCAAGGTCAGAGCCAATCAAAAGGCAGAGTAGGGCAGGTCTTTGTGGAACGTGGGTGGGGAAAAAAAATAACATTGCGGCCTCCGTGGAAGAAGACCCTCTCCCCATGTAGATATAAAAGGCTTATTGAGTGATTAAGTGACTCAGCACTGTCCTGTGGCTCAGTTGACCAGAAACTCAAGAAACTTCCCGAAATTTAGTACGTTTTGGTATTGTTCAAAGAATGGGAAGCAATTTGAAACATGATGTAATATACAACAGAGAATATTCTGGGACGTGGGTAATTTATCCACCACAATCATGTGCCTGACTAATGAAAACTGTAAATTTGCAGAACAGAATATTACTGTTCCTCAAAGTGAGTCGGCTTTGCAGTGTCATTTCAAGAGAAACTTGTCACAGCACAGTGAGTTGTTGTGACACAGGCTTTAGTTCTTTAGGGAGGTCATATGACAGTTTGATGCTTGGATAAAGAAGGGGAAGTTATGTCAGCATTTAAAATTAAGAATGTGACCATGAACATTTCCCACCTTCCTCTTTTCAGGGGAATGTCATTTGATTAATAGCTGTACTGAAACACACTAACAACATGCTGTTTATCTCCAGGTGGAGGAATGTCGTCATCAGGGATTGCACTTCTGATTGCAGCTGTAATGTTTCTTTCCTGCATTGTTGTTGCTGCTGTGATCCAGCGAAAAAGGTGAGATTTTGCATAATAAATATCAACTCAATTTGCACAATATCTTATCTTTATGTTTAATGTGTTTCCCACGGTAAAATAAACTCTGCTTTTCTTTCTTTCTGGCAGGTTAAAGGGTGACAGAAGATTTGAACATGTTGAAAACTTGAGTAATGTTTGACCTCTCACGCAACCGTCTCTGACTATCTCTGTGCAATTGTTATAAAATTTGCATTTTTTTGCTTCTAAACTTAACAGACTTAACAGTGAATTAAGCTTAAAGCTGTGATCCAAGATGCATTTACTCATGTATATGCTACCTGTCCAGTTTGCATTTCTTTTAGATTGCAATATTCAGCACTTTATATGTCTTTATTGAGCTTCAAGCAGCTAAAAGTAGAATGTAAAAAGCCAGGGAAAATGTCCAGTGTTCCATTGGAGTATTATATTCATGTTATTATATTTTAAGCTGTTAACAAGACTGTGACCTCAACTTTACAATAGTACAATAGTTAAAGTTTGCTTGAAGTAAGTCTAGCAGGTAGATTATGAGTATAACCAGCTGATATAGATGTAATCAATATTCCTTTTTGTGCTTGCGATCATGTGAGGAGACAGAAAAATAGGTGATTTTTACTCAGCCAGAGGAGGAGTACACTGGAGAGGGGGATGCTATTCAGAGGGGAAGGGGATGTGACTCAGAGGGGAGATGGGACAGATATTTATATTTAGGGAGTGATAAACATTTGGATTGAAAAATGACTGACTGCCCATCCTGAGGTGGGATGGTTGGATGTCAGCACAGGAAACATGAAGCAAGGAAGAAGAATTCAGGGGAAGTTGAGGCAAAGCAGGCTGAAGCCTTGAGGTTGTGTTTTGGTGACACCGTGGATGTATCACAATGATACTGTGTCACATACTGATCTCAGGGTGCTGTAGTGCCATCTAGTGTGCTTTTTGGGGAAGTAAAGAATAGGCTTTTTTAAGAGACAGAAATTAAAATATAATGGCACTAAAGAGGATTGAAGTAACCCAAATTTAGCATCACTAAGGAATATAATTCAAATTTCTGTTAGATTGGTACTTCTCCCTTTTAATGTGATCTATACTGTGAAATGTGAAGTTAGTGCAAAAGAAGATATCAATATTTATCTATCAATATGTATATACAAAGTTTGAATTAGAGATAATATATTACATAATAGACATATTTATTTGTAAGTGTGTTGTTTTTTGTTATTTTTTTCAATTTTGCACTTCAATGTTTGTGTCTACTTTGCCACTAAAATATACATTTTATTTTCTGTTACACTGTTGTATTGTGTCATGTATGTTGGTTATTGTTTTACATGTACTGTTTCTGAAAACAAATCCCTGTCAATCACTTGATTATATAATTTGTGGTGTTTATTTTGTGATATGATATGTTTTTGATGAATAAGTTATTCTTTCATGTTTCCCATATATTTATTTATTGTTTTTAAGCTAATTAAAATGTTTTAGGTCACTTCACTTGTGTACAGTGCTGTTGTTGCAGATATTATGAACAGAATGATCCTTTCTGTCAAAACTGGCTGTCCTAAAAAAAAAAGGGCTGGATATATCACACCATGCATGTATATGCCAACAAAGAAGAGAATGTGACAAACATCCCCAACAACCACATGTTATAGTGTAACTAAGGAAAAAACTATCAAAACTTTGCTGAAAGTCCTGACGACCGAAAGCGAAAGTAATTAATGTTCAAATCTCAATGACTTGCAGGAGCGGGATGTTCCACTATAACAGGGGGGATCCGTTTGTGTTCTGGCAATATCCAGTTGTTTTTAGAGCAAAACAGCAGCCGCTGGTTGAATCAGCAGTTTATTCGACATTGAAGTGAATCCCATTACGTTGTTTATAGGCGGATTTATTCCAGGGATTACTTATATTATTTTTATATTGACACCTACCTGCTGTACACCTGAATTAGTCCATCCATGAGACAGACTTGTCTGCACAGCGGGACTTTCAAGTTTTGGCGCACAAACAGCAGCAATGACAAACCGTGCGGTCTTATATTTTCTTTTTATGGTGGAGGTATTTCCGAAAGGTAAGAAAAATAAATCTGTAATTATAATGTACGTTACAGATTGTTTTAAAGTCATTCGTTGTGAGTAGGTTAAACCTAAAACATAACTAGCTTTTAACATTTTGTCAATGACTGCTTCATTACATTATAAACAGGCACAGAACGGAACCGAATACATGTAATGGCGTTACGTGACACAAAAGAAAGGTGATTGTATACTGTTACAGTTAAAGACATACAGACATTCAGATTAGCGTTACATTTAGTAGAAAAGGGGGATTATTAGCAGGTTTACAGTTTGAGAGCACTTGTCCTTGTTTGCAGCCATATCTCGCTCTGTCATCATGAAAGCTGCGTCGTGCAGCTGGGTTGTGGGTCACACTTTTTACGTTCATCTGAATCCCTCATTCAAGTCCCAGTAAAACTGAAGTTAGAGCGTCTTTAGCGTCTGTACTGTAACTTATTTCAAAGTGAGACGAATACTTGAGTTGTGTACAGTTACAGGAGGGACTTAAATCAAATCTCGCATTTGATTGGACCGCTAAAAAAGTGTGCGGGGCTTATATAGTTAAATGCTGTACCGAACTGCAGAGGACTGTCCTCAAAACCCTCCACAACCTCAGTCTCACATCTACAGCCTAACTGTCATTTCATTTCCTCCATGCAGGTCTAACAGATGTGATACAAACACAGCAGACTGTGATGGCAAAAGTAGGAGAAGATATGTGCTTCAACTGTCAGCTCATGCAGTCTAGAGATGTTCTTCAGGTCACATGGCAGAAACTTTCACCTGGGGGGAAGAAGAAGAATCTTGCCACCTACAACAAATACTTTGGACAAACAGTGAATGCTAATTTTCAGGGGAAAGTGGCGTTTAAAGATCCTGGACTGCAGAACTGCTCCATAGTTATCAGGGAGGTGAAGGAGCAGGATGAAGGCTGCTATCTCTGCTTGTTTAACACGTATCCTGAAGGTTCTCTGACAGGCAGAACCTGCCTCCAACTCTATGGTGAGGACTAGACTTGAAAGTCATTTTCATTATTGATGGCATCGACTAATCAGTGCAGCTGTAAGGATCTTTCTGCGTTATTAAAGACATTTCCATAATCATCGATTAGATTCTATATTTCCAGTATTTAATACATTCCATTTTCATAATGGATTTCCACTCTCACATGCAAATAGATGGAAGATTAAAATTATGTTTATTTGTCTGTTTGCCATGAAATTCAATTTTCTTTTACTGTCACATGTGACAATAACTGTATTTTCACACCACAAAATGCAAAAAGTGCAACCCTCCCAACAGTCCTTGTGTGCATTTATGTTCATGTACAGTGTTTTCATATAGAGCTGCAACAAAATATAGAGCAGCATGAAAGTGACAGATGCTGCATCACCAGTAGCAGGTGATTCTTTCTAGGCCAAACAAACTAACATACTGGACACAAAGCATCATGTCAAAGCTGATGTCTTTGTAAGAAATGAATTCATGTGAAACAGTATTTCTTTAATGTTTTGTCTTTGCAGAGCTGCATGAACCCATTCTACAAATCAGAGAATCAAACTCTACTGAAGAGACAGTTGTGTTCTGCTCGGCCACAGGTCGTCCTGCTCCCACAGTAACTCTGAATGTCCCACAACAAGACCTCTACTTCTCTAACAGCACAGTCAGTGTCACCAACACCAACGGTACAGTCACCGTCACCATTACAGCTGTGCTGTCTGGTTTCCATGCAAACGACACACAAGTTGGATGTGCAGCACGACTGCTCTCAGTCCCTGAGATTCAGGTGTTTAAGATGATTCCTGCGGTGAAACGATCATCTGCTGATGGTGAAAAACACTTCCAAAACCACAGATTTATAAACTGATTATCACTTTATGATTCTGATTTGGTTTCATTTTTCAGGTTTTGATGATGAATCTGGATCCAACAAGAGTAAGTTAACATTGAAGTTATCTTAAGTCAGAATTCACATTTAAACTGTAGTTCCTTTATGAATGTTTAGTGTTTCATGTCACATTTTTCCTCTTTTTCTCATAGATTTCACTTTGATCATTGCATTGATCACAGCAGTGGCTGTTGTTTGTGTTGCTGTAGTCGTCACTGTCCTGCTCAGACATAAATGTAGAAACAGGTAATTTCATTTTTAAGGCATGATGTGGAAGTGAAGAATCACCCGACATGAATTGGAGGCATGAAGTGTCTTAAAACCGTTTAATGCACACCTACAAGTTCATTATCCCACGTATGGTCTTTGCCAACAATATAAAAAAAAACATTTGCCAATTTTTGGTTAAAGTTTTGCACTCAAAGTTGAAAGGTTACGAGGCAAGTGCTTACTGCTGTTATGACAACTTGCCACACTGAACTCGCCACCAGCCTGAACGGAGGCATGAATTTCACGTAAGGTGTCATTAAGCAGAACCACAGTGTTTGTCTCCAAATCAGTTTTCTTTTGTTTTTGGTAGAGAAAGTATCTCAGTATATTAACTGCCCATTTTGTTGCCTTTTTTTAAAATTATTCTCATCCTTCTCTTCTTCTATCATTTTAAGCTCTACAGGTGTCAGTTTCTGGTGCTGTTTCTCACTTGGTTTCTTTCTTTTCTTCCTCATCTTTTTTTCCTCTGCTGCACCCCTTTCTTCAAAACTTCATAACAAGTAAGCTTTGACAGTTGTGCTTTTTAATGTCCCTATAGTTACAGGTTAGGTAGCGGGTGAATTTAGAAGGGTGATAAAACTTGAGCAGAACTACATGTGCAATAAATGGTTTTAACGCACACCTGCCGAGCAATCAGAAAAGAGTATTCACTCAGACCATGGTATAACAGGAATTAACATTGATTATCCCTTACATATGTCACATCCTGCCAGAACTTTCTGTTTGTGTTTATTCCGTTTTATTTTGAAATGTTTTCTCCTCATGTTTTGTTACCTCTACTTCCTGTGTTTTACCACCTTTGTTGATTACCTCATGTGTTTCACCTGTGTCTCATTTCACTCACCTGTGTTCTGTTTGTAGTCATTCTTTGTGTATTTAAGTCCAGTTTTCAGTTCATTCTTTGTCAAGTCGTCAGTTAACATTGTTCCTGTTTTTGATTTTTTTCAATTAATATTCTGCATTTGATCCCATTGGCCTGCTGTCTTCTGCTTTTGGGTCCATCTGCTCCGCTCTCCTTGTGATAATATAATGGACACCTCGTTGGGCATACCCCATACTAAGAAGATACACAGAGCTTAAATAATCTATACAGACAACACCTATAAATAATATATAAATGTTCTTAAATCCTTCAGTCTGTCACACAGGGATGCTGAGAACAACAGGACGCCACAAAAACCAATCAAAAACCCTCATGAGTAAGACAGTTTAATAATTATTCACTTGTGCACTCTTCATGGTCCATTGTGTACTCATAGTCAGCCTGTCAATCCAAATCACTGTGGAAATTGGCTCATGTCTTGTTTTTATCTGAAGGTGCAAAACACCTTTAATGAAGCAGGAGAACGAGCAGATCAGGCAACAAACACCTCAGGAAAATAATCCACAAGAGAAACCAGAACCATCACATCAGCACACTGCAGGAAGTCAATTTACCAAACCAATCAAAGACCCTGATGAGTAAGACAATTTCATAATTATTCACTTTACATATTTATTATTAATTGTTTCTTTAGAAAATGATTTAATCTGTCTTCTCTCTATTTTGACATTTAAGTTCCTTTCTGTCTCTATATCTCTCTAACTAATGTGTTATTTATACATGAAGCTGATTCTGATGCACTTTACTCTTCATGGTCCATTGTGTACTCATAGTCAGCCTGTTTATCCACATAACTGTTAACTGTCAGAGTCATTCAGTGATAGAAATATGTATGATGTATTGTATTAATGTGAGCGGAAACTGACTCATGTCTTGTTTTTATCTGAAGGTGCAAAATACCTTTAATGAATCTGGAGAACGAGCAGATCAGGAAACGAACACCTCAGGAGAAAAGTCCAAAAGAGGAGAAACCAGAACCATCATCTCAACACACAGCAGGAAGTCTATTTACCAAACCAATCAAAGACCCTAATGAGTAAGACAATTTCATAATTATTCACTTGTACATATTTATTATTTATTGCTTCTTTAGGAAATTATTTAATCTGTCTTCTCTCTATTTTGTCATTTAAGTTCCTTTCTGTCTCTATATCTCTCTAACTAATGTGTTATTTATACATGAAGCTGATTCTGATGCACTTTACTCTTCATGGTCCATTGTGTACTCATAGTCAGCCTGTTTATCCACATAACTGTTAACTGTCAGAGTCATTCAGTGATAGAAATATGTATGATGTATTGTAATAATGTGAGTGGAAACTGACTCATGTCTTGTTTTTATCTGAAGGTCCAAGACACCTTTAATGGAGAAGGAGAACCAGCAGATCAGGAAACGTACATCTCAGAAGAAAAATCCAAAAGGGAAGAAACCAGAACCATCATCTAAACGCATAGCAAGAAGTCTGTTTAGTGACAAATAACCTACAAGACTGTAGTTTCAATACAAAGTCAGTCAGACTTGAACAAAGCTGCATCAAAGCATGTGTTGGTAAAATGTTCAGACATTGTAAAAGAATGAACAAGATGAATCTCTCAATTTATATCTCCAGATTGAAAATATCAATGTACAAAGAGGTTCTGGTGTTTTTGTACTATATTTTACCACATTTTTTAAATAACATTTTAAACATCCTAAGATGAAATAAATTATTGAATGTTACCTTTTACTCAGAGAGGAACTACTTTAATGTCTCTGACATGTTGAATACAACCAATTCTCTTCTTTCTTGCTTTTGTTGGGACTTTAAACTCTACCAAGTATTTTGTAAATTCTTATTGTTTTACACCGATTTATTGTTACAGCCATCCATATTTTTGTAAAATGTAAATAGATTCTGGTTTTGTTCTTTGCACTATTTACTGCTGCTTATTTTCTTTTTCTTTTTTGTCACACAAACCTAGTAATGTCAGAGATGAAATTACAGATCATTGAATGTTAAAAAATGAATGTGTATTATTCTTGTGTTAAATTAACATGCAACAAAACAAAGAAACCATCAGAGGAAAGCTTCAATCTAGTAATTTTCAAGACTGACATTTATTGATAGATCCTTAGATACATGTTAGACTTTGTGTGATATGAAACATTTTTCTTCTTCCTCTGTGATTTTTGGAAAGTGTTGGTTAAAATTGGTATTACTGCTACTGCTGCCACTGCTATTATGTCTTCTAATGCTAACGAAGACAACAATAAAGGAGCTATCAAACCGTCATTTTCCTCATAATGTCATTTTTCTCAACTGTGCCTCAATATCTGCTGCACAAAATCAATTTCACAACATGACCGCTGGAGGTCGCTGTTTATACAGATTTACTGTGTGTGTTGAGACATGATGTTACTAAATAAAGGACAGTCTTTGTAAAATCACATCAGTGTTTCTCATCTGTCACATTAGGAATCAGTATTACTGTAGCCTACAATTTATTAATTTATGATGGTAACCTGCAACAGAAACATTTACATCACCAACATTGTATTGCTCATAATTCCTTGCTTCAAAATAACATATAGGAAAGGACTATGCATATTGAACATATAGGCTATAAATGTTTCAGCCTCTCACATCAGACCCATCTGCAAAGGGCTTTGTTTGAATTTTGGTGCACATACAGCAGCAATGTCAAACCGTGCAGTCTTATATTTCCTTTTTATGGTGGAGGTTTTTCCAAAAGGTAAGAAAAAGAAATCCGTTATTATAATGTACGTTACAGTTGGTTCCTTTCTTCAAAATAACATAGAAAGGACTACGCATATATATATAAATGTTTGTTTTTTCAGCCTCACATCATATGCAACACTGCCAACATATGAAAAAGGAAGAATATTGAATTGGCCTCTAATGTTCTGAAAAATAATTATATACTTTTGGGAATTACTTCTATAACCTCCTACCTGTGGTTATTTTAGGGCTTAAATGTGCAACAGCAATATTAGATGCAGCAAATGTGTGCTAATATAAACTTGCTGAAAGTACTGACAACCGAAAGCGAAAGTAGTTAATGTTCAAATCTTTAACGTATCCTAATGACTTGCGAGAGCGGGATGTTCCACTATAACAGGGGGGATCAGTTTGTGTTCTGGTAATATAGAATTTTTTTTTAGAGCAAAACAGCAACAAGTGCTTAAATCAGCATTTTATTCGACACTAAAGTGATTACTGTTATGTTGTGTATAGAGGGATTTATTCTAGGGATTACTTATATTATTTTTGTATTGACAGCTACCTGCTGTACACCTGGATTAGTACAGTCCTAGTCTCCCATAGGCAGACCTGTCTGCACAGATGACATTTAAAAATTTTGGCACACATGCGGCAGCAATGGCAAACCGTGCAGTCTTATATTTCCTTTTTGTGGTGGAGGTATTTCCAAAAGGTAAGAAAAAAGAGTCCATAATTATAATATACGTTAGTAACGCAATGCATGTAACAGCGTTATGTAGTTAGGGTACAAAAAAGGTGACTGTTTACTGTTACAGTTACAGAAAAAATACGTATTCAGATTATCGTTACATTTAGTAAAAAGGGGGATTATTAATATTAATTTGAGAGCACTTTGTGTGAGAGCTGCTCACACACTGCTGTCACACCGATAGTAAATAACGTTATAGTCACTGCACGAGGAGACACGCTCCGTTGTAGTCAGCGCTCGGTTCAGTTTGTCATTTGCTAAACGATAGTTTAAAATAAATCAATCTGACTCTGCTGTTATCTGCTGGCTGAACACTGAAACACACAGTTGCGCGAGAACTGTATTAAAACTGCCATTGACTGTTCTGTTGTCTCACATAGTGAAGTTAAATTCATATTATTGATATTTATTTACTCTTGTCTTTATTTGCACATTTGGTATTGAAGTAATCCAAAATTAACGGAAAGCAATTAAGTTGCATTACTTTAATATTGTGGTACTTGGATTAGGTTACTGATTACTTTTTTAACAGGTGAGGGAGATCAGGATTGTAGGTCACATTTTAAATTCAAATCAAATCCTTCGCTTTGATTGGACCATTACTAACTGGGCGGGGCTTGCTCCACACACACACCTCACTTGCTGTTAGAGCAGGAGGAGGAAGAGGGAGGAAGCAATGAATTAGTCTCTTTCTATCTCTCTCCATAATGCTCTGTAAGCTACCACGACCCACAAAACAGTGAAGTGTGGTTTTATACAGACATTTTGACTGGAGTGGCCAAGATGGGACACAGAGCTAGTGGGGGTTTACCTGTGTAAAACATATTTTATACACTTGTCAGCGATGTTATTCATATCATTGTGGCGTTAAGTCCGCTTGCATCAGCTCTACTATCTCTGAGCTGTGAACTTCACTGTAATAACTTTAGCTTACAGTCCTGCTTTAAAGTTTTCAGTGGACTTCACTTACCTTAAAAACATCGTACACAATGCTACAAGTACCTACATGTGTAAATTGCACCTTAACATTTACTACCAATACAGAAACAATGTTGAGCACACACAATCATAAACAATTTTTCTCATCTGCATGAGTAAAAATCTCTTAAATTCCATAGACTGCTCTTACTCAGTTTAACTAATTGAAAACATCACTTTACACCTTTTACTGTGTTTACTTAATGACCTACTGTAGACAGTGTAAGTAAGGCAGAGAAATAAAATAAACCTCACTTTCCAGCCTACATCTCTACAGGCTCACAGGTTTAACTTGGCTGGTTAACTACCTGTATTCTAGCAATAATCTCACTCTTATACACTCTGAACACAAATAACATTACCTACACGACACAGTAAAATGCTATTAAACAAAACTGTACATAAGCTAAACATTTCACAGGCTTTGTTGCATCAAAATGGTCATTAATGCTATATATTAACACACATTACACTGTGAATTATATATGCTAATCGCTAGCGTCAAACACTAATGCTTCCAGCACATACACATATCCCAGCCCCACATTTACATTCAAATTCAAATTCAAACACTTGCATGTGACCCCAAACCAATGTCCACAACATTTACAGGAGTAAGAGGAGGAAGACTCGATTTTGTCACCATAACAGTCCCATTACACTTTTTTTTATATGTGCAAAACATATTATAAACAGGTCTCAGGAATGTTATTCATATCATTGCGGCATTAGCTCAGCTTGTGGTCACAAGCTGTCCTGAGTCCTGACGGCCAGCATGTACCTTCGATTCATGATAAAAAGTCAGCTGACTAGAGATCTGCTCTCATGGCCTCAGTCTTATCATTACTATGGTGGAAGGAAATGGCAGTGTTTTTCCCACCTTATTATGTTGATGAACTTGACTAATTACTTACAGGTCTGGGGTGGCCAATTAGATTTCAGGGGTGTCTGTGGTCATCCCAGGCCACTTCCTAAAATTTCCATTGGTTTTATATGATGATTATATGATGAAATTTAGTCATCATGAATCATCAAACATTTGAAACTATTTTGCAGGAAGAGAAAAGACAGGGATTTTGATGAAAAATACTCTGATACTGATTTTTTGGCATATGTTTGGCATATAACAAGAGATAAATGAACAATTAATACAGGGGCACAGGATTAAAACTGGGAAAATATGTTTTTCATTTCATGGGGCCTTTAATAGATTCCCTTTTAATGTTTAATGGAAGCCTTAAGTGTCAGGTAGGAACTGAATGACTTTACTCCCCTTCAGTTTATTCTGTTCCAAAGATGTGGACTGTCAAATACACCTTGTGGACTTGTGACAACCATCACCATTGTGGGGTTGGTAGTCACACACTGTTGGTTGGTTGTTCCTGTTATTTTAATAAAGAAAAATAAAAATCTTAAAAATGAATTTAAAAGGTTTAATGTCATTGAAATGCAACAACTTAACACATCTCCTACTTCGAGAGAACAGGAAAAATCATTGCTGTAAGTGCATTTTTTGTCCTCATATAACAAAATTGTGCAGCTTCACCTCTCTGACTACCCTGAGCATTAGATCTGGTGGAGTTTCAGTTTATCTGCTGGTTATATCGAATTTATTTTAGAGCAAAACAGCAGCAGCTGGTTAAATCAGCAGCTTATTCGACATTGAAGGGAATCCCGTTATGTTGTTTATAGATAGATTTATTCCAGGGATTATTTATTATTTTTATATTGACACCCACCTACTGTACACATGGATTAGTATAGTCCTAGTCTCCTGTAGACAGACCTGTGCATAGCAAGACATTAAATTTTTGGCTTGTACATGCAGCAGCAATGGCAAACCGTGCAGTCTTATATTTCCTTTTTGTGCTGGAGTTATATCCAAAAGGTAAGAAAAATACATCTTTAATTCTAATGTATATTACAGTTTTTTTTAAGTCATTCATTGTGAGTAGGTTAAACCTAAAAATAACTGTGTAGCTTTTAACATTTTGTTAATGACTGCGTCATTACATCATAAACAGGCATGAGGGGTAACTGAATACATGTAACGGCGTTACAAAGAAAGGTGATTGTATACTGTTACAGTTATATATAAAAAAACGCACTCAGATTAGCGTTACATTTAGTAAAAAGGGGGGTTATTAGCAGGATTACAATTTGACCGCTCTTACAGCTATGTGTCTCTGTCATCATGAAAGTTGCAGCTTGATGTGGGTCACACTTTTTACTTTCATCTGAATCCCTCATTCAAGTCCCAGTGAAAATGAAGTTAGAGCGTCTTTAGCTTCAGCACTGTGACTCATTTCCCAGTGAATCGGGAAATGAGTTGTGTACAGCTACAGGATTGATTTAGATCAAATCTCGCATTTGATTGGACCGCTAAAAAGTGGGCGGGACTTACACGTCATGTGCCCTACAGAGCTGCAGAGAACTGTTTGCTCCTCTCGGACCCTCGCCTGTTGTTGAGGAGGAGGAGGAAGAGGAAGAGATGAATGAAGTAGATCTCAGCCACATTGTTTTGAAAATGAAAACCAAGTATTTGCCCAAACACACATCTCTTCTCTCTCTCTTAGCTACTACGACCCACAAACTGTGAAGTGCGGTTTTATATGACCATTTGTGTCTAGCTACTGGCCCAAAGTCACATTTGATTGGAAGCATTTTTGTACAGGAAAAGAAAAGACAGGGATTTTGATGTTACAAATACTCTGATACTGATTTTTTGACATATATTTGGCATATAACAAGAGATAGATGAACAATTAAAACAAGGACAAATGATTAAAACTGGGAAAATGTGTTTTTCATTTCATGGGGCCTTTAATAGATTCCCTTTTAATGTTTAATGGAAGCCTAAAGTGTCAGGTAGGAATGGCGTGACTTTACTCTCCTTCAGCTTATTCTGTTCAACAGATGTGGACTGTCAAATATGTCTTGGGGACTTGTGACAACCACTCCCATCGTGGGGTTGGTAGTCACACACTTTGGGATTTTTTGTCTCTGTTATTTTAATGAGGAAAAATAAAAAATGGAGGCAATCTTAAAAAGGAATTTAAAACCTTTAATTTTGTTGAAATGCAACAACCTAACACATTTCTTGCATCGAGAGAGAAAAAAAACAGGAAAACTCATCAGTATAAGTGCATTTTTTATGCTTATATAACAATATTGTGCAGCTTCACCTCTCTGACTACCCTGAGCATTACATCTGGTGGAGTTTGGCCCTTGTTTGTCTTCCTGACAAAATTCCTGCTCATTTTTCTATGTAAAAAGAAAGAAAGGACTGGATATATCACACCATGCGTGTATATGCCAGCAAAGAAGAGAATGTGATAAGCTTCCCCAACTGGGATTTTTTGCTACCAGCAAAGTTAACAACCACATTTTGTAGCATAGCTAAAAAAAACTATCTAAACTATATTTCTCCTTTCATACTTTCTAATGGTAATAATTGTTTTATCATAAACAGATTGTGTAAAAGCCTAGAAGAGAAACACGTAAGAGCTGGATATTTAAATTTTGACATGAAAAACACTAAAAGTCCTCTCACCTCAATGTCAAATCTTAATCCTGAACAACATTTTTTAGTAGGGTGCTCTCTAAGGAGCAACATCTAATGAATGTGACAAACCAACCCAGTCCTCCCCGGATTAGTAATTGTATTGGATTACATTTTAAAAGTCACCCTCCAGACCCTGATTATAAATCACAATGTTAAATTGTAGCAAAAACTTCAGCCTCACATCTATAACTGTCATTTAATTTCCTCCATGCAGGTCTAACAGTTGTGATACAAACACAGCAGACTGTGATGGCAGCAGTAGGAGAAGATGTCCATCTCAGCTGTCAGCTCATGCAGTCTAGAGATGTTCTTCAAGTCACATGGCAGAAACTTTCACCTGAGGGGAAGCAGAAGAATCTTGCCACCTACAACAAATACTTTGGACAAACAGTGATTCCTGGTTTTCAGGGGAAAGTGGAGTTTAAAGATGCTGGACTGCAGAACTGCTCCATAGTTATCAGGAAGGTGATGGAGCAGGATGAAGGCTGCTATCTCTGTTTGTTTAACACGTATCCTGATGGTTATCTGACAAGCAGAACCTGCCTCCAACTCTATGGTGAGCTCCTTTCTTCACTTTTGAAGACATATTCATTGTGAATTACAGTTTTAACTTGTTTCACATGGCACATCTTCTCCACCTGCAGGGCTTAAACAGATGGCAGTTAAATTGTCCGAAATGCCCAAATAATTTCCCCTATTTGTGAAATGAAATGTTTTTTTTTAAGTGAGAGATGCTGCCCCAAATATATTTGATTCATAATGTTATAAAAGAGGAGAAAGTAGCAAACAGTTGTTTTTTTTAACAACTTGCTCCATGTGATATTTTTTAATGTTTTGTCTTTGCAGAGCTGCATGAACCCATTCTACAAATCAGAGAATCAAACTCTACTGAAGAGACAGTTGTGTCCTGCTCGGCCACAGGTCGTCCTGCTCCCACAGTAACTCTGAATGTCCTACAACAAGACCTCTACTTCTCTCACAACAGCACAGTCAGTGGCACCAACACCAACGGTACAATCACCGTCACCACTACAGCTGTGCTGTCTGGTTTCCATGGAAACGGTGCACAGGTTGGATGTGCAGCACGACTGCTCTCAGTCCCTGAAATTCAGGTGTTTAAGACGATTCCTGCAGTGAAACAATCGTCTGCTGATGGTGAGAAACACTTCCAAAACCACAGATTTATAAACTGATTATCACTTTATGATTCTGATATTTGATTTTCTTTCTTCAGGTTTTAATGATGAATCTGGATCTGATCAGAGTAAGTTAAACTTAAAGTTGTCTCAAGTCAAAATTCACATTTAAACTGTAGTTGCTTTATGAATGTTTAGTGTTTCATATCACATGTTTTTCTCTTTTTCTCATAGATTTCACTTTGATCGTTACACTGATCACAGCAGTGGTCGTTGTTTGTGTTGCTGTAGTCGTCACTGTCGTCATATGTAAATATAAGAACAGGTAATTTCAACTTTCAACTCAATATCTGTCTTGTTGTGATACCAGTGTCTCACAGTTAATATGGTAATAATTTATTGACATTAAGAGGAAACACAGAGCTTAAAGAATCTATACAGACAACACCTATAAATAAATAATATATAAATGTTCTTAAATCCTTCATTCTGTCACACAGGGACGCTGAAAGAGATCAGGAGATCCTATGAGTGAGACAATTTCATAATTATTCACTTGTTTATATTTATTATTAATTGCTTCTTCAGAAATTATTTAATCTGTCTTCTCTTTGTCTGTTATGGTTAGGGTTAGGGTTAGTATTTAAGTTCCTTTCTGTCTCTATATCTCTCTAACTAATGTGTTATTTATACATGCAGCTGATTCTGATGCACTTTACTCTTCATGGTCCATTGTGTACTCATAGTCAGCCTGTTTATCCACATAACTGTTAACTGTCAGAGTCATTCAGTGATAGAAATATGTATGATGTATTGTAATAATGTGAGTGGAACTTGGCTCATGTCTTGTTTTTATCTGAAGGTACAAAACACCTTTTAATGAATCTGGAGAACCATCAGATTAGGTGACAGACATCTCAGAAGAAAAATCCAAAAGGGGAGAAACCAGAACCACCATCTTAACACACAGTTAAAGATCTATTTAGTGACAAACAATCCACAAGACTTTCACAAGAGTTTCAATACAAAGTCAGTCAGACTTGAACAAAGCTGCATCAAAGCATGTGTTGGTAAAATGTTCAGACATTGTAAAAGAATCAAAATGTGTCCTGAACAAGATGAATCTCTCATCTTATATCTTCAGATATACAATTTAAAAAAGTACACAAAAGTTTTCATGATGATTTTTTTTAAATGTTAATTGAGTTAAATTAAATGTCTCTGACATGTTGAATACAACCAGTTTCTCTTCTTTCTTGCTGTTTGTTGGGACTTTAAACTTTACCAAGTATTTTGTAAATTCTTATTGTTTTACACCAATTTATTGTTGCATCCATCCATATTTTTGTAAAATGTAAATAGATTCTGGTTTTGTTCTTTGCACCATTTACTGCTGCTTATTTCCTTCTTTTTTATTTTTTGTCATACAAACCTAATAATGGGAGAGATGAAATTACAGATCATTGAATATAAAAATGAACATGTATTATTCTTGTGTTAAATTAACATGCAACAAAATAAAGAAAACATCAGAAGAAAGCTCCAATCTAGCAATTTTCAAGATTGACATTTATTGATAGATCCTCAGATACATGTTAGACTTTGTGTGACATGAAATATTTTTCTTCTTCCTCTATGATTTTTGGAAAGTGTTGGTTAAAATTGGTATTACTGCTACTGCTGCCACTGCTATTATGTATTTTAATGCTAATGAAGACAACAATAAAGGAGCTATCAAACTTTCATTTTCTTCATAATATCATTTATTCCCAACTGTTCCTCAATTTTTTTCATAAGCAATTTCACAACATGGCCGCTGGAGGTCCCTGTTCATACAGATTTATTGTGGAAGTGTTGAGACATGAATTTATTAAATTCAGGATAGTCTTTATAAAATCACATCAGTGTTTCTCATCTGTCACATAAGGTATCAGTATTACTGTAGCCTACAATTTATTAATTTATGGTGGTAACCTGCAACAGAAACATTTACATCGCCAACATTGTATTTCTCATGTGAAAAAGCATAATTCCTTTGCTCAAAATAACATATATAAAAGGACTTTGCATATTTAACATATGTAAACGTTTGTTTTTTCAGCCTCTCACATCAGACCTGTCTACAAAGCGCTTTGTTTGAATTTTGGTGCACATACAGCAGCAATGGCAAACCGTGCAGCCTAATATTTCCTTTTTATGGTGGAGGTATTTCCAAAACGTAAGAAAAGGAATCCGTAATTATAATGTACGTTGCAGTTGGTTCCTTTATTCAAAATAACCTATAGGAAAGGACTGCGCATATTTAACATATGTAAATGTTTGTTTTTTCAGCTTCACATCATATTCAACAACGCCAAGATATTAAAAAGGAAGAAAACTGAATTGGCCTCTAACGTTTTTAGGGATTACTACTATAAGCTCCTACATGTGGTTATTTTAGGGCTTAAATGTGCAACAACAATATTAAATGTATCAAATGTGTGCAAATCTAAACGTTACTGAAAGTACTGACGCCCGAAACCGAAAGTAATTCATGTTCAAATCCTGGATGTATCCCAATGATTTGTAGGAGCGGGATGTTCCACTATAACAGGGGGAATCAGTTTGTGTTCTGGTAATATCGAATTTTTTTCCCAGAAAAAAACAGCAGCAGCTGGTTAAATGAGCAGTTTATTCGACACTAAAATGATTACTGTTATGTTGTGTATAGAGGGATTTATTCTAGGGATTATATTATTTTTATATTGACAGCTACGTACTGTACACCTGGATTAGTACAGTCCTAGTCTCCCATAGGCAGACCTGTCTGCACAGCTGAAATTTAAAAATTTTGGCGCACATGCAGCAGCAATGGCAAACCGTGCAGTCTTATATTTCCTTTTTATTGTGGAGGTATTTCCAAAAGGTAAGAAAAAGTAATCCGTGATTATAATGTACGTTAGTAACGTAATGCATGTAACGGCTTTACGTAGTTAGTTACAGAAAAAATACGTATTCAGATTATCGTTACATTTAGTAAAAAAGGGTGATTATAAGTATTAATTTGAGAGCACTTTGTGCTTGCTTGCAGCAATGTGTCTCTGTAATCATGAAAGCTGCAGCGGGCGGTTGTCAAGCCCACTATGCCTGCAGGCAGTGGAAGCAGAGAGCTGCATACACACTGCTGTCACACCGATAGTAAATAACATTATAGTCACTGCATGAGGAGACGCGCTCCGTTGTAGTCAGCGCTCGGTTCCGTTTGTCATTTGCTAAACGATAGTTTAAAATAAATCAATCTCTGACTCTGCTGTTATCTGCTGGCTGAACACTGAAACACACAGTTGCTCTGGAACTGCATTAAAACTGCCATTGACTGTTCTGTTGTCTTACATAGTGAAGTTAAATTCATATTATTGATATTTATTTACTCTTGTCTTTATTTGCACATTTGGTATTGAAGTAATCCAAAATTAACGGAAAGCAATCAAGTTGCATTACTTTAATATTGTGGTACTTGGATTAGGTTACTGATTACATTTTTAACAGGTGAGGGAGAGCAGGGTTGCAAATCAAATCCTTCGGACCGTTACTAACCGGGCGGGGCTTGCTCCACACACACACACACACACACACACACACACACACACACACACCTCACTTGTTGTTAGATCAGGAGGAGGAAGAGGGAGGAAGCAATGAATTAGTCTCTTTCTATCTCTCTCCATGTTGCTCTGTAAGCTACCACGACCCACAAAACAGTGAAGTGTGGTTTTATACAGACATTTTGACTGGAGTGGCCAAGATGGGACACAGAGCTAGTGGGGGGTTTACCTGTGTAAAACATATTTTATACACTTGTCAGCGATGTTATTCATATCATTGTGGCGTTAAGTCCGCTTGCATCAGCTCTACTATCTCTGAGCTGTGAACTTCACTGTAATAACTTTAGCTTACAGTCCTGCTTTAAAGTTCTCAGTGGACTTCACTTACCTTAAAAACATCGTACACAATGCTACAAGTAGCTACATGTGTAAATTGCACCTTAACATTTACTACCAATACAGAAACAATGTTGAGCATACACAATCATAAACAATTTTTCTCATCTGCATGAGTAAAAATCTCTTAAATTCCATAGACTGCTCTTACTCAGTTTAACTAATTGAAAACATCACTTTACACCTTTTACTGTGTTTACTTAATGACCTACTGTAGACAGTGTAAGTAAGGCAGAGAAGTAAAATAAACCTCACTTTCCAGCCTACATCTCTACAGGCTCACAGGTTTAACTTGGCTGGTTAACTACCTGTATTCTAGCAATAATCTCACTCTTATACACTCTGAACACAAATAACATTACCTACACGACACAGTAAAATGCTATTAAACAAAACTGTACATAAGCTAAACATTTCACAGGCTTTGTTGCATCAAAATGGTCATTAATGCTATCTATTAACACACATTACACTGTGAATTATATATGCTAATCACTAGCGTGAAACACTAATGCTTCCAGCACATACACATATCCCAGCCCCACATGTACATTCAAATTCAAATTCAAACACTTGTATGTGACCCCAAACCAATGTCCACAACACTTACAGGAGTAAGAGGAGAAAGACTCTATTTTGTCACCATAACAGTCCCATTACACTTTTTTTTACATGTGCAAAACATATTATAAACAGGTCTCAGGAATGTTATTCATATCATTGCGGCATTAGCTCAGCTTGTGGTCACAAGCTGTCCTGAGTCCTGACGGCCAGCATGTACCTTGATTCATGATAAAAAGTCAGCTGACTAGAGATCTGCTCTCATGGCCTCAGTCTTATCATTACTATAGTGGAAGGAAATGGCAGTGTTTTTCCCACCTTATTATGTTGATGAACTTGACTAATTACTTATCGGGTCTGGGGTGGCCAATTAGATTTCAGGGGTGGCTGTGGTCACCCCAGGCCACCTCCTAAAATTTCCATTGGTTTTATATGATGATTATATGATGAAATTTAGTCACCATGAATCATCAAACATTTGAAACTATTTTGCAGGAAGAGAAAAGACAGGGATTTTGATGAAAAAATACTCTGATACTGATTTCTGGCATATATTTGGCATATAACAAGAGATAAATGAACAATTAATACAGGGGCACAGGATTAAAACTGGGAAAATGTGTTTTTCATTTCATGGGGCCTTTAATAGATTCCCTTTTAATGTTTAATGGAAGCCTAAAGTGTCAGGTAGGAATTGAATGACTTTACTCCCCTTCAGCTTATTCTGCTCCAAAGATGTGGACTGTCAAATACATCTTGTGGACTTGTGACAACCATCACCATTGTGGGGTTGGTAGTCACACACTGTTGGTTGGTTGTTCCTGTTATTTTAATGAAGAAAAATAAAAATCTTAAAAATTAATTTAAAAGGTTTAATTTCACTGAAATGCAACAACCTAACACATCTCCTGCTTCGAGAGAACAGGAAAAATCATTGCTATAAGTGCATTTTTTGTCCTTATAACATTTTTTAACAGCACCCTCTAGGGACCGACATCGAATGAATGTGACAATCAACCCAGTTCTCCCTGGATTACTTTTTAAAAGTCACCCTTCCAACCCTGATTATAAATCATAATGTTAAGCTGTAGCAAAAGCCTCAGTGTCACATCTATAACTGTTGTTTCTTTTCCTCCATGCAGGTCAAACAGTTCTGATAGAAACACAGCAGACTGTGATGGCAGCAGTAGGAGAAGATGTCCATCTCAGCTGTCAGCTCATGCAGTCTAGAGATGTTCTTCAGGTCACATGGCAGAAACTTTCACCTGAGGGGAAAAAGAAGAATCTTGTCACCTACAATGAACACTTTGGACAAACAGTGAATCCTGGTTTTCAGGGGAAAGTGGAGTTTAAAGATGCTGGACTGCAGAACTGCTCCATAGTTATCAGGGAGGCAATGGATCAGGATGAATGCTGCTATCTCTGTTAGTTTAACACGTTTCCTGATGGTTCTCTGACAGGCAGAACCTGCCTCCAACTCTATGGTGAGGACTAGACCTGAAACTTATTTTCATAATTGATTAATCTGTTGATTATTTTTCTCAATTTATCATTTTGTCCATGAAATGTCTAAAAACCCAAATAATTTAGTTGTATGTCTGTATTTCCAGTATTAAATACATTCCTGCTCAAGAATTACAACTTTAACCTGTTTCATAATGTATCTCCACTCTCACATGCAAGTAAATGGCAGATTAAAATTACGTTTATTTGTCTGTTTGCTATGAAATTGCTTTTTGTTTTTTTACTGTCACACATGACAATAACTGTATTTTCGCACCACAAAATGCAAAAAGTGAAGAAAAAGCTGTGCTTCTGTGCATTTATGTTCATGTACAGTGTTTTCATATAGAGCTGCAACAAAATATAGAGCAGCATGAAAGTGACAGATGCTGCGTCACCAGTAGCAGGTGATTCTTTCTAGGCCAAACAAACTAACATACTGGACACAAAGTATCATGTCAAAGCTGATGTCTTTGTAAGAAATGAATTCATGTGAAACAGTATTTCTTTAATGTTTCGTCTTTGCAGAGCTGCATGAACCCATTCTACAAATCAGAGAATCAAACTCTACTGAAGAGACAGTTGTGTCCTGCTCGGCCACAGGTCGTCCTGCTCCCACAGTAACTCTGAATGTCCCACAACAAGACCTCTACTTCTCTCACAACAGCACAGTCAGTGTCACCAACACCAACGGTACAGTCACTGTCACCACCACAGCTGTGCTGTCTGGTTTCCATGGAAATGGTGCACAAGTTGGATGTGCAGCACGACTGCTCTCAGTCCCTGAAATTCAGGTGTTTAAGACGATTCCTGCAGTGAAACAATCGTCTGCTGATGGTGAGAAACACTTCAAAAACCACAGATTTATAGACTGATTATCACTTTATGATTCTGATATTTAGTTTTCTTTCTTCAGGTTTTGATGATGAATCTGGATCTGATGAGAGTAAGTTAAACTTAAAGTTGTCTCAAGTCAAAATTCACATTTAAACTGTAGTTGCTTTATGAATGTTTAGTGTTCATATCACATTTTTTCCTCTTTTTCTCATAGATTTCACTTTGATCGTTGCATCGTTTGCGACAGTGGCCGTTGTTTGTGTTGCTGTAGTCATCACTGTTGTCACTGTCCTGCTCAGACATAAACATAAGAACAGGTAATTTCAACTTTTATCTCAATATCTGTCTTGTTGTGATACCAGTGTCTCACAGTTAATATGGTAATAATTTATTGACATTTAGAGGATACACAGAGCTTAAAGAATCTATACAGACAACATCTATAAATAAATAATATATAAATGTTCTTAAATCCTTCAGTCTGTCACACAGGGATGCTGAGGAGATGAAGACGCCACAAAAATCAATCCAAGACCCTGATGAGTAAGATAATTTCATAATTATTCACATATTTATTATTAATTGCTTCTTCAGAAAATGATTGAATCTGTCTTCTCTCTATTTTGGCATTTAAGTTCCTTTCTGTCTCTATATCTCTCTAACTAATGTGTTATTTATACATGAAGCTGATTCTGATGCACTTTACTCTTCATGGTCCATTGTGTACTCATAGTCAGCCTGTTTATCCACATAACTGTTAACTGTCAGAGTCATTCAGTGATAGAAATATGTATGATGTATTGTAATAATGTGAGTGGAAACTGACTCATGTCTTGTTTTTATCTGAAGGTGCAAAACACCTTTAATGGAGAAGGAGAACGAGCAGATCAGGAAACGGTCACCTGAGAAGAAAGATCCAAAAGAGGAGAAACCAGAACCATCATCTTCTACAGTTAGAAGTCTATTTAGTCACTAACAACCTACAAAGACTGTAGTTTCAATATGAAGTCAGTCAGACTTGAACAAAGCTGCATCAAAGCATGTGTTGGTAAAATGTTCAGACATTGTAAAAGAATCAAAATGTGTTTTTTTTTACCATTTTAAGATAAAATAAGTTATTGATGTTTGATGTTATGTTACCTTTTTCTCAGAGAGGAACTACTTTAATGTCTCTGACATGTTGAATACAATCAGTTTCTCTTCTTTCTTGCTGTTTGTTGGGACTTTAAACTTTACCAAGTATTTTGTAAATTCTTATTGTTTTACACCAATTTACTGTTTTATCCATATTTTTGTAGAATGTAAATAGATTCTGGTTTTGGTCTTTGCAGTATTTATTTCCTCTTATTTTATTTTTTATTTTTTGTCATACAAACCTAGTAATGTCAGAGATGAAATTACAGATCATTGAATGTAAAAATGAACATGTATTATTCCTGTTAAATTAACATGCAACAAAACAAAGAAACCACCAGGAGAAAAGCTCCAATCTAGCAATTTTCAAGATTCACATTTGTTTATAGATCCTCAGATACATGTTAGACTTTGTGTGACATGAAACAATTTTCTCCTTCCACTGTGATTTTTGGAAAGTGTTGGTTAAAATTGGTATTACTGCTGCTAGTGCCACTGCTATTAGGTTATATCTTCTAATGCGAACAAAGACAACAATAAAGGAGCTATCAAACCTTCATTTTCTGATAATGTAATTTATTCCTAACTGTGCCTCAATGTCTGCTGCAGATTTTTTTCATAAGCAAGGTTGAGACATGAAGTTACTAAATCCAGGATAGTCATTGTAAAATCATGTCAGTGTTCCTCACCTGTCACATTAGGTATCAGTATTACTGTAGCCTACAATTTATTACTTAATTATAACTTTCCAGGGGTAACCTGCAACAGAAACATTTACATCACCAAAATTGTATTTCTCATGTGAAAAAGTGTAATTCCTTTTTTCAAATTGCATATGGGAAAGGACTATACATATTTAACATATATAAATGTTCAGACCAGTCTGCAAAGGGCTCTGTTTGAGTTTTAGTGCACATGCAGCATCAGTGTCAAACCGTACAGTCTTATATTTTCTTTTTATGGTGGGGGTATTTCCAAAAGGTAAGAAGAAGAAAACTGTAATTATAATGTATGTTGTATTTTGTTTTAGCGTCATTTGTTTTGAGTAGGTATTGTTTTTTTGTTTGTTGTTTACATCTCAATTAACTACTGTATTGTGACAGTGGCTCTTCCTGGGGTCTCCATAAGTATTTTTTAACAATACTTTAATAACAGATGATTCATCAATACATATCTGTGACATTTATACTCACAGTAAGTCTCACAATTCATAATACAACTATTAAGACACACAACAACCAACACCGGTCTAACACAAAGGCTACAATAACTCAATAAGTTCATCTCTTAAATAATTGAGAAAACAAATCACTTAACAACTCAATCCACTAAATCACAAATAAAAGTAGGATGGATATCTCTAGACATCAAATCACATCTTCAAGAAAAGAAAAGAAAAAGTTATAGTTTTCTACACTATTCCTTATGTAAACAAATACAATCTTAATTTTTTGTTAAAACATGTTTTATTACTTCCTGAAGTCAAAAAACTTCGTAGTGAATTGTGAGGGTAAACCTAAAAATAACTGTAGCTTTTCAAATTTTGACTGCCTCATTACATCATAAAAGCTGTAGCAAAAACCTCAGCCTCACATCTATAGCCGTAGTATGATTTTCCAGTGGTAACCTGCAACAGGAACATTTACATCGCCAAAACTTTTTTCTCATGTGAAAAAGTGTAATTCCTTTCTTCAAAATAGCATATAGAAAAGGACTATGCATATTTAACATATCAATGTTTGTGTTTTCAGATATTAAAAAGGAAGAATATTGAATTGGCCTCCGTCGTTTTGAATAATAACTCTTTACTTTTGGGGATTACTACTATGACCTCCCACACGTGGTTATTCTAGGGCTTAAATGTGCAACAACAATATTAAATGCGGCAAATGTGTGTAAATTTAAGCTTTGCTGGAAGTCCTGACGAACGAAAGCGAAAGTAATTAATGTTCAAATCCTGGATGTATCCCAATGATTTGTAGGAGCGGTATGTTCCACTATAACAGGGGGAATCAGTTTATGTTCTGATAAATAAGATTTTTTTTAGAGCAAAACAGCAACAGTTGGTTAAATCAGCAGTTTATTCGACATTGAAGTAAATCTCGTTATGTTGTTTATAGGCAGATTCATTCTAGGGATTACTTATATTATTTTCATATTGACACCTACCTGCTGTACACCTGGATTAGTACAGTCCTAGTCTCCCATAGGCAGACCTGTCTGCACACCTGAATTTTTAAAAAATTGGCGCACATGCGGCAGCAATGGCGAACCGTGCAGTCTTATATTTCCTTTTTATTGTGGAGGTATTTCCAAAAGGTAAGAAAAAGGAATAAGTTATTATAATGTATGTTAGTAACGCAATGCATGTAACAGCATTATGTTAGGATACAAAAAGGTGACTGCTTACTGTTACAGTTACAGAAAAAAATACGTATTCAGATTATCGTTACATTTTGTAAAAAGGGGGATTGGTAATATTAATTTGAGAGCACTTTGTGCTTGCTCGCAGCAATGTGTCTCTGTAATCATGAAAGCTGCAGCGGGCGGTTGTCAAGCCCACTATACCTGCAGGCGGTGGAAGCAGAGAGCTGCACACACACTGCTGTCACACCGATAGTAAATAACATTATCGGTTCCGTTTGTCATTTGCTAAGTGATAGTTTAAAATAAATCAATCTCTGACTCTGCTGTTATCTGCTGGCTGAACACTGAAACACACAGTTGCGCGAGAACTGTATTAAAACTGTCATTGACTGTTCTGTTGTCTTACATGGTGAAGTTAAATTCATATTATTGATATTTATTTACTCTTGTCTTTATTTGCACATTTGGTATTGAAGTAATCCAAAATTAACGGAAAGCAATCAAGTTGCATTACTTTAATATTGTGGTACTTGGATTAGGTTACTGATTACATTTTTAACAGGTGAGGGAGATCAGGGTTGAAGGTCACATTTTAAATTCAAATCAAATCCTTCACTTTGATTGGACCGTTACTAACTGGGCGGGGCTTGCTCCACACACACACACCTCACCTGTTGTTAGAGCAGGAGGAGGAAGAGGGAGGAAACAATGAATTAGTCTCTTTCTATCTCTCTCCATAATGCTCTGTAAGCTACCACGACTCACAAAACGGTGAAGTGTGGTTTTATACAGACATTTTGACTGGAGTGGCCAAGATGGGACACAGAGCTAGTGGGGGGTTACCTGTGTAAAACATATTTGATACACTTGTCAGCGATGTTATTCATATCATTGTGGCGTTAAATCCGTTTGCATCAGCTCTGCTTTTAAGTTCTCAGTGGATTTCACTTACCTTAAAAATATCGTACACAATGCTACAAGTACCTACATGTGTAAATTGCACCTTAACATTTACTACCAATACAGAAACAATGTTGAGCATACACAATCATAAACAATTTTTCTCATCTGCATGAGTAAAAATCTCTTAAATTCCATAGACTGCTCTTACTCAGTTTAACTAATTGAAAAATGACAGTGTTTTTCCCACCTTATCATGTTGATGAACTTGACTAATTACTTATCAGGTCTGGGGTGGCCAATTAGATTTCAGGGGTGGCTGTGGTCATCCCAGGCCACTTCCTAAAATTTCCATTGGTTTTATATGATGATTATATGATGAAATTTAGTCACCATGAATCATCAAACATTTGAAACTATTTTGCAGGAAGAGAAAAGACAGGGATTTTGATGAAAAAATACTCTGATACTGATTTTTTGGCATATATTTGGCATATAACAAGAGATAAATGAACAATTAATACAGGGGCACAGGATTAAAACTAGGAAAATGTGTTTTTCATTTCATGGGGCCTTTAATAGATTCCCTTTTAATGTTTAATGGAAGCCTAAAGTGTCAGGTAGGAATTGAATGACTTTACTCCCCTTCAGCTTATTCTGCTCCAAAGATGTGGACTGTCAAATACATCTTGTGGACTTGTGACAACCATCACCATTGTGGGGTTGGTAGTCACACACTGTTGGTTGGTTGTTCCTGTTATTTTAATGAAGAAAAATAAAAATCTTAAAAATGAATTTAAAAGGTTTAATTTCACTGAAATGCAACAACCTAACACATCTCCTGCTTCGAGAGAACAGGAAAAATCATTGCTGTAAGTGCATTTTTTGTCCTTATATAACAATATTGTGCAGCTTCACCTCTCTGACTACCCTGAGCATTTGATCTGGTGGACTTTGGTCGTTATTTGTCTTCCTGACAAAATTCCTGCCAATTTTTCTATGTAAAAAGAAAAAAAAGACTGGATATATCACACCATGCATGTATATGCCAACAAAGAAGAGAATGTGACAAACATCCCCAACAACCACATGTTATAGTGTAACTAAGGAAAAAACTATCTAAACTATATTTCTCCCTTCATACTTTTTACTGGCAATAGTTGTTTTATGATAAACAGATTGTGTAAAAGCCTAGAAGAGAAACAGTGAAGAGCTGGATATTTAAATTTTGACATAAAAAACACTAAAAGTCTTCTCAGCTCAATGTCAAGTGTCTTACTCCTGAAATGACCTTGTAAGTGACCTTTGACCCCAATTCTGAAAATTTTGGTACCAACATTTTTAAACAGCACCCTCTAGGGAGTGAGATCTAATGAATGTGAGAACGAACCTAGTTGATAACCCAGTTCTCCCTGGATTACATTTTAAAAGTCACCCTTCCAACCCTGATTATAAATCACAATGTTAATCTGTAGCAAAAACCTCGACGTGACGTCTATGACTGTCATTTCTTTTCCTCCATGCAGGTCTAACAGTTGTGATAGAAACACAACAGGCTGTGATGGCAGCAGTAGGAGAAGAGGTCCCCTTCAGCTGTCAGCTCATGCAGTCTAGAGATGTTCTTCAGGTCACATGGCAGAAACTTTCACCTGATGGGAAGAAGAAGAATCTTGTCACCTACAACAAATACTTTGGGCAAACGGTGAATGCTGATTTTCAGGGGAAAGTGGAGTTTAAAGATGCTGGACTGCAGAACTGCTCCATAGTTATCAGGAAGGTGATGGAGCAGGATGAAGGCTGCTATCTCTGTTTGTTTAACACATATCCTGATGGTTCTCTGACAGGCAGAACCTGCCTCCAACTCTATGGTGAGCTCCTTTCTTCACTTTTGAAGACATATTTGTGGCAAATTACAGTTTTAACTTGTTTCACATTGCTGGCAGTTAGAAATGATGACTGTTAAATTGTCTGCTTGCCGTCATTTTGCCATGAAATACAAATACTCCACACCACAAACATCATGTTGTACATACTCTGCATTTCACACACTTTGCATCCAACTGTCATAAAAGCTGATTTTCTTCCCAAATGTAAGAAGACATGATGGTCATGATATTTCAATTATATTATGATTATATAACATTCCTCAATTTGTGAAATGAAATGTAGGAAACAGAGACAACTGCTCATCATAATGTTCAAGAAGCCAAACATTTCTTAAAATGCTTGTTTTACTCAGTCTAAAGCCCAAATATATTTGATGTATAATGTTAGAAAACAGAGGAAATCAGCAAAAAAAAATTTAACAACTTGCTCCATGTGATATTTTTTAATGTTTTGTCTTTGCAGAGCTGCATGAACCCAATCTACAAATCAGTGAATCAAACTCTACTGAAGAGACAGTTGTGTCCTGCTCGGCCACAGGTCGTCCTGCTCCCACAGTAACTCTGAATGTCACACAACAAGACCTCTACTTCTCTCACAACAGCACAGTCAGTGTCACCAACACCAACGGTACAGTCACCGTCACCACTACAGCTGTGCTGTCTGGTTTCCATGAAAACGATGCACAGGTTGGATGTGCAGCACGACTGCTCTCAGTTCCTGAAATTCAGGTGTTTATGACGATTCCTGCGGTGAAACAATCGTCTGCTGATGGTGAGAAACACTTCCAAACCACAGATTTATAGATAGATCATCATTTTATGATTCTGATTGGGTTTCATTTTTCAGGTTTAAACGCACAATATATAATTTCAGCCACTAGGGGTCCCTCAATCAAAACAATAACAAAAGACAGACTGTGATGACATTGTGAAGTAGCGTGGGATCATGGGAGTTGTTGTCTTCATTGTTAAACAAACAGCTTCTTCAGGTTAGGATTACTCCAGTGTTCATCTTTCAAGATGTTTTTAGTGGGAGCTGAATTATCCGCAGAGATCCCCTCCTCTCCAAAAACAAACATACACAGGGATTAAAACTAGTAAAAAATACTGAATAAAGCTGTTTCACGTAAAAAATCAGTGTTTCTCTGACGATGTTCGGCGAGTACTGGACTTCTGAGAGGGGCTGCTAGCTGAGCTGCTGCTCTTGTTTGCTCAGCTTGTTTCTCTGATAACTTAAGATTCATAAGACGTCCGATCCAGTTAAGATATACTTAACTGGATCGGACTTCATCCAGTTAAGATATACTTAAAGATGATCAGAATCTAAAAAGTTTATCATGAAAATGTGTCTGAAAACTGAATAAAAGTCAATTTATAACAGTTTCTGTTGAACAACCACAACACCAACGTAATATCTTGTAGGTGTATGATCTTTGGTAGATGCAATTGTAGTGGACAAACACAATGCCAACGTATGCATCTTGTGCGTGTATAATCTTTGGTAGAGGGGGTATGACGCCATTGACAGGAGACCAAATGAAACGGCCTGTTACCTTGATTAAAATTACAGATTTCTCTGGGTTTGAAAATTGTTGGAAACATTTGGGATAATGTAAGTACACAACTCAACAAAATATATAACACAGGTCTAGTTGTTTTTAGACATTTTAAGTGTGGAATATTACATATTATAGCATTAATGAGGATCTGGTACCGATAAAGGTAAGTTAAGCTTAAAGGTGTCTCAAGTCAAAGTACACATTTAAACCGTAGTTGCTTTATGAATGTTTAATGTTCCATATCACAGTTTTTCCTCTTTTTCTCATAGATTTCACTTTGATCGTTGCATCGTTTGCGACAGTGGCTGTTGTTTGTGTTGCTGTAGTCATCACTCTCGTCACTGTCCTGCTCAGACGTAAACATAAGAACAGGTAATTTCAACTTTCAACTCAATATCTGTCTTGTTGTGATACCAGTGTCTCACAGTTAATATGGTAATAATTTATTGACATTTATACCATGGTCTGGGTGAATACTCGATTCTGATTGGCTGCAGGGTGTCCATTAATTCCTGATAATGAACAACTACAAAATAGTTCCAGTGAAACTGTCTGTTCACCGTTCTAAGTTAATGCGCTGACTAAAAGGAGTAACCATAGCAACAGGGACCAGTAAAAGCCTCTGTTTACAATTAATTGCAACACATTAAGAAGCTAACAAATTACAACAAGTGACTTCAACATTTCTTTTAACCTATTTGGAGAATATGACAACTTTGATGACTGTGATGCAGCTGAAGAAAGAGAAACTGAAAAGAAACGTGAGAAACAGCACAAGGAGTTAACAGCGGGAGAATTATTTAACAAGGCATACTGACACCTCAACATTAGAAATAAAGTAAATGAAAAAGAATCTGAATATCTTATTTACAACACTGAGTGTAGTCCTTCGGTGCCTCGTCCTCTGAACACCACAGGATGGCGACTGTAACACACAAACTGCAAGAAGTACACTGCTCCTCTGAACTCACTGATACTTTAAAGCCATCGTCTCACATCCTGTTCGCTGTTCAAATCGCTACTTCAGGCTGCGGCCAACAGTAAACATGGCCTATCATTAATTTGTGAATATCTTGATATTGATTTGGGGACAATGACATGGCTGGATTGCTGGCTAGTCTTGTTTTTAAACATACTGTCAAATTATATTACTGTTTCTCAACCACCAACGCAATGTTATTGACTTTGAATCTTGCTAGTATAACATTAGCTTTCTGGATCATAGCTGAGCCAAAGGGTTCTATGAGCTGAGTGGACTAGAAATATCTCCTGCTGCCAAGTCGTATCTAAGGTTCTTTCTATTTACTGGAGTAGTAAACAATGTTTGCATTGCATAAGAACCTCATATGATCATGATTGTCCCAGGTATTAGTCAAACCCTCAGGTGTTACCAGAGAAACTGAGTTATGGCTTGTGAAAAACTTTAGATTTTGATCGCAGAACGCATAAAAATATACATTAATGGTCCTACCTAACCTGCAACCATAGGATCATTAAAGAGCACAGCTGTCAAAGCTTACTCGTTATGAAGTTTTGAAGAATGGGACGCAGCAGAGGAAAAAAAAGATGGAGAAGAACAGAAAGAAACTAAGCGAAATGCTGCACAAAGAACTGACACCTGGAGAGCTTAGAGTGATAGAGGAAGGATGAGATTTATACAAAAAAAGACAAAATGGGCATTTAATATATTTTCTCTACCAAAAACAAAAGAAAACTGATTTGGAGACTCTGCGGTTATGCTTTACTCACTTTACTGTGAATTACAGTGTGGCAATTTGTCATGATAACCTTTTGATTTCGAGTGCAAAACTTTCACCAAAAATTGGCGAATGCTTTTATTTTATATTGTTGGCAAATGACCATAAGCAGGATAATGAACTTGTAGGTGTGCGTTTAACAGTTTTAAGGCACGACGTGGAGGTGAAGAACCACCCGATCCAAAGCGGAGGCGTGAAGTGCCATAAAAACTTTTGATGCACACCTGCTAGTTGATTATCAAATCAAATGGAAATAAAGTAAAGCACAAGTACCTCAAAACTTTGCTTGAGTAAATATACCACTATGAATAATATATTAAATCCTTCAGTCTGTCACACAGGGATGCTGAGAGCAAGACGCCACAAAAACCAATCAAAGACACTCATGAGTAAGACAATTTCATAATTATTCACTTGTTCACTCTTCATGGTCCATTGTGTACTCATAGTCAGCCTGTTTATCCACATAACTGTTAACTGTCAGAGTCATTCAGTGATAGAAATATGTATGATGTATTGTAATAATGTGAATGGACACTGACTCATGTCTTGTTTTTATCTGAAGGTGCAAAACACCTTTAATGAAGGAGGAGAACGAGCAGATCAGGAGACGAACACCTCAGGAGAAAAATCCAAAAGGGGAGAAACCAGAACCATCATCTCAACACACAGCAGGAAGTCTATTTACCAAACCAATCAAAGACAATTATGAGTAAGATAATTTCATAATTATTCACTTGTACATATTTATTATTAATTGCTTCTTCAGAAAATGATTGAATCTGTCTTCTCTCTATTTTGGCATTTAAGTTCCTTTCTGTCTCTATATCTCTCTAACTTATGTGTTATTTATACATGAAGCTGATTCTGATGCACTTTACTCTTCATGGTCCATTGTGTACTCATAGTCAGCCTGTTTATCCACATAACTGTTAACTGTCAGAGTAATTCAGTGATAGAAATATGTATGATGTATTGTAATAATGTGAGTGGACACTGACTCATGTCTTGTTTTTATCTGAAGGTGCAAAACACCTTTAATGAATCTGGTGAACCAGCAGATCAGGAAACGGACACCTCAGGAGAAAAATCCAAAAGGGGAGAAACCAGAACCACCATCTCAACACACAGCAGGAAGTCTATTTACCAAACCAATCGAAGACAATTATGAGTAAGATAATTTCATAATTATTCACATATTTATTATTAATTGCTTCTTCAGAAAATGATTTAATCTGTCTTCTCTCTATTTTGGCATTTAAGTTCCTTTCTGTCTCTATATCTCTCTAACTAATGTGTTATTTATACATGAAGCTGATTCTGATGCACTTTACTCTTCATGGTCCATTGTGTACTCATAGTCAGCCTGTTTATCCACATAACTGTTGACTGTCAGAGTAATTCAGTGATAGAAATATGTATGATGTATTGTAATAATGTGAGTGGAAACTGAATCATGTCTTGTTTTTAATCTGAAGGTGCAAAACACCTTTAATGGAGAAGGAGAACCAGCAGATCAGGAAACGGACATCTCAGAAGAAAAATCCAAAAGGGGAGAAACCAGAATCATCATTTAAATGCATAGCAAGAAGTCTATTTAGTGACAAACAACCAACAAGACTGTAGTTTTGATACTAAGTCAGTCAGACTTGAACAAAGCTGCATCAAAGCTTGTGTTGGTAAAATGTTCAGACATTGTAAAAGAATCAAAAAGTGTCCCGAACAAGATGAATCTCTTATCTTATATCTCCAGATCGAAAAGATTAATGTACACAGAGATTTGATATTTTTGTACTATTTTAATACTAGTGCAGTACCTGTTCAAAACATGCCTGTTTGGAATGGGCGGAGTTCTCATTTGTGCCCCTCCCCTAAACGCCTCTCATGCAGGCTATCAGTCGACATTATAATGTACCCATTTCTGGAGATTACAATTTTGAGTTGAGCTGAAGTTGATCAGATATAGTGCCTGTTTCAAATGTGTCTTAGAAACCTTGCACTATGTCTTGAACATACATACAAAGTTCCAGCGTGTGAGGAACAGGAATAGAGCTCAACTCTCTAAACTTTTTCAATTCATTCTCTATAGTAGTTGTCATCACTATGATGTAATCCCATCTCCAACCGCAATGTGGGCTGCAATGGCAGAGTGGCGCTCATTGACTCCACGGGCAGAAGAAGAAGCAAATCAACGTTGTCAACTTAATTTATGAAGTATTATATATTTCTCTTGAACCGCTCATCCAAACAACTTCACACATTGACATTGCACGTCCCCGTTTCTCCAGAAATCCACCCACCAGGTAGTACGTAGGATTGGATGAATGGTTCTCAAGATACGTGGAGGACAAACTTACATACATACATATAGAGATTCCTTGCTTTTTATAGAGAGATGTCTAATGTCTCTTACATGCTGAATGCAACTAGTTTCTCTTCTTTCTTGCTGTTTGTTGGGACTTTAAACTCTACCAAGTATTTTGTAACTTGTATGATATACTTCAAACATATTGTTTTACACCACTTTATTCTTGCCTCATCAGTTTTTTTTAAGTAAAATTGATATAATTTTTGGTTTTGTCGCTTGTACTGTTTACTGCTTCTTTTCTTTTTTGATGATTTTTTTTGTATAAAATTAATTTTTGCCAAAGATGATATTACACTGAAAGTAAATAATGAATGTGTATTATTCTTGTAAGGATGTAATTTTTCTGTAAAACTATCTTTTGTACTTTGTATTTGTCTTTTGTTGTAAATATTTCTGAACATACTTTCTCATAATGTCAGGTGTCTAATTACAGCTACATTTTTCATCGAGCAGTGTCTTTGTCTCTTCCTCTTAACTTGTCATTAGATGTGTTTGTGTGTCACAACTACTGTCTCAGTCCTGCTCATTTAGTCCTTTCTGTCTCTGTCTCAGCCTCCAGCCTCCTTCTTACTTCTCCAGACCTCTTGCATCGACATTGAACCTTCCATTCTCTGCCATTCATCACCTGACCACCAGGTGGCCTCAGACTTTTTCACTGGTCGGCTCACCTGTTCTCACCTGTTTGTCTGTTAACTTGACCTTTGAACTGTTAAAGTCCGTTCATCTGATGTGATGTTGTTGTTCCTCCTGACTGGCTTCTGTTAAGCGGATTGTTTCTTTGCGCCAGGGGACACTTTCAGACGTAACACACTGTTTATATCGTATTTTTAGAACAAATCAGGTTTTCATAAAATAAGCAGTTTATTCGACAAACTTTGCCACTTGCTGCAAGGATGACTCATAGTGCCATTATGAAACTCTTTTTGGTTTTGGGAAACTTTTCAAAAGGTAAGAGAGATATGTTACAGTAGTCTGTACTTTTACAGAAGTAATTTTTCTGCTGAAATTGAAAGCACAGTGGAGGATTCCTGTGTATTTTCAATTATAACCCAAAGTTAATGTTTTGAGAAGAAATATTGAATCCTGCTGATTTATTCTTGTTTTCCACATTCAAAGGGCGACAGGTGAATGTTTCGTGCTGGTGAAATTTTTTATTAACAGCAAACTAAGACAAAAAAGCACCAATGGTATTTATTAGAAATGTGACTCAGATAAACAGGTTAAGGCCCTCTCAGAAACAGTTTTCTCTATGTTGTCAACATTTGTGCTGACCACAACCAACCAGCTACACATTTATGATCCTCACCAGTTAGACATGAAAACAACTTAGTTATGAAACACGCTTTTTCACATTTCAGTCTGTATAATAAAGTTTGGTGCTTTGCCTGCAGCTTGTCAAACTTTGAAACAGATTCCTGAAATAAATCATATTCTATAACTGAGCTGAAGTTTCTCATGGCATTATAAAAAAATTGAGCAGTTCAAGTTTAATGTGATTTCCTTTCACCAAAAAAATTACAAAGGCTATCTTGGATTTGGATCTCTGCCATTGCTAGGTTTTTTATGACAAAAAATAAAAACAAAATAAGCAGCAGTAAATAGTTTAAAAGAACAAAACCAGAATCTATGTACATTTTGTAAGAATATGGATGGGTGCAACAATAAATTGGTGTAAAACAATAAGAAATTACAAAATACTTGGTAGGGTTTAAAGTCACACAGAATTGCCATCATAGTCTGCTGTGTTTGTATCACACTTGTTAGACCTACATGGATAAAAAAGAAAATAAATAAATCTAATGCCGAACTAAGAGGAAGCAACAAAGTCACTGCTTGATGAAAAATGTAGCTAATTAGGCACATGATACTATGAGAAAGTATTCATGTTCAGAAATATTTGATATGCAAACAAGAAAAATAGAATAAATGTTAATAGTTTTATAGAAAAGTTGCATCTTTACAGGAATAATACACATTCATTATTTACATTCAGTGTGATTTCATTTTTTTTTTTTTAGCAAAATTCATTTGTTCATTCTTTTATAATACCTGCACATTTTACCAACACATGCTTTGTGTTTGTGTTTGTGTTTTTAGTGTTAATGTTGGATTAGGGGGCATTCTCTACAAGTGTATAGAAGGAAAAAAGGAACATCAGGACGATCAAATATCACTTTCAAACAACATGATCAGGCTTTAATTAGTGTAACTGTGTGCATAAAAGCTCAGCAGCGCCCTCTGCAGTTTGCAAAGAGAAGTGAAAAACAATAACATACCACCTTTCTATACACTTGTAGAGAATCCAACATTAACATTGCTGTTAGTTTGTCATTCAATAAACAAATGAAACCTGAGATAAATATTTGTGTCTTGTCGTTCTTTCTAATAGTTTTACGACACTAGTTTAATCTGATATTCTCTCAAATGTTATATTTCCAGTTTCAGTAGCTACTACTGATCATACAACATAATCCTCTTGTTACTGTCCTCACAACCATGAAAAGGGGGTCAAGTTCAAGTTCAACATTTAGGGATTTATATGAAGAATAATGAAGCTCCTTCCCTTCCTCCAGGTAAAACAGTGCTTCTTTATGGACGCAACAGTTGATCAGTTATTCTCAGACAAGTACCAAAGTCTCTACTAAAACATTTTACTTGATTTATCACAGTGTCAAACTAACTGTGTTTCTGACTGGCCTAGTGGTTACAGAAAAAGGTTCCAGATCACAAGGTTGTTGGTTTAATTCCTGACTCTGCCAGATATGCATCAATGTGGCAGATAACACACAAGTGATGCTCTTTCACCTGTAACACATTTTTTTCCTGAAATGTTAAGTGAACATAAAGTGTGCAGGAGGTGAAGCTAAGGTGTGGCTGAGATAAACCTCCATGTGGATGACCTGAAATATGTCTCAGTAAGATGAGTAACAGGTGATAAATACCTGAGCACAGGATTGTTTGTTCAATCCCTGCTGAGGGATAAATATGTTTGTGGTTGCTTTGTCTTTAATGTGTGCTTACAGAGCACTGATATTGGCTTCAAACAAACACAGAGTACATATGTATAAGACTGCATATAAAGTAAAAAAGTACATAATATAAGTGTTAGAGTATATATATATAAGTATCACAGCAATCTACAACATTGGCTTTAAAATCAGACACACTGCTGGAGATTAAAAACCTTAAATGAACACTGTCGGATTCCATCTCATCTTGTGGCTCACTCTGTTAGACAGTCTCTTGAAGTTTTGAGGTTATGGGTTCAACTCTGACCCTGTTCATCAACGTTTTTAAGTGTACTGCTACAGATTAATAAGCTCATGTGAAAAGCACTTGTTGAAAGCCATTTAATCATGTAGCTCACTGTGTTGAATATCAACATGGAAGCTTTAAGGTTGTTGGTCCTGACTTTCACTGACTTTTTTAAAGTCAGCCTCACTGCAGTAGATTGAAAACCTCTGATGAAGACTGTGACATACAATCTGGTCTTGTGGCTCACTGTGTTGAACAGCTATGTTGTTGTTTTGAGGTTGTGGGTTCGATCCTGACTCTGTCAGTGAATTTTGAAAGTGATGACTCAGAGGAGAGGTTTAAAAGTGCTCAGAGAAGAGGTATGAGTGTGAAGGGGACCTGGTGGAGTGATGGCATCGTCAACACAGATCTCAGATACGTCTGCGGACGTGAGGTGGCTGGTTCGATTCCCTCTCCTTCATCAGTAACTGGAGCAAACTCAAATGTGTCCCACATGGGTGGGTAAGGGGGGGGGCCTTGTCCTCCCCCGATGTTCCAAAGGTCTGTATGCAGGGGGTTATGCAGCAAAAAGTCCTGCACAGCTGAAATTTTACTGATGAATGAAGGTGCGAACAAGTTTTTAAAAATGTTGAAAGTCTCTTGCCATCGCATGTTTGTTGCTTATTATGTTCTGTCATTATTAATACACAAAACCACCGCCTGCCTATCGGGATAAAACGCAAAATTCTCAAATGACAGTCAGTGTCTACATACTGTTGGAGACTGCTGTGATACTTATATATGTACTCTTATACTTTATATGCACTCTTATACTTAGATATACGTACTCTGTATTTGGTTGGAGCCAATATCAATACTTTGTAGACCAACATTACAGGCAGAGCAACCAAGAAGATCTTTAACCCTGAGCAGGGATTGAACCAACAACCATGTGCTCAGGTGTATAGTACCTGTCACTCATCCCACTGAGCTATCCTTGTGGTTAGACACATAGGTGTTTATCTCTTACACATTTTGTCCTCGCACCCCTCATGATACACTTAACGTTTCATGAAAATAAGTTATTTGCACATGGAGGGAACACAGCTTGTGTGTGGTCATACCTGCCTTCTGCAGGTTCCTCTGGCTGAGTTGGGGATTGAACCAGCAACCTTGTGAATACCAGCCCTCTTCTGTAACCACTCAGCCAGTCAAGGTACCCTCCCATCAACCGAAAATCCTAAATCAATTAATGTCATATGCATCATGCCAAAGAAAGTATAATTAAGACACTCTGTTCTTGTAAAGCACAAGTGGAAATCCATTTTAATACACTTGCTTTTAAATGGTTCCTTGTTATTGCTCTCCAATATGGTTTCTCAATTTTGCTGAATGGTTAATACCTTGTGGTCATCAGCCCTTTTCTGCAACCACTCGGCTAGCAGAACCACTGACCCACCCAAGGAAAATGTGCATTGATGTTACTTTTGTGACCCTGGCAGAGTTAACAATATGATCCTTGGAACAGGGTGATTTTGACACTGTGAGACTATCAGTGTGTCACTAAATCAATTAAAATGTTTTGGTGGAGAACACAAACAGTTGCACCTGTAGAGTCCATAAACGAGCAGGAGACAGGGGTGTGGCCTCAATGAAACAAGCAACCTCTCAGCCTGGCTGCCCGGTGTTACGGACAAACTGGTCCCGGTGGTTCAGCCAGTGGTCTGCACTGAAGCAGTTTTACATGGAGTGGGGTGTTTCCCAACCTTGTGGTGACTTTCTGACTTTGTTGAAGTTGTGGGTTCAACTCAAAGCCAATCAGCAATGCAAAGCTTTAGCTCACTGTGTTTGACAGCATCACTGAAGTTTTAAAGTTGTGGGTTCAATCCCGACTTGAACAATGAATTTTAAAAGTTAGCAGCTGTATGTAAGATGTAAAACCCTTAGTAAAGGTTTAACCCTTGGTAAAGGTTTGACCCTTGTGGCTCACTTCGTTAAAATATGCTACCCATAGGGTTTAAGGTTCAAGCCAGAGCTGTTTGGATCTTCAATCTTCAGGAGTGTGTCTGATTTGAAAAAATGCAATGAGGGTGTTGGGATTGAACCCACAACCCTTAAACTTCAACAAAGATGTCTAACAGAGTGAGCTTCACAACCAGATAATGTTTTAGAGTTTTCATTGGGACTGTTCAACCTTCAGAAATGTGGCTGACTTGGAAAAAGCTCAACGAGAGACTGAGGATTGAACGAATGTTTGTCAGAGCGTTTCTGTCTTTAATCAAGATATTGGTTTTAAAAAGTTACCAAATGGAAACAAGTAGATGATGTTCATTGTTTTTACTCTTCAGTGGTTTATCTTGTGTCTGACTGATTGAAGATTGAATCCACAACTTCAAAGCCTTTAAACAGCTACCAAACAGACTGAGCTACTGGACCCAGACAGCCATGACTCAAGATTTTGGCTTTAAAAAATCTCCAAGCAGCTCTGGCTTGAATCTTAAAACGTTTGAGTAGCAATTTAACACAGTGAGCCTCAAGGGTCAAACCTTTACCAAGGGTTTTCAATCTTGCATACAGCTGCTAACTTTAAGAAGTCATCGCTAAAGTCGGGATTGAACCCACAAGTTTAAAAGTTCAGTGTTGCAGTCAAACACAGTGAGCTAAAGTTTTGCACTGCTAATTGGCTCTGGGTTGAACCCACAACTTCAACAAAGTCAAAAAGTCAGCACAAGGGTGGGAAACACCCCACTCCACGTAAAACTGCTTCAGTGCCAACCACTGGCTGAACCACCAGGACCAGTTTGTCCGTAACACCGGGCAGCCAGGCTGTGAGGTGGCTTGCTTTAGTGAGGCCACACTGCTGTCTCTTGCTTGAACCCACAACCTTAAAACTTTTAACAACTTTAAAACTTCAGTGTTTCTGTTCAACACAGTGAGCTACGGATTCACACTGACACAATGTTTTCATGTGATGTTTTCAGTCCTCAGTGGTGCAGCTGGATTGAACCCACAGCTTCAACAAAGTTAAAACGTTACCAAACAGTTCAAGCAACTGGATCAGATGCCCAAAAAGGTGTTTTTGTGAGAGCATTTAAATCTGAGTTAGATCTTATTTTATCCTTTGAGTAATTATTCCAATGTATTATGTGCAAGAATGTCAGTGCTTACAGAACAAATTTATGTACAAAATCCAGCATTGTATGGTTTGTAGCCCATAATTAACCGTGCATCAGACACCAATTTAAAAGGTTATGTGCACAGTGACACCTGGGGCCTGTCTGGTGGTGCTGGGGGAGGGACAGGTGGTGTACAGCAGACAGCAGTGTAGCCTCACTAAGCAAGCTACCTCACAGCCTGGCTGCCTGGTGTTACGGACAAACTGGTCCTGGTGGTTCAGCCAGTGGTCTGCACTGAAGCAGTTGAACGTGGAGTGGGGTGTTTCCCACCCTTGTGGTAACTTTCTGACTTTGTTGAAGTTGTGGGTTCAACCCTGAGCCAATCAGCAGTGCAAAGCTTTAGCTCACTGTGTTTGACAGCAACATTGAACTTTTAAACTTGTGGGTTCAATCCCAACTTGAGCAATAAATTTTAAAAGTTAGCAGCTGTATGTAAGATTGAAAACCCTTGGTAAAGGTTTGACTCTTGTGGCTCACTTCATTAAAATATGCACATCAAAGGTTTTAAGGTGTCACCAGTCTGATGACCAGCAACACAAGCAGCACTGTTTTACCTGGGAGAAGGGAAGGAGCTTCATTATACTTCATATAAATCCCTAAATGTTGAACTTGAACTTGACCCCCTTTTCATGGTTGTGGGGTCAGAAAAGGTCAAATTACAGATTAAGACAGGAACAAGAGTATTATGTTGTATGATCAGTAGTAGCTACTGAAACTGAAAGTATAACATTTGACAGAATATCTGATTAAACTAGTGTTGTAAAACTATTAGAAAAAAGAAAGACAGGACACAAATATTTATTTCCAGTTTCATCTGTTTATTTAATGACAAACTAACAGCAGTGCTAATGTTGGATTAGGGGGCATTCTCTACAAGTGTATAAAAGGAAAAAAGGAGCATCAGGACAATCAAAAATCACTTTCAAACAGCATGATCAGTCTTTAATTACTGCAACTGTTTTTATAAAAGCCCCGCAGCGCCCTCTGCAGTTTACAAAGAGAAGTGAAAAAGCTTACAGCACCTGGTATTCCCAGGCGGTCTCCCATCCAAGTACTAACCAGGCCCGACCCTGCTTAGCTTCCGAGATCAGACGAGATCGGGCGTGTTCAGGGTGGTATGGCCGTAAGCGAGAAAATTACTCGCACACACACTATTTATACATGATGTAACGTCATGTATTCTTCTATTTATGTGTGTGCTGATTGTATATGTAGCCTGTAGATTGTCTAGATAAAACACATCTTACTAGAAGACTAAATGAGCCTGTAAAAGCTGTAACTGTGCGCTCCTCTCCATGTCTCAGCTGCTTATCTGTACACATTATTATATAACACACAGTCTTTATCATTCTTGTTAATGTTGGGGGATTGTATCACTGGAATTAGAGGTTCCTGCTCAGAAAATACACTTATGTCTTTAACTACATAACCCCACACAGATGGGGGTCGGGACATCAATAAAAGACTAGTTTGTCTGCGTTACCTTCGCTTACGGCCATACCACCCTGAACACGCCCGATCTCGTCTGATCTCGGAAGCTAAGCAGGGTCGGGCCTGGTTAGTACTTGGATGGGAGACCGCCTGGGAATACCAGGTGCTGTAAGCTTTTTCACTTCTCTTTACAAACTGCAGAGGGCGCTGCTGCCTCTTTAACGGAAGACAGGACTTTGATATGCAGAGCAAGAACGAGGCAAGACAAGTAAAAACACTGTTCTGGTGGAATTGAAATTAAAAAATAGCGTTTGTGCAGTCATGTAAATTGGCAAAGTAGAGCTAAGGCTTGATGACTGATGAAAGCAGACTGTGACACTTTTGTTAAGCTTAAAAACAAAGCAGTTCATCACTGGAGGAACAATGTACACAGGAATTCTGGTAAATGTAAGAAGAAAAACAGTATAGCATGTGCAGCAATGATTATTTATTACCTCAAATAATAATAAGCATAAAGCTGGTTCACAATTTACAAGGAATATTCAGTCAAAACAAATACTGTGTAATGTAACTAAGCGGTTTTGACAAGTGTGACTGGGCACAAGCAAGGCCCAGATTTGGTTTTTAGAATTATAGGTTGCACTGACCCTTTAATACTCAAACCAAACCAGCTAAAAGGCCATAGATCCTTTACAATTATACAGATGACAGTAAATGAGAGACTGAGACAAGAAATTCACCCAAGATTACAAAAATATTAAAACAACAATTAGACATATAATAATTTAAAAAGAAATTAAAAACAGGATATTTATTAAAGCTAACTAATTTAAAATTGATATAAATTGCAATAAGAAAATGGGAGTGCCAAGGGGTGGTTGGCCGTAGCCGTATACATAACGTATAAGAAAAGTTACACTAGGATAGAGTAATCACCACGCCGCTGTGCTCTATACGCCCTACGCATGGGGGTGAGCAGCTAAAGTGAGACACCCTATCACCAAACCCGCCAGCGTCTTGGCGGGCGGCCATGCTTGCTACATGTCCTATAGCACTCACACAGACAGAAAACAGGTTAAGTTCACAACAGTAGCGCTGTGTGGCAGCACGCTACGTTATTTACTTCTTGGAGGAAAGCAATAAATGCCACGAAGGGCTGACAGGATGTAACAGAAGAATCTAACAATAACAGAAACCACCTGATGAAGCTAAAGGCTAATAATACAGGCAAAAATAATACAGTAGTAAAGCAAATTAAACAACTGTATTAACAACAAATCAGACACACAGCAAAAACAAAATGTAGCAAAACAAAAACTAAGCTAAACAAACCCAAACTAAACAAAAAAGCAGTGGCAGTCAAAAGAAAACGGATTAAATTAATTGACACACTGCCAAACAAATGCATAATATAAGGAAACATAACATCGGTATTTACCTCTCGCCGGGCTTAGAAACCAATTTGACATTGTGGCCAAACCGTGTAATTACAACGTCATGTGTTGCACACTGGCCCCAAAAGACTTTTTCCCATAGATTTACAGCGTATACATTTTTGTAGCATCACAACCCCAGCGAAATGACTTGTCTCACTATCAGAATTTGATCCTTTCAGTCCAATCACATTTCAAAAGTCTAGAAAAGCCGCATGATGGTACGCACAGATGCAGAAGCAATGCAGAAGAAGTTAAAAGTTTTTGGCTTCAGCGAACTTTCATAGGAATGAGCGGGGCTTTGTTAAACCAAACAAACTGACAACAAGGAAGTAGGCGGTACTAAGGCCTGTCTAACCCTATGGTAGCCCGGGAGGGACATTACAAATGAGAACTTGAGGGCTTCTTTCATTGAGGTCATCTATACTTAAAAGACAAATAGTCTAATTTCATTAGTGTTGTAGGAGCCATTTATGTTGATTGTTGGCATATCATCTGTGTAGTTATAACTTGCAGTATTATTTTGGACACTGGGTGGCGGTCATGAGATGCACAGGGTTGTATATTTAGGGGCATAGGTGACAGGAAACGGCAGGCACAGGCAGGTGGAGCACATACAGTTCTTACCAGATCGGGAACAGACGCACACTACAGCTGGCAGGATAGAAACCCGGTATGTTCATGTCATGTACAAAGACTTCAATAAAACAACAAACTAAACGGCAGCCAACGGACTGGAAAATCTGTTCTTGAATCTGCGTAAGATCACTCCTAACTTAACCTACCTGTGTAGTAATGGCAAACCGGAAAAACAGGAAAAGAAAGGACATCGAAAAATGAAAATTGCCATTACACCTAAGTAAGAACTCGCTCTTCGAGTGAAATTGGAGCTCGTGATTCATTCAGACGGACTGAGCATTGTCTCGCGGAACAACAAAGAGGACGCCGCCATTACCAAACCAGGTGGACATCTTCGTCACCTGCGCTTACCTGACGGTGATTGAAAACCGCAAACTGAGTGAGTACATGCAAGCATTAAGCTTTATTGGAGAAGCTATATGCAAAGCCGTATTGGAAGACGGCTATTATAATGGAGTTGGTGGACTGAAGACTGAAAGCTACGATCGCACATCGATCAGCTGTTTGAAACATTGTGCCGGCAGCATACGGCTTTCGTCAACAAGTCTTAAAGAGACAGTGAACAAATATGTCTGTTGTTAAGTCTGATGCTCAGTCACAAGATGACGATGTTGAAAAGGAAAAAAGAGTTATCAAACACACTGCCAAAGGCTTGGAATTGTTCATTGCAAATTGTCAGAAGACAAGAAACAGGAAATGTAAACAAGCTAACAAGTTGATGGAAATGCTGAAAGAGCTCATGAAATCAAAGGAAAATGCAAGAAAAGTACAATCTAATTTGTTTCAATTAATCAAGCTCTGTGATGAAGCCAAGGAAAACCATGAATCACTGGTGAATTTACCACTGCCTGAAGATGAACTTGAAAAGCAAAATCAGTGGTTTCAACGAAAAATGGAAATCTTTAAAGGGTTTATACAAAATGTAAAGGTGTGGTTACCTGAGGCTGGACAGCAAATTGCACACTCCGTTGCTGAAAGTGTCATACTACAAAGTGTAGTAAATTCAGATGACATTGGACCTGATGACAGCGTTTCAAATGCCTCAAAACCTAAATCAAAGCACAAATCCAGTTCTTCATCACGTGCATCTTCAACATCCTCTGCTCGCATTAAAGCTCAGGCAGAAAAGGCTGCTCTCATGGAACGTGTTGCTGCCCTGAAGAAAAAACATGAGCTTGAGGCACAAGAAGAACAATTGAAAAGAAAGAAAGAGCAACTGGAACTAGAAACTGAACTGGCAGCAACCAATGCAAAAATCAACATACTTGAGGCCTTGGGATCAAGAAGCAGCTCTAGAGTTTCTGATGGGATGAACTCTTATTTGAGAAAAGGAACTGCTCAAAATGAAACATCAGCTAAATTAAATCCACACGCAAATGAATATTTACCAGAACAAGTGCAGCAAAGACAGAATGTGTTGATCGAAACTAACTCTTCTTCCCAGCAACAGGTTGTTAGACCAAAAGAAACAGCTCATGGACCATCTGTTCGACCTCATGATACAACCCATCTAATACAATATTCTCCTCAAAGGAAAAATGTACAGAGTCGTATGCAGGGGTATGTTCGCACTACACCCCCTGTATTGAATGATGGTAATCAAGGTGATATGTGTAACCTAATACAGAGGCAAAATGACATCACTGCTCTCCTGGCTCAACAAAGTCTCTCTTCTACTTTACCACCAAGAGTCATTCCTGTTTATGATGGTGATCCTTTACAGTACGACGTTTTCCGCAGGGCATTTGAGAGAGGAGTGGAAAAAAAGTGTGATGACTACAGTGACTGCTTGCATTTTCTAGAGCAATATACAAGAGGGCATCCGAAAGACTTAGTCCGCAGCTGTCAACATCTGCCCCCAGCCCAGGGCTATCAAAGAGCAAAAGATCTGCTCAAAGAACATTTTGGTAACGAACATAAGATTGCCACTGCATATATGGACAAAGCATTTGCCTGGTCAGTGATCAAATCAGAGGATGTGGAAGCATTGCAAGCATTCTCACTGTTCCTTAGAGGTTGTTGCACTGCAATGGAACATCTCACCTATATGGAGGAAATGAATGTTGCTTCCAATATGAAGACCATCCTTCTGAAACTGCCTTACAGGCTCAGAGACAAGTGGAGAAGTAGAGCATGTCAGTTACAGGAGCAGCGTGGACATCGAGCTAGATTTTCTGACCTGGTAGACTTCATAGAGAGACAAGTGAAGATACTATCAGATCCACTTTTTGGAAACATTCAGGATGCTAAGCCAGCTGCAACTGTCAAAAGCTCTACTAAAACAAGAGAAAAGTCAAGACCTAGAGGAAGCAGTTTTGCAACAGCTGTAACACCGGTAAAAACATCAGTACAAGAAAATTTGACAACAAATGGAATGAAAGGAAACGTACCTACTACCAATTCTCAAAGTTCTTGTTTGTTCTGCAACAAGAGTGGTCACACATTGGGGCGGTGTCCACAGATCAGGAAGAAGATGCACAGAGAAAAAATGGACTTCTTAAAGGAGAAGGGAGTCTGTTTTGGATGTTTAAAAATAGGACACATGAGCAAAGACTGCAAGAGTCGTTTGACTTGTGATGTGTGCAACCAAAATCATCCTGAAATACTTCACATTGAACAAAAGGACAAAGGAAAAAAAACAGAACATGCAGAACAGAGTGAAAAAGCAACTGGGAGTAATGCTGTTCCCTCACCTCATACATGTGGGCATATTGGGGCCGGTGATGAAAACTGTACCTTTTCCATTGTACCAGTACAAGTAAAAGGCCAAAAGGGGGACACAGTGTTGCAAACATATGCATTTCTGGATCATGGAAGTACATCTACCTTTTGCACAGAAAGCTTGATGAGAAGGCTGAACATAACAGGGCAAAGGACCAATATTCTTTTACGTACCATGAACCAAGTGAAGCCTGTGACCAGTCATCATATCTCAGGTTTGGAAATATCTAGTCTGGACAAAGACTATTTCATTCAAATATCTGATGTGTTCACACATAAAACCATGCCTGTTTCCCAGCTCAACATTCCCAGACAAGAAGATCTGACACAATGGCCTTACTTGAAGGATATCAAGATTCATGAAATAGACTCTGGCATTGACCTACTCATCGGGACAAATGCTTCAAAGGTATTGGAACCTTGGGAGCTGGTCAACAGCCAAGGGGATGGACCATATGCTGTGAGGACCCTACTGGGGTGGGTCATCTATGGTCCCCTGAGAGGAGACAAAAGCATAAGGGATGAAAATGGCTGCCCTGCTGCTGCTGTCAATCGAATATCCATTGTAAACTTGGAGGAGCTACTGGTCAAACAGTACAATCATGACTTCAGTGAAGGAACCAGCAAGGAAACAGAGGAAATGTCTAGGGAAGATATAAAATTCTTGGACATTGTGAATCGCTCAGCAAAAGTGACAGATGGACACTACTGCCTAGACTTACCTTTCACACAAGAAAAGCCCAGCATGCCAAATAACCGTTGCATTGCAGTGCAGCGCATCCAAAGCCTGAAACGCAAGTTTGCCAAGAATAAGAAATTTCATGATGAATATACATCTTTCCTCACAGAAATGATTGTTAATGGTTATGCTGAAATGGTACCTGTAGACCAGCTGAATCGAAGCGATGGAGAACTCTGGTACATCCCACATCACGGAGTGTATCACTCAAAGAAAGGAACCTTAAGGGTAGTGTTTGACTGTGGTGCAGTCTTTAAAGGAACATCACTTAACTGCCAATTGCTGCAGGGTCCAGACCTTACCAACTCACTCATTGGAGTCCTCATCAGATTCAGACAAGAGCCGGTTGCTTTGATGGCTGACATCAAAGCAATGTTTCATCAAGTCAGAGTTTCAGAAAAGCATGTTGACTATCTGCGATTCCTGTGGTGGCCCGATGGTGATGTGCAGCAAGATCTTGTTGAATACCGGATGAAAGTACATCTCTTTGGAGCCGTGTCGTCACCAAGTTGTGCAAACTTTGCATTAAGGAAGACTGCTGATGACAACAAAGGTCACTTTCCATCAGAGGTAACAAACACAGTAAGGAACAACTTCTATGTAGATGATTGTTTGAAATCCCTGCCTTTGGAACAGGAAGCAGTTCAAATGGTAAGAGACCTGACTGCTCTCTGCAAAATGGGAGGATTCATGCTGTCAAAGTGGATCAGCAACAGCCGTGTTGTATTGGCATCCATTCCCCAAGAAAACCGAACCAAAGAGACTAAGGAGTTGGACTTGGACAAAGACAATCTGCCAATGGAAAGAGCCCTGGGATTGCACTGGTGTGTTGAAACAGATGTCTTCAAGTTCAAAATTGCTGCACAGGAACGACCATACACCAGACGTGGCATCTTGTCCGTAGTCGGCTCTATATACGACCCTTTAGGATTTGTAGTACCATTTACTCTGCCAGCCAAACTGATTATGCAGGAGCTCTGTAAGACAAAACTTGGATGGGATGAAAACATACCCCAAACCTTCTTGCATCGGTGGACAGGATGGCTAGCAGACCTTAACAAGATGGCAGAGTTTAAAGTAGACCGGTGCATGAAGTCCACAAGCTTTGGTCAAATCAGATTTGCACAGCTACACCACTTTTCAGACGCCAGTGAAAGTGGCTATGGTACTGCCTCATATATAAGACTGGAAAACTATAACAGAGAAGCGCATGTTGCATTCATAATAGGAAAATCCAGAGTGGCACCATTGAAACAAATAACGATTCCCCGAATGGAGCTCACAGCTGCAGTCCTAGCTGTCAAAGTTGACACAATGCTGCGAAAGGAATTACAGCTACAACTGGACAAATCCATCTTCTGGACCGATAGCACAACGCTGCTTAAATACATCAACAACGAAACCAAACGCTTCCAAACATTTGTAGCAAACAGGACCTCTTTTATAAGGGATGCTACTGATGTATCACAATGGAGATATGTTAACACAAAGGAAAATCCTGCAGATGAAGCCTCTAGAGGACTAACAGCAGACCGCTTCTTGAGCTGCAAAAGATGGATCCAGGGACCAGATTTTCTCTGTAAGCCAGACAGAGAATGGCCAAAACCTCACTTGGAATCTGCAATCTCTGCTAATGATCCAATGGATCTGGAAGCACTCACACCAAACCATCTTCTTCTGTTGAAGTCTAAGCCAATACTACCACCTGGACTCTTTGTAAAAGAAGACTTGTACATCAAACACAGATGGAGACAAGTGCAATACATGGCAGATCTCTTTTGGAAACGGTGGACACAGGAATACTTACCTCTTATCCAAGAACGACAACGGTGGTCAAAGGTGAAAAGAAGCTTTGCTCCAGGTGACATTGTTGTGGTGGTTGATTCTACTGCACCACGAGGCTCATGGCTAATGGGCAGAATACTGGAAACTAAACCAGATGCACAAGGACTTGTGCGCACAGTTCGACTCCAGACGAAGAGCAGCATCTTGGAAAGACCAATAACAAAGAAATGTCTGCTCCAAGAAGCCGAGACCTAAACGGCAAGAAAAAAAAAAGGGAAGATTGAAGAATCAGTAAAGAAGAAATGCCAACACATAGTAGATGCATTTTTTGAAAATTGTATATGTAATGTATAATGGATATGGCACTTTTTTTATTATTTATTGGTAATTGTTTTGTTATATACTTAAAACAATTAGGGGCCGGTATGTAGGAGCCATTTATGTTGATTGTTGGCATATCATCTGTGTAGTTATAACTTGCAGTATTATTTTGGACACTGGGTGGCGGTCATGAGATGCACAGGGTTGTATATTTAGGGGCATAGGTGACAGGAAACGGCAGGCACAGGCAGGTGGAGCACATACAGTTCTTACCAGATCGGGAACAGACGCACACTACAGCTGGCAGGATAGAAACCCGGTATGTTCATGTCATGTACAAAGACTTCAATAAAACAACAAACTAAACGGCAGCCAACGGACTGGAAAATCTGTTCTTGAATCTGCGTAAGATCACTCCTAACTTAACCTACCTGTGTAGTAATGGCAAACCGGAAAAACAGGAAAAGAAAGGACATCGAAAAATGAAAATTGCCATTACAAGTGTAATTTCATTTTATAAAAACCTGGTGACGTCAAACGTTTACACAAAATGTATACTGATACTGAAACCACAAACTATTTCCTGACATACAGGAAAGTCCTTCTGTTGTTGACAGTCAGACATCTGGCTCAAATTTGGAGAAGTGGCTTGTTTGCACCCAAAAACCCAAGATTTTTGAAGATGTTATTTCAGGCTGTGGGGAATGAATTCAAAGTGTTTCATTACCTTTCATGACTTTAATGACATTTTATAGACTTAAACAATTAATCACAAAAATAATGGGTGGTTGCAGCCCAAGAACAAATTCCAGAGAGATGGAATGACATCCTTATTATGAAATGCCAGCGGGGTGTACATATCACAGATGACTCATCACTTCCTGTGGCTCACTCAACCAGAAACTAAAGGAAATTCCAGACACCTACTAAGTAGTTCCAGTGAACAGCTGTGCAGTGACTCAGTTTCACTTTCACTTGCAACTTCATGTTCAAGAGAAATTTGTCACAGCCATTGACTGTATTTATATATGGTTTATATTTTACATGTCTAATTTATATTTCTTTTAGATTGCAATATTCAGCACTTTATCTTTCTTTATGAGCTTCAAGCAGCTAAATGTAGAAATTAAAAAGTCAGGGAATATGACCAATGTTTCATGGAAGTATTATTATATTTTAATCTGTTAACAATATTGTGACCTTGACTGTAACACAGTACAATAGTTAAAGTTTGCTTCAAGTAAGTTTAGCAGGTAGATTATGAGTATAACCAGCTGATATAGATGTAATAAATTTTCCTTTTTGTGCTTGCGATCATGTGAGGAGACAGAAAAACAGGTGATTTTTACTCAACCAGAGGAGGAGTAAACTGGAGAGGGGGGTGTGATTCAGAGGGGAGATGGGACAGATATTTATATTTAGGGAGTGATAAACATTTGGATTGAAAAATGACTGACTGCTCATCCTGAGGTTGGATGGTTGGATGTCAGCACAGGAAACATGAAGCAAGGAAGAAGAATTCAGGGGAAGTTGAGGCAAAGCAGGCTGAAGCCTTGAGGTTGTGTTTTGGTGACACCGTGGATGTATCACAATGATACTGTGTCACAGACTGATCTCAGGGTGCTGTGGTGCCATCCAGTGTGCTTTCTGGGAACAAAAGAATAGGCTTTTTTATGAATCAGAAATTAAAATACAATGGTACTAAAGAGGATTGAAGTAACCCAAATTTCTCTCTCTCTCTCTCTCTCTCTCTCTCTCTCTCTCTCTCTCTCTCTCTCTCTCTCTCTCTCTCTCTCTCTCTCTCTATATATATATATATATATGCAAATCAATTAAAAATGAACTCTTTCTCTTTGGGAGCAAATCCCACATTTGCTCATCAACATCTAGCCTAAACATACATAAACATTCACACTAATGTTAGCAGAAAAAAACAAATGTAATAATCTTCTTATCTGAATACTTAACAGTAATAAATAAACTACTTAGTTATGGATGGTGATGTTGCTGTTGCTAAAGTGCTGGAGATGGTGGAAGCTGATGGACCTGATCAGAAAAAATAATGGGGAACATTTTGTCATGATGATTTTTAGAAGTCATGGCATGTCATCAATACCATTAGGATGTAATGAACTCACATTCATCAGGAGCAGGACCTGGAGGGGGACTGGTTCTCTTTTTTGTTGTTAGCAATTTCACCAATGTTCCTGTGAAGAGATAAGAAATAGTTACTTTATGATACTAATCAGTAATAAATGAGTTCATATGAATTCCTGAAATGTATCTTTAAATATTCCTTATGGCCTTATTAATTTATATTATTCTATCATCTTTTTTTAATTTATTTCATATGATTTACTTAACTTTAATCAGTTTCACGGGCTTGTTTCTCAAATCTTAACAAAGCTAAAACTATTTAGTTTACATTAAATTTGAATTAGTCTCATATAATCTCAAAGTGCTTTCTTTTCTCCTTTCTCTTTCTTTTTCATTTCTATGATACCGGAGTTATGGGGAATTTTTAGAAGGTAATAGCGTGAGTCTCGGTGAAAACCAATGTGCTTTCATTCCGCCTGACTGTTTCTTTACATCGTGGGACTCAGAGACGTAATTCGCTGTTTTATATTACATTTTAGCATTTTAGAAACAATTCAGTTTATGTCACTGTTTTTTTTTACATTGATACCAACAGAGATCAGTATAGTTGAGTTGAAACTTGCCACAATGATGACACAAGCTGCAGTCATGACGATCTTTTTTGTTTTAGGAGTCTTTCCAAAAGGTAAGAGAGATGTTACAGTAGTACTTTTACAAAAGTCATTTTTCTGCTGACATTGAAGGAGGATTCCTGTGTATTTTTAACTCTAATCCAAAGTGAATGTTTTGAGAAGAAATATTGAATCTTGCTGATTTATTCTTGTTTTCCACATTCAAAGTGCGACAGGTGAATGTTTCTTGCTGGTGACAATTTTTATTTACAGTGAACTAAGACAAAAAAGCAACATGTGTAATTTATTAGAAATTTAATTACTATAAATAAGTGAAAATTATGTCACTGTGAATTTTGGCTAAAATTATTCACAGGTGCTTAAAGGAAAAAAAAAATCACATATCATCATTTGTGGACTGACATTTCAGAAAGCTCTGAATATGGCATGTTGAGGACATATTGGTAAGAATCAGACATTAAACTACGTGAAAGCTTTTGTGATTTTGGAGAGCTATGTGTGTGCGCCTTTGCCAACTAAAGCCACGGAAATTTTGGATTTTGCGCTGAATATATTTTATGGACTGATATTGCTGCTGAAATGTGGTGTGAAAAAGAAGAAAAGATGTTCAGCTCACCTGTTATCACCTGTTGTTTGCCTATTTGGATTGCCTTTCTGTCACTGCCTGGTAATGAAACTGAAAAGACACCTGCCTCGATGTCTGACGTCATCCTCTTTGCCTCGTACACACACACACGTGACATTGAGTGTGGTGTTTGAAGGACGTTCCCTAAATCTAATAAAGAAAGAAACTTGATATTATCGTCATTACATCGTGGGACTCAGAGACGTAATTCGCTGTTTTATATTACATTTTAGAAACAAATCAATGTATGTTGCTGTTTCATATGTAGACCTATATTTATTCTATTAGTAACTTTTTTTACATTGATACCAACAGAGATCAGTATAATTGAGTTGAAACTTGCGACAATGATGACACAAGCTGCAGTCTTGACAACCTTCTTTGTTTTGGGAAAAACGTAAGAGAGAGATGTTACAGTATTACTTTTACAGAAGTCATTTTTTCTGTTGAAATTGAAAGCACCGTGGAGGATTCCTGTGTATTCTTAACTCTAATCCAAAGTGAATGTTTTTAGAAGAAATATTGAATCCTGCTGATTTATTCTTGTTTTCCACATTCAAAGTGTGACAGGTGAATGTTTCTTGCTGGTGACAATTTTTATTTACAGCAAACTAAGTTAAAAAAGTAACGTGTAATTTATTAGAAATTGAATTACGGTGAATAAGTGTCTCAAAAACAGCTACATGCAGTGATGGACTCAGGCTGTCTCAGGGGCAGGGATGAAAAATGTAAACGGCACCTGATACATTCAATGAGCCATTTCACAACGTTTTTTCCCATACAGTGCACCCTATAGGGCACACATTTTCATTGAGAGGGCACCCAATTCTGCACTTCAATATTTTAGACTTAAACTAGACTAAATTGCCCTTTTTTTTTCTTGCTCACTAGAAGGGCACCCATACAGAACCTCCAGCTCACCCCATTACAACAGCATCATAGAGCACTGCATTACATCCTCTTCATTTAAAGGGCACCTCATATTTTCTTGTTTTTGGGGGTTCTTTACAGGGCACTATCATACCGTGAGGACTCTTCATTCCAGATTGTCACATATAGAGGCCCTCTATAGGGCATTTCATCCTGATTTACCCATAGCTACACAGTCATTACAGAACTTATATATAGATATTTTTTCTCCTCTGTGTGGCCACCTTAGAAGGCACTTTATCATACTGTGGGGGCACCTTAGAGGGCTGCATTTTTTTTGTCCTAGTGGGCGCTGGGGGGGTGGTTGCCTCTTATTGGAGTTTTCCCATCACGATATAAATCATTTTGAGTAGTTAAGTATCAATTTATAACCAAAATTGTATTGAAATGTTCACATCAACCTAAAGTACACACACAGTTTAAACCCCATATTTCTTTTCCTCCATGCAGGTCTAACAGCTGTGATACAAACACAGCAGACTGTGATGGCAGCAGTAGGAGAAGATGTCCATCTCAGCTGTCAGCTCATGCAGTCTAAAGATGTTCTTCAGGTCACATGGCAGAAACTTTCACCTGATGGGAAGAACAAGAATTTTGCCACCTACAACAAACAGTTTGGACAAACAGTGAATCCTGGTTTTCAGGGGAAAGTGGAGTTTAAAGATGCTGGACTGCAGAACTGCTCCATAGTTATCAGGAAGGTGATGGAGCAGGATGAAGGCTGCTATCTCTGTTTGTTTAACACGTTTCCTGATGGTTCTCTGACAGGCAGAACCTGCCTCCAACTCTATGGTGAGGACTAGTCCTGAAACTTCATTATCAATTAATCTGTTGATTATTTTCTCAATTTATCATTTTCTCCATCAAAAAATTTAGTTTAATATCAGATATATTCACATTAATGAAGTTGGGACCAGTGGATTTTTGGCATTTCTGCTGAAATGGATTGATTAATTACTAATTGGTGCAGCTGTAAGGACCTTTCTGCATTATTAAACATATTTCCATAATCGTCAAACTGGATTATGTAATTCCAGCGTTAAACACATTCACCCTGGAGAATTATCATGTCAAAGCTGATGTCATTGTAAGAAATGAATTCATGTGAAACAGTATTTCTTTAATGTTTTGTCTTTGCAGAGCTGCATGAACCCATTCTACAAATCAGAGAATCAAACTCTACTGAAGAGACAGTTGTGTCCTGCTCGGCCACAGGTCGTCCTGCTCCCACAGTAACTCTGAATGTCCCACAACAAGACCTCTACTTCTCTCACAACAGCACAGTCAGTGTCACCAACACCAATGGTACAGTCACCGTCACCACTACAGCTGTGCTGTCTGGTTTCCATGGAAACAGTGCACAGATTGGATGTGCAGCACGACTGCTCTCAGTCCCTGAAATTCAGGTGTTTAAGACGATTCCTGCAGTGAAACAATCATCTGCTGATGGTGAGAAACACTTCCAAAACCACAGATTTATAGATAGATTATCACTTTATGATTCTGATCGGGTTTCAATTTTCAGTTTTTAATGAGGAAACTCGATCTGATCAGAGTAAGTTAACCATAAAGTTGTCTTAAGTCAAAATGCGCATTTAAACTGTAGTTTACTTTATGAATGTTTCCTGTTCCATATATAGTGGAAAAGTAACGCACACCAAGGGCTGCAGAATCGAAGCAGATTCAAAAACAGGAAAAAATTGTTGCACACTCTGGCTCTATATGTATTTCTCTCATCAAAATAAAAGAGAAATACATGTTCTCAGTCCATGACTGATCTTGAAGAAGGCCTGAGGGCCCGAACGTTATCAATATAAAGTGAAATAAATAGTAATAGAGTGTGCAACACTTTTTTCTGTTTTTATTTAGTGTTTCATATCACATGTTTTCCTCTTTTTCTCATAGATTTCACTTTGATAGTTGCATCGATCACAACAGTGGTCGTTGTTTGTGTTGCTGTAGTCGTCACTGTCCTGCTCAGACATAAACATAAGAACAGGTAATTTCAACTTTCAACTCAATATCTGTCTTGTTGTGATACCAGTGTCTCACAGTTAATATGGTAATAATTTATTGACATTAAGAGGAAACACAGAGCTTAAAGAATCTTTACAGACAACACCTATAAATAAATAATATATAAATGTTCTTAAATCCTTCATTCTGTCACACAGGGATGATGAGGAGATCATGACGCTACAAGAACCAATGAAAGACCCTGATGAGTAAGACGATTTCATAATTATTCACTTGTTCATATTAATTATTAATTGCTTTTTCAGAAAATGATTTCATCTATCTTCTCTCTATTTTGTCATTTAAGTTCCTTTCTGTCTCTATATCTCTCTAACTAATGTGTTATTTATACATGAAGCTGATTCTGATGCACTTTACTCTTCATGGTCCATTGTGTACTCATAGTCAGCCTGTTTATCCACATAGTGTTAACTGTCAGAGTCATTCAGTGATAGAAATATGTATGATGAATTGTAATAATGTGAGTGGAAACTGACTCATGTCTTGTTTTTATCTGAAGGTGCAAAATACCTTTAATGAAGCAGGAGAACCAGCAGATCAGGTGACAAAGAAAAATCCAAAAGGGGAGAAACCAGAACCATCATCTTCCACAGTTAGAAGTCTATTTTGTGACAAACAACCAACAAGACTGTAGTTTAAATACAAAGTCAGGCGGATTTGAACAAAGTTGCATCAAAGCATGTGTTGGTGAGATGTGCAGACATTGTAAAAGAAGTAAATATTAAAGTAGATAGTAAATCAAAATGTGTCCTGAACAAGATGAATCTCTCATCTTATATCTCCAGATTGAAAAGATTAATGTACACAGAGGTTTTGATGTTTTTGCACTATTTTTTTTTACCATATATTTTTTTATAACATTTTAAGCCTTTTAAAATAAAATAAATCATTGAATGTTACCTTTTACTCAGAGAAGAACTACTTTAATGTCTCTGACATGTTGAATACAACCAGTTTCTCTTCTTTCTTGCTGTTTGTTGGGACTTTAAACTTTATCAAGTATTTTGTAAATTCTTTTTTTTCTTTTACACCAATTTATTGTTGCATCCATCCATATTTTTGTAAAATGTAAATAGATTCTAGTTTTGTTCTTTGCATTATTTACTTTATTTTGTTTTGTCATACAAACCTAGTAATGTCAGAGATGAATGAATATAAAAAATTAACATGTATTTTTCTTGTGTTAAATTAACATAAAACAAAATAAAGAAACCATCAGAAGGAAGCTCCAATCTAGCAGTTTCTGAGATTGACATTTATTGATAGATCCTCAGATACATGTTAGACTTTGTGTGACATGAAACATTTTTCTTCTTACTCTGTGATTTTTGGAAAGTGTTGGTTAAAATTGGTATTACTGCTACTGCTGCCACTGTTATTATATCTTCTAATGCTAACAAAGACAACAATAAAGGAGCTATCAAACCTTCATTTTCTTCATAATGTCATTTTTTCTCAACTGTGCCTCAATATCTGCTGCACAAAATCAATTTCACAACATGACCACTGGAGGTCGCTGTTTATACATATTTACTGTGGAAGTGTTGAGACATGATGTTACTAAATGAAGGACAGTCTTTGTAAAATCACATCAGTGTTTCTCATCTGTCACATCAGGAATCAGTATTACTGTAGCCTACAATTTATTAATTTATGATGGTAACCTGCAACAGAAACATTTACATCACCAACTTTGTATTGATCATATGAAAAAGCCTAATTCCTTTCTTCAAAATAATATATAGGAGAGGACTTTGCATATTTAACATATATAAACGTTTGTTTTTTCAGCCTCTCACATCAGACCCATCTGCAAAGCGCTTTGTTTGAATTTTGGTGCACATACAGCAGCAATGACAAACCGTGCAGTCTTATATTTCCTTTTTATGGTGGAGGTATTTCCGAAAGGTAAGAAAAAGAAATCCGTTATTATAATGTACGTTACAGTTGGTTCCTTTCTTCAAAATAACATATAGAAAGGACTATGCATATATATATATAAATGTTTGTTACAAAATAAAGAAACCATCAGAAGGAAGCTCCAGTCTAGTAATTTTCAAGATTGACATTTATTGATAGATCCTCAGATACATGTTAGACTTTGTGTGACATCAAACATTTTTCTTCTTCCTCTGTGATTTTTGGAAAGTGTTGGTTAAAATTGGTATTACTGCTACTGCTGCCACTGTTATTATGTCTTCTAATGCTAATGAAGACAACAATAAAGGAGCTATCAAACCTTCATTTTCTTTATAATGTCATTTATTCCCAACTGTGCATCAATGGCTGCTGCAGATTTTTTCATAAGTAATTGTACAACATGGCCGCTGGAGGTCGCTGTTTATACAGATTTACTGTGGAAGTGTTGAGACATGAACTCATTAAATCCAGGATAGTCTATGTCAGAGCCATATAGAGATGTATACAACTGAATATGTGGCATTTTCATACAGTGTGGAAAAGATTTGTTCTGTTCTCTGAAGCTAGTTGGTTACATTTGCCTCATTTACAGTTATTTACATAATACTTTGGCTAATTACCCTTCTGAGCTTGTCTGCATAAGATTGATAACATAGCAGGAAGAGCATGATCGTCATACACTTTAAATATTGCCAATATTGATGCTGACAAATTGTGCATTTATTCATTATGTGCAGTAAATGTATTGTTATAGCCCACAGGAAAGTACACACTGCAAAAGTCAGTAACTCCAATGTATGATTGTGCTAGTAATGCAGATTTATCCTCTTTATAGATGAGAAAAGTACCCTGCCGTCCACAGAGGTCATATTCATCTACATATTCATGACAGTTGGACATTTAAGCCAAATAACACTTTCAGTTATTTAGTTATTTAATTATTTAGTTTAGTTATTTAGTAATCAGCAGTGACGGAGCTCCATGCACACTGCTCTGCACGGTTTTGCTTTTCTCCTTTTGCACCTGCTGAGAAGAATCAACTTACCAGTGAAACGACATACAGCAACATTTTGATCCAAAAAAGGCTCAGCTAGATTTACATTGATCAATCATCACATCTCTGTTAAGCAGCTGGTGAGCTGGACACAAGGTGACAAAAATGACTGTTTTAAGCCTTTTTCCATTTGTTTAATGATCTGATGAATAATTAAAACCACTGCACATAAATAGGGTAAAACATTATTATAAAATATATCAATTTAATGTTGTGATAAACTATCATTTTCTTTTTTTAATTGTAGATTGTAGAACTTTTTTTCTGTCAATAATTAGTCCTCCTCATTCTTTATGCAAATTTGCGTTTAAATGCTCATTGAACATCATATCTTATGCTTCAAAGTATTTTTTTCTTCGTAGTAGCTGATTAAAATAGATTTGAACAGATGAAAGAAAACAAGAACACCACAATAAGAAACAGATGAGAGCTAGAAAGCCCTCAGAGGGTCACACACATATAAGGGGGCCTGACTCGTAGTGGTCTTGCAGACTGCAGACAGAAACTTGCTGCTTGATAAAATCATGTCAGTGTTTCTCATCTGTCACATCAGGTATCAGTATTACTGTAGCCTACAATTCATTACTTTATTATAATTTACCTGCGACAGAAACATTTACATCTCCAACATTGTATTGCTCATAATTCCTTTCTTCAAAATAGCATATAGGAAAGGATTATGTATATTTAACATATATAAATGTTTGTTTTTTCAGCCTCTCACATCATATGCAACAAAATATAAAAAAGGAAGAAAACTGAATTGGCCTCTATAGTTTTGAATAATACTGTTGTTAACTTATGTTGTAGTTTCCTGTGAGGGCTGTGACAACTAATCAAAGACTGATGGGTTTCACCTGATCTGAACTGTTGCCGCTGACAGACTGTGAGCTGATCGTTCTCAGCTGGTCTTGATTGCTGAGATGACGAACTGGTAAATGAGAGCCGAGTGGGCGGGAATGTGTTTACTATGGGAGGCTGGTTAGCTGGGGGAAAGACTGTCTGAAAGGGGTTATGTCATAGCTTCACCAGTCCTATCCTCGGTCCACTAAGAACACGCTGTTGTCTGATGAACTCATCTGTGTAAAATAAAGTCTATATTCTCCGTACATCGTTGTAAGTGTGTGTTGTTCTCAGATCTCTGACACCGGCAAAGATAAACGTATTGGGTACATTTTAAACTGCCGGAGATTTTTAACATTACAAACTATAAAGTGTCACAAACGCTGTCCAAGGTGCTGATTCTGCGACGGCCATGATTGCGGGAGCTGTCCAGGGAATTTCGTGTTTGTCTCCTCTTCATCACTCATTGTCGCAGGTGTCTGCAACAAAAAGCGAAAGAAACAGATGTCATGTTTCCGTTATTCCGCCTGACTGGATCGTTTCTTTACATCGTGGGACTCACAGACGCTGTTTTATATTACATTTTAGAAACAAATCAGTGTATGTTTCTGTTTCATATACAGACCTATATTTATTCTGGTAATAACTTTTTTTCTGCTGAAATTGAAAGCAACGTGGAGGATATTTTTTTTAACTCTAACTCAAAGTGAATGTTTTGCGAAGAAATATTGAATCCTGCTGATTTATTCTTGTTTTCCACATTCAAAGTGCGACAGGTGAATGTTTCTTGCCGGTGACAATTTTTATTTACAGTAAACTAAGACAAAAAAGCAACATGTGTAATTTATTAGAAATTTAATTACTATAAATAAGTGTCTCGAAAACAGCTACGTGTTCTTTGCCCGTTTTCAACATCTGTATTAATCACAACCAACCAGCCAAACATTTATGAGTTAACATGAAGCTTAAAGTGACACAAATTATTTTTCACTTTTAACATCACTGTTCAGTCTCTATAATAAAGTTCAGTGCTTTACCTGCAGCCTGTCCTACTTTCAAAAGCAAAACTATATTTGCAGAAATAAATCATATTTTACAACACTTTACAACACTGTATGAAAATGCCAAATATTCTGTTGTATAAATCTCTATATGGCTCTGACATAGACTATCCTGGATTTAGTTACTTCATGTCTCAACACTTCCACAGTAAATCTGTATAAACAGGGACCTCCAGCGGCCATGTTGTGCAATTGCTTATGAAAAAATCTGCAGCAGACATTGATGCACAGTTGAATGAATGACATTATGAAGAAAATGAAGGTTTTAAAAGGTCCTTTATTGTTGTCTTCATTGGCAGTAGAGGATATAATAGCAGTGAATAGTTCATATTGAAACTACAGTCTTGTTGGTTGTTTATGACTAAACAGAATTGATGGTAGTTCTGGTTTCTCCCCTTTTGGATCTCTTTTGTGAGGTGTCCATCGACTGATCTGCTCGTTCTTCATGTTCATGAGTCAATTTCCACTCACATTATTACAATACATCACTTTCTGGAGAGGAAATTAATGATAAATATGTACAAATGAATAATTATGAAATTGTCTTACTCATAAGATCTCCTCAGCATCCCTGTGTGACAGAATGAAGGATTTAAGAACATTTATATATTATTTATTTATAGGTGTTGTCTGTATAGATTCTTTATGCTCTGTGTATTTTCTTAATGTCAATAAATTATTACCATATTAACTGTGAGACACTGGTATCACAACAAGGCAAATATTGAGTTGAAAGTTGAAATTACCTGTTCTTATGTTTATGTCTGAGCAGGACAGTGACGACTACAGCGACACAAACAACGACCACTGCTGTGATCAATGTAACGATCAAAGTGAAATCTATGAGAAAAAGAGGAAAACATGTGATATGAACACTAAACTTTCATAAAGCAACTACAGTTTAAATGTGAATTTTGATGAAATGTGAAACTTGAGACAACTTTAAGATTAACTTACTCTTATTGGATCCAGATTCCTCATCAAAATCTGAAAAATGAAATCCAATCAGAATCATAAAGTGATATTCAATTTATAAATCTATGGTTTTGGAAGTGTTTCTCACCATCAGCAGACGATCGTTTCACTGCAGGAATCATCTTAAACACCTGAATTTCAGGGACTGAGAGCAGTCGTGCTGCACATCCAATCTGTGCACCGTTTCCATGGAAACCAGACAGCACAGCTGTAGTGGTGACGGTGACTGTACCGTTGGTGTTGGTGACACTGACTGTGCTGTTGTGAGAGAAGTAGAGGTCTTGTTGTGGGACATTCAGAGTTACTGTGGGAGCAGGACGACCTGTGGCCGAGCAGGACACAACTGTCTCTTCAGTAGAGTTTGATTCTCTGATTTGTAGAATGGGTTCATGCAGTTCTGCAAATTCATTAAAAAATATCACATGGAGCAAGTTGCTGTTTTATAACATTATAAATCAAATATATTTGGGCTTTAGACTGAATAAAACAAGCATTTTAAGAAATGTTTGGGTTCTTGGTCATTGTGACATAAGTTGTTTCTGTTTCCTGTGGACAAAATACACAATAGGGCAGCACCTTTCATTTTTATGCCTTAAAGTACATTTCATTTCACAAATTGAGAAATTTGATGCAATTATTTAATTTAAATATCATGACTATCATGTCTTGTTATATTTGTGAAGAAAATTAACTTTTATGACAGTTGGATGCAAAATGTGTGAAATGCAGAGTATGTACAACATGCTTTTAGTGGTGTGAAGTATTTGCATTTCATGGCAAAATGACGGCTAGCAGACAATTTAACAGCCATCATTTCTAACTGCCATCAATGTTAAACAAGCTAAAATATAATTCACTACAAATATGTCTTAAAAAGTGAAGAAAGGAGCTCACCATAGAGTTGGAGGCAGGTTCTGCCTGTCAGATAACCATCAGGAAACGTGTTAAACAAACAGAGATAGCAGCCTTCATCCTGCTCCATCACCTTCCTGATAACTATGGAGCAGTTTTGCAGTCCAGCATCTTTAAACTCCACTTTCCCCTGAAAACCAGGATTCACTGTTTGTCCAAAGTATTTGTTGTAGGTGACAAGATTCTTCTTCTTCCCATCAGGTGAAAGTTTCTGCCATGTGACCTGAACAACATCTCTAGACTGCATGAGCTGACAGCTGAGATGGACATCTTCTCCTACTGCTGCCATCACAGTCTGCTGTGTTTGTATCACAGCTGTTAGACCTGCATGGAGGAAAAGAAATATGGGGTTTAAACTGTGTGTGAACTTTAGGTTGATGTGAACATTTCAACACAATTTCTGTTATAAATTGATACTTAACTGCTCAAATTGATTTATAATGTAATAGTGAAACTGCAACTCAGTGACAAAATATGATTTATTTCACCAAATATAGTTTTGCTTTTCAAAGTAGGACAGGCTGCAGGTAAAGCACTAAACTTTATTATAGAGACTGAACAGTGATGTTAAAAGTGAAAAAAGTGAGTCACTTTAAGCTTCATGTTAACTCATAAATGTGTTGCTGGTTGGTTGTTGTGAACACAGATGTTGAAAACAGGCAAAGAACACGTAGCTGTTTCCGAGAATAAATGACTTGTAAAAGTACAGACTACTGTAACATCTCTCTCTTACCTTTTGAAAAAAGTCCAAAACAAAAAAGATTTTCATGACTGCAGCTTGTGTCATCATTGCTGCAAGTTTCAACTCAATTATACTGATCTCTGTTGATATCAATATATTAGAATAACTATAGGCCTATATATGAAACAGTAACATACACTGATTTGTTTCTAAAATGTACTATAAAACATCGTATTACGTCTCTGAGTCCCACGACGTAAAGAAACGATCCAGTCAGGCGGAATAACGGAAACATGAAGTTTCTTTCTTTTTTTGTATTTGCGGAACACCCGCAAATACAAATGGTTGTTGTTATGCTATTTCGATGCTTCCTCCCATGCGTCAACACCCGCCTTCAGCGAGGTGAAAGTGGCCAATCAGATTGTAAGGGGCACTGGCCCTAGGCCTATAAAAGCGCGCATGGTTCACACAATTGTTCTTATACACCGTTGGACTCAGAGACGTAATACCATGTTTAATATTACATTTTAAACACAAATCAGTGTATGTTACTGTTTCATATGTACACCCATATTTATTCAGCCTGGTTGTCAGAATAAAACGTTGGCATTGTACGTTTCAACACGTGTAATACGTATCAAATCAACATTTCTTAAGTGACGTAGTTCACATGAGATCTATATGAGCTGACTTTTTTTATTAAGAGGAGAAGGAGTCGGTGGATGCTGGATGGTATCGAAGTTTCTTGGCAGAAAGTTGAAAGTTGGAAATCAGCAGAGAGCACGGTTAATTTAAATTTGAACCCAAATCATGATCTTTCCTTAACCCTAACCAAGTGGTCTTTGTGCTTAAACCTAACCAGACCTTAACCACAACGTTGCCACACCATAAAACATCATTATTCAATGGATAACGGCCAACATTGAAACGCTGACATTCAACGTATCCGTAGTTTGCAGAAACCTTCGATGCCAATGTTTTCTTTGGCGATTGGATTGATTTTGATTTTCTAGTGATAACTTTTCATTACATTGATACCAACAGAGATCAGCATGATTGAGATGAAGCCTGATGACACAAACTGCAGTTATGACAATCTTTTTTGTTTTGGGAGTCTTTCCAAAAGGTGAGAGAGAGATGTTACAGTAGTCTGTACTTTTACAGAAGTCAATTTTTACTACTGAAATTGAAAGCATCTTGGAGGATTCCTGCATCTTTTAACTCTAAACCAAAGTGAATATTTTGAGAAGAAACGTTTTAAATCCTGTTGATTCATTCTTGTTTTCCACGTTCAGTTTTTATTTACAGCAAACTAAGACAAAAAAGCAACGTGTAATTTATTAGAAATGTAATTACGATAAATGAGTCTGTCTCAACAGCCACGTGTTCAACACGTGTTCATCAAACCAACCTAAAGTTCAACTCAACGTGGCTGTTCTCACTAGACTAAATATAGGTCTATATATGAAACAGAAGCATACACTGATTTGTCTCTAAAATGTAATATAAAACAGCGTCTCTGAGTCCCACGATGTAAAGAAACGATCCAGTCAGGCGGAATAACGGAAACATGACATCTATTTCTTTCGCTTTTTGTTGCAGACACCTGCGACAATGGGTGCATCCCAAGTCTCTTACATTGCATCCACGTTTCCCTCACTTGCGTCTTTTCCACCGTGGATGCAAGGAGAGACGCAAGGAAACCAAGCGAGGAGAGAGGAAACGAGGAAATTTGTTTTAAGGGACATGAGACGTCCTCTCCTCTGAAGCGTCATGTGAAGGAGGAGGACAGAGGAGCACGGTGCATCATGGGAAGTCCCCCGGGAGTCTAGACCTATAGCATCATAACTAAGGGTTGATCCAAGGTGAGCTTGGCCGGCCCTAACTATAAACTTCATTAAAAAGGAAAGTTTTGAGCCTACTCTTAAATGTAGAGAGGGTCTGTCCTGCTCAGACATAAACATAAGAACAGGTAATTTCAACTTTTAACTCAATATCTGTCTTGTTGTGATACCAGTGTCTCACAGTTAATATGGTAATAATTTATTGACATTAAGAGGAGACACAGAGCTTAAAGAATCTATACAGACAACACCTATAAATAAATAATATATAAATGTTCTTAAATCCTTCATTCTGTCACACAGGGATGCTGAGGAGATCTTCTGAGTAAGACAATTTCATAATTATTCACTTTACATATTTATTATTAATTGCTTCTTCAGAAAATGATTTAATAAATTTATGTTCAACTAAATGAAATTTAAAAATGGTAAAACGAGAATACAGTTTTACATATGGCGCTTTTCTTTTCTCAGCTGACCCCACTTGGGCTCCGTAGATGAGAGAAGTTTACTTTATCAGACAGTTTAGCTCATTTTTTCAGATCTTGAAGGCACCAATCACAATCTGCTGAGTTACGTCAAAAATACAATCTGATCTCTTTCTCAGTTTCTCAGCACATTACGTGAAGACGCTTCACTAACACCAGCATCAAAATAACTGAGCTGACACTTCTCTCAGCGTCCGCCCTCATCCTCTCGATAAACTCATGCCCCTGAGGGCGGTCTTAAAGCGTGCAAGTATACAAATCAAAAAGCGGAAGAAACGGATGTTACCATCATTCCGGCACTCAGAGATCGTTTCTTTATATCGTGGGACTCAGAGACGCTGTTGTATATTACATTTTAGAAACAAATCAGTGTATGATTATGTTTCATATGTAGACCTATATTTATTCTAGTGATAACTTTTTATTTTAACATTGGTACCATCAGAGATCAGTATAGTTGAGTAGAAACTTGAAGCAAAAATGACACAAGCTGCAGTCATGACGATCTTTTTTGTTTTGGGAGTCTTTCCAAAAGGTAAGAGAGAGATGTTACAGTCGTCTGTGTACGTACAGTCTTTTTTCTGCTGATATTGAAAGCACCGTGGTGTTTCCTGTATGTTTTAACTCTAACCCAAAGTGAATATTATCAGAAGAAATATTGAATCCTGCTGATTTATTCTGGTTTTCCCACATTCAAAGTGCGACAGGTGAATGTTTCTTGCTGGTGATATTTTTTTTATTTACAGCTAACTGAGACAAAAAAGCAACGTGTAATTTATCAGAAATGTGATTACTATAAATAACTCTGTTTCGAAAACAGCTACGTGTTCTTCTTCCTGTTTTCAACATCTGTGTTCATCACAACCAACCAGCAACACATTTATGAGTTAACATGAAGTTTAAAGTGACTCAAACTCTTTTTCACTTTTAACATCACTGTTCAGTCTCTATAATAAAGTTTAGTACTTTACCTGCAGCCTGTCCTACTTTGAAAAGCAAAACTATATTTGGTGAAATAAATCATATTTTATCACTGAGTTGCAGTTTCACTATTACATTATAAATCATTTTGAGCAGTTAAGTATCAATTTATAACAGGAATTGTGTTGAAATGTTCACATCAACCTAAAGTACAAACACAGTTTAAACCCCATATTTCTTTTCCTCCATGCAGGTCTAACAGCTGTGATACAAACACAGCAGACTGTGATGGCAGCAGTAGGAGAAGATGTCCATCTCAGCTGTCAGCTCATGGAGTCTAGAGATGTTCTTCAGGTCACATGGCAGAAACTTTCACCTGATGGGGAAGAAGAAGAATCTTGTTATTTACAACAAAGCCTCAGGGCAAGGAGTGATTCCTGGTTTTCAGGGGAAAGTGGAGTTTAAAGATGCTGGACTGCAGAACTGCTCCATAGTTATCAGGAAGGTGATGGAGCAGGATGAAGGCTGCTATCTCTGTTTGTTTAACACGTTTCCTGATGGTTCTCTGACAGGCAGAACCTGCCTCCAACTCTATGGTGAGAACTAGACCTGAAACTTCATTATCAATTAATCTGTTGATTATTTTCTCAATTTATCATTTTCTCCATCAGGATACGTAAAGTCTGTCTGATAAGACTTTATCAGTCAAAAATACAATCTGATCTCTTTCTCAGTTTCTCAGCACATTACGTGAAGACGCTTCACTAACACCAGCATCAAAATAACTGAGCTGACACTTGTCTCAGCGTCCGCCCTCATCCTGTCGATAAACTCATGCCCCTGAGTGCGGTCTTAAAGCGTGCAAGTATACAAATCAAAAAGCGAAAGAAACGGATGTTACCATCATTCCGGCACTCAGGGACGTAAAGCGCTGCTTTATATTACATTTTAGAAACAAATCAGTGTATGATTATGTTTCATATGTAGACCTATATTTATTCTAGTGATAACTTTTTATTTTAACATTGGTACCATCAGAGATCAGTATAGTTGAGTAGAAACTTGAAGCAAAAATGACACAAGCTGCAGTCATGACGATCTTTTTTGTTTTGGGAGTCTTTCCAAAAGGTAAGAGAGAGATGTTACAGTCGTCTGTGTACGTACAGTCTTTTTTCTGCTGATATTGAAAGCACCGTGGTGTTTCCTGTATGTTTTAACTCTAACCCAAAGTGAATATTATCAGAAGAAATATTGAATCCTGCTGATTTATTCTGGTTTTCCCACATTCAAAGTGTGACAGGTGAATGTTTCTTGCTGGTGATATTTTTTTTATTTACAGCAAACTAAGACAAAAAAAGCAACGTGTAATTTATTAGAAATGTAATTACGATAAATGCGTTTTTTTTTTTTTTTTTTTTGTTTTGTTTTGTTTTTTTTTTAAACTCCATGCAGGTCTAACAGCTGTGATACAAACACAGCAGACTGTGATGGCAGCAGTAGGAGAAGATGTCCATTTTGGCTGTCAGCTCATGCAGTCTAAAGATGTTGTTCAGGTCACATGGCAGAAACTTTCACCTGAGGGGAAGAAGAAGGATATTGGCAGCTACAACAAACACTTTGGACAAACAGTGAATGCTGGTTTTCAGGGGAAAGTGGAGTTTAAAGATGCTGGACTGCAGAACTGCTCCATAGTTATCAGGAAGGTGATGGAGCAGGATGAAGGCTGCTATCTCTGTTTGTTTAACACGTATCCTGATGGTTCTCTGACAGGCAGAACCTGCCTACAACTCTATGGTGAGAACTAGACCTGAAACTTCATTATCGATTAATCTGTTGATTATTTTCTCAATGTATCGTTTTCTCTATCAAAAAATTTAGTTTAGTATCAGATATATTCACATTAATGAAGTTGGGACCAGTGGATTTTTGGCATTTTTGCTGAAATGGATTGATTAATCTACTAATTTGTGCAGATGTAAGGACCTTTCTGCATTATTAAACATATTCCATAATCGTCAAACTGGATTATGTAATTCCAGTATTAAACACGTTCACCCTGGAGAATTATCATGTCAAAGCTGATGTCTTTGTAAGAAATGGATTGATGTGAAAGCACCGTGGTGTTTCCTGTATGTTTTAACTCTAACCCAAAGTGAATATTATCAGAAGAAATATTGAATCCTGCTGATTTATTCTGGTTTTCCCACATTCAAACTATGACAGGTGAATGTTTCTTGCTGGTGATATTTTTTTTATTTACAGCAAACTAAGACAAAAAAAGCAACGTGTAATTTATTAGAAATGTAATTACGATAAATGCGGGTTTTTTTTTTTGTTTGTTTTTTTTTTAAACTCCATGCAGGTCTAACAGCTGTGATACAAACACAGCAGACTGTGATGGCAGCAGTAGGAGAAGATGTCCATCTCAGCTGTCAGCTCATGGAGTCTAGAGATGTTCTTCAGGTCACATGGCAGAAACTTTCACCTGATGGGAAGAAGAAGGATATTGGCAGCTACAACAAACACTTTGGACAAACAGTGAATCCTGGTTTTCAGGGGAAAGTGGAGTTTAAAGATGCTGGACTGCAGAACTGCTCCATAGTTATCAGGAAGGTGATGGAGCAGGATGAAGGCTGCTATCTCTGTTTGTTTAACACGTTTCCTGTTGGTTCTCTGACAGGCAGAACCTGCCTCCAACTCTATGGTGAGCTCCTTTCTTCACTTTTGATGACATATTTGTGGTGAATTATATTTTAGCTTGTTTAACATTGATGGCAGTTAGAAATGATGGCTGTTAAATGGTCTGCTAGCCGTCATTTTGTCATGAAATGCAAATACTTCAAACCACTAAAAGCATGTTGGACATACTCTGCATTTCGCACATTTTGCATCCAAATGTTATAAAAGTTAATTTTCTTCACAAATATAACAAGACATGATAGTCATGATATTTAAATTAAATAATTGCATCAAATTTCTCAATTTGTGAAATGAAATGTACTTTAAGGCATAAAAATGAAAGGTGCTGCCCTATTGTGTATTTTGTGCACAGGAAACAGAAACAACTTATGTCACAATGACCAAGAACCCAAAGATTTCTTAAAATGCTTGTTTTATTTAGTCTAAAGCCCAAATATATTTGATTTATAATGTTATAAAACAGCAACTTGCTCCATGTGATATTTTTTAATGAATTTGCAGAGCTGCATGAACCCATTCTACAAATCACAGAATCAAAGTCTACTGAAGAGACAGTTGTGTCCTGCTCGGCCACAGGTCGTCCTGCTCCCACAGTAACTCTGAATGTCCCACAACAAGACCTCTACTTCACTCACAACAGCACAGTCAGTGTCACCAACACCAACGGTACAGTCACCGTCACCACTACAGCTGTGCTGTCTGGTTTCCATGGAAACGACACACAGGTTGGATGTGCAGCACGACTGCTCTCAGTCCCTGAAATTCAGGTGTTTAAGACGATTCCTGCGGTGAAACAATCATCTGCTGATGGTGAGAAACTCTTCCAAAACCACAGATTTATAGATAAATCATCACTTTATGATTCTGATCGGGTTTCAATTTTCGGTTTTTAATGAGGAAACTCGATCTAATCAGAGTAAATTAACCATAAAGTTGTCTTAAGTCAAAATGCGCATTTAAACTGTAGTTTATTTTATGAATGTTTCCTGTTCCATATATAGTGGAAAAGTAACGCACACCAAGGGCTGCAGAATCGAAGCAGATTCAAAAACAGGAAAAAAGTGTTGCACACTCTGGCTCTATATGTGTTTCTCTCATCAAAATAAAAAAGAAATACATGACTGATCTTGAAGAAGGCCTGAGGGCCGAAACGTTATCAATAAAAGTGAAATAAATAGTAACAGAGTGTGCGACACTTTTTTCTGTTTTTGTTTAGTGTTTCATATCACATGTTTTCCTCTTTTTCTCATAGATTTCACTTTGATCGTTGCATTGATCACAACAGTGGTCGTTGTTTGTGTTGCTGTAGTCGTCACTGTCCTGCTCAGACATAAACATAAGAACAGGTAATTTCAACTTTCAACTCAATATCTGTCTTGTTGTGATACCAGTGTCTCACAGTTAATATGGTAATAATTTATTGACATTAAGAGGAAACACAGAGCTTAAAGAATCTTTACAGACAACACCTATAAATAAATAATATATAAATGTTCTTAAATCCTTCATTCTGTCACACAGGGATGCTGAGGAGATCAAGACGGTACAAGAACCAATGAAAGACCCTGATGAGTAAGACAATTTCATAATTATTCACTTGTTCATATTAATTATTAATTGCTTTTTCAGAAAATGATTTCATCTGTCTTCTCTCTATTTTGGTATTTAAGTTCCTCTCTATCTCTATATCTCACTAACTAATGTGTTATTTATACATGAATCTGATTCTGATGCACTTTACTCTTCATGGTCCATTGTGTACTCATAGTCAGCCTGTTTATCCACATAACTGTTAACTGTCAGAGTCATTCAGTGATAGAAATATGTATGAAGTATTGTTATAATGTGAGTGGTACTTGGCTCATGTCTTGTTTTTATCTTAAGGTGCAAAATACTTTTAATGAAGCAGGAGAACCAGCAGATCAAGTGACGAAGAAAAATCCAAAAGGGGAGAAACCAGAACCACCATTTTCCACAGTTAGACGTCTATTTTGTGACAAACAACCAACAAGACTGTAGTTTAAATACAAAGTCAGGCGGATTTGAACAAAGCTGCATCAAAGCATGTGTTGGTGAGATGTGCAGACATTGTAAAAGAAGTAAATATTAAAGTAGATAGTAAATCAAAATGTGTCCTGAACAAGATGAATCTCTCATCTTATATCTCCAGATTGAAAAGATTAATGTACACAGAGGTTTTGATGTTTTTGTACTATTTTTTTTACCATATATTTTTTTATAACATTTTAAGCCTTTTAAAATAAAATAAATCATTGAATGTTACCTTTTACTCAGAGAAGAACTACTTTAATGTCTCTGACATGTTGAACACAACCAGTTTCTCTTCTTTCTTGCTGTTTGTTGGGACTTTAAACTTTATCAAGTATTTTATAAATTCTTATTGTTTTACAATTTTTTTAAAAAAAATGTAAATAGATTATGGTTTTGTTCTTTGCATTATTTACTTTATTTTGTTTTGTCATACAAACCTAGTAATGTCAGAGATGAAATTACAGATCATTGAATATAAAAAATGAAAATGTATTTTTCTTGTGTTAAATTCACATAAAACAAAATAAAGAAACCATCAGAAGGAAGCTCCAATCTAGTAATTTTCAAGATTGACATTTATTGATAGATCCTCAGATACATGTTAGACTTTGTGTGACATGAAACATTTTTCTCCTTCCTCTGTGATTTTTGGAAAGTGTTGGTTAAAATTGGTATTACTGCTACTGCTGCCACTGCTATTATGTCTTCTAATGCTAACAAAGACAACAATAAAGGAGCTATCAAACCTTCATTTTCTTCATAATGTCATTTATTCCCAACTGTGCCTCAATGTCTGCTGCAGATTTTTTTCATAAGCAATTTGACAACATGGCCACTGGAGGTCGCTGTTTATACAGATTTACTGTGGAAGTGTTGAGACATAAAGTAACTAAATCCAGGATAGTCTATGTCAGAGCCATATAGAGATCTATACAACTGAATATGTGGCATTTTCATACAGTGTGGAAAAGATTTGTTCTGTTCTCTGAAGCTAGTTGGATACATTTGCCTCATTTACAGTCATTTATATAATACTTTCACTAATTACCCTTCTGAACTTGTCTGCATAAGATTGACAACATAGCAGGAAGAGCATGATAGTCATCCATTTTAAATATTGCCAATATTGATACTGACAAATTGTGCATTTATTCATTAGGGCCAGAAAGCCCTCAGAAGGTCACTCACACATAAGAAGGGGGCCTGACTTGTAGTGGCCTTGCAGACTGCAGACGGAAACTTGCTGCTTGATAAAATCATGTCAGTGTTTCTCATCTGTCACATCAGGTATCAGTATTACTGTAGCCTACAATTCATTACTTTATTATAATTTACCTGCAACAGAAACATTTACATCTCCAACATTGTATTGCTCATAATTCCTTTCTTCAAAATAGCATATAGGAAAGGATTATGCATATTTAACATATATGAATATTTGTTTTTCAGCCTCTCACATCATATGCAACAAAATATTAAAAAGGAAGAAAACCGAATCGGCCTCTATAGTTTTGAATAATACTGTAGTGAACTTGGGTTGTAGTTTCTTGTGAAAATTTGTGGTGAATTACAGTTTTAACTTGTTTCACATTGATGGCAGTTAGAAATGATGGCTGTTAAATTGTCTGTTAATTATTTTAAATTCATTTTCCTCAATTTGTGAAATGAAATATTATCTATGGCATGGAAAGTGACACATGTTGCTCGAAGTATATTCGATTTATAATGTTATAAAACAGAGGAAATCAGCAAACTAGTTGATTTTTTTAAACAACTTGCTCCATGTGATATTTTTAAAAAAAAGATTTTCATGACTGCAGCTTGTGTCATCATTGCTGCAAGTTTGAACTCAACTATCCTGATCTCTGTTGGTATCAATGTAAAAAAAAAAAGTTCTCACTAGAATAAATATAGGCCTATATATGAAACAGTAACATACACTGATTTGTTTCTAAAATGTAATATAAAACAGCGTCTCTGAGTCCCACGATATAAAGAAACGATCCAGTCAGGCGGAATAACGGAAACATGACATCTGTTTCTTTCGCTTTTTGTTGCAGACACCTGCGACAATGAGTAATGAAGAGGAGACAAACAGGGAATTCCCCGGACAGCTCCCCATTCTTATGAGTGTGTGACCTTCTGAGGGCTTTCTGGCTAAATTAAAAATAACCGTGCTCTCTGCTGATTTCCAACTTTCAACTTTCTGCCAAGAAACTTCGTAACCATCCAGCATCCACCGACTCCTCCTCTTAATAAGAAAGTCAGTTCATATAGATCTCATGTGATCTACGTCACTTAAGAAATGTTGATTTGATACGTATTACATGTGTTGAAACGTACAGTGCCAACGTTTTATTCTGACCACCAGGCTGAATGAAAATAGGTCTACATATGAAACAGTAACAGCTGGAAAGGAACAATTGAGTGAACCATGCGCGGTTTTATAGCTACAATCTGATTGGCCACTTTCACCTCACTGAAGGCGGATGTTGACGCATGGGTTTCCGGGTCACAGAGGAGAAAGGACGCGAGGAAGCATAGAATTAGCATAACGAAAAGCACCCACAGTCTCAAAATGCGGGAATTCCCCCTAATAAAAAACAAAAACCCTCCAAAAAACCCTGTAAAGCCCAGATATAGGAAAAAAAGAGCAAAATTGTTTTTCATCTTTCAGATGTTGTTGTAGGAGGCCATTGATGCAGAAATTAAAGGGTTTTCAATTGTTTTACGTTTTTAGGGAAATGTGCTATTGCAACGTTGGGCCTAGTTGGGAGCAGAATATCTGTGTGTACTCTAATTCTCTGAACAAATATACAGAACAACTAGAGGATTGATTGCTTATTTAGCCCCATAACAGTATATATATATATATATATTGAATAATAATCACACAACAGTCATATATTTCTATGTTGGTCATTTACTTTTCTTGCGATTTTGCACTTTAATGTTTGTGTTTACTCTCTCTCTCTCTCTCTCTCTCTCTATATATATATATATATATTTGTTCATCAACATCTAGCCTAAACATTTTTCACACTAATGTTAGCAGAAAAAACAAATGTAATAATCTTCTTATCTGAATACTTAACAGTAATAAATAAACTACTTAGTTATGGGTGGTGATGTTGCGGTTGCCAAAGTGCTGGAGATGGTGGAAGTTGATGGACCTGATCAGAAAAAATAACGGGGAACATTTTGTCATGATGATTTTTAGAAGTCATGGCATGTCATCAATACCATTAGGATGTAATGAACTCACATTCATCAGGATCAAGACCTGGAGGCGGGCTGGTTCCCTTTTTTGTTGTTAGCAATTTCACCAATGTTCCTGTGAAGAGATAAGAAATAGTTACTTTATGATACTAATCAGTAATAAATGAGTTCATATGAATTCCTGAAATTAATCTTTAAATGTTCCTTATGACCTTATTAATTTATATTATTCTATCATCTTTTTTAATTTATTTCATATGATTCACTTAACTTTAATCAGTTTCACGGGCTTGTTTCTCAAATCTTAACAAAGCTAAAACTATTTAGTTTACATTAAATTTTAATTAGTCTCATATAATCTCAAAGTAAATATCTAGAAAGCTAAATGCTGTTAGCTTGCTAGATAGTTTCTGGCTTACCATTTACTATCATCAATCATCATTTATCATCATTCATTATCAGCTCTACTAACCACTGACCTGCTTTCTTTTCTCTTCCTCCTTTTTCTCTCTCTTTCTTTGTCGTTTCTATTACTGGTTGTGACTGCAATGATACCGGAGTTATGGTGGATTCCCACGTTTGTAGACGGTAATTGCGTGAGTCAGATCTCGGGGACTCATTCTTCTGTCAAACATACAGGCAGATTGTCTCAGTGGAAACAAATGTGCTTTCCAAACACCCACACCACAGAGAAGTGTGAGCCAACTACGTGACAGAAATTTTCGGTGAATTTTGGTTAAAATTATTCACAGGTGCTTAAAGGAAAAAAAAATCACATATCATCATTTGTGGACTGACATTTCAGAAAGCTCTGAATATGGCATGTTGAGGACATATTGGTAAGAATCAGACATTAAACTACGTGAAAGCTTTTGTGATTTTGGAGAGCTATGTGTGTGCGCCTTTGCCAACTAAAGCCACGGAAATTTTGGATTTTGCGCTGAATATATTTTATGGACTGATATTGCTGCTGAAATGTGGTGTGAAAAAGAAGAAAAGATGTTCAGCTCACCTGTTATCACCTGTTGTTTGCCTATTTGGATTGCCTTTCTGTCACTGCCTGGTAATGAAACTGAAAAGACACCTGCCTCGATGTCTGACGTCATCCTCTTTGCCTCGTACACACACACACGTGACATTGAGTGTGGTGTTTGAAGGACGTTCCCTAAATCTAATAAAGAAAGAAACTTGATATTATCGTCATTACATCGTGGGACTCATAGACGTAATTCGCTGTTTTATATTGCATTTTAGAAACAAATCAATGTATGTTACAGTTTCATATGTAGACCTATATTTATTCTATTAGTAACTTTTTTTTACATTGATACCAACAGAGATCAGTATAATTGAGTTGAAACTTGCGACAATGATGACACAAGCTGCAGTCATGACAACCTTCTTTGTTTTGGGAGTCTTTCCAAAACGTAAGAGAGATGTTACAGTAGTCTGTACTTTTACAGAAGTCATTTTTTCTGTTGAAATTGAAAGCATCGTGGAGGATTCCTGAGTATTTTTAACTCTAACTCAAAGTGAATGTTTTGTGAAGAAATATTGAATCCTGCTGATTTATTCTTGTTTTCCACATTCAAAGTGTGACAGGTGAATGTTTCTTGCTGGTGACAATTTTTATTTACAGCAAACTAAGTTAAAGAAGCAACATGTGTAATTTATTAGAAATTTAATTACGATGAATAAGTGTCTTAAAAACAGCTACATGTAGTGATGGACTCAGGGGCAGGGATGAAAAATATAAACGGCACCTGATACATTCAATGAGCCATTTCACAACGTTTTTTCCCATACAGTGCACCCTATAGGGCACACATTTTCATTGTGAGGGCACCCAATTCTGCACTTCAATATTTTAGACTTAAACTAGACTAAATCAGTCTTGCAATCAGTCTTAAACCAGCTTGCCCCATTAGAACAGCATCATAGAGCACTGCATTACATCCCCTTCATTTAAAGGGCACCTCATATTTTCTTGTTTTTGGGGGTTCTTTACAGGGCACTATCAAACCGTGAGGACTCTTCATTCCAGATTGTCACATATAGAGGCCCTCTACAGGGCATTTCATCCTGATTTACCCATAGCTACACAGTCATTACAGAACTTATATATAGATATTTTTTCTCCTCTGTGTGGCCACCTTAGAAGGGACTTTATCATACTGTGGGGGCACCTTAGAGGGCTGCATTTTTTTGTCCTAGTGGGCACTGGGGGGGGGGGGGGGGGGGGTGGTTGCCTCTTATTGGAGTTTTCCCATCACAATATAAATCATTTTGAGCAGTTAAGTATCAATTTATAACCAAAATTGTGTTAAAATGTTCACATCAACCTAAAGTCCTCCATGCAGGTCTAACAGATGTGATACAAACACAGCAGACTGTGATGGCAGCAGTAGGAGAAGATGTCCATCTCAGCTGTCAGCTCATGCAGTCTAAAGATGTTCTTCAGGTCACATGGCAGAAACTTTCACCTGATGGGAAGAAGAAGAATCTTGTCTCCTACAACAAACACTTTGGACAAACAGTGAATGCTGGTTTTCAGGGGAAAGTGGAGTTTAAAGATGCTGGACTGCAGAACTGCTCCATAGTTATCAGGAAGGTGATGGAGCAGGATGAAGGCTGCTATCTCTGTTTGTTTAACACGTTTACTGATGGTTCTCTGACAGGCAGAACCTGCCTCCAACTCTATGATGAGGACTAGACTTGAAACTAATTTTCTTTATTGGTGGCATTTCTTCTGAAATTGATTGATTAATCCACTAATCGGTGCAGCTGTAAGGACTTTTCTGCGTTATTAAACATTTGAGACATTTCCATAATCGTCAAATTGGATTCTGTATTTCCAGTATTAACACATTCTTGCCGTAGAATTACAACTTTAACCTGTTTCATAATGTATCTCCACTCTCACTTGCAAATAGATGGAAGATTAAAATTATGTTTATTTGTTTGTTTGCCATGAAATTGAATTTTTTTAACCATCACACGTGACAATAACTGTATTTTCACACCACAAAATGCAAAAAGTGCCAAAAGAAAGAAAAACAATCCTTGTGTGCATTTATGTTCATGTACAGTGTTTTCATTTAGAGCTGCAACAATTAATCAATTGACAGAAAACTGAAACAGCATGAAAGTGACAGATGCTGCATCACCAGTAGCAGGTGATTCTTTTAGGCCAAACTGTACATATTTATTATTAATTGCTTCTTCAGAAAATGATTTAATAAATTTATGTTCAACTAAATGAAATTTAAAAATGGTAAAACGAGAATACAGTTTTACATATGGCGCTTTTCTTTTCTCAGCTGACCCCACTTGGGCTCCGTAGATGAGAGAAGTTTACTTTATCAGACAGTTTAGCTCATTTTTTCAGATCTTGAAGGCACCAATCACAATCTGCTGAGTTACGTCAAAAATACAATCTGATCTCTTTCTCAGTTTCTCAGCACATTACGTGAAGACGCTTCACTAACACCAGCATCAAAATAACTGAGCTGACACTTGTCTCAGCGTCCGCCCTCATACTCTCGATAAACTCATGCCCCTGGGGGCGGTATGCAAATCAAAAAGCGGAAGAAACGGATGTTACCATCATTCCGGCACTCAGAGATCGTTTCTTTATATCGTGGGACTCAGAGACGCTGTTGTATATTACATTTTAGAAACAAATCAGTGTATGATTATGTTTCATATGTAGATCTATATTTATTCTAGTGATAACTTTTTATTTTAACATTGATACCATCAGAGATCAGTATAGTTGAGTAGAAACTTGAGGCAAAAATGACACAAGCTGCAGTCATGACGATCTTTTTTGTTTTGGGAGTCTTTCCAAAAGGTAAGAGAGAGATGTTACAGTCGTCTGTGTACCTACAGTCTTTTTTCTGCTGATATTGAAAGCACCGTGGTGTTTCCTGTATGTTTTAACTCTAACCCAAAGTGAATATTATCAGAAGAAATATTGAATCCTGCTGATTTATTCTGGTTTTCCCATTCAAAGTGTGACAGGTGAATGTTTCTTGCTGGTGACAATTTTTTTTATTTACAGCAAACTACAGTTGAGGCCCTCTCAGGAACAGTTGTCTCTAATTTCAACATCTGTGTTCACAACAACCAGCAACACATTTATGAGTAACATGAAGTTTAAAGTGACTCAAACTCTTTTTTTACTTTTAACATCACTGTTCAGTCTCTATAATAAAGTTTAGTACTTTACCTGCAGCCTGTCCTACTTTGAAAAGCAAAACTATATTTGCTGAAATAAATCATATTTTATCACTGAGTTGCAGTTTCACTGTTACATTATAAATCAATTTGAGCAGTTAAGTATCAATTTATAACAGAAATTGTGTTGAAATGTTCACATCAACCTAAAGTTCACACACAGTTTAAACCCCATATTTCTTTTCCTCCATGCAGGTCTAACAGCTGTGATACAAACACAGCAGACTGTGATGGCAGCAGTAGGAGAAGATGTCCATCTCAGCTGTCAGCTCATGGAGTCTAGAGATGTTCTTCAGGTCACATGGCAGAAACTTTCACCTGAGGGGAAGAAGAAGGATCTTGGCAGCTACAACAAATACTTTGGACAAACAGTGAATGCTGGTTTTCAGGGGAAAGTGGAGTTTAAAGTTGCTGGACTGCAGAACTGCTCCATAGTTATCAGGAAGGTGATGGAGCAGGATGAAGGCTGCTATCTCTGTTTGTTTAACACGTATCCTGATGGTTCTCTGACAGGCAGAACCTGCCTCCAACTCTATGGTGAGCTCCTTTCTTCACTTTTGAAGACATATTTGTGGTGAATTACAGTTTTAACTTGTTTCACATTGATGGCAGTTAGAAATGATGGCTGTTAAATTGTCTGTTAATTATTTCAAATTCATTTTCCTCAATTTGTGAAATGAAATATTATCTATGGCATGGAAAGTGACACATGTTGCTCGAAGTATATTCGATTTATAATGTTATAAAACAGAGGAAATCAGCAAACTAGTTGATTTTTTTAAACAACTTGCTCCATGTGATATTTTTAAAAAAAGATTTTCATGACTGCAGCTTGTGTCATCATTGCTGCAAGTTTCAACTCAATTATACTGATCTCTGTTGGTATCAATGTAAAAAAAAGTTCTCACTAGAATAAATATAGGTCTATATATGAAACAGTAACATACACTGATTTGTTTCTAAAATGTAATATAAAACAGCGTCTCTGAGTCCCACGATGTAAAGAAACGATCCAGTCAGGCGGAATAACGGAAACATGACATCTGTTTCTTTCGCTTTTTGTTGCAGACACCTGCGACAATGGGTGCATCCCAAGTCTCTTACATTGCATCCACGTTTCCCTCACTTGCGTCTTTTCCACCGTGGATGCAAGGAGAGACGCAAGGAAACCAAGCGAGGAGAGAGGAAACGAGGAAATTTGTTTTAAGGGACATGAGACGTCCTCTCCTCTGAAGCGTCATGTGAAGGAGGAGGAGAGAGGAGCTCGTGCATCATGGGAAGTCCGCCCTCATCCTCTCGATAAACTCATACCCCCTGAGTGCGGTCTTAAAGCGTGAGAGTATGCAAATCAAAAAGCGGAAGAAACGGATGTTACCATCATTCCGGCACTCAGGGACGTAAAGCGCTGCTTTATATTACATTTTAGAAACAAATCAGTGTATGTTTATGTTTCATACGTAGACCTATATTTATTCTAGTGATAACTTTTTATTTTAACATTGATACCATCAGAGATCAGTATCAGTCTGTGTACCTACAGTCTTTTTTCTGCTGATATTGAAAGCACCGTGGTGTTTCCTGTATGTTTTAACTCTAACCCAAAGTGAATATTATCAGAAGAAATATTGAATCCTGCTGATTTATTCTGGTTTTCCCATTCAAACTATGACAGGTGAATGTTTCTTGCTGGTGACAATTTTTTTTATTTACAGCAAACTAAGACAAAAAAGCAACAGGTGTAATTTATTAGAAATGTAACAAAGATAAACAGCTTGAGGCCCTCTCAGGAACAGTTGTCTCTAATTTCAACATCTGTGTTCACAACAACCAGCAACACATTTATGAGTAACATGAAGTTTAAAGTGACTCAAACTCTTTTTTTACTTTTAACGTCACTGTTCAGTCTCTATAATAAAGTTTAGTACTTTACCTGCAGCCTGTCCTACTTTGAAAAGCAAAACTATATTTGCTGAAATAAATCATATTTTATCACTGAGTTGCAGTTTCACCATTACATTATAAATCATTTTGAGCAGTAAAGTATCAATTTATAACAGAAATTGTGTTGAAATGTTCACATCAACCTAAAGTTCACACACACAGTTTAAACCCCATATTTCTTTTCCTCCATGCAGGTCTAACAGCTGTGATACAAACACAGCAGACTGTGATGGCAGCAGTAGGAGAAGATGTCCATCTCAGCTGTCAGCTCATGCAGTCTAGAGATGTTCTTCAGGTCACATGGCAGAAACTTTCACCTGAGGGGAAGAACAAGAATCTTGCCACCTACAACAAACACTTTGGACAAACAGTGAATGCTGGTTTTCAGGGGAAAGTGGAGTTTAAAGATGCTGGACTGCAGAACTGCTCCATAGTTATCAGGAAGGTGATGGAGCAGGATGAATGCTGCTATCTCTGTTTGTTTAACACGTTTCCTGATGGTTATCTGACAGGCAGAACCTGCCTCCAACTCTATGGTGAGGACTAGACCTGAAACTTCATTATCGATTAATCTGTTGATTATTTTCTCAATTTATCGTTTTCTCTATCAAAAAATTTAGTTTAATATCAGATATATTCACATTAATGAAGTTGGGACCAGTGGATTTTTGGCATTTCTGCTGAAATGGATTGATTAATTACTAATTGGTGCAGCTGTAAGGACCTTTCTGCATTATTAAACATATTCCCATAAGCGTCAAACTGGATTATGTAATTCCAGTATTAAACACGTTCACCCTGGAGAATTATCATGTCAAAGCTGATGTCTTTGTAAGAAATGAATTCATGTGAAACAGTATTTAATGTTTTGTCTTTGCAGAGCTGCATGAACCCATTCTACAAATCAGAGAATCAAACTCTACTGAAGAGACAGTTGTGTCCTGCTCGGCCACAGGTCGTCCTGCTCCCACAGTAACTCTGAATGTCCCACAACAAGACCTCTACTTCTCTCACAACAGCACAGTCAGTGTCACCAACACCAACGGTACAGTCACCGTCACCACTACAGCTGTGCTGTCTGGTTTCCATGGAAACGGTGCACAGGTTGGATGTGCAGCACGACTGCTCTCAGTCCCTGAAATACAGGTGTTTATGACGATTCCTGCAGTGAAACAATCGTCTGCTGATGGTGAGAAACACTTCCAAAACCACAGATTTATAGATAGATTATCACTTTATGATTCTGATCGGGTTTCAATTTTCGGTTTTTAATGAGGAAACTCGATCTGATCAGAGTAAGTTAACCATAAAGTTGTCTTAAGTCAAAATGCGCATTTAAACTGTAGTTTACTTTATGAATGTTTCCTGTTCCATATATAGTGGAAAGGTAACGCACACCAAGGGCTGCAGAATCGAAGCAGATTCAAAAACAAGAAAAAAGTGTTGTACACTCTGGCTCTATATGTGTTTCTCTCATCAAAATAAAAGAGAAATACATGTTCTCAGTCCATGACTGATCTTGAAGAAGGCCTGAGGGCCGAAACGTTATCAATATAAAGTGAAATAAATAGTAATAGAGTGTGCAACACTTTTTTCTGTTTTTATTTAGTGTTTATATCACATTTCTTCCTCTTTTTCTCATAGATTTCACTTTGATCGTTGCATTGATCACAGCAGTGGTCGTTTGTGTTGCTGCAGTCGTCACTGTCCTGCTCAGACATAAACATAAGAACAGGTCATTTCAACTTTCAACTCAATATCTGTCTTGTTGTGATACCAGTGTCTCACAGTTAATATGGTAATAATTTATTGACATTAAGAGGAAACACAGAGCTTAAAGAATCTATACAGACAACACCTATAAATAAATAATATATAAATGTTCTTAAATCCTTCATTCTGTCACACAGGGATGCTGAGGTGATGGAGATGACACAAGAACCAATCAAAGACCCCGATGACTAAGACAATTTCATAATTATTCACATATTTATAATTAATTTATTTTTCAGAAAATGATTTAATCTGTCTTCTTTCTATTTTGTCATTTAAGTTCCTTTCTGTCTCTATATCTCTCTAACTAATGTGTTATTTATACATGAAAGCTGATTCTGATGCACTTTACTCTTCATGGTCCATTGTGTACTCATAGTCAGCCTGTTTATCCACATAACTGTTAACTGTCAGAGTCATTCAGTGATAGAAATATGTATGATGGATTGTAATAATGTGAGTGGTAAATGACTCATGTCTCGTTTTTATCTGACGATGCAAAATACCTTTAATGGAGAAGGTGAACCAGCAGATCAGGTGACAGACATCTCAGAAGAAAAATCCACAAGGAGAGAAACCAAAACCACCATTTTTCCACAGTCAGAAGTCTATTTAGTGACAAATAACCTAAAAGACTGTAGTTTCAGTCCAAAGTCAGTCGAACTTGAACAAAGTTCAAAAAACTTGTTTTTTCAGCCTCTCACATCATATACAACAAAATATAAAAAAGGAAGAAAACCGAATCGGCCTCTATAGTATCGATGAGCAAAATCCCACACCAGCCTCTTTAAGTTCAGATCCTTTGGGAGGGATCTTTCAGCACTTGCGACACTCACAGGTAGAATAAGAAATTGTTTAAAAGTGCGCCGGAAATAGTTTATGGGGGACACTAATGCACGTCTAAATGAGATGACTTGTTCTGGAAAACCCGCAGATAAAAGTCAACTCCAACAGCGAACCTGCATCGATGCTGACTTACTGAGGACCTGCAACGCCTGTTGTGTTCGTCATGGAGGCGCTGCGTACAAATGTTAAGTTCCGTGCGACAACCTGTACAAACATTTACTAGTAAACTGCTCAAACTAACACAGACATTTAATATTGCCACGCAGATGTTAAAAACTTAAAGGTTACATTGTATTTAGATCAAATACACCATTCTCTAGTCTAGAAAACAGTAGACGTGTTTATTTGATTGTAACGTTGCATATTTACAGGGAATGTTGCTAAAAAACAAGCCGCATATAAACATAAGAATGCAAAAGGAAAAGATGTTTACAAAGAAAAGAAATGCAACTAAAGAGTCTTGGGAGTAAATCTGGTATTATTATATATGTATGTGTGGTATTATATGTGATGAAATCTACCTATATGTTTGAAATTAGTGTCATTTTTTATTTCAACAAAATTGGTTTGGACAGGAAGTTTAATTTATTTCCATGGAACATTAATACATTTTAAAAAGTTTGACAGTCCCTTTGTGTATCCTTCATATCTCCAGAGACAACGAAGTTCACAACCTCTGGTTATTATATCCGAGTTAGTGACTACAAATGTATAAAGGAAAAGGTAAACACATTTATTGTTTCAGGAGGAAAACATTCATTAATGTTTGTGCACAAATGTAATTACCACAGATAAATTCTATTAATGCACAACAGGCTTTCAGTAATACTTGCAATGTTACTGTACCATTGTATTGCCATTTACATGTGAAATTTAGCAAATAACAATAAAATTCGGGATATTTGATGTAAATAATGACGCTAGAAGGAAAACGTTTTTGAATTGCATCATAGCGTGGTCTTTAAAAATTTATTTTTTCAATGGCATCTCTGAAAAATGGCTCACCGCCACTTGTGCAAAAGGATCACTATGCAAGGAGTGTAGTGATATGGTCTGTACCCAAGAAATGTATTTTTGTATTTTCGATAACAAAAAGATGAAACACAAAAAAACATCTACACCTTCTGACAGATCTCCCTCTCTTGCAACAGCTGGTGGATGATGGCAAACGTTGCCGCTCCCGACCATTGACTGTATATAGATTTATTATAAGTATATAAATATTTATATACAGTCAAAGATCCCCACAGATGCTGATTGGAAACCATGGTGACGAAGAGTTACGACAGTTCCTGTTTCCGCCGGAGAGAGTGAAGTTCGTCCCAAAGCTTGCCGCTGTATTTATACCCTAAACCTTAATGAAGGGAACTTCATTCAGCTGTGCGTGTGACTACAAACAGAGTGCACGCCGTGATGAAGTGGGAGTGGGTGGGGGCTACCTTGGAAAAGGCCCATAATCAATGATTTTGGAGAGTTTTGTGTGTGCGCCTTTGCTAAAGCCACGGAAATTGTGGATTTTTTGTGGACCGATATTGCTGCTGAAATGTGATGGAAAAACAGAAAAGACGTTTCAGAAGAAAAGTCCCTTTCATTTATCTGACCTTTAGTGTGGTTTTTAAAGGACTTCTTTACTTCGTAGGACTCGAAGACGTAATACCCTGTTTTATATTACATTCTAGAAACAAATCAGTGTATGTTTATGTTTCATATGTAGACCTATATTTATTCTAGTGAGAACTTTTTTTTACATCGATACCAACAGAGATCGATATAATTGAGTTGAAACTTAAGACAATGATGACACAAGCTGCAGTCATGACGGCTTTTTTATTTTGGGAGTCTTTCCAAAAGGTAATAGAGAGATGTTACAGTAGTCTGTACTTTTACAGAAGTAATTTTTTCTGCTGAAATTCCTGTGACTTTAAACTCCACCAAGTATTTTGTAATATATTTCTGAAAAATTGTTTTACAGCAATTTTTTGTTTCCTCATCAATTTTTTTTTTGTAAAATGGATATAATTTTTGTTTTTATTCCTTGCTCTGTTTATAGCTGCTTCTTTTTTTGTTTTTCCATTTTTGTATAGTCTTAATGATGTCAAATATAAAATTACAGGAGAAACCTTAATGTGAATATTTGCACTGTTCCCGTCTTAAAGTTATGTTCAACAAAATAAACAAACCCTTCCTGTTTGAAATGCAGTTTTTCTGTAAACCTAGGAGAAGGTCTCTGGGGTAGATCGGGGATACAAGTTAAATTTGAATTTTTTTCAGATTATGAAGGCACCAATCACAATCTGCTGGGTTACGCGAAAAATAAAATCTAATTTCTTTCTCAGTTTCTCAGCACATTACAAGAAGACGCTTCACAAACACCAGCCTCAAAATTACCATTGATTTGATTGGACACCTCTCTGGCTCAGTGTTTTTCATGGTTTGATAAAAGACAATGAAGTTCAGCTGCTGTGCCAGGCGTGCGTAAAATGCGCACAGCCCCTGGCTATGGGTATTCACAGGTACTCAAAGGAAAAAAATCTTACATACCATCATTTGTGGACTGACATTTCAGAAGCACATAGGTAAGAATCAGACATTAATCTACATGAATCCTTATGTGTATTTGGAGAGCTCTGTGTGTGCACCTTTGCCAACTAAAGTCACGGACACTGTGGATTTTGCGCTTAAAATTTTTTACGGACTGATATTGCTGCTGCAATGTCTCGTGCGTCTTACACGCATCCATGACCTTTATCGTGGTGTTGAAGGTCAACAACGAAAGAAACCTGACGTCAGCCTGACTAGATGGTTTCTTTACATCGTGGGACTCAGAGACGTAATACGATGTTTATATTACATTTCGGAAACAAATCAGTGTATGTTACCGTTTCATATGTAAATCTATATTTATTCTAGTGATAACTTTTTATTTTAAAATTGATACCAACAGAGATCAGTATAGTTGAGTAGAAACTTGAGGCAAAAATGACACAAGCTGCAGTCATGACGATCTTTTTTGTTTTAGGAGTCTTTCCAAAAGGTAAGAGAGATATGTTACAGTAGTCTGTGTACGTAGTCTTTTTTCTGCTGATATTGAAAGCACCGCGATGTTTCCTGTGTATTTTTAACTTTAACTCAAAATGAACGTTTTGAGAAGAAATATTGAATCCTGCTGATTTATTCTTGTTTCCACATTCAAAGTGCGACAGGTGAATGTTTCTTGCTGGTGACATTTTTTTTATTTACAGCAAACTAAGACAAAAAAGCAACATGTAATTTATTAGAAATGTAATTACGATAAATGAGTTTGTCTCAAAAACAGCTATGTGTTCTTCAACACGTGTTCATCGCAATCAACCACATGTAGGCCTATGAGTCAGCATGAAGCTTAATGTGACTCAAACTCTTTTTCACATTTAACATCACTGTTCAGTTTCTATAATAAAGTTTAGGACTTTACCTGCAGCCTGTCCTACTTTGAAAAGCAAAACTATATTTGCTGAAATAAATCATATTTTACCACTGAGATGCAGTTTCACCATTACATTATAAATCATTTTGAGCAGTTAAGTATCAATTTATAGCAGAAATTGTGTTGAAATGTTCACATCAACCTAAAGTTCACACACAGCTTAAACCCCATATTTCTTTTCCTCCATGCAGGTCTAACAGCTGTGATACAATCACAGCAGACTGTGATGGCAGCAGTAGGAGAAGATGCCCATCTCAGCTGTCAGCTCATGCAGTCTAGAGATGTTCTTCAGGTCACATGGCAGAAACTTTCACCTGATGGGAAGAAGAACAATCTTGCCACCTTCAACAAATACTTCGGGCAAACAGTGAATGCTGGTTTTCAGGGGAAAGTTGAGTTTAAAGATGCTGGACTGCAGAACTGCTCCATAGTTATCAGGAAGGTGATGGAGCAGGATGAAGGCTGCTATCTCTGTTTGTTTAACACATATCCTGAAGGTTCTCTGACAGGCAGAACCTGCCTCCAACTCTATGGTGAGGACTAGACCTGAAACTTATTTTCGTTGTTGATGCCAATTTGGCTGAAATTAATCAACTAACTGGTGCAGCTGTAAGGACCTTTCTGCATTGTTACAGACATTTCCATAATCATCAAATTGGATTCTGTATTTCCATTCTCACATGCAAATAGATGGCAGATTGAAATTATGTTTGTCTGTTTGTCATTTATTCACACAATAAAATGCAAAAAGTGCACACACACATACACAAAAAACAGTGCTTGTGTGCATTTATATTCATGTACAGTATTTTCATTTAGAGCTACAACAATTAATCAATCAGCAGAAAACTGAAACAGCATGAAAGTGACAGATGCTGCATCACCAGTAGCAAGTGATTCTTTCTAGGCCAAACAAACTAACATACTGGACACAAAGTATCATGTCAAAGCTGATGTCTTTGTAAGAAATGAATTCATGTGAAACAGTATTTCTTTAATGTTTTGTCTTTGCAGAGCTGCATGAACCCATTCTACAAATCAGAGAATCAAACTCTACTGAAGAGACAGTTGTGTCCTGCTCGGCCACAGGTCGTCCTGCTCCCACAGTAACTCTGAATGTCCCACAACAAGACCTCTACTTCTCTCACAACAGCACAGTCAGTGTCACCAACACCAACGGTACAGTCACCGTCACCACTACAGCTGTGCTGAATGGTTTCCATGGAAACGACACACAGGTTGGATGTGCAGCACGACTGCTCTCAGTCCCTGAAATTCAGGTGTTTAAGACGATTCCTGCGGTGAAACAATCATCTGCTGATGGTGAGAAACACTTCCAAATCATCAGATTTATAGATAGATTATCACTTTATGATTCTGATATTTGTTTTTCTTTCTTCAGATTTTAATGATGAATCTGGATCCAATAATAGTAAGTTAACCATAACAGTAAGTTAACTTCCAAAACCACATAGATAGATAATTATTCTATGATTCTGATTGGGTTTAATTTTTCAGGTTTAATTTTTCAGGTGTTTAAGACGATTCCTGAGGTCGATCAGTTGCTGATGAGAAACACTTCCAAAACCACAGATTAATAGATTAATAATTACTTTGTGACTTATGATTTTATAACTTTTATTACTTTGTTTTTGTTTCTTTTTCCAGGTTTTGATTTAAAAAATGAATCTGATAACAGTGATTCAGTTAATGTTCATGTGGTCTCCTGTCACTAACAGCCAGTTACTCTTTGATTCTTAGTTACATTATGAATGTTGTTCCATATGACAAATGTTCCTCTTTTTCTCAGGTTCCACTGTGATCATTGTGTTTGTTGTGTTGGCCTGTGGTTGTGTTGCTGCAGTCATCGCTGTCCTGCTTAAACGAAAATATAACAACAGGTAAGTCTTTCAGTCGATATCTATTGTAATACTTGTGTCTGAGTTAATATTGAAATGAATATTTCTTCAGCTTTAACTTTTCTTAAATCCTTCAGTTTGTCACACAGGGACTCAGAGATGAATGAGATGCCCAGAGCAACAATTACAGACACTTATGAGTAACACACTTTCATACTATCATCACTCACTTGCATATATTTATCATGTATTCCTAATTATTTATGATCAGCCTCCATCCTGTTGTGTCACTTATTCTGATTCTCACTAACTTGCCTCTTTGACAAATCAGTTTTATTTTTGTAGCCCAAAGTTGCAAATTTGTCTCAGAGAGTTTTACAATCAGTACAAAACATGTTCTCTTTTTTGGACCATTGAGTACTTGTTTTATTAAAGAAATATGATACGTGAAGTGATGCAAACATGTATTAATGTGCTTTTTTCAGGCACGGTCATACAACGGACGTTTGAAGATTTGAAGATTCAAGGAAATTACATTTGACAGCAAGGAGACAAAATTTTTTAGATCACCAGTTGTAAATGTATGAGGTGGAACACTTTAAACTAACTCTGGTGCTGACGTGCTACGGTAAGTATATTGTGTCATTTCCGGTTGCCGACTGTGTCTACTGATAGCGTTGTTGCTGCTCTCAACTCAGTTGATTTTGCTATATATCACATTACTGTGGATTAATACCTGCTGTATATTTAAACTTTCGCTAGTTCTACACAAGCACTCTCAGCGCTTTTCTCTTAGCAGCTTTTCTCGCCAATCGCACAGTTGTCAGTTATTTTAGCTCCGCAGCTAGCATTAGCAGCTAACTTCAACTAGGCAGTTAGGGATGGCCTCTCGTTCTCCTGCTCTCTCTTGCTCGGTGTGTCAAATGTTTAGTTATTCCTCTGCTTCCTTTAGTGAGAGTGGTACGTGTAATAAGTGTAGTTTATTTGCAGTGCTGGAGGCAAGGCTCAGTGAATTGGAAGCGTGGCTCCGCACCATGGAAAAACAATCAGTAGCTAATGTAGTTAGCCAGCCCCCAGTATCCGGTGCGGGCCGACCTAGTGTAGCTCCCACTCCCCCGGTAGTTCCTGAGCACCCGGGAAGCCAGGGTTGCTGGGTGACTGTCCGAAGGAAGCGTAGCCCTAAACAGAAGCCCACGGTTCACCACCAACCAGTTCGCGTTACAAACAGGTTCTCCTCCCTCAGTAACACTGTAATGGCAATTTTCATTTTTTGATGTCCTTTCTTTTCCTGTTTTTCCAGTTTACCATTACTACACAGGTAGGTTAAGTTAGGAGTGATCTTACGCAGATTCAAGAACAGATTTTCCAGTCCGTTGGCTGCCGTTTAGTTTGTTGTTTTATTGAAGTCTTTGTACATGTCATGAACATACCGGGTTTCTGTCCTGCCAGCTGTAGTGTGCGTCTGTTCCCGATCTGGTAAGAACTGTATGTGCTCCACCTGCCTGTGCCTCCCGTTTCCTGTCACCTATGCCCCTAGATATACAACCCTGTGCATCTAATGACCGCCACCCAGTGTCCAAAATAATACTGCAAGTTATAACTAAACAAATGACATGCCAACAATCAACATAAATGGCTCCTACATACCGGCCCCTAATTGTTTTAAGTATATAACAAAACAATTACCAATAAATAATAAAAAAGGTGCCATATCCATCATACTTTACATATACAATTTTGAACAAATGCATGTACTATGCGTTGGCATTTCTTCTTTACTGATTCTTCAATCTTCCCTTTCCCGTTTAGGTCTCGGCTTCTTGGAGCAGACATATCTTTGTTATTGGTCTTTCCAAGATGCTGCTCTTCGTCTGAAGTCGAACTGTGCGCACAAGTCCTTGTGCATCTGGTTTAGTTTCCAGTATTCTGCCCACTAGCCATGAGCCTCGTGGTGCAGTAGAATCAACCACCACAACAATGTCACCTGGAGCAAAGCTTCTTTTCACCTTTGACCACCGTTGTCGTTCTTGGATAAGAGGTAAGTATTCCTGTGTCCACCGTTTCCAAAAGAGATCTGCCATGTATTGCACTTGTCTCCATCTGCGTTTGATGTACAAGTCTTCTTTTACAAAGAGTCCAGGTGGTAGTATTGGCTTAGACTTCAACAGAAGAAGATGGTTTGGTGTGAGTGCTTCCAGATCCATTGGATCATTAGCAGAGATTGCAGATTCCAAGTGAGGTTTTGGCCATTCTCTGTCTGGCTTACAGAGAAAATCTGGTCCCTGGATCCATCTTTTGCAGTTCAAGAAGCGGTCTGCTGTTAGTCCTCTAGAGGCTTCATCTGCAGGATTTTCCTTTGTGTTAACATATCTCCATTGTGATACATCAGTAGCATCCCTTATAAAAGAGGTCCTGTTTGCTACAAATGTTTGGAAGCGTTTGGTTTCATTGTTGATGTATTTAAGCACCGTTGTGCTATCGGTCCAGAAGATGGATTTGTCCAGTTGAAGCTGTAATTCCTTTCGCAGCATTGTGTCAACTTTGACAGCTAGGACTGCAGCTGTGAGCTCCATTCGGGGAATCGTTACTTGTTTCAATGGTGCCACTCTGGATTTTCCTATTATGAATGCAACATGCGCTTCTCCGTTATAGTTTTCCAGTCTTATATATGAGGCAGTACCATAGCCACTTTCACTGGCATCTGAAAAGTGGTGTAGCTGTGCAAATCTGATTTGACCAAAGCTTGTGGGCTTCATGCACCGGTCTACTTTAAACTCTGCCATCTTGTTAAGGTCTGCTAGCCATCCTGTCCACCGATGCAAGAAAGTTTGGGGTATGTTTTCATCCCATCCAAGTTTTTTCTTACAGAGCTCCTGCATAATCAGTTTGGCTGGCAGAGTAAATGGTGCTACAAATCCTAAAGGATCGTATATAGAGCCGACTATGGACAAGATGCCACGTCTGGTGTATGGTCGTTCCTGTGCAGCAATTTTGAACTTGAAGACATCTGTTTCAACACACCAGTGCAATCCCAGGGCTCTTTCCATTGGCGGATTGTCTTTGTCCAAGTCCAACTCCTTAGTCTCTTTGGTTCGGTTTTCTTGGGGAATGGATGCCAATACAGCACGGCTGTTGCTGATCCACTTTGACAGCATGAATCCTCCCATTTTGCAGAGAGCAGTCAGGTCTCTTACCATTTGAACTGCTTCCTGTTCCGAAGGCAGGGATTTCAAACAATCATCTACATAGAAGTTGTTCTTTATTGTGTTTGTTACCTCTGATGGAAAGTGACCTTTGTTGTCATCAGCAGTCTTCCTTAATGCAAAGTTTGCACAACTTGGTGACGACACGGCTCCAAAGAGATGTACTTTCATCCGGTATTCAACAAGATCTTGCTGCACATCACCATCAGGCCACCACAGGAATCGCAGATAGTCAACATGCTTTTCTGATACTCTGACTTGATGAAACATTGCTTTGATGTCAGCCATCAAAGCAACCGGCTCTTGTCTGAATCTGATGAGAACTCCAATGAGTGAGTTGGTAAGGTCTGGACCCTGCAGCAATTGGCAGTTAAGTGATGTTCCTTTAAAGACTGCACCACAGTCAAACACTACCCTTAAGGTTCCTTTCTTTGAGTGATACACTCCGTGATGTGGGATGTACCAGAGTTCTCCATCGCTTCGATTCAGCTGGTCGACTGGTACCACCTCAGCATAACCATTAACAATCATTTCTGTGAGGAAAGATGTATATTCATCATGAAATTTCTTATTCTTGGCAAACTTGCGTTTCAGGCTTTGGATGCGCTGCACTGCAATGCAACGGTTATTTGGCATGCTGGGCTTTTCTTGTGTGAAAGGTAAGTCTAGGCAGTAGTGTCCATCTGTCACTTTTGCTGAGCGATTCACAATGTCCAAGAATTTTACATCTTCCCTAGACATTTCCTCTGTTTCCTTGCTGGTTCCTTCACTGAAGTCATGATTGTACTGTTTGACCAGTAGCTCCTCCAAGTTTACAATGGATATTCGATTGACAGCAGCAGCAGGGCAGCCATTTTCATCCCTTATGCTTTTGTCTCCTCTCAGGGGACCATAGATGACCCACCCCAGTAGGGTCCTCACAGCATATGGTCCATCCCCTTGGCTGTTGACCAGCTCCCAAGGTTCCAATACCTTTGAAGCATTTGTCCCAATGAGTAGGTCAATGCCAGAGTCTATTGCATGAATCTTGATATCCTTCAAGTAAGGCCATTGTGTCAGATCTTCTTGTCTGGGAATGTTGAGCTAGGAAACAGGCATGGTTTTATGTGTGAACACATCAGATATTTGAATGAAATAGTCTTTGTCCAGACTAGATATTTCCAAACCTGATATATGATGACTGGTCACAGGCTTCACTTGGTTCATGGTACGTAAAAGAATATTGGTCCTTTGCCCTGTTATGTTCAGCCTTCTCATCAAGCTTTCTGTGCAAAAGGTAGATGTACTTCCATGATCCAAAAATGCATATGTTTGCAACACTGTGTCCCCCTTTTGGCTCTTTACTTGTACTGGTACAATGGAAAAGGTACAGTTTTCATCACCGGCCCCAATATGCCCACATGTATGAGGTGAGAGAACAGCATTACTCCCAGTTGCTTTTTCACTCTGTTCTGTATGTTCTGTTTTTTTTCCTTTGTCCTTTTGTTCAATGTGAAGTATTTCAGGATGATTTTGGTTGCACACATCACAAGTCAAACGACTCTTGCAGTCTTTGCTCATGTGTCCTATTTTTAAACATCCAAAACAGACTCCCTTCTCCTTTAAGAAGTCTATTTTTTCTCTGTGCATCTTCTTCCTGATCTGTGAACACCGCCCCGATGTGTGACCACTCTTGTTGCAGAACAAACAAGAACTTTGAGAATTGGTAGTAGGTACATTTCCTTTCATTCCGTTTGTTGTCAAATTTTCTTGTACTGATGTTTTTACAGGTGTTACAGCTGTTGCAAAACTGCTTCCTCTAGGTCTTGACTTTTCTCTTGTTTTAGTAGAGCTTTTGACAGTTGCAGCTGGCTTAGCATCCCGAATGTTTCCAAAAAGTGGATCTGATAGTATCTTCACTTGTCTCTCTATGAAGTCTACCAGGTCAGGAAATCTAGCTCGGTGTCCACGCTGCTCCTGTAACTGACATGCTCTACTTCTCCACTTGTCTCTGAGCCTGTAAGGCAGTTTCAGAAGGATGGTCTTCATATTGGAAGCAACATTCATTTCCTCCATATAGGTGAGATGTTCCATTGCAGTGCAACAACCTCTGAGGAACAGTGAGAATGCTTGCAATGCTTCCACATCCTCTGATTTGATCACTGACCAGGCAAATGCTTTGTCCATATATGCAGTGGCAATCTTATGTTCATTACCAAAATGTTCTTTGAGCAGATCTTTTGCTCTTTGATAGCCCTGGGCTGGGGGCAGATGTTGACAGCTGCGGACTAAGTCTTTTGGATGCCCTCTTGTATATTGCTCTAGAAAATGCAAGCAGTCACTGTAGTCATCACACTTTTTTTCCACTCCTCTCTCAAATGCCCTGCTGAAAACTTCGTACTGTAAAGGATCACCATCATAAACAGGAATGACTCTTGGTGGTAAAGTAGAAGAGAGACTTTGTTGAGCCAGGAGAGCAGTGATGTCATTTTGCCTCTGTATTAGGTTACACATATCACCTTGATTGCCATCATTCAATACAGGGGGTGTAGTGCGAACATACCCCTGCATACGACTCTGTACATTTTGCCTTTGAGGAGAATATTGTATTAGATGGGTTGTATCATGAGGTCGAACAGATGGTCCGTGAGCTGTTTCTTTTGGTCTAACAACCTGTTGCTGGGAAGAAGAGTTAGTTTCAATCAACACATTCTGTCTTTGCTGCACTTGATCTGGTAAATATTCATTTGCGTGTTGATTTAATTTAGCTGATGTTTCATTTTGAGCAGTTCCTTTTCTCCAATAAGAGTTCATGCCATCAGAAACTCTAGAGCTGCTTCTTGATCCCAGAGCCTCAAGTATGTTGATTTTTGCATTGGTTGCTGCCAGTTCAGTTTCTAGTTCCAGTTGCTCTTTCTTTCTTTTCAATTGTTCTTCTTGTGCCTCAAGCTCATGTTTTTTCTTCAGGGCAGCAACACGTTCCATGAGAGCAGCCTTTTCTGCCTGAGCTTTAATGCGAGCAGAGGATGTTGAAGATGCACGTGATGAAGAACTGGATTTGTGCTTTGATTTAGGTTTTGAGGCATTTGAAACGCTGTCATCAGGTCCAATGTCATCTGAAGTTACTACACTTTGTAGTATGACACTTTCAGCAATGGAGTGTGCAATTTGCTGTCCAGCCTCAGGCAACCACACCTTTACATCTTGTATAAACCCTTTAAAGATTTCCATTTTTAGTTGAAACCACTGATTTTGCTTTTCAAGTTCATCTTCAGGCAGTGGTAAATTCACCAGTGATTCATGGTTTTCCTTGGCTTCATCACAGAGCTTGATTAATTGAAACAAATTAGATTGTACTTCTCTTGCATTTTCCTTTGATTTCATGAGCTCTTTCAGCATTTCCATCAACTTGTTAGCTTGTTTACATTTCCTGTTTCTTGTCTCCTGACAATTTGCAATGAACAATTCCAAGCCTTTGGCAGTGTGTTTGATAACCCTTTTTTCCTTTTCAACATCGTCATCTTGTGACTGAGCATCAGACTTAACAACAGACATATTTGTTCACTGTCTCTTTAAGACTTGTTGACGAAAGCCGTATGCTGCCGGCACAATGTTTCAAATAGCTGATCGATGTGCGATCGTAGCTTTCAGTCTTCAGTCCACCAACTCCATTATAATAGCCGTCTTCCAATACAGCTTTGCATATAGCTTCTCCAATAAAGCTTAATGCTTGCATGTACTCACTCAGTTTGCGGTTTTCAATCACCGTCAGGTAAGCGCAGGTGACGAAGATGTCCACCTGGTTTGGTAATGGCGGCATCCTCTTTGTTGTTCCGCGAGACAATGCTCAGTCCGTCTGAATGAATCACGAGCTCCAATTTCACTCGAAGAGCGAGTTCTTACTTCGGTGTAATGGCAATTTTCATTTTTTGATGTCCTTTCTTTTCCTGTTTTTCCAGTTTACCATTACTACACAGGTAGGTTAAGTTAGGAGTGATCTTACGCAGATTCAAGAACAGATTTTCCAGTCCGTTGGCTGCCGTTTAGTTTGTTGTTTTATTGAAGTCTTTGTACATGTCATGAACATACCGGGTTTCTGTCCTGCCAGCTGTAGTGTGCGTCTGTTCCCGATCTGGTAAGAACTGTATGTGCTCCACCTGCCTGTGCCTCCCGTTTCCTGTCACCTATGCCCCTAGATATACAACCCTGTGCATCTAATGACCGCCACCCAGTGTCCAAAATAATACTGCAAGTTATAACTAAACAAATGACATGCCAACAATCAACATAAATGGCTCCTACAAACACACCTGCTGAGAAACCAACTCTGATTATTGGCAGCTCCATAGTCAGAAACGTGAAGTTAGCGACACCAACAGCTATAGTTAAATGTATTCCTGGGGCCAGAGCAGGCGACATTGAGTCAAATTTAAAACTGCTGGCTAAGAATAAACGTAAATATGGTACAAAAACAATGTCGGACTCATGTATAGCAACATGTCACAATTCAACCACTGGCTGTCGAGGTGGTGTCCAGCAAACGATATGGGCTTCATAGATAATTAGCAGACTTTCTGGGGAAGACCTGGTCTGATTAGGAGAGATGGCATACATCCCACTTTGGATGGAGCTGCTCTCATATTTAGAAATATGGCTGAGTTTATTAGTAGACCAAAACCATGACAACCCAGAGTTGAGACCAGGAAGCAGAGCTGCAGTCCTACACGCTTCTCTGTGCTTCCATTGGAGCAGTTACCCACCCAAAACCACATAGAGACTGTGTCTGTCCCCCGACCACTTAAATCAATTAAATCCAATGTAAACAAAAGAAGAGTCATTCATAAAAATCTAGTAAAAATTAAAACCACTACTGCAATAGTACAACAAAATAAGATAATTAAATGTGAACTCTTGAACATTAGATCTCTGTCATCTAAAGCTGTTTTAGTAAACAATTTAATTTCAGATCATCATATTGATTTATTTTGTCTTACTGAAACCTGGCTGTGTCATGAAGAATATGTCAGCCTAAATGAATCCACTCCCCCCAGTCATATTAATACTCACATTCCTTGAGACACTGACCGAGGAGGAGGAGTTGCAGCCATTTTCAACTCAAGCCTAATCATCAACCCTAGACCTAAATTTAATTATAACTCATTTGAAAGCCTTGTTCTTAGTCTCTCTTAGCCAACCTGGAAAACTTTACAGCCAGTTCTATTTGTTATAGTGTACCGTCCTCCTGGCCCGTACTCTGATAAAAACTCTGACAATTCAGATAGGAATTCAAACTTAGTCCTCAGTACAGATAAAGTAATTATAGTAGGTGATTTTAATATTCATGTGGACATCGATAATGATAGTCTAGGTACTGCATTTATCTCATTATTAGACTCAATTGGCTTCTCTCAGTGTGTAAATAATCCCACTCACTGTATTGAACATTTACTTTTTTTTCCACAAAATCCTATTCTATCAGATCATTTTTTAATAACTTCTGAATTCCTATTACTGGATTACACACCATTAGACAAAAATGTCCTCACTAGATGTCTATCTGATAGTGTTGTAGAAAAATTTAAGGCAGCAATTCCATCAGTACTGAATTCAATGCCATGTCTCAATACTACAGAGGACTCTTCTGTTAACTTTAGTCCCTCTCAAATTGATAATCTTGTTGATAGTGCTGCAGGCTCATTATGAATAACACTCAGCTCCATCGCCCCCTTAAAAAGGAAGATAATAAAACATAAGAGGTTAGCTCCATGGTATAACTCCCAAACCCGCAAATTAAAGCAAACATTGCGAAAATTGGAAAGGATTTGGCATTCCACCAAAGTGGAAGAATCTTGCTTAGTCTGGCAAGATAGTCTTAAAACATATAGGAAGGCCCTCTGTAATGCCAGAGCCGCCTATTACTCAGCATTAATGGAAGAGAATAAAAACAGCCCTAGGTTCCTTTTCAGCACTTTGGCCAGGCTGACAAAGAGTCATAACTCTATTGATCCATATATTCCTATAGCTCTCAGTAGTAATGACTTTATGAGCTTCTTTAATGATAAAATTCTAACTATTATAGACAAAATTAACCACCTCTTGCCCTCAACAGGCACCGTTTTCTCCCCAAACACAGTCACCCTAGAAACAGCTGTAAATCCTGACATACATTTGGACTGTTTTTCTCCAGTCGACTTTTCTGAACTAACTTCAATGATTTGTTCAGCTAAACCATCAACCTGTCTCTTAGATCCCATCCCAACTAGGCTGTTTAAGGAAGCCTTACCCTTAGTTAGCACTTCTTTACTAGATATGATCAATCTGTCTTTAGTAACAGACTATGTACCACAGTCCTTTAAAGTAGCTGTAATTAAAACTCTTCTTAAGAAGCATACTCTTAATTCAGGCATTTTAGCCAATTATAGACCTATATCTTACCTTCCATTTCTATCTAAGATCCTTGAGAAAGCAGTCTCTAATCAGTTATGTGACTTTCTACATAACAATAGTTTATTTGAGGATTTTCAGTCAGGATTTAGAGTGCATCATAGCACAGAGACAGCACTGGTGAAAGTCACAAATGACCTCCTAACTGCATCGGACAAAGGACTTGTCTCTGTACTTGTCCTGTTAGATCTTAGTGCCGCATTCGACACAATTGACCATCAAATCCTTTTGCAGAGACTGGAACATTTAATTGGCATTAAAGGAACTGCATTAAGCTGGTTTAAGTCCTATTTATCAGACCGATTTCAATTTGTACAAGTTAATGATGAATCCTCTGTGAAGGCAAAAGTTAGACATGGAGTTTCACAAGGTTCTGTACTTGGACCAATTCTATTCACCTTGTATATGCTTCCTTTAGGTAATATTATTAGGAAACACTCCATAATTTTTCATTGTTATGCAGATGACACCCAATTATATTTATCAATGAAGCCTGATGAAACCAATCAGGACATAAAGACCTGGATGACCTGCAATTTTCTACTACTAAATTCAGATAAAACTGAAGTTATTGAGCATGGCCCTAAACACCTTAGAAACACATTATCTAATGATATAGCTACTCTGGATGGCATTACCCTGGCCTCCAGCACCACCGTAAGGAATCTGGGAGTTATCTTTGATCAGGATATGTCCTTTAACTCCCACATAAATCAAATTTCAAGGACTGCCTTTTTTCACTTACATAATATCACAAAAAATCAGGCACATCCTGTCCCTAAAAGATGCAGAAAAACTAGTTCACGCATTTGTTACTTCTAGGCTGGATTATTGCAATTCCTTATTATCAGGCTGCCCTAACAAGTCTCTAAAGACTCTCCAGCTGGTCCAGAATGCAGCTGCACGTGTTCTGACTAAAACTAGAAAAAGAGACCACATTTCTCCCATTTTAGCTTCACTACATTGGCTTCCTGTAAAATCTAGAATAGAATTTAAAATCCTTCTCCTAACTTACAAAGCCCTTAATGGTCAGGCACCATCATATCTTGAAGAGCTCATAATAATTATCCCACTAGAACACTGCACTCCCAGTATGCAGGCTTACTGGTGGTCCCTACAGTCTTTAAAAGTAGAATGGGAGGCAGAGCCTTCAGCTATCAGGCTCCTCTTCTATGGAACCATCTACCAGATTCAGTCCGGGGTGCAGACACCCTCCCTATGTTTAAGAGTAGGCTTAAAACTTTCCCTTTTGATAAAGCTTATAGTTAGGGCCGACCAGGCTCACCTTGGATCAGCCCTTAGTTATGCTGCTATAGGCCTAGACTGCTGGGGGACTTCCCATGATGCACTGAGCTCCTCTCTCCTCCTCCTCCTCTCCATCTGTATGCATTCATGTAACATCAATGCATGTCACTAACTTTGCTTCTTCCCCGGAGTTTTTTTTTGTGCTTTCTCATCTCGCAGGAAACCCTGGGTTCTGGGCCGAGCCTTCGCAGTCCTTCACAGTCTTCACAGTCCTGATGGCATCCTTCCCTGTCTATTGATGCTTACGCTTGCTGTGATTATTGCTCTCCTGTCCCCCCTCCCCCTTTCCCTCTCTCTTTCTCTCTCTCAACCCAACCGGTCAAAGCAGATGGCCGCCCACCAAGAGCCGGGTTCTGCTTGAGGTTTCTACCCGTTAAAGGGGAGTTTTTCCTTACCGCTGTCGCCAAGTGCTTGCTCATGGGGGAATTGTTGGGTGTCTGTAAATTAAAGAGTATAGTCTTGACCTGCTCTATGTGAAAAGTGCCCTGAGAAGACTTTTGTTGTGATTTGGCGCTATATAAATAAAAATTGGATTGAATCGAATTGAATATATTTGTTTATATATTTCTTAAAAAGAAAAAGAAACAATCTTTGAATAGTTCTTTATTTTCGTATGAAAAGATTGACTTTGAGAAGTATTTGGATGATTTTAAGCTCAGGTAGAACGACTCTCATTTCACTTTGACCTGTAAATGTTATATATCATGCATTTGCAAATCAAACCACCTGTCTTTGTTTTATTTTGTTTGCATCATTAACTTGTTTTTATCATGTGAAAATAGTTTTTGTTTTTGCTCTGTTTCTGTCATTTGTGTAGATTTTTAAAAAATTGCCACTTGAATATTAGTAATGTATTAATATCTGCAAATAAAAATTCACACAATGTTTAAAAGGATAATTTTTGGTGAAATTGGGAGTGTTATTATAAGATTTTGGAGCCAGATGAGCTGTGACAAATAGCTATGATGATTTATTCTCTTATTAAAAGGCAAAACTGCAACTATCAAACCCTCATATTGTGCGTAATAACGTGAAGTAAAACGGTTAGATGCAATTGCGCAACATGGACACCAGAGGTCCCACTGACCTCAAATGTACTGACGAAGAGTTGAGGCGTTTTGAGAGACCAGGGAGTGAAATGAGGCAGCAGAAACTCAACACTGGTCGATCGTAGTTTTATGTAGTAACCATGGATTATTCTGCTCCAGTTACACATTACCTGTAACACAGGGACACCTCACAGACTGGGAACCAAGCTTGTTTTCGGGGGACTATCATCTGTCAGACTTTCATTTGGAATATCTTGAAAGTTTAGTAGTTTCCAGTTATTTCTTCCACTTTCTTACTATTTCAAACTTTTTATGATGACACTCCTCAGGATGTAAAATCAGTGTAAATAGTGGATCAGTAACAACCAGACATGTCTATGAAGATGGCATCTTTTAAAACTAATCATGTTTTACTTAAAATAACATGTAATCAACATTTTATTGTAGTTTTTTCTTTATAATGAACTCATACACCTGTATCATCTTGTTTTTATCTGAAGGTGTAAAACAGCTTTAATGAAGCAGGAAAACGAGCAGATCAAACAACAAACATCTCGGGAGGAAAATCCAACACGGGACAAACCAGAACTATCATCTCCCATAGTAAGAAGTCTGTTTAGTGACAAACTATAAACCCACAAAATGGTAGTTTCACTACAAAATACAATACATTTGACACTTTGCCACCAAGTATTTTGTAACATCTATAAATTAATTCTGATATATTGTTTTAAATCAATTTAATGATGCCTCATCCAGTTTTAAAGTAAAATAAATATGTTTGGTTTTATTACTTGCACTATTTACTGCTGCTTCTCGTTTTTGTTTCTTTCTTTGTTTCTTTTTGTTTGTACAAACTTAATAATGCCAAAGATGGAATTACAGGAGAAAACTGAATATCAATGTGTGTATTATTCATGTGTTAAAGTTATGTTCAACAAAATGAAAATGAAAAATTATCTTAAGTCCAAATTCTTCCTGTTTGCAATACCAAGATGAAGTTTTTCTGTAAAACCAGGAACATTTCTCTAATTTTCGCCTCTCAAAGGGTCTCTGGAGTATAGGTACGGTGCCTCCCTGGGGTCAGCTGGGAAGAAAAGGATCCATGTGTAAATCTGTGTTCTCAGATTCATATTCTGCGCGCACGGATTAATAAACGGAGAGTACAGATTTACACATGGGTCTTTTTTTCTAAATTGACCCCAGGGAGGCACCGTAGATAAGAGAAGTTTGTGCCTGGCGTGCGTAACATGCGCACAGCCCCTTGCTACAGGTATTCATAGGCAATCAAAGGAAAAAATCTTACATACCATCATTTGTGGACTGACACTTCAGAAAGCCCCGGATTAGACATTCAGTGACATGTTACAGACACATCGGTAAGAACCACAGGAACTGTGGAATTTGCGCATCATAATTTTTATGGACTGTTATTGCTGCTGAGATTTGGTGGGAAAAAAGAAAAGAGGTTTCAGAATCTCTATCCTGCCTCCATCCTCTTTTCTACGTACACAAACCCGTGACCATGAGTGTGATGTTCCGCAAGTACAAAAAAAGAAAGAAACTTCATGTTTCAGTTATTCGGCCTGACTGGATTGTTTCTTTACGTTTTGGGACTCAGAGACGTAATACGATGTTTTACATTTTAGAAACAAATCAGTGTATGTTACTGTTTCATATATAGGCCTATATTTATTCTAGTGAGAACTTTTTTTTTTTTTACATTGATACCAACAGAGATCAGTATAATTGAGTTGAAACTTACAGCGATGATGACACAAGCTGCAGTCATGAAAATCTTTTTTGTTTTGGGAATCTTTTCAAAAGGTAAGAGAGAGATGTTACAGTAGTCTGTACTTTTACAAGTCATTTATTCTCGGAAACAGCAACGTGTTCTTTGCCTGTTTTCAACATCTGTTCACAACAACCAACCAGCAACACATTTATGAGTTAACATGAAGTTTAAAGTGACTCATATTCTTTTTCACTTTTATCATCACTGTTCAGTCTTTATAATAAAGTTTAGTACTTTACCTGCAGCCTGTCCTACTTTGAAAAGCAAAACTATATTTGCAGAAATAAGTCATATTTTACCACTGAGTTGCAGTTTCACCATTACATTATAAATCATTTTGAGCAGTTAATTATCATTTTATAACAGAAATTGTGTTGAAATGTTCACATCAACCTAAAGTTCACACACAGTTTAAACCCCATATTTCTTTTCCTCCATGCAGGTCTAACAGCTGTGATACAAACACAGCAGACTGTGATGGCAGCAGTAGGAGAAGATGTCCATCTCAGCTGTCAGCTCATGCAGTCTAGAGATGTTGTTCAGGTCACATGGATGAAACTTTCACCTGATGGGAAGAAGAAGAATCTTGCAGGCTACAACAAACACTTAGGGCAAGGAGTGAGTGCTGATTTTCAGGGGAAAGTGGAGTTCAAAGATGCTGGACTGCAGAACTGCTCCATAGTTATCAGGAAGGTGATGGAGCAGGATGAAGGCTGCTATCTCTGTTTGTTTAACACGTTTCCTGAAGGTTCTCTGACAGGAAGAACCTGCCTCCAACTCTATGGTGAGCTCCTTTCTTCACTTTTGAAGACATTCGTGGTGAATTACAGTTTTAACTTGTTTCACATGGCGCATCTTCTCCACCTGCAGGGCTTAAACAATGATGGCAGTTAAATTTTTGACATTAAATATGTTTTAAAAAGTGACAGATGCTGCCCCAAATTGATTTGATTTATAATGTTATGAAACAGAGGAAATCAGCAAACTAGTTGATTTTTTTGTAACACCTTGCTCCATGTGATATTTTTCAATGTTTTGTCTTTGCATTTTATCACTGAGATGGAGTTTCTGCATTACACTATAAATAATTTTGAGCAGTTAAATGTCAATGTATAACAGAAATTGTGTTTAAATGTTCACATCAACTTAAAGTTCACACACAGCTTAAACCCCATATTTCTTTTCCTCCATGCAGGTCTAACAGCTGTGATACAAACACAGCAGACTGTGATGGCAGCAGTAGGAGAAGATGTCCATCTCAGCTGTCAGCTCATGCAGTCTAGAGATGTTCTTCAGGTCACATGGCAGAAACTTTCACCTGAGGGGAAGAAGAAGAATCTTGCCACCTACAACAAATACTTTGGGCAAACAGTGAACGCTGGTTTTCAGGGGAAAGTGGAGTTTAAAGATGCTGGACTGCAGAACTGCTCCATAGTTATCAGGAAGGTGATGGAGCAGGATGAAGGCTGCTATCTCTGTTTGTTTAACACGTATCCTGATGGTTCTCTGACAGGCAGAACCTGCCTCCAACTCTATGGTGAGCTCCTTTCTTCACTTTTGAAGACATATTTGTGATGAATTATATTTTAGCTTGTTTAACATTGATGGCAGTTGGAAATGATGGCTGTTAAATTCTCTGTTTGCCGTCATTTTGTCACAAAATATAAATACTTCACACCACTAAAAGCATGTTGTACATACTCTGCATTTCACACATTTTGCATCCAAATGTCATAAAAGTTAATTTTCTTCACAAATATAACAAGACATGATAGTCATGATATTTAAATTAAATAATTGCATCAAATTTCTTAATTTGTGAAATGAAATGTACTTCAAGGCATTAAAATGAAAGATGCTGCCCTATTGTGCATTTTGTGCACAGGAAACAGAAACAACTTATGTCACAATGACCAAGAACCCAAAGACTTCTTAAAATGCTTGTTTTATTCAGTCTAAAGCCCAAATATATTTGATTTATAATGTTATAAAACAGCAACTTGCTCCATGTGATATTTTTTGTTGTCTTTGCAGAGCTGTATGAACCCATTCTACAAATCAGAGAATCAAACTCTACTGAAGAGACAGTTGTGTCCTGCTCGGCCACAGGTCGTCCTGCTCCCACAGTAACTCTGAATGTCCCACAACAAGACCTCTACTTCTCTCACAACAGCACAGTCAGTGTCACCAACACCAATGGTACAGTCACCGTCACCACTACAGCTGTGCTGTCTGGTTTCCATGGAAACGGCGCACAAGTTGGATGTGCAGCACGACTGCTCTCAGTCCCTGAAATTCAGGTGTTTAAGACGATTCCTGAGGTCAAACAAACATCAACTGTTGGTGAGAAACACTTCCAAACCACCACTTCCCATTTTATATTTGCGTAATCAATGTTGTTCCATATGACAAATGTTCCTCTTTTTCTCAGATTCCACTGTGATCATTGTGTTTGTTGTGTTGGCCTGTGGTTGTGTTGCTGCAGTCATCGCTGTCCCGCTTAAACAAAAATATAACAACAGGTAAGTCTTTCAGTCGATATCTATTGTAATACTTGTGTCTGAGTTAATATTGAAATGAATGTTTGTTCAGCTTTAACTTTTCTTAAATCCTTCAATTTGTCACACAGGGACTTAGAGATGAATGAGACGCCCAGAGCAACAATTATAAACACTTATGAGTAACACACTTTCATACTATCATCATTCACTTGCATATATTTATCATGTATTCCTAATTATTTTTGATCAGCCTCCATTCTGTTGTGTATTGTCACTTATTTTGATTCTCACTAACTTGCCTCGTAGTCAAATCAGTTTTATTTTTGTAGCCCAAAGTTGCAAATTTGTCTCAGAGAGTTTTACAATCAGTACAAAACATGTTCTCTTTTTTGGACCATTGAGTACTTGTTTTATTAAAGAAATATGGCATGTGAAGTGATATAATAATGCAAGCAAATATTAATTTGCTTTTTTCAGACACATTCATACAACAGATATTTGAATATTTGAAGTGATAAATCAAAACTGTCACCTTTGACAGTGAGGAGATGATGGGATTTATTCGAAAAATGTAAACGTATGAGGTGGAACACTTTAAACTATTTGATACACGCCGATCTGCCAAAACATTAAAATCGATGACAGGTGAAGTGAAAAACACTGATTGTCTCGTTAAAATGGCACCTGTCAAGGTCTGGGATATATTAGGCAGCAAATGAACAGTCAGTTCTTGAAGTTGATGTGTTGGAAGCAGGAAAAATGGGCAAGCATAAGGCTCTGTGTGACTTTGATGCACTCTGCCACATTGCAAAAATTATTCAGGAATGGTTTGAGGAACATGACAAAGAATTCAAGGTGTAGCTTTGGCCTCCAAATTCCCCAGATCTCAATCCGATTGAGCATTTGTGGGATGTGCTAGAAAAACAAGTCTGATCCATGGAGGCCCCACCTCACAACTTACAGGACTTAAAAGATCTGCTGCTAACGTCTTGGTGCCAGATACCAGAGGACACCTTCAGAGGTCTTTTGAAGTCCATGCATCAATGGATCAGAGCTATTTTGGTGGCATGATGGGGACCTACACAATTTTAGGCAAGTGGTTTTAATGTTGTGGCTGATCTGTGTATATTTGTTTATATATAGTATTTCTAAAAAAAACAAAAAAACATCTTTGAGCAGTTATTTTATTTTCATATGAAAACTTTGACTTTGAGAAGTATTTGGATGATTTTAAGCTTAGCAAGAACTACTCTCATTCCACTTTGACCTGTAAATGTTGTATATCATGCATTTGTAAAACCAATCCATCTGTCTTTGTTTTATTTTGTTTGAATCATTAACTTGTTTTTTCATGTGAAAATGTTGTATATAACACATGTGGTGTTACTTCTTTTTGTTTTTGCTCTGTTTCTGTCATTTGTGTAGATCAAAATTTGCTGCCACTGGAACATAATTTAATATCTTCAAATAGAAATTCTGTTTTTATGAATCTTCATGTCTGTCTAGAATTAGTTTTTGGTTATTGGTTGGTTATTATAAGGTTTTAGAGCTGTGACAAGAAGCTGTGATGATTTTTCCCTTATTAAAAGGCGATACTGCAACCGTTAAACCCTCATATTTTGCGCAATAATGTGAAGTAAACCAGTTGGATGTGATTGCGCAATATGGACACCAGAGGTCCCATCATTACATTGAGCACAGCAGTGGTCGTTGTTTGTGTTGCTGTAGTCGTCACTGTCCTGCTCAGACATAAACATAAGAACAGGTCATTTCAACTTTCAACTCAATATCTGTCTTGTTGTGATACCAGTGTCTCACAGTTAATATGGTAATAATTTATTGACATTAAGAGGAAACACAGAGCTTAAAGAATCCATACAGACAACACCTATAAATAAATAATAAATAAATGTTCTTAAATCCTTCATTCTGTCACACAGGGATGCTGAGGAGATGGAGATGACACATGAACCAATCAAAGACCCTGATGAGTAAGACAATTTCATAATTATTCACTTGTGCATATTTATTATTAAGTGCTTCTTCAGAAAATGATTTAATCTGTCTTCTCTCTGTCTGTTTTGGCATTTAATGTCTGTGTAAAGGAAAATCAGAAATTTCTTTTAAAACACATTATACATATTAGAAAATAATTGCTGAAAACATGTGAAAAGACTGTGAACCATGTCGTACTGAACTGTGGCGTTAGACCATTAAACTGTTTTTCACCATTTCTGTGTTAGGGATTTGTTGGGTGTGCCTAAAACCACTTCACTATGACGTAGAGGTGTTACTAGCATGACCACCACCACCACCACCAACGCTATATATAACAGTGGTTCTCAACCAAATAATGTATGAGGTGAAAGGGACTTTCTCTCTGACGGACATGGTGGGGTCTGGTTGGGGCTACTTTTGTATCAGCCACATACACTCCTCACACAGTACTTTTTAAAAATTGATTATACTGATTATTCTGCCAGTTAAACCCTGCTGTCCCTCCAGATGACACCAAGTTCCCCAAATGAGCCAAACACACCTCCAACTGTCCGGAGGGACACTGACAACAAATAAGGAAAGTAACAACACCAAATATGTGTAAAATATTAGAATAAAAGTGTAACTAAATATTCCACTGGAAACACTTGAAAGTAATTCATCAAGAGTAAATGTATGTTTTTGCAGTTTAAATGTTTAAAGACCCCAAAACAACCTCAGTTTATATGACTCACAATGTGTTTAAGAGCATTACATTTATTATTATTAGAATGAATAAATGGCCACACATAGATATTTGGAGCCAAAGTCTTAATATGAAAAGCTGCTAATTAATACTAATTGGGATATGTTTATATTGATAAGTTGTCTTAGAGGAAACCTAGAACCCTTCAGCAAATATTGAACTATTTGAATCAGAACTGGAAAACTAAAAAGAAAAACTGACAGGACAAGAATCATCTTTGTTTTAATGTTTAATTAACATATAATGTACTGATTCTGATCATTATATTTGGTATGTTACTCTTACTGTGTTCATTTGAAGTGATTAAACATACAAAAAGAATACACTGCTATGTAAAACGTTTACAGTTGTTAGAATGAAATATTAATGCACACATTCAATAAAGCAAAAATAGTGCCACCATGTGGACATCTTGAGCTATTTCACTTATTATTCAACAGTAAAACATGAAAATGGATACAGTTTAGTTTCATTGCAGTTCTACTACAGATTCCCTCAATTTGTGGTAAACATGTTTGAATTATTAGTGTTTGAGTTGCGTATTTTGACAGTTGAATAAAGCCCAGCAGACTCTGTTTGCATGAAGGTGCTGTACGGTTCAATGTCTTGAGGCTCCTGCAGAAAGACGTTTAAGGAATGATTAAAGTTAAATTAACAGTACACATGAAGAAGGTAAAACACTTTTCTGTATTGTACCGTGTTTGGACGACTGCTCAGCGGCTCTTGTTGTCTTCTGTTGGATGAACGGACAAAACAGAACTTCATTAGAATTAAATCTTAACGTTCATGCACTCTGAATTTATAAGACAAGACAGGAAATGAAACACACTTCCTCCATTGTTTCATCTTTGATCTTGACCTGACAGTCAAGATCTTGTTATATGTGACTGCAGTGAAGTACTGCAGTAAAACTCAAATTCAAAATGAGATAAACATGTATGACAGGTGATATCATTAAAGAAAAGTACTTTTTAATTGATATACTTGACTTACAAAATAAGAACAGGTGTTGAAAGCGCTGCATGTAAATGAACCGCAGTCAATATAATCATATTTATATAGTTTAACATATAGTATAAGAGCATTCAAAAAATAATAATGTATTGAAAATATGAAATATGAATATTACAGTCTCTCACCTGTGATGTTTTCTTCTGTGGATAAATCCCAGGATAACTCCAGTTATAATGATGAATACAGTCACACCAACAGCAGTACTGGCAATTGATATTTTTGTGGAACCTGTGGCCTCTTCATCCTCTACAGTGGCACTGGAATTTACTCAAATTGTAAAACAAAAAACATAAGATGCTTCTGTAATATAAAAATGATCGAAATCTGTCAACCAATAAATTACCGCATGCTTTGATTTGACCTGTAAACCTGAAGTATAGACATCATACTAACAATACAACACAATGGAAAATAATCACCATAAATTTAATCAAAGTATGAGGAAAAATGCATAACATGTGTTTACCTTCCACAGTGATATGAAGATGGAGAGTATTTGTTGCTCCAGGATATGTACACTCACAGCTGTAGTTCCCACTATCCACTGGTGTTAAACTGGTCAGGTGAAGAAATATAGTCTGATTCTTTTTCATAAGTGTGAACCTGGAGTCACATCCATGCTCAAAGTCCTGTCCATATTTATACATTAAGCGACACTCTTCTCCTCTGCTCCTCTCTGTTCTGATCTTACATATTATAAGTGTGATGTCATTCAGTGTTCCATTGGTGCATATCGGAGTGACATATGGTTCTCTCCCAGAGGTTTTCACAATAGTCACTGCAAACAATGAATAATTAAAGTCAGTATGAAATATAGAAAATATTATGCTCTCTTTAAACCAAAGATGATTAGAAAACAATTACATTCTCAAATGATAAATGATACAAACTAGTTCCTGTACAGTACCTTGGCTGTTGTTATACGCAGGTAGCAGCAGAAGCAGAACAAACCACAGTTTCCAAACAGCCATGCTGGTCAAGAGGTCTGAGCAACAGTTTAAGTGCTGCTGGCAGTGAAAACGTTACTGAACTGAAGAGAGGAAACTGACACACGCCTTTGACCTGTTGTTTAGACACCTACAAGCTGGTGTGATGTCTTCTTAAAAGGAAGTGCAAGACCAGACTGGTTTTACATTAACACATTGACAGTGGGAGGGTAGAATACAGAAAGAAAATATGTCAGATCTTCAATCATCAGGTCTACAGTCATGTGTTCAGATCACTCTTGGAGCTGGATCCACAAGAATCCAACTAATACAAAGTATCACCTGCTTTATATCTTAAAATATGTACACTTAGTAAAAGTTGTACATCTTGTAACATGATTTACCTGACATGTTTGCTTTTGTGGTGATCATCATGTGCGTGAGAAGAAAACAGTAAGCAGCATGTTCTAATCACCTTTTTGTAAAAAGGAAACCGCTGCTTCCTCTTCACACAGCACTGTTTTAACTGAACACAATTATAAATGACAAACACACATCACTTGATGCAGGTTAACAGGTCAGTCTGAGCACAAATGAACAGCAACTGTATTCTACAGACTAGTTTATGTGACTGGCAGACATCTTTCAAGCAACAGCGAGTTTATAGACATCTGGAATATTTACTTGTTGATCACAATTATACACTTCCATTGCCTGATATTTATTCTCAAACTCCAATAATTCATAATCAATATTGTACAGTTTGTGGCCATAGGATGCAAAGTCCTCTCTCTGTAGTTTAAATTGTGTTATTATTAAGAGAATCAGAAAATGGCCTCAACTTTTGTGATGAAACTCCAACTCAGGAAGGATGTGAGGTACATTACTCATAACAAGGTTTGTGTGTTAAAAACATTGATACTAGAAGAGGGAGTTATATGTTACATACTTTATTGTATTTGTTGATTTTGTCGGCCACTGCAACAGTTTTACACGGAGCATTGTGTCTTCTTTTTGTTTTTGCTGTTTAATATCTTCTGTTTTTATGAATCTTCATTACTAGAAGTAGTTTTTGGTTAAATTGAGAGTGTTATTATGAGGTTTTAGAGCTGTGACAAGAAATTGTGATGATTTATTCTCTCATTAAAAGGCAATACTGCAACTATCAAACCCTCATATTTTGCGTTGGATAAAACAGTTGGATGTGATTGCGCAACATGGACACCAGAGGTCCCACTGACCTCAAATGTACTGGCGAAGAGTTGAGGCATTTTGAGAGATCAGGGAGTGAAATGAGGCAGCAGGAACTCGACACTGGTCGGTCGTAGTTTTATGTAGTAACCATGGATTATTCTGCTCCAGTTACACATTATCTGTAGAACAGGAACACCTCACAGACTGGGAACCAAGCTTGTTTTTGGGGGACTATCATCTGTCAGCAGGTAAATTTAATTTCTGTTTCTCCATGGTGAGGACTAGGTCTGAAAATTATTATCATTATCGATTCATCTGTTGATTATTTTCTCAGCTTATCATTTTGTCCATGAAATGTCAAAAAACCCAAAAATATTTAGTTTAATATCAGATATATTCACATTTATGAAGCTTGAACCAGTGAATTTTTTGGCATTTCTGCTGAAATCGATCGATTAATCTACTAATTGGTGCAGCTGTAAAAACTGCATTATTAAACACATTTCCATAATCGTCAAACTGGATTATGTAATTCCAGTATTAAACACATTTCCCCTGGAAAATTATCATGTCAAAGCTGATGTCTTTTTAAGAAACAGATTCATGTGAAACAATATTTCTTTAATGTTTTGTCTTTGCAGAGCTGCATGAACCCATTCTATAAATCAGAGAATCAAACTCTACTGAAGAGACAGTTGTGTCCTGCTCGGCCACAGGTCGTCCTGCTCCCACAGTAACTCTGAATGTCCCACAACAAGACCTCTACTTCTCTCACAACAGCACAGTCAGTGTCACCAACACCAACGGTACAGTCACTGTCACCACTACAGCTGTGCTGTCTGGTTTCCATGGAAACGGTGCACAAGTTGGATGTGCAGCAAGACTGCTGTGTCATGTGTTTTCTTGCAGTGTGATGACGATAAAAGTAGAGAGGCGAGTGAATTTCTTTCTCTTATAGGTCAGAAATTAAACAGTTATGGTGTCAAGAAAACGTCCGATACTGCAATCTCAATGTTTAGGGAAACAATATCAGACAGTTACATATATATGTTGTGTTGAATTTTGGTTCAAGTGTTTTCATAGTTTTCTCAACTTGGATCAGTCTCTCTTCCATCTATTTTCTGATCATCCAGCTCCATTATATTGTGGCTGAATTTGTCTTGGCATCATGTTGATGGTTTATTGAGGATATAGTTTGGTAGAGATTATTTGCTGGCTGCTGAAGGCTTGTGTAGGGGTCATCTGGGTCATCTTGGTCCTATAAAAAGAGATCAGAATTTGAATGCATGATGCTTTAAAAGTCTGACTTAATTATGTTGAACAATGGTTGAGACACTGAGTCACTACATTTACTGAAACCTCCACTTTTCAAGGTTCAAATCCACTCACACACTCCTCTGATCAGAAAGTATATTACTCACCGATGAGCTGGGAGATTTACATACAGATGATCCAGATGTGTCTGTTCTTGAACAGTTTCTTTAAATAAGAAGAGATATCAGAGTTAGTGACACACCAAACACACACACACACACCAGCTCTTCTGTGCTCTCCAAGAAAACCACTGACTGCATTGTTTTACAAGGTTTGAAAACACTTTAGTCAGAAATTTTCACGGGCAATGAATTTTTCTGAGGATGAATCCAAGGACAATTCCAGTAACAACAATCAATGCAGTAACACTACAGTTTATATTAATAAATAATACATTTTGCTTTTTGTGGTCTGTTTTACTAGACGAGACAGGAAACGAAACATCACGTCTTCCTTCATTGTTTCATTTGAACCTGAAAGTCAAGATCTTGTTATATGTGACTGCAATGAACTTAATTCAAAATGAGATAAACATGTATGACAGGTGATATCATTAAAGATAATTACTTTTTAAATGATATACTTGACTTACAAAATGAGAACAAGTGTTGAAAAAACTGCATGTAAATGAACCACAGTCGACATAATCATGTTGTTTAAGAGCATCTGATGCTTTTAAGTCATGAAGAAAAAAATAATAACATATTGAAAATATGAAATATGAATATTACAGTCTCTCACCTGTGATGTTTCTTCTGTGGATAAATCCCAGGATAACTCCAGTTATAATGATGAATACAGTCACACCAACAGCAGCACTGGCAATTGATATTTTTGTGGAACTTGTGGCCTCTTCATCCTCTACAGTGGCACTGGAATTTACTCAAATTGTAAAATAAATAACATAAGATGCTTCTGTAATATTTTATTATTTAAATCTGCAAATCAAAGCTAATAAATTACCACAGCCAAGACCAAAAATGATGTATGACATTACTGTCAGCACTAATGCTGTTTAAAATACTATATCCCTGTTATAATTACTGCATGCTTTGATTTAACCTGTAAACCTGAAGTATAGACATCATACTACCATGTTAACAATACAACACAATGGAAAATAATCACCTTAAATTTAGCCAAAGTATGAGGAAAAATACATAACATTCGTTTACCTTCCACAGTGATATGAAGATGGAGAGTATTTGTTGCTCCAGGATATGTACACTCACAGCTGTAGTTCCCACTATCCACTGGTGTTAAACTGGTCAGGTGAAGAAATATAGTCTGATTCTTTTTCATAAGTGTGAACCTGGAGTCACATCCATGCTCAAAGTCCTGTCCATATTTATACATTAAGCGACACTCTTCTCCTCTGCTCCTCTCTGTTCTGATCTTACATATTATAAGTGTGATGATATTCAGTGTTTCATTGGTGCATATCGGAGTGACATATGGTTCTCTCCCAGTGGTTTTCACAATAGTCACTGTAAACAATGAATAATTAAAGTCAGTATGAAATATAGAAAATATTTAGTTTTCTATTTAAATGATAAATGATAAAAAAAACTAGTTCCTGTACCTTGGCTGTTGTTATACGCAGGTAGCAGCAGAAGCAGAACAAACCACAGTTTCCAAACAGCCATGCTGGTCAAGAGGTCTGAGCAACAGTTTAAGTGCTGCTGACAGTGAAAACTTTATTGTACTGAAGAGGGGAAACTTACACTCGCCTTTGACCTGTTCTCTAGCTAACCTCAAACTCTCACAGATGCACTAGCTGGTTTCTCTTCTCTTTTGAAAAAGAAAGTGCAAGACATGACTGATTTTATATTAAGACACTGAAGGTGAAACAGAGTAGAATACAGAAAGAAAATATGTCAGATCTTCAATCATCAGGTCTACAGTCATGTGTTCAGACCGCTCTTGGAGCTGGATCCACAAGAATCCAACTAATACAAAGTATCACCTGCTTTATATCTTACAATATTTACACTTAGTAAAAGTTGTTCATCATGTGACATGCTGTAACTGACGTGTTTGCTTTTGTGGTCATCACATATTTATAGGACTGAGCGTGAGTTGAAAACAGTAAGCAGCATGCTCTTAACACCTTTTTGTAATAAGGAAACCTTTGCTTCGTCTTCACACAGCACTGTTTTAACTGGACACAATTGTAAGTGACAAATACACATCACTTGATGCAGGTTAACAGGTCAGTCTAAGCACAAATGAACAGCAACTGTATTCTACAGATTAGTTCATGTGACTGGCAGACATCTTTCAAGCAGCAGCAAGGTTTGTGTGCACAATTCAAGTATTATAGACATCTGGAATATTTACTTGTTGATTGCAATTATACACTTCCATGGCCTGATATTTATTCTCAAATTCCATTAATTTATAGCAATAATAAGAATCAGAAAATGGCCTCAACTTTTGTGATGAAACTCCAACTCAGGAAGGATGTGAGGTACATTACTCATAACAAGGTCTGTGTGTTAAAAAAACAGTGATACTAGAAGAGGGAGTTATATGTTACATACTTTATTGTATTTGTTGATTTTATCGGCCACTGCAACAGTTTTACACAGAGCATTTCTGAACAAACTAACCAAACTCAGTAACAAGTAAGCAGTAAGCAAGAAAGAATCAGAGATGTTGAGGTTTCATGCTGTTAGCTTTTGGAAAATATCAATCCTATCTGATTGAAGAATGTGACTAGAAACTTCTAGCTATTAGCCTCATGAAACAGCATGCAAGAACAAATTAAAATGCTAATAACTACATTAAGATACTGTTGTGGTTGAACCTGAGATATATAAGACTCACACCACAATCCATTAAACACGTATCTCTGACAACCACGTAGTGAATCTGCACAGGAAGTCCTGTGTTTTCTTGCTGTGTGATGACGATAAAGATAGAGAGGTGTGAATTTGTTTTTCTTGTAAGTCAGAAACGAAACAGTTATGGTGTCAAGAAAACGTCTGATACTGCAATCTCAATATTTAGGGAAACAATATCAGACAGTTACATATTTATGTTCTCTTGAATTTTGGTTCAAGTGTTTCCATAGTTTTCCCAACTTGGATCAGTCTCTCTTCCATCTATTTCCTGATCATCCAGCTCCAATTTATTGCAGCAGAATTTATCTTGGCATCATGTTGATGGTGTTTTGAGGAGATAGTTTGGTAGAGATCATTTACTGGCTGCTGAAGGCTTGTGTAGGGGTCATCTGGGTCATCTTGGTCCTATAAAAAAGATCAGAATTTGAATGCATGATGCTTTAAAAGTCTGACTTAATTATGTTGAACAATAGTTGAGACACTGAGTCACTACATTTACTGAAACCTCCACTTTTCAAGGTTCAAATCCACTCACACAGTCCTCTGATCAGAAAGTACATTACTCACCAAAGAGCCGGGAGATTTACATACAGATGATCCAGATGTGTCTGTTCTTGAACAGTTTCTTTAAATAAGAAGAGATATCAGAGTTAGTGACACACCAAACACACACACACACACACACACCAGCTCTTCTATGCTTTCCAACAAAACCACTGACTGCATTGTTTTACAAGGTTTAAATGCAGTAACACCACAGCTTATTCAACCGCAATGGTAAGAATAAATAATGCACTTTGAATTTTGTGGTCTATATTATTAGATGAGACAGGAAATCTGTCTCATCTAATAACGCCTTTGACCTGTTCTCTAGCTAACCTCAAACTCTCACAGAGCTACGAACTGAGCTTCTCTTCTGAAAGAAGGAAGTGCAAGACATGACTGCTTTTATATTAAGACACTCTGAAGGTGAAACAGAGTAGAATACAGAAAGAAAATATGTCAGATCTTCAAACATCAGGTCTACAGTCATGTGTTCAGATCACTCTTGGAGCTGGATCCACAAGAATCCAACAAATACAAAGTATCACCTGCTTTATATCTTACAACATCTACACTTAGTAAAAGTTGTACATCTTGTAACATGCTTTAACTGACATGTTTACTTTTGTGGTCATTACCATGTGCGTGAGATGAAAATAGCAAGCAGCATGCTCTTATCACCTTTTTGTAATAAGGAAACTGCTGCTTCGTCTTCACACAGCACTGTTTTAACGGGACACAATTGTAAGTGACACACATCACTTGATGCAGGTTAACAGATCAGTCTGAGCACAAATGAACAGCATCCTCAGAGTCTGAGGTGCCCACACGAAGGAGAAAACATACAAAAGTTCTGTATTGACTGTCTAGTTATGAGCAATTTAGGATGAAATGCCTTATAGAGGGCCTCTATATGTGACAATCTGGAATGAAGTGACCTCATGGTGCCTTTTCAGTGGAAGAAAATGTGATAGTGCCCTGTAAAGAACCCCCAAAGATGAGAAAATACAATGTGTCGTTTAACTGAAGAGGATATAATGCAGTGCCCTATGATGGATGCTGTTGTAATGGAGTGAACTGGAGGTTTTGTATGGGTGCCCTTCTAGTGAACAAAAAAAAGAACAAAAGAAAAAAGTGCAATTCAGTCTAATTTAAGTCTAACATACTGAAGTGCAGAATTGGGTGCCCTTTCAATGAAAAAATGTGCCCTATAGGGTGCACTGTATGGGATAAAAACATTGTGAAGTGCCATTTATATTTTTTCATCTCTCCCCCTGAGACAGCCTGAGTCCGCCACTGCATTGCGGCCACATCTAGACATCCCTTTGCCACCTCTGCTCTTTCTCTTTTCACTCCCGGACAGATAACTCCTCTCTGTTTTGCGTAACGTTAGTCTATGCAAACAAATCTGGATGTAACGCTGCTCACAGAGACGCTGATGAGATAGGGCTCATTAGGGGAGGGTTCCTAGCACTGGTTGTCGCTGCAATAGTACCGCAGTTAAGGGGGATTCTCACATTTTCAGACAGCGTAAGTCAGCCCTAGGAGGGCGCCCTCATACCTCCATCAATCATACAGGCACAGCGTCTCGGTAGAAACCAATGTGCTGGCCAAACACCCGCCCCACAGCAAGGTGGAAGTCAATGACGTGGCAGAAATTTTGGGGTGGCTTCTGGGGTGGCCAGTCAGATTGTAGAGGTGGAAATGGACACCCCAGCCACCCATTTAAAAGCACACATGGTTGGGAGATGATCAATGCCATCCTTTCTCATCCTTTGTCATATGTTATGTGGCTTTATGTGAGGAGGTGTTCCTCCGGCTTCTGGGCTGAAGATTTGAATAAATATTTGCAAAACGGAATCACACACACATTTGTCTCTCTCTCTCTCCATTCCGTATTTCCATTTCATTTCCGCTTGCAGCAACGATGACACAAGCTGCAGTCATAACAATCTTTTTTGTTTTGGGAGTCTTTCCAAAAGGTAAGAGAGAGATGTTACAGTAGTCTGTACTTTTACAGAAGTAATTTTTTCTGCTGAAATTCAAAGCACCATGGAGGATTCCTGTGTATTGTCTAACCCAAAGTGAATGTTTTTAGAAGAAACATATTGAATCCTGCTGTGTTCCTCTGTCTGTTTTCAGCATCTGTGTTCACCACAACCAACCTGCAACACATTTATGAGTTAACATGAAGCTTAAAGTGACTCAAACTCTTTTTCACTTTTAACATCACTGTTCAGTCTCTATAATAAAGTTTAGTACTTTACCTGCAGCCTGTCCTACTTTGAAAAGCAAAACTATATTTGCTGAAATAAATCATATTTTACCACTGAGTTGCAGTTTCACCATTACATTATAAATCATTTTGAGCAGTTAAGTATCAATTTATAACAGAAATTGTGTTTAAATGTTCACATCAACCTAAAGTTCACACACAGCTTAAACCCCATATTTCTTTTCCTCCATGCAGGTCTAACAGCTGTGATACAAACACAGCAGACTGTGATGGCAGCAGTAGGAGAAGATGTCCATCTCAGCTGTCAGCTCATGGAGTCTAGAGATGTTGTTCAGGTCACATGGCAGAAACTTTCACCTGAGGGGGAGAGGAAGAATCTTGGCAGCTGCGACAAAAACTCTAGTCAAACAGTGAATGCTGGTTTTCAGGGGAAAGTGGAATTTAAAGATGCTGGACTGCAGAACTGCTCCATAGTTATCAGGAAGGTGATGGAGCAGGATGAAGGCTGCTATCTCTGTTTGTTTAACACGTTTCCTGATGGTTCTCTGACAGGCAGAACCTGCCTCCAACTCTATGGTGAGCTCCTTTCTTCACTTTTGAAGACATATTTGTAGTGAAATATAGTTTTAGCTTGTTTCAAATTGATGGCAGTTAGAAATGATGGCTGTTAAATTGTCTGCTTGACGTCAGTTTGCCATGAAATGCAAATACTCCACATCACTAAAAGCATGTTGTACATACTCTGCATTTCACACACTTTGCATCCAAGTGTCATAAAAGTTGATTTTACTCCCAAATGTAAGAAGACATGATGGTCATGATATTTAAATTATTTCATTGTTATCTCCAAATTCTCATTTTGTGAAATTAAATGTAGGAAAAAGAGACAACTGCTCATCATAATGTCCAAGAAACCAAAGATTTCTTAAAATGTTTTATTCAGTCTAAAGCCCAAATATATTTGATTTATAATGTTATAAAACAGAGGAAATCAGCAAACTAGTTGATTTTTTTGTAACAACTTGCTCCATGTGATATTTTTTAATGTTTTGTCTTTGCAGAACCCATTTTGCATGAACCCATTCTACAAATCAGAGAATCAAACTCTACTGAAGAGACAGTTGGGTCCTGCTCGGCCACAGGTCGTCCTGCTCCTACAGTAACTCTGAATGTCCCACAACAAGACCTCTACTTCTCTCACAACAGCACAGTCAGTGTCACCAACACCAACGGTACAGTCACCGTCACCACTACAGCTGTGCTGTCTGGTTTCCATGGAAACGACACACAGGTTGGATGTGCAGCACGGCTGCTCTCAGTCCCTGAAATTCAGGTGTTTAAGACGATTCCTGCTGATGGTGAGAAACACTTCCAAAACCACAGATTTATAAACTGATTATCAGTTTATGACTCTAATATTTGTTTTTTTTTTCTTCAGGTTTTGATGATGAATCTGGATCCAATAAGAGTAAGTTAACCTTAAAGTTGTCTCAAGTCAAAGTTCACATTTAAACTGTAGTTGCTTTATGAAAGTTTAGTGTTTCTATCACATTTTTTCCTCTTTTTCTCATAGATTTCACTTTGATCGTTACATTGATCACAGCAGTGGTCGTTGTTTGTGTTGCTGTAGTCGTCACTGTCCTGCTCAGACATAAACAGAAGAACAGGTAATTTCAGCATTCAACTCAATATCTCTTATTGTGATACCAGTGTCTCACAGTTAATATGGTAATAATTTATTGACATTAAGAGGAAACACAGAGCTTAAAGAATCTATACAGACAACACCTATAAATACATAATAAATAAATGTTCTTAAATCCTTCAGTCTGCCACACAGGGACGATGAGGAGATCAAGATGCTATAAGAACCAATGTAAGACCATCATGAGTAAGACAATTTCATAATTGCAGCTGTATGCAAAAGTTTGGACATCCCTTAACAAATAACATATTTTAATGATTTTTTTTTTAATTGAAAAGACGTAAACAGTCTCTCTAGGATATGGAACATAAAACACAATATTTTCAGCAATCATTCATGCATAGATACTTTTTATGTCATAAATTGAACAAAAATTTAAACAATAAAAACATCATTGTGGCATGTGCAGAGGTTTGGACATCCTACATATTCAGTACTTAGTGACACTCCTCTGGCAGATTTCACAGCTTGCAAACACTTTTTGTTGCCAGATAAAAATTCTTTCAGTTCTTGTATTTGGGATTTTCTCTCACTCTTCTTTGCAAAAGGCTTCTGGTTCTGCAATTTTCTTGGACCATCTTGCATGCACAGCTCTTTTAAGATCTACCCACAGATTTTAATTATGTTTAAGTCAGGGGACTGTGAGGGCTGTTCCAAAACCTTCAGCTTGTGTAAATATATAAATAATATATAAATGTTCTTAAATCCTTCAATCTGTCACACAGCGTCACTGAGGAGATGACACAAACATCGATCAAAGACACTAATGAGTAAGATAATTTAATAATTATTCACTTGTATATATTTATTATTAATTGCTTCTTCAGAAAAGGATTTAATCCGTTCAATTCTCTCTATTTTGGCATTTAAGTTCCTTTCTTTCTCTACATCTCTTTAACTAATGTGTTTTTATATGAAGGTACAACACACCTTTAATGAAGCAGAACCAGCAGATCAGACAATGGACACCTGAGAAGAAAAATCCAAAAGAGGAGAAACCAGAACCACCACCTTCTACAGTTAGACGTCTATTTAGTGACACACAATAATCCACAAGACTGTAGTTTCATTACAAAATCAGTTAGACTTGAACAAATCTGCATCAAATCATGTGTTGGTAAAATGTGCAGACATTGTAGAAGAATCAAAATGTGTCCTGAACAAGATGAATCTCTCATCTTATTTCTCCAAATTGAAAAGATTAATGTACACAGAGGTTTTGATGTTTTTGTGCTATTTTATTAACCATGTTTTATGTGATAATGATAATGATAATGAGGTTGAACGGTTGGATGTCAGCACAGGAAACATGAAGTAAGGAAGAGGAATTTGGGAGAAGTTGAAGGCAAAGCAGGCTGAAGCCTTGAGGTTGTGTTTTGGTGACATCATGGATGTATTATAAGAGCTCTTGCAATACATCAGTGGCTGATACTGTGTTACAGACTGATCTCAGGGTGCTGTAGTGCCATCTAGTGTGCTTTTTGAGAACAAAAGAATTGGCTTTTTTAAGATTCAGAAATTAAAATACAATGGCAATAAAGAGGACTGAAGTAACCCAAATTCAGCATCACTAAATAATATAATTCAAATTTCTGTTAAATTGGAACTCCTTCCTTGTTAAAATGATCTATACTTCTATCTATCAGACAACTGCAGCTGATTCAGAACGCTGCTGCTCGAGTCCTCACTAAGACCAAGAAAGTGGATCATATCACTCCAGTTCTCAGATCTTTACACTTGTTTCCTGTCTGTCAAAGAACTGACTTTAAAATACTGCTGTTGGTTTACAAAGCACTTAATGGTGTAGGACTCACATACATTTCTGATCTGCAACCGCAATGGTAGGAATAAATAATGCACTTTGAATTTTGTGGTCTATTTTATTAGACGAGACAGGAAACGAAACATCACATGTTCCTTCATTGTTTCATATAAACCTGAAAGTCAAGATCTTGTTATATGTAACTGCAATGAATTTAATTCAAAATAAGATAAACATGTATGACAGGTGATATCATTAAAGATAATTACTTTTTAAATGATATACTTGACTTACAAAATGAGAGCAAGTGTTGAAAAAACTGCATGTAAATGAACCACAGTCGATATAATCATATTGTTTAAGAGCATCTAATGCTTTTAAGTCATGAAGCAAAAAGTAATAACATATTGAAAATATAAATATGTATATGACAGTCTCTGTCAGGGCTCTGGCTGGCCTGTGTTTCTCTGTTTTCCTCTGTGTCACCTCCTCCTCTGTCTGTTTGTGTGTGTGTGTGTGTTGTGGGCGTGGCTTCCCTGACCAGGCACAACCTGTCTGCAATCAGCTCATCAATTCACAGCACAAGTACTCCGGCTCTCCTTCCATTCCTCGCCAGATTGTTCAGTCAGCTCAGTAGTAGCTACTCTCCCTCAGCTGCTCAGTATTCTTTGTACTTGAGTTACTTTATTGTGATCTCTTGCAAATTACTGATCTGACATCTCCTTTGTCCAGGTCTCCGGTGCCAGCTCGTCCACCACATCGTTGTTATCAACATTGCTGCAAGCCCACTATTCAGCTAATCCAAGCAATATTCACCGAGCCACCAGCCAAGCTCCACCATACCACTCCTCTGTAGCCTGCCTGCCGCCCCTTGCCATCACCAGCCCCCCTCCCTTCTTCCCTCCACAACCAGTTTTGCTCACTAAACCATCCTATCTTATTCATTCCTCTCTGTTTCTGTGTCTGCTTTTAGGTCTAAAACAATCTTAGCCTTAACAGTCTCTCACCTGTGATATTTTCTTCTGTGGATAAATCCCAGGATAACTCCAGTTATAATGATGAATACAGTCACACCAACAGCAGCACTGGCAATTGATATTTTTGTGGAACTTGTGGCCTCTTCATCCTCTACAGTGACACTGGAATTTACTCAAATTGTAAAACAAAAAACATAAGATGTTTCTGTAATATTTTATTATAAAAATCTGCAAAACAAAGCTAATAAATTACCACAGCCAAGACCAAAAACGATGTAGGACATTACTGTCAGCACTAATGCTGTTTGAAATATTATATTCCTGTTATAATTACTGCATGCTTTGATTTAACCTGTAAACCTGAAGTATAGACATCATACTACCATGTTAACAATACAACACAATGGAAAATAATCATTATAAATTTAGCCAAAGTATGAGGAAAAATACATAACATGTGTTTACCTTCCACAGTGATATGAAGATGGAGAGTATTTGTTACTCCAGGATATATACACTCACAGCTGTAGTTCCCACTATCCACTGGTGTTAAACTGGTCAGGTGAAGAAATATAGTCTGATTCTTTTTCATAAGTGTGAACCTGGAGTCACATTTATGCTCAAAGCCCTGTCTATATCTATAAATTAAGCGACACTCTTCTCCTCTGCTCCTCTCTGTTCTGATCTTACATATTATAAGTGTGATGATATTCAGTGTTTCATTGGTGCATATCGGAGTGACATATGGTTCTCTCCCAGTGGTTTTTCACAAGAGTCACTGCAAACAATGAATAATTAAAGTAATAATTAAAGTTCCCAAACAGCCATGCTGGTCAAGAGGTCTGAGCAACAGTTTAAGTGCTGCTGGCAGTGAAAAGTTTATTGTCCTGAAGGGGGGAAAGTGACACATGTCTTTGACCTGTTCTTTAGATCCCTAGACCTCAAACACTCTTAGAGGTACAAGCTGGTTTCTCTTCTCTTCTGAAAAAGGAAGTGCAAGACATGACTGCTTTTATATTAAGACACTCTGAAGGTGAAACAGAGTAGAATACAGAAATAAATATGTCAAATCTTCAAACATCAGGTCTACAGTCATGTGTTCAGACCGCTCTTGGAGCTGGATCCACAAGAATCCAACTAATACAAAGTATCACCTGCTTTATATCTTACAACATCTACACTTAGTAAAAGTTGTACATCTTGTAACATGCTTTAACTGACATGTTTACTTTTGTGGTCATTACCATGTGCGTGAGATGAAAATAGCAAGCAGTATGCTCTTATCACCTTTTTGTAGCAAGGAAACCGCTGCTTCGTCTTCAGACAGCACTGTTTTAACTGAACACAATTGTAAGTGACAAACACACATGACTTGATGCAGGTTAACAGATCAGTCTGAGCACAAATGAACAGCATCCTTAGAGTCTGAGGTGCCCACACGAAGGAGAAAACATACAAAAATTCTGTAATGACTTTCTACTTATGGGTAAATCAGGATGAAATGCCCTATAGAGGGCCTCTATATGTGACAATCTGGAATGAAGTGCCCTCATGGTGCCTTTTCAGTAGAAGAAACTGTGATAGTGCCCTGTAAAGAACCCCCCAAAAACAAGAAAATATGACGTGTCCTTTAAATGAAGACGATGTAATGCAGTGCCCTATGATGCTGTTGTAATGGGGTGAGCTGGAGGTTCTGTATGAGTGCCCTTCTAGTGCCAAAGAAAAGAAAAAAGCGCAATTTAGTCTAATTTAAGTCTAACATACTAAAGTGCAGAATTGGGTGCCCTTTCAATGAAAAAATGTGCCCTATAGGGTGCACTGTATGGGAGAAAAACATTGTGAATGTGCCATTTATATTTTTTCATCTCTCCCCCTGAGACAGCCTGAGTCCGCCACTAGACATCCCTTTGCCACCTCTGCTCTTTCTCTTTTTACTCCCGGACAGATAACTCCTCTCCTCTGTTTTGCGTAACGTTAGTCTATGCAAACAAATCTGGATGTAACGCTGCTCACAGAGATGCTGATGAGATAGGGCTCATTAGGGGAGGGTTCCTAGCACTGGTTGTCGCTGCAATAGTACCGCAGTTAAGGGGGATTCTCACATTTTCAGACAGCGTAAGTCAGCCCTAGGAGGGCGTCCTCATGCCTCCATCAATCATACAGGCACAGCGTCTCGGTAGAAACCAATGTGCTGGCCAAACACCCGCCCCACAGCAAGGTGGAAGTCAATGATGTGGCAGAAATCATATATTATGTGGCTTTATGTGAGGAGGTGTTCCTCCGGCTTCTGGGCTGAAGATTTGAATAAATATTTGCAAAACGGAGTCAAACACGCGCAGACACACAGTTGTCTCTCTCTCTCTCCATTCCGTATTTCCATTTCATTTCCGCTTGCAGCAACGATGACACAAGCTGCAGTCATAACAATCTTTTTTGTTTTGGGAGTCTTTCCAAAAGGTAAGAGAGAGATGTTACAGTAGTCTGTACTTTTACAGAAGTAATTTTTTCTGCTGAAATTGAAAGCATCATGGAGGATTCCTGTGTATTGTCTAACCCAAAGTGAATGTTTTTAGAAGAAACATATTGAATCCTGCTGTGTTCCTCTGTCTGTTTTCAACATCTGTGTTCACCACAACCAACCTGCAACACATTTATGAGTTAACATGAAGCTTAAAGTGACTCAAACTCTTTTTCACTTTTAACATCACAGTTCAGTCTCTATAATAAAGTTTAGTACTTTACCTGCAGCCTGTCCTACTTTGAAAAGCAAAACTATATTTGCTGAAATAAATCATATTTTACCACTGAGTTGCAGTTTCACCATTACATTATAAATCATTTTGAGTAGTTAAGTATCAATTTATAACAGAAATTGTGTTTAAATGTTCACATCAACCTAAAGTTCACACACAGCTTAAACCCCATATTTCTTTTCCTCCATGCAGGTCTAACAGCTGTGATACAAACACAGCAGACTGTGATGGCAGCAGTAGGAGAAGATGTCCATCTCAGCTGTCAGCTCATGGAGTCTAGAGATGTTCGTCAGGTCACATGGCAGAAACTTTCACCTCAGGGGGAGAGGAAGAATCTTGGCAGCTGCGACAAATACTCTAGTCAAACAGTGAATCCTGGTTTTCAGGAGAAAGTGGAGTTTAAAGATGCTGGACTGCAGAAGTGCTCCATAGTTATCAGGAAGGTGATGGAGCAGGATGAAGGCTGCTATCTCTGTTTGTTTAACACGTATCCTGAAGGTTCTCTGATAGGCAGAACCTGCCTCCAACTCTATGGTGAGCTCCTTTCTTCACTTTTGAAGACATATTTGTAGTGAAATATAGTTTTAGCTTGTTTCAAATTGATGGCAGTTAGAAATGATGGCTGTTAAATTGTCTGCTTGACGTCAGTTTGCCATGAAATGCAAATACTCCACATCACTAAAAGCATGTTGTACATACTCTGCATTTCACACACTTTGCATCCAAGTGTCATAAAAGTTGATTTTACTCCCAAATATAAAAAGACATGATGGTCATGATATTTAAATTATTTCATTGTTATCTCCAAATTCTCATTTTGTGAAATTAAATGTAGGAAACAGACAACTGCTCATCGTAATGTCCAAGAAACCAAAGATTTCTTAAAATGTTTTATTCAGTCTAAAGCCCAAATATATTTGATTTATAATGTTATAAAACAGAGGAAATCAGCAAACTAGTTGATTTTTTTTGTAACAACTTGCTCCATGTGATATTTTTTAATGTTTTGTCTTTGCAGAACCCATTTTGCATGAACCCATTCTACAAATCAGAGAATCAAACTCTACTGAAGAGACAGTTGTGTCCTGCTCGGCCACAGGTCGTCCTGCTCCCACAGTAACTCTGAATGTCCTACAACAAGACCTCTACTTATCTCACAACAGCACAGTCAGTGTCACCAACACCAACGGTACAGTCACTGTCACCACTACAGCTGTGCTGTCTGGTTTCCATGAAAACGATGCACAGGTTGGATGTGCAGCACGACTGCTCTCAGTCCCTGAAATTCAGGTGTTTAAGACGATTCCTGCGGTGAAACAATCATCTGCTGATGGTGAGAAACACTTCCAAACCACAGATTTATTAACTGATTATCACTTTATGATTCTGATTTGGTTTCATTTTTCAGGTTTTGATGATGAATCTGGATCTGATAAGAGTAAGTTAACCTTAAATTTGTCTCAAGTCAAAATTCACATTTAACCTGTAGTTGCTTTATGAATGTTTAGTGTTCATATCACATGTTTTCCTCTTTTTCTCATAGATTTCACTTTGATCGTTGCATTGATCACAGCAGTGGTCGTTGTTTGTGTTGCTGTAGTCGTCACTGTTGTCACTGTCCTGCTCAGACATAAACATAAGAACAGGTAATTTCAACTTTCAACTCAATATCTGTCTTGTTGTGATACCAGTGTCTCACAGTTAATATGGTAAAAATTTATTGACATTAAGAGGAAACACAGAGCTTAAAGAATTTTAAATGTTCTTAAATCCTTCAGTCTGCCACACAGGGACGATGAGGAGATCAAGATGCTATAAGAATCAATGTAAGACCATCATGAGTAAGACAATTTCATAATTGCAGCTGTATGCAAAAGTTTGGACATCCCTTAACAAATAACATATTTTAATGATTTTTTTTTAATTGAAAAGATGTAAACAGTCTCTCTAGGATATGGAACATAAAACACAATATTTTCAGCAATCATTCATGCATAGATACTTTTTATGTCATAAATTGAACAAAAATTTAAACAATAAAAACATCATTGTGGCATGTGCAGAGGTTTGGACATCCTACATATTCAGTACTTAGTGACACCCCTCTGGCAGATATCACAGCTTGCAAACACTTTTTGTTGCCAGATAAAAATTCTTTCAGTTCTTGTATTTGGGATTTTCTCTCACTCTTCTTTGCAAAAGGCTTCTGGCTCTGCAATTTTCTTGGACCATCTTGCATGCACAGCTCTTTTAAGATCTACCCACAGATTTTAATTATGTTTAAGTCAGGGGACTGTGAGGGCCGTTCCAAAACCTTCAGCTTGTGTAAATATATAAATAATATATAAATGTTCTTAAATCCTTCAATCTGTCACACAGCGTCACTGAGGAGATGACACAAACATCGATCAAAGACACTAATGAGTAAGATAATTTCATAATTATTCACTTGTACATATTTATTATTAATTGCTTCTTCAGAAAAGGATTTAATCCGTCTTCTCTCTATTTTGGCATTTAAGTTCCTTTCTTTCTCTACATCTCTTTAACCAATGTGTTTTTATATGAAGGTACAAAACACCTTTAATGAAGCAGAACGAGCAGATCAGACAATGGACACCTGAGAAAAAAAATCCAAAAGAGGAGAAACCAGAACCACCACCTTCTACAGTTAGACGTCTATTTAGTGACACACAATAATCTACAAGACTGTAGTTTCATTACAAAATCAGTTAGACTTGAACAAATCTGCATCAAATCATGTGTTGGTAAAATGTGCAGACATTGTAGAAGAATCAAAAGGTGTCCTGAACAAGATGAATCTCTCATCTTATTTCTCCAAATTGAAAAGATTAATGTACACAGAGGTTTTGATGTTTTTGTGCTATTTTATTAACCATGTTTTATGTGATAATGATAATGATAATGAGGTTGAACGGTTGGATGTCAGCACAGGAAACATGAAGAAAGGAAGAGGAATTTGGGAGAAGTTGAAGGCAAAGCAGGCTGAAGTCTTGAGGTTGTGTTTTGGTGACATCACGGATGTATTATAAGAGCTCTTGCAATACATCAGTGGCTGATACTGTGTTACAGACTGATCTCAGGGTGCTGTAGTGCCATCTAGTGTGCTTTTTGAGAACAAAAGAATTGGCTTTTTTAAGATTCAGAAATTAAAATACAATGGCAATAAAGAGGACTGAAGTAACCCAAATTCAGCATCACTAAATAATATAATTCAAATTTCTGTTAAATTGGAACTCCTTCCTTGTTAAAATGATCTATTCTTCTATCTATCAGACAACTGCAGCTGATTCAGAACACTGCTGCTCGAGTCCTCACTAAGACCAAGAAAGTGGATCATATCACTCCAGTTCTCAGATCTTTACACTTGTTTCCTGTCTGTCAAAGAACTGATTTTAAAATACTGCTGTTGGTTTACAAAGCACTTAATGGTGTAGGACTCACATACATTTCTGATCTGCAACCGCAATGGTAGGAATAAATAATGCACTTTGAATTTTGTGGTCTATTTTATTAGACGAGACAGGAAACGAAACATCACGTGTTCCTTCATTGTTTCATATAAACCTGAAAGTCAAGATCTTGTTATATGTAACTGCAATGAATTTAATTCAAAATAAGATAAACATGTATGACAGGTGATATCATTAAAGATAATTACTTTTTAAATGATATACTTGACTTACAAAATGAGAGCAAGTGTTGAAAAAACTGCATGTAAATGAACCACAGTCGATATAATCATATTGTTTAAGAGCATCTAATGCTTTTAAGTCATGAAGCAAAAAGTAATAACATATTGAAAATATAAATATGTATATGACAGTCTCTGTCAGGGCTCTGGCTGGCCTGTGTTTCTCTGTTTTCCTCTGTGTCACCTCCTCCTCTGTCTGTTTGTGTGTGTGTGTGTGTTGTGGGCGTGGCTTCCCTGACCAGGCACAACCTGTCTGCAATCAGCTCATCAATTCACAGCACAAGTACTCCGGCTCTCCTTCCATTCCTCGCCAGATTGTTCAGTCAGCTCAGTAGTAGCTACTCTCCCTCAGCTGCTCAGTATTCTTTGTACTTGAGTTACTTTATTGTGATCTCTTGCAAATTACTGATCTGACATCTCCTTTGTCCAGGTCTCCGGTGCCAGCTCGTCCACCACATCGTTGTTATCAACATTGCTGCAAGCCCACTATTCAGCTAATCCAAGCAATATTCACCGAGCCACCAGCCAAGCTCCACCATACCACTCCTCTGTAGCCTGCCTGCCGCCCCTTGCCATCACCAGCCCCCCTCCTTTCTTCCCTCCACAACCAGTTTTGCTCACTAAACCATCCTATCTTATTCATTCCTCTCTGTTTCTGTGTCTGCTTTTAGGTCTAAAACAATCTTAGCCTTAACAGTCTCTCACCTGTGATATTTTCTTCTGTGGATAAATCCCAGGATAACTCCAGTTATAATGATGAATACAGTCACACCAACAGCAGCACTGGCAATTGATATTTTTGTGGAACTTGTGGCCTCTTCATCCTCTACAGTGACACTGGAATTTACTCAAATTGTAAAACAAAAACATAAGATGTTTCTGTAATATTTTATTATTAAAATCTGCAAAACAAAGCTAATAAATTACCACAGCCAAGACCAAAAACGATGTAGGACATTACTGTCAGCACTAATGCTGTTTGAAATATTATATTCCTGTTATAATTACTGCATGCTTTGATTTAACCTGTAAACCTGAAGTATAGACATCATACTACCATGTTAACAATACAACACAATGGAAAATAATCACCTTAAATTTAGCCAAAGTATGAGGAAAAATACACAACATGTGTTTACCTTCCACAGTGATATGAAGATGGAGAGTATTTGTTCCTTCAGGATATATACACTCACAGCTGTAGTTCCCACTATCCACTGGTGTTAAACTGGTCAGGTGAAGAAATATAGTCTGATTCTTTTTCATAAGTGTGAACCTGGAGCCACATTTATGCTCAAAGCCCTGTCTATATCTATAAATTAAGCGACACTCTTCTCCTCTGCTCCTCTCTGTTCTGATCTTACATATTATAAGTGTGATGATATTCAGTGTTTCATTGGTGCATATCGGAGTGACATATGGTTCTCTCCCAGTGGTTTTTCACAAGAGTCACTGCAAACAATGAATAATTAAAGTAATAATTAAAGTTCCCAAACAGCCATGCTGGTCAAGAGGTCTGAGCAACAGTTTAAGTGCTGCTGACAGTGAAAAGTTTATTGTCCTGAAGGGGGGAAAGTGACACATGTCTGACCTGTTCTTTAGATCCCTAGACCTCAAACACTCTTAGAGGTACGAGCTGGTTTCTCTTCTCTTCTGAGAGAAGGAAGTGCAAGACATGACTGCTTTTATATTAAGACACTCTGAAGGTGAAACAGAGTAGATTACAGAAATAAATATGTCAAATCTTCAAACATCAGGTCTACAGTCATGTGTTCAGATCACTCTTGGAGCTGGATCCACAAGAATCCAACTAATACAAAATATCACCTGCTTTATATCTTACAACATCTACACTTAGTAAAGTTGTACATCTTGTAACATGCTTTAACTGACATGTTTACTTTTGTGGTCATTACCATGTGCGTGAGATGAAAATAGCAAGCAGCATGCTCTTATCATCTTTTTGTAATAAGGAAACTGCTGCTTCGTCTTCACACAGCACTGTTTTAACTGAACACAATTGTAAGTGACAAACACACATGACTTGATGCAGGTTAACAGATTAGTCTGAGCACAAATGAACAGCATCCTTAGAGTCTGAGGTGCCCACACGAAGGAGAAAACATACAAAAATTCTGTAATGACTGTCTATTTATGGGTAAATCAGGATGAAATGCCCTATAGAGGGCCTCTATATGTGACAATCTGGAATGAAGGATCCTCATGGTGCCTTTTCAGTAGAAGAAACTGTGATAGTGTCCTGTAAACAACCCCCCAAAAACAAGAAAATATGACGTGTCCTTTAAATGAAGAGGATGTAATGCAGTGCCCTATGATGCTGTTGTAATGGGGTGAGCTGGAGGTTCTGTATGAGTGCCCTTCTAGTGCTAAAGAAAAGAAAAAAGCGCAATTTAGTCTAATTTAAGTCTAACATACTAAAGTGCAGAATTGGGTGCCCTTTCAATGAAAAAATGTGCCCTATAGGGTGCACTGTATGGGATAAAAACATTGTGAAGTGCGGGTGCCATTTATATTTTTTCATCTCTCCCCCTGAGACAGCCTGAGTCCACCACTGCATTGCAGCCACATCTAGACATCCCTTTTCCACCTCTGCTCTTTCTCTTTTCACTCCCGGACAGATAACTCCTCTCTGTTTTGCGTAACGTTTGTCTATGCAAACAAACCTGAATGTAATGCTGCTCACAGAGATGCTGATGAGATAGGGCTCCTTAGGGGAGGGTTCCTAGCACTGGTTGTCGCTGCAATAGTACCGCAGTTAAGGGGGATTCTCACATTTTCAGACAGCGGAAGTCAGCCCTAGGAGGGCGTCCTCATGCCTCCATCAATCATACAGGCACAGCGTCTCGGTAGAAACCAATGTGCTGGCCAAACACCCGCCCCACAGCAAGGTGGAAGTCAATGACGTGGCAGAAATTTTGGGGTGGCTTCTGGGGTGGCCAGTCAGATTGTAGAGGTGGAAATGGACACCCCAGCCACCCATTTAAAAGCACACATGGTTGGGAGATGATCAATGCCATCCTTTCTCATCCTTTGTCATATATTATGTGGCTTTATGTGAGGAGGTGTTCCTCCGGCTTCTGGGCTGAAGATTTGAATAAATATTTGCAAAACGGAGTCAAACACGTGCAGACACACAGTTGTCTCTCTCTCTCTCCATTCCGTATTTCCATTTCATTTCCGCTTGCAGCAACGATGACACAAGCTGCAGTCATAACAATCTTTTTTGTTTTGGGAGTCTTTCCAAAAGGTAAGAGAGAGATGTTACAGTAGTCTGTACTTTTACAGAAGTCATTTTTTCTGCTGAAATTCAAAGCATCATGGAGGATTCCTGTGTATTGTCTAACCCAAAGTGAATGTTTTTAGAAGAAACATATTGAATCCTGCTGTGTTCCTCTGTCTGTTTTCAACATCTGTGTTCACCACAACCAACCTGCAACACATTTATGAGTTAACATGAAGCTTAAAGTGACTCACACTCTTTTTCACTTTTAACATCAAAGTTCAGTCTCTATAATAAAGTTTAGTACTTTACCTGCAGCCTGTCCTACTTTGAAAACCAAAACTATATTTGCCTCAAATAAATCACAATTTAACACTGAGTTGCAGTTTCACCATTACATTATAAATCAATTTGAGTAGTTAAGTATCAATTTATACCAGAAATTGTGTTGAAATGCTCACATCAACCTGAAGTTCACACACAGTTTAAACACCATATTTCTTTTCCTCCATGCAGGTCTAATGCAGTCTGCTGTGATACAAACACAGCAGACTGTGATGGCAGCAGTAGGAGAAGATGTCCATCTCAGCTGTCAGCTCATGCAGTCTAGAGATGTTCTTCAGGTCACATGGCAGAAACTTTCACCTGAGGGGGAGAACGAGAATCTTGGCAGCTGCGACAAAAACTTTGGACAAACAGTGAATCCTGGTTTTCAGGAGAAAGTGGAGTTTAAAGATGCTGGACTGCAGAAGTGCTCCATAGTTATCAGGAAGGTGATGGATCAGGATGAAGGCTGCTATCTCTGTTTGTTTCACACGTATCCTCATGGTTCTCTGACAGGCAGAACCTGCCTCCAACTCTATGGTGAGCTCCTTTCTTCACTTTTGAAGACATATTTGTGGTGAATTACACTTTTAACTTGTTTCAAATTGATGGCAGTTAGAAATGATGGCTGTTAAATTGTCTGTTTGACGTCATTTTGCCATGAAATGCAAATACTTCACATCACTAAAAGCATGCGTTTCACACACTTTGCATCCAAGTGTCATAAAAGAAGACATGATGGTCATGATATTTAAATTATATTATTGTTATCTCAAAATTTTCATTTTGTGAAATGAAATGTAGGAATCAGAGACAACTGCTCATCATAATGTCCAAGAAACCAAAGATTTCTTAAATGCTTGTTTTATTCAGTCTAAAGCCCAAATATATTTGATTTATAATGCTATAACAGAGGAAATCAGCAAACTAGTTGATATTTTTAACAACTTTCTCCATGTGATATTTTTTAATGTTTTCACCAAGATATTACAAAGAAAGAAAATTGAATTGGCCTCTATTGTTTTTAATCATAATTCTTTACTTTTAGGGATTTCTACTGTAAGATGTATCCCAATGATTTTCCGGAGGGGGGGCTGGTAATATAGAAATAATTTTAGAGCAAAACAGTCAGACTTTGTGTGGAATTCATTATTATTATTATTCATTATTATTATTATGATTATTCTCTCATTTTCACATACAGGCTAAATAAGAGCTGCAAGTTTACTATAAGTGGTGGTTTGGCAGTAAGGTCTAGTCCTCCACTAAAATGACCCTTTTAAGTCTTGAGGAACAAAAATCCCCTTCTGAGTTGTGCATTAAAATAGTCCTTGACTTCAGATAATGATTATTCATTCCTGTATAACATCACCACTCCATCAGCTAGTGGTGCTATTGAGAACAGCTCCCACTAGAACCTGTGTGTAAAATAAACAGGTGGGATTGGAATTAGATAGTTGTTGTGAGTCCATATTATTTGTGCTTTGTTGCAACTGTTAGACTTTGAAGATACCTTGTGAGTATTGAGAATAGCAACCCTCATGTTTAACATTGTTTAACCAGGTTTAATCATCCAAATCATATTGTGATGTGTTGTAAGACTATTTCATTTATGCAAAATGTTTGTCCTTGTTTTACCTTGAAGATGGCTGAGTAGCCTGCAACCTTGTACCATTTTAGTCTACATAATGTTTTTATAAATATAATTCTAAATATGAAATAGCCATTCTTCTGATAATCATTTCCTGTCCTGATCCGCCCAATTATAAACAGTTCTTGGTGCATTCTTGGTTTTCAGAGCACCTTCAATCGAACTAATCTAGACTAGTGCAGGTGGCTGTTTCTTGACTTAATCCAAGAGATTGGGTGGTGTAGAAAAGCAGGAAATTTGTTTTAAATTACAATTTCTTTTCAGAGGGAGGAACCCCAACTCCCCTATTTTCAAACATGACCAGGCGCCCTCCTACATGTGGTTATTTTAGGGCTTAAATGTGCAGCAACAATATTAAATGCAGCAAATGTGTGGGACTTTAAACTTTGCTGAAGGTACTGACGACCGAGAACGAAAGTAATTCAGTGTTGAAATCCTGGATGTGTCCCAATGATTTATGAGCGGGATGTTCCACTATAAGAGGGGGGATCAGTTTATGTGTTTAATATAGATTTTTTTTTAGAGTAAAACGGCAGCAGCTGGTTAAATCAACAGTTTATTCGACACTGAAGTGAATGTCGTTATGTTGTTTATGGAAGGATTTATTCAAGGGATTACTTATCTTATTTTTATATTGACACCTACTGTACACCTGGATTAGTACAGTATTAGTCTCCTACAGACAGACCTTTGTCCACGGCGCTCCCTTTGAATTTTGGCGCACATGGAGCAGCAATGTCAAACCGTGCCGTCTTATATTTCCTTTTTATGGTGGCGGTATTTGCAAAAGGTAAGAAAAACAAATCCGTAATTATAATGTATGTGATTATTATGTTGAAGTTCATGTATCAGAAGCAAAACCTTCCAGACACATTTCATATTTATTTTCCTTTTATCGTCAGATATTCACGTTCGCGCTCAAAGGATTTTGAGTCACCTTATTATCGCACCAATCATCAGCTTTTCATCAAATTTAGAGGTTTTCATCTCTGGAATTCACTAAGTACAACTTTGAAGTCATCTTCTTTAACAACTTTCACAACACATTTTGAAAAATATGTTTTATCTGACTGGAATTTTGTGTGACTGGGTTTGTATTACATCTCTTGCACATTTAAATTGTTCAAATCTCTGTCTTCATTATTTTTTCCTTTTTTAATCTTTTTCAGCGATACATGTTTTTTGTTGTTTTGGTTTTTTTTTACATTTGGCATTAACATGCGTCTCGGGTGATCCGATCACAAGTGGACAGCTTTAAGTACAGGTGTGAACGCACCCAAAACGCATTGAAGACGCATTGAGATCCAAACACCACATTAGAAGGTGGTCTGGGCCGCATGTGACCACATTCATTTAGAAGTGTAAACGCAGTGTGTCCCGGGCCACACTGAAGGATCGCCTACTCAACTGACGTCCTCTATTTTCCGCCCGTGAACCCTCCATTCAAAGCTGTAATCAACTTGTTTGATAACTGGATAAAGAAATGCATTATTTTGTTTTTCCATTTTTCATGTAAATTAAAAGAACGTAATCCACATCCCGTTTTCCTGATTTTCTCGTTCCTCTGACCAGTTTTCCTCATCAAATCGACAACTGGAATAGAAATTAAACGGAAACCAGAAACTAACTTGTTTTTCGCTTGTCTGCGTAAAAAATATTTCAGAAGCTAAACGTTGCTGGATAGTTTCTTCTGTCCTGTCAAGTTGATTAATACAGTTTTTAGTTTTGCTGCGCTGTAATGAGGTCAGGATTTATCAGGACCAAATAGTTTCACTGTATGAACCTGGACTGTGTGTGACCTTTTGGATGTGTAGAAGAACACAGAACATTCATTAACATTAGATCCTGTCGGTCTGTCGTAGATTTAAATAATCAATGGAGTTGCGCTGCTGTGTCTCGTGCGTAAATGCGCACAACGTCTCATTGTGGGGGCACAATGTATTGTATATTTGTTTGTCCTGTTATCAAACAAGTTGAACACAGCTTTGGACGGAGGGTACACGGACCCCCGCTCCTCCCGCCGGTTAATAACAACAACGACTTTGGTCTTTGCAAACGGAAATGATGTCCGTGGTTATTTGCATACAGAGCAGGGAAGTGAGTTCCGATCACAAATGGCCACTTAAGACGCACGTGTAGACGCATGTTCGTACCAGGTGTGAGCAAAACCTATGACTCAGTATGTTTTTAATGACTTGTTGAAATGAGGGCGAGAACTTTATATAAGTCCTCTGGGCTTCTTTTCTCTGCTGCACAATTAATATAACTTTGTTTACCTTGTAATATTTTATCGTAAACTCGATGCAAATAAATACACTAAACTATGTTACAGTTGGTTTTATAGCCATTTGTTGTTTGTTGAGAAGGTTAAACCTAAAAATAACTTTGTAATTTTTCATATTTTGTCAATGACTGCTTCATTAAGCTGTAGCAAAAACATCAGCCTCACATCTATAACTGTCATTTCTTTTCCTCCATGCAGGTCTAACAGCTGTGATACAAACACAGCAGACTGTGGTGGCAGCAGTAGGAGAAGATGTCCATCTCAGCTGTCAGCTCATGCAGTCTAGAGATGTTGTTCAGGTCACATGGCAGAAAATTTCACCTGATGGGAAGAAGAAGAATCTTGCCACCTACAACAAACACTTTGGACAAACAGTGATTCCTGGTTTTCAGGGGAAAGTGGAGTTTAAAGATGCTGGACTGCAGAACTGCTCCATAGTTATCAGGGAGGTGAAGGATCAGGATGAAGGCTGCTATCTCTGTTTGTTTAACACGTTTCCTGATGGTTCTCTGACAGGCAGAACCTGCCTCCAACTCTATGGTGAGAACTAGACCTGAAACTTATTTTCATTATTGATGGCATTTCTGCTGAAAAGAATTGATTAGTCCACTAATGGGTGCAGCTGTAAGGACCTTTCAGTATTATTAAAGACATTTCCATAATCATTAAATTGGATTCTGTATTTCCAGTATTAAACACATTCCTGCTGGAGAATTAAAACTTTAACCTGTTTCATAATGTATCTCCACTCTCACATGCAAATAGATGGCAGATTAAAATAATGTTTATTTGTCTGTTTGCCATGAAATTGATTTTTGTCACACATGACAATAACTGTATTTTCACACCACAAAATGCAAAAAGTGCAAAAAGAAACAAAAACAGTGCTTGTGTGCATTTATGTTCATGTACAGTATTTTCATTTAGAGCTGCAACAATTAATCAATCGACAGAAAACTGAAACAGCATGAAAGTGACAGATGCTGCATAACCAGTAGCAGGTGATTCTTTCTAGGCCAAACAAACTAACGTACTGGACACAAAGTATTATGTCAAAGCTGATGTCTTTGTAAGAAATGAATTCATGTGAAACAGTATTTCTTTAATGTTTTGTCTTTGCAGAGCTGCATGAACCCATTCTACAAATCAGAGAATCAAACTCTACTGAAGAGACAGTTGTGTCCTGCTCGGCCACAGGTCGTCCTGCTCCCACAGTAACTCTGAATGTCCCACAACAAGACCTCTACTTCTCTCACAACAGCACAGTCAGTGTCACCAACACCAACGGTACAGTCACCGTCACCACTACAGCTGTGCTGTCTGGTTTCCATGGAAAAGACACACAGGTTGGATGTGCAGCACGACTGCTCTCAGTCCCTGAAATTCAGGTGTTTATGACGATTCCTGCAGTGAAACTGTTTTCAGTTCTTGGTGAGAAACACTTCCAAAACCACAGATTTATAGATTAATTATCACTTTATGATTCTGATATTTGTTTTTCTTTCTTCAGGTTTCGATGATGAATCTGGATCTGATGAGAGTAAGTTACCCTTAAAGTTGTCTCAAGTCAAAATTCACATTAAACTGTAGTTGCTTTATGAATGTTTAGTGTTTCATATCACATGTTTTCCTCTTTTTCTCATAGATTTCACTTTGATCCTTGTATTGATCACAGCAGGGTTTGTTTGTGTTGCTGTAGTCGTCACTGTTGTCACTGTCGTCATATGTAAACATAAGAACAGGTCATTTCAACTTTCAACTCAATATCTGTCTTGTTGTGATACCAGTGTCTCACAGTTAATATGGTAATAATTTATTGACATTAAGAGGAAACACAGAGCTTAAAGAATCTATACAGACAACACCTATAAATAAATAATATATAAATGTTTTTAAATCCTTCAGATTGTCACAAAGGAATGCTGAAAGAGATCAGGATATCTTATGAGTAAGATAATTTCATAATTATTCACTTGTTCATATTTATTATAAATTGCTTCTTCAGAAAATGATTTAATCTGTCTTCTCTCTATTTTAGTATTTAAGTTCCTTTCTGTCTCTATATCTCTCTAACTAATGTGTCATTTATACATGAAGCTGATTCTGATGCACTTTACTCTTCATGGTCCATTGTGTACTCATAGTCAGCATGTTTATCCACATAACTGTTAACTGTCAGAGTCATTCAGTGATAGAAATATGTATGATGTGTTGTAATAATGTGCCTGGAAACTGACTCATGTCTTGTTTTTATCTGAAGGGACAAAACACCTTTAATGAAGCAGGAGAACAAACAGATCAGGAAACGGTCACCTGAGAAGAAAGATCCAAAAGGGGAGAAACCAGAACCACCATCTTCTACAGTTAGAAGTCTATTTTGTGACAAACAACCTACAAGACTGTAGTTTTAATATGAAGTCAGTCAGACTTGAACAAAGTTGCATCAAAGCATGTGTTGGTAAAATGTTAACATTGTAAAAAAATCAAAATGTGTCCTGAACAAGATGAATCTCTCATCTTATATCTCCAGATCAAAAAGATTAATGTACACAGAGGTTTTGATGTTTTTGTACAATTTTTTTACCATATTTTTTATAACACATTAAGCTTTTTAAGACAAAAAGATAATTGAATGTTTTCTTTGACTCAGAGAGGAGCTATTTTAATGTCTGTGACATGTTGAATACAACCAGTTTCTCTTCTTTCTTGCTGTTTGTTGGGACTTTAAACTCTACCAAGTATTTTGTAACATCTATGATATAATTCTGATATATTGTTTTACACCAATTTATTGTTGCCTCATCATTTTTTTTAAGTAAAATGGTCATAACTTTTGGTTTTGTCCCTCTGTCACAACTATTGTCTCAGTCCTGCTCATTTAGTCCTTTCTGTCTCTGTCTCAGCCTCCAGCCTCCTTCTTACTTCTCCAGACCTCTTGCATCGACATTGAACCTTCCATTCTCTGCCATTCATCACCTGACCACCAGGTGGCCTCACACTTCTCCACTGGTCTGCTCACCTGTTCTCACCTGTTTGCCTGATAACTTGAACTTTGAACTGTTAAAGTGCCTTTACCTGATGTGATGTTGTTGTTCCTCCTGACTGGCTTCTGTTAAGCAGATTGTTTCTTTTCTTCCGGGGACACTTTCAGATGTAACGCACTGTTTATATTGTATTTTTAGAATAAAGCAGGTTTTCATAAAATAAGCAGTTTATTCGACAAACTTTGCCATTTGCATCAACGATGACTCACGGTGCCGTAAATAAAACTCTTTTTGGTTTTGGGAGTCTTTCCAAAAGGTAAGAGAGAGATGTTACAGTAGTCTGTACTTTTACAGAAGTCAATTTTTCTTCTGAAATTCAAAGCACAGTGGAGGATTCCTGTGTATTTTTAACTCTAACTCAAAGTGAATGTTTTGAGAAGAAATATTGAATCCTGCTGATTTATTCTTGTTTTCCACATTCAAACTGCGACAGGTGAATGTTTCTTGCTGCTGACATTTTTTAGTTACAGCAAACTAAGACAAAAAAAGCACCATTGTTCTGTGTTTTCAACATCTGTGTTCACAACAACCAACCAGCAACACATTAATGATCCTCATCTGTTAAACATGAAAACAGCTTAGTTATGAAACACCCTTTTCCACATTTCAGTCTCTATAATAAAGTTTGGTGCTTTGCCTGCAGCTTGTCCGACTTTGAAACATAGATTGCTGAAATGAAAGTTCCCCATGACATAAATAATTTTGAGCAGTTCATGACATTCAGTGACATGTTAAGGATATTTTGGTAAGAATCAGACATTAACCTACATTACAGGTTTTGTGATTGTGGAGAGCTGTGTGTGTGCGCGCCTTTGCCAACTAAAGCCACGGAAAGTGTGGATTTTGCTTTTTATGGATTGATATTGCTGTTGAAATGTAGTGGAAAAAAAAGAGCTTTCAGAAGAAAGTCCCTTTCATTTATGTATCCTGCCTCCATCCTCTTTGCCTTGCACACACATCCGTGACCATCAGTGTGGCGTTAAAGCGTGAAAATACGCACGAAACGCAGGATCCCCCGAAAAAAAAAAGAATTAGAAACCTGATGTTACCGAATTGTTTCTTTGCTCCGTGGGACACTTTGAGACCAATGCGCTGTTTTATATTACATTTTAGAAACAAATCTATGTATGTTATATTCTAGTGATAGTAATGTTAATGATATTAACATTACGAGCTAACGTTTGGGTGACACTTCAAGAGGACACAGAACCACCACAAACAAACGGAGTTAAAAGAGAAAAAGGGAGGACAGACAGGAGGACGTGGCCGCGGTGTGAATAGTCTTGGAAAATTAGACAAGGTAAGCATGAGTTTTGTTTGTAAATGTGTCAATATATTTTGTAGTTCTATTGTTTTTCTCTGCGGGGACAAGAAGATCTGAATAAATATTTGCATAGATGATTGCAAAACAGAAAGAGTAAAGACCTAAGAGTCCCACAGTTAAATATGTGGGCAGTTTCGCATGTTGTGTTAAGTATCTAAAAATATGTTCAATGTTTGACGTGCAGGGCTGTAAACCTCACAGCTATGTGAACATTTAAAAATAAGGGCGGTGTAGCTGAGTGTGCACATTTAGGCCAAAATCCACCTGCATGGCTTGGACACGTTTTATGCTGTCATCTCATTTGCTTATTTTTCGCTGACGTGACAACTGTAGAGCCGGAATTGGTCAGTAAATGGTCACTGCAGTTCCCTTAATATGATTATTTATGACCATATATAGCTTTTTGTCTTTACAATGAAACCAACAGAAATCAGTGTAGTTGAGTTCAAATTTGCAGCAATGATGGCACAAGCTGCAGTCATGAAAATCTTTTTTGTTTTGGGAATCTTTTCAAAAGGTAAGAGAGAAATGTTACAGTAGTCTGTACTTTTACAGAAGTCATTTTTCTGCTGAACTTGAAAGCACCGTGGAGGATTCCTGTGTATTTTTAATTCTAACCCAAAGTGAATGTTTTGTGAAGAAATATTGAATCCTGCTAATTTATTCTTGTTTTCCACATTAAAAGTGCGACAGGTGAATGTTTCTTACTGGTGACAGTTTTTATTTACAGCAAACTAAGACAAAAAAGCAACATTTCCTTTCATGCATTACTGCATAAGAGGATTTTGTTTAGTTTTTCAGGACTAGTGTTGAACTGCTGATCACCCAGATGGTAAAGGAGGGAAGTAGCTGTAATAGAAGCCCTGAAGTAGAAATCTATAACAGAAATTGTGTTGAAATGTTCACATCAACCTAAAGTTCACACACAGCTTAAACCCCATATTTCTTTTCCTCCATGCAGGTCTAACAGCTGTGATACAAACACAGCAGACTGTGATGGCAGCAGTAGGAGAAGATGTCCATCTCAGCTGTCAGCTCATGGAGTCTAGAGATGTTCTTCAGGTCACATGGCAGAAACTTTCACCTGAGGGGAAGAAGGAGAATCTTGTCACCTACAACAAATACTTTGGAGAAACAGTGAATTCTGGTTTTCAGGGGAAAGTGGAGTTTAAAGATGCTGGACTGCAGAACTGCTCCATAGTTATCAGGAAGGTGATGGAGCAGGATGAAGGCTGCTATCTCTGTTTGTTTAACACGTATCCTGATGGTTCTCTGACAGGCAGAACCTGCCTCCAACTCTATGGTGAGCTCCTTTCTTCACTTTTGATGACATATTCATGGTGAATTACAGTTTTAACTTGTTTCACATTGATGGCAGTTAGAAATGATGGCTGTTAAATTGTCTGCTTGATGTCATTTTGCCATGAAATGCAAATATTTCAGACATAAACATAAGAACAGGTCATTTCAACTTTCAACTCAATATCTGTCTTGTTGTGATACCAGTGTCTCACAGTTAATATGGTAATAATTTATTGACTTTAAGAGGAAACACAGAGCTTAAAGAATCTATACAGACAACACCTATAAATAAATAATATATAAATGTTCTTAAATCCTTCATTCTGTCACACAGGGACGCTGAGGAGATCTTATGAATAAGACAATTTCATAATTATTCACTTTACATATTTATTATTAATTGTTTGTTCAGAAAACGATTTAATAAATTTATGTTCAACTAAATGAAATTTAAAAATGGTAAAACGAGAATACAGTTTTACATATGGCTCTTTTCTTTTCTCAGCTGACCCCACTGGGGCTCCGTAGATGAGGGAAGTTTACTTTATCAGACAGTTTAGCTCATTTTTTCAGATCTTGAAGGCACCAATCACAATCTGTTGAGTTACGTCAAAAATACAATCTGATCTCTTTCTCAGTTTCTCAGCACATTACGTGAAGACGCTTCACTAACATCAGCATCAAAATAACTGAGCTTACACTTGTCTCAGCGTCCGCCCTCATCCTCTCGATAAACTCATGCCCCTGAGGGCGGTCTTAAAGCGTGAGAGTATGCAAATCAAAAAGCGGAAGAAACGGATGTTACCATCATTCCGGCACTCAGGGACATAAAGCGCTGCTTTATATTACATTTTAGAAACAAATCAGTGTATGATTATGTTTCATATGTAGATCTATATTTATTCTAGTGATAACTTTTTATTTTAACATTGATACCATCAGAGATCAGTATAGTTGACTTGAAACTTGAGGCAAAAATGACACAAGCTGCAGTCATGACGATCTTTTTTGTTTTGGGAGTCTCTCCAAAAGGTAAGAGAGAGATGTTACAGTCGTCTGTGTACCTACAGTCTTTTTTCTGCTGATATTGAAAGCACCGTGGTGTTTCCTGTATGTTTTAACTCTAACCCAAAGTGAATATTATCAGAAGAAATATTGAATCCCGCTGATTTATTCTGGTTTTCCCATTCAAACTATGACAGGTGAATGTTTCTTGCTGGTGACATTTTTTTATTTACAGCAAACTAAGACAAAAAAGCAACAGGTGTAATTTATTAGAAATGTAACAAAGATAAACAGCTTGAGGCCCTCTCAGGAACAGTTGTCTCTAATTTCAACATCTGTGTTCACAACAACCAGCAACACATTTATGAGTAACATGAAGTTTAAAGTGACTCACACTCTTTTTCATTGTTATCATCACTGTTCAGTCTCTATAATAAAGTTTAGTACTTTACCTGCAGCCTGTCCTACTTTGAAAAGCAAAACTATATTTGCTGAAATAAATCATATTTTATCACTGAGTTGCAGTTTCACCATTACATTATAAATCATTTTGAGCAGTTAAATATCAATTTATAACAGAAATTGTGTTGTAATGTTCACATCAACCTAAAGTTCACACACAGCTTAAACCCCATATTTCTTTTCCTCCATGCAGGTCTAACAGCTGTGATACAAACACAGCAGACTGTGATGGCAGCAGTAGGAGAAGATGTCCATCTCAGCTGTCAGCTCATGCAGTCTAGAGATGTTGTTCAGGTCACATGGCAGAAACTTTCACCTGAGGGGAAGAAGGAGAATCTTGTCACCTACAACAAATACTTTGGAGAAACAGTGAATCCTGGTTTTCAGGGGAAAGTGGAGTTTAAAGATGCTGGACTGCAGAACTGCTCCATAGTTATCAGGAAGGTGATGGAGCAGGATGAAGGCTGCTATCTCTGTTTGTTTAACACGTTTCCTGATGGTTCTCTGACAGGCAGAACCTGCCTCCAACTCTATGGTGAGCTCCTTTCTTCACTTTTGATGACATATTCATGGTGAATTACAGTTTTAACTTGTTTCACATTGATGGCAGTTAGAAATGATGGCTGTTAAATTGTCTGCTTGATGTCATTTTGCCATGAAATGCAAATATTTCAGACATAAACATAAGAACAGGTCATTTCAACTTTCAACTCAATATCTGTCTTGTTGTGATACCAGTGTCTCACAGTTAATATGGTAATAATTTATTGACATTAAGAGGAAACACAGAGCTTAAAGAATCTATACAGACAACACCTATAAATAAATAATATATAAATGTTCTTAAATCCTTCATTCTGTCACACAGGGACGCTGAGGAGATCTTATGAATAAGACAATTTCATAATTATTCACTTTACATATTTATTATTAATTGTTTGTTCAGAAAACGATTTAATAAATTTATGTTCAACTAAATGAAATTTAAAAATGGTAAAACGAGGATACAGTTTTACATATGGCTCTTTTCTTTTCTCAGCTGACCCCACTTGGGCTCCGTAGATGAGAGAAGTTTACTTTATCAGACAGTTTAGCTCATTTTTTCAGATCTTGAAGGCACCAATCACAATCTGCTGAGTTACGTCAAAAATACAATCTGATCTCTTTCTCAGTTTCTCAGCACATTACGTGAAGACGCTTCACTAACACCAGCATCAAAATAACTGAGCTTACACTTGTCTCAGCGTCCGCCCTCATCCTCTCGATAAACTCATGCCCTGAGGGCGGTCTTAAAGCGTGCAAGTGTACAAATCAAAAAGCGGAAGAAACGGATGTTACCATCATTCCGGCACTCAGGGACGTAAAGCGCTGCTTTATATTACATTTTAGAAACAAATCAGTGTATGTTTATGTTTCTTATGTAGACCTATATTTATTCTAGTGATAACTTTTTATTTTAACATTGATACCATCAGAGATCAGTATAGTTGAGTAGAAACTTGAGGCAAAAATGACACAAGCTGCAGTCATGACGATCTTTTTTGTTTTGGGAGTCTTTCCAAAAGGTAAGAGAGAGATGTTACAGTCGTTTGTGTACCTACAGTCTTTTTTCTGCTGATATTGAAAGCACCGTGGTGTTTCCTGTATGTTTTAACTCTAACCCAAAGTGAATATTATCAGAAGAAATATTGAATCCTGCTGATTTATTCTGGTTTTCCCATTCAAACTATGACAGGTGAATGTTTCTTGCTGGTGACATTTTTTTATTTACAGCAAACTAAGACAAAAAAGCAACAGGTGTAATTTATTAGAAATGTAACAAAGATAAACAGCTTGAGGCCCTCTCAGGAACAGTTGTCTCTAATTTCAACATCTGTGTTCACAACAACCAGCAACACATTTATGAGTAACATGAAGTTTAAAGTGACTCACACTCTTTTTCATTGTTATCATCACTGTTCAGTCTCTATAATAAAGTTTAGTACTTTACCTGCAGCCTGTCCTACTTTGAAAAGCAAAACTATATTTGCTGAAATAAATCATATTTTATCACTGAGTTGCAGTTTCACCATTACATTATAAATCATTTTGAGCAGTTAAATATCAATTTATAACAGAAATTGTGTTGAAATGTTCACATCAACCTAAAGTTCACACACAGCTTAAACACCATGTTTCTTTTCCTCCATGCAGGTCTAACAGCTGTGATACAAACACAGCAGACTGTGATGGCAGCAGTAGGAGAAGATGTCCATCTCAGCTGTCAGCTCATGCAGTCTAGAGATGTTGTTCAGGTCACATGGCAGAAACTTTCACCTGAGGGGAAGAAGGAGAATCTTGTCACCTACAACGAACACTTTGGGCAAGGAGTGATTCCTGGTTTTCAGGGGAAAGTGGAGTTTAAAGATGCTGGACTGCAGAACTGCTCCATAGTTATCAGGAAGGTGATGGATCAGGATGAAGGCTGCTATCTCTGTTTGTTTAACACGTTTCCTGATGGTTATCTGACAGGCAGAACCTGCCTCCAACTCTATGGTGAGCTCCTTTCTTCACTTTTGAAGACATATTCATGGTGAATTACAGTTTTAACTTGTTTCACATTGATGGCAGTTAGAAATGATGGCTGTTAAATTGTCTGTTTCCCGTCATTTTGTCACGAAATATAAATATTTCACATCACAAAAAGCATGTTGTACATACTCTGCATTTCACACACTTTGCATCCAAGTGTCATAAAAGTTAATGTCATGATATTTCAGTAATATTATTATTATATCAGATTCCTCAATTTGTGAAATGAAATGTAGGAAACAGAGACAACTGCTCATCATAATGTCCAAAAACCCAAAGATTTCTTAAAATACTTGTTTTATTCAGTCTAAAGCTCAAATATATTTGATTTATAATGTTATAAAACAGAGTAAATCAGCAAACTGGTTGACTTGCTCCATGTGATATTTCTTTAATGTTTTGTCTTTGCAGAGCTGCATGAACCCATTCTACAAATCAGAGAATCAAACTCTACTGAAGAGACAGTTGTGTCCTGCTCGGCCACAGGTCGTCCTGCTCCCACAGTAACTCTGAATGTCCCACAACAAGACCTCTACTTCTCTCACAACAGCACAGTCAGTGTCACCAACACCAACGGTACAGTCACTGTCACCACTACAGCTGTGCTGTCTGGTTTCCATGGAAACGACGCACAAGTTGGATGTGCAGCACGACTGCTCTCAGTCCCTGAAATTCAGGTGTTTAAGACGATTCCTGCTGATGGTGAGAAACACTTCCAAAACCACAGATTTATAGATTAATTATCACTTTGTGATTCTGATATTTGTTTTTCTTTCTTCAGGTTTTAATGATGAATCTGGATCCAATAAGAGTAAGTTAACCTTAAAGTTGTCTCAAGTCAAAATTCACATTTAAACTGTAGTTGCTTTATGAATGTTTAGTGTTTCATATCACATTTTCTCCTCTTTTTCTCATAGATTTCACTTTGATCATTGCATTGATCACAGCAGTGGTCGTTGTTTGTGTTGCTGTAGTCGTCACTGTCCTGCTCAGACATAAACATAAGAACAGGTCATTTCAACTTTCAACTCAATATCTGTCTTGTTGTGATACCAGTGTCTCACAGTTAATATGGTAATAATTTATTGACATTAAGAAGAAACACAGAGCTTAAAGAATCTATACAGACAACACCTATAAATAAATAATATATAAATGTTCTTAAATCCTTCAGTCTGTCACACAGGGACGATGAGGAGATGGAGATGACACAAGAACCAATGAAAGACACTTATGTGTAAGACAATTTCATAATTATTCATTTGTTTATATTTATGATTAATTGCTTCTTCAGAAAATTATTTAATCTGTCTTCTCTTTGTCTGTTATGGTTAGGGTTAGGGTTAGTATTTAAGTTCCTTTCTGTCGCTATATCTCTCTAACTAATGTGTTATTTATACATGAAGCTGATTCTGATGCACTTTACTCTTCATGGTCCATTGTGTACTCATAGTCAGCCTGTTTATCCACATAACTGTTAACTGTCAGAGTCATTCAGTGACAGAAATATGTATGATGTATTGTAATAATGTGAGTGGAAAATGACTCATGTCTTGTTTTTATCTGAAGGTGAATCTGGAGAACGAACAGATCAGGAAACGGTCACCTGAGAAGAAAGATCCAAAAGAGGAGAAACCAGAACCATCATCTTCCACAGTCAGAAGTCTATTTAGTGACAAATAACCTACAAGACTGTAGTTTCAATATGAAGTCAGTCAGACTTGAACAAAGCTGCATCAAAGCATGTGTTGGTAAAATGTTCAGACATTGTAAAAGAATCAAAAAGTGTCCTGAACAAGATGAATCTCTCATCTTATATCTCCAGATCAAAAAGATTAATGTACACAGAGATTTTGATGTTTTTGTATTATTTTTTTTTACGATATTTTTGTCTTAACATTTTAAACTTTTTAAGACAAAATAAATAATTGAATGTTTCCTTTGACTTCATTTCTCTTCTTTCTTGCTGTTTGTTGGGACTTTAAACTTTACCAAGTATTTTGTAACATTTATAATATAATTCAGATATATTGTTTTACACCAATTTGTTGTTGTCTCATCAATTTCTTAAGTAAAATGTTTATAACTTTTGGTTTTGTCCCTTGCGCTGTTCACTGCTTCTTTTCTTTTTAGATTTTTTTTTATAAAATGAATTTTGCCGAAGATGAAATTACACTGAATGTAAATAATGAATGTGTATTATTCCTGGAAAGATGGAGTTTTTTCTATAAAACTATCTTTTCTACTTTGTATTTGTCTTTTTTTGTAAATATTTTTATATGTATATTTATATATATGTTTATTCAACTTGGTGTTAGATGTGTTTGTGTGTCACAACTACTGTCTCAGTCCTGCTCATTTAGTCCTTTCTATCTCTGTCTCAGCCTCCAGCCTCCTTCTTACTTCTCCAGACCTCTTGCATCGACATTGAACCTTCCTTTCTCTGCCATTCATCACCTGACCACCAGGTGGCCTCAGACTTCTCCACTGGTCTGCTCACCTGTTCTCACCTGTTTGCCTGATAACTTGAACTTTGAACTGTTAAAGTGTCTTTACCTGATGTGATGTTGTTGTTCCTCCTGACTGGCTTCTGTTAAGCAGATTGTTTCTTTTCTTCAGGGGACACTTTCAGATGTAACACACTGTTTATACCATATTTTTAGAACAAATCAGCATTTCATAAAGAAGTTTGTTCAACAAACTTTGCCACTTGCAGCAACAATGACACACAGTGTCTTTCTAAAAGGTAAGAGAGAGATGTTACAGTAGTCTCTACTTTTACAGAAGTCACTTTTTCTGCTGAAATTGAAAGCACCGTGGAGGATTCCTGTGTATTTTTAAGTCTAACACCAAGTTGGATGTGCAGCACGACTGCTTTCAGTCCCTGAAATTCAGGTCATCTGCTGATGGTGAGAAACACTTCCAAAACCACAGATTTATAAACTGATTATCACTTTATGACTCTGATTAGGTTTCATTTTTCAGGTTATGATGATGAATCTGGATCCAATAAGAGTAAGTTAAACTTAAAGTTGTCTCATGTCAAAATTCACATTTAAACTGTAGTTGCTTTATGAATGTTTAGTGTTTCATATCACATGTTTTCCTCTTTTTCTCATAGATTTCACTTTACTCTTCATGGTCCATTGTGTACTCATAGTCAGCCTCTTTACCAACATAACTGTTAACTGATAGAGTCATTCAGTGATAGAACTGTGTTCACAAAAGCCCAGCAGCGCCCTCTGCAGTTTGCAAAGAGAAGTGAAAAAGCTTACAGCACCTGGTATTCCCAGGCGGTCTCCCATCCAAGTACTAACCAGGCCCGACCCTGCTTAGCTTCCGAGATCAGACGAGATCGGGCGTGTTCAGGGTGGTATGGCCGTAAGCGGGAGAATGTGCTGCAAACAGGCTTTTTATAGATGTCAATCATCAGCATTTTCTGAGCAGGAACCTCTGATCCTAGTAATACAATCCCCCAACATTAACAAGAATGATAAAGACTGTGTGTTATATAATAATGTGTACAGATAAGCAGCTGAGACATGGAGAGTAGCGCGCTGTTACAGCCTCATTTAGTCTTCTAGTAAGATGTGTTTTATTTACACAATCTACAGGCTACATATACAATCAGCACACATATAAATAGAAGAATACATGATGTTACATCATGTATAAATAGTGTGTGTGTGTGTGTGTGTGTGTGTGTGTGTGTGTGTGTGTGTGTGTGTGTGTGTGTTTCTCTCGCTTACGGCCATACCACCCTGAACACGTCGTCTGATCTCGGAAGCTGAAGATGTTGCACTGTTACATTAAATAAATAAAAGAATAAAGTCATGTGAATGTAGTTTCTTTATCACAGGTGTGAATGCTTTAAAGATCCATTGAATGTAACCCTTTCAGCACATCACTGACATCTTGTGGTCTTCACATGAGCCTTGTTACAGTTTTTCTGATTGTTTTGATTGTTTAATATCTTTAAAACTACAGGCTATTTAACCACAAAACCTTACAGCAAACCAGCAAAATATTATACATCTCTCGCAAAAGCAAACAAAAAACTCCTCAAACTGTTTTAAAAAATAGTGTTTTTGCATCAATACAGTAACAAAACCATCATTTGAATAAGCAAATGAAGCGCAAACTACACTGATGGCATACATGAAAAACACTTGTGGCTTTTGCTTTTTCTTTTTTTCTGTGCAGGGCAGCAGTTTGCAATAAAGTTTTGTCATACATGTAGTAAACACACATAAAAGTATCGCCTGGAGTGTCGTATCCAGTCCCGACATGACTCTCTGTCCAATATTGGCCTCCATTGTTGTCCAAACCAAATGTTTACCTGTGGCCTATTTATATTGTTCAAGCTCTGATTTGTAAGTGTAAGTGAACTCATTATCTAAAAGTGTTTTCACATGTGTCATTGTGGAAAGACAACTGGCAAAATAGTGCAATGTAGAGACCAATGTTTACAGTTTTGCTAGAAGTGTGTTAATAAACTGCAAACTGAGTGTAAAGCAGAGAACGTGTTTTCAGTTTGGCACACTTGGTAAATGCATTGGTTACAAGTGTTAATGGTTTCAGACATAGTGCTTCAAGAATCACTGTTAGTGTTTAAGCATTCAGAAAAAAAACTGTAAACTCCTCATTAGCAAGATTTAAATGATGAAAGTGAAAGAGAAAGTTTACAGTGTTTGAGGGAGTGAGAAGTTTAGTGTGGAGTAGTTTTAAGATACTGATGTGATCAGAAAGTGAAGAATCTGTTGTGACATTTGTCCTTTTATCCACTTGGATCTGCTTCATGCAGTATAGAAGGAAATGTGAGAGCATCTTTGTGAAGTCTGGACTTCATTTGCAAGTGAACACCTGCAGACAAGACAAATAGATAAAACACAATAATGCAGCAGATATTTGGATTCAGCTGGAAAATACATAACTAGTAACATTAATAAAAGCTCACAGGCACACATACAGTATATGAGATGGGACCATTATTATTATTAGTTACATTTCTGTTGACAAGTAAGTAACATGTCTGCAGTGTGAAAGACCAACATACTTACAGTGTTAGATGTCATACTGTCACTCTACCTGCAGAGAGAGTGAAAGCTTAATGGGTCACTGCTACCTCTGATAGCTCTGCCCTTAAAGGACACGTTCACAATTTTTCAAGTCTCCTCTAAAACAATAGCCAGATGCAAAAATGAACATTGTCAAGTTTTTCAGTTCTACTTCTGTGTAAAAATATATTTAAAAGTTTATTTGATGTTAATATGAAGCTCCAGCTGCCCAAATTAGTCAAATCAAGTCAATGTCTTTAAAAGTTACAGTCTTTTTGGTGCGAAATTCCTTCTTTATGTTACTAAACTTCCACTGCAGCTGAACAGGAAAACATTATGTGGAGACACAAAGAGGGAATTTGCTTTATTTGATTAACTCAGTCAGCTGAAACTTTGTAAAAACTGCAGATAAACTTTTAAATACATGTTTGCTCAAAACGTGGACTGGATGAACATGTCATGGTTCTGTCTCAGTCTGGCTCTATGTCCCTCCACCAGTCCACCAGATGACCTCTGACTTTTTCCCTGTTTGTGAACTGGACTTAGTGGGAGAAGGCCCTTATACAGGAAATTGGAGTTTGTTTTCACGCTAGTTGTTTTCTTAAGGAAATGTGACTTGAGGACTGTTGCTTGCTACACACTGACCCTCCTAGAAACTAAGTGCAAAAGTGAGCTGAAACTCAGAGCAACAGTTGTCTTTCAGTCCTGTTTTTGTTGTTACATGCAGCCTTAATATGCAGACCACTCTGCTTGACAGATTTATTGGTTCATGTTTCTGTCAACAGTGATGTATGTTTCTAGTCTTTAAGGTAAAGGTTTCTAGGTTTGCAATGTGATGCTGAAGTTTATTTGCTGTGTTTTCTAAGTGTGACTTGTGTATTTAAGTTATATTCATGTGTATGTTGGGTTTTCAGTTGTTTTTTTCCTTCTGTGCTCCCAGCCTGCTCTTCCCTCCACACCTGCCCTGCATCAGTCTCGTTGGCTCTGCCCTGCTCCCTGTGTTTTCTCCAGCCAATCAGCTTCTTTCCTGTTCTCCTGTTCATCTCCTCACTCCCCTCACTTGAGTTTCTCTGCCCCACCTGCACCTCATCTCCTGGTTAGTTCTGTTAGTATTTTGAGTCCTGCTTTTCAGTTTAGTGTGTTTGGATCCTTTGTTCACTTCAGTTCTCTTCAGTACACTGAACACTATACTGAACACTGATGCACATTTTCACGCTTTGTCCTTGTTGCTCTTTTTAAAAGTGAGCACATTCAACTGGTCTTTTTGAAGAGTCGACACACAGTCTGGCCTTCGCTCCTTTGAAGAATACAGTACGGCTTTGTCAAAGTCTTCAGAGTTAGGTGTTGTCGGACATGTAGTCACGTTGATGAGATTATTCTAAAATAATTAGAAATGGTTGATTGTCAGAGTTGTTCTGTTTCAATTCTTTTGGATCATGACTTGCTGTGTGTGTCTTATATTGCTTTTGGATATAGTTCTTCTGAATGAGTTATCATCTGGTTGCTAAAGAAGAAAGAGGAATTGTGGGAGAAATGTTGATTTGAATATAGGGGCAGTCTGGAGTCACAGTTATGCAGACGTGTTCTTGGAGTGGTGAACTTGCATATCTTGAATACAGAGCTGGCTGTGAGCCATATTGGTTCAGATATGATTCCTGTGAGTACTCTTTATTCAAATCAGCGTAGTGTTTCATCCACCAGGCATCAAACTCTTTCTCAATAAACTGTAAAGCTGTTTTACTGCTGAGCACCTTACATGGTTAATCTTCTATAGTTGTGTCATCTGTGCCTTCAAGATAATGACTGTAACACTGTTTTATAACAAAATAAAGTACTGAAGATGTAAATATTTGTGAGTATAACTATAATGATATATAAGTCTTAGTTAGTTGGAGTAAGACCCAAACTTAAACTATTTTCCTTGGTCATGTAATCCTTTATGTGCTGTTATTAGTCTGTAATTTACACTCTTTCCTGTCTCTTAGTCTCATGATCATATTGTACAACAACCTGTTACGCAGCTTCCAAACTGAAAAAAGGTAAAAGGAGAATATGGAGTCACAAGAGTCATGTAGACGTGTTCTTTGCTTGGTGAACTGTCACCAGGACATTTGCTATAACTGAGACGCCACTTTGTTATCATTTTATTACATAAAAAGGATTTAATATTGTACGATTATACACATATTACACATGCTGGATTTAACAACAGTTGTTTTGTCAAGTGATATTTCAAAGGTCAAGAATGAGTTTACAATTTTAAATTTTAAGCAAATGTGGATGAGAAGTCCTTAAGGTGCTCAGAAAACAATGGACATTTAAATATATTCACTTCCCTGCTTACTGAGCAAATTCTATCTGGTAATGAAGACCATGTGATATGATTGAAAGCTCCAGAACATATACTAAATTAACCTTATGGCAAAATGTTTTTGTCAACCTGAAAATTTGATTGAAATTAAGCTAAATAAATTACAGTTGAAGGAATTTAGTATTTTTCACTGAATGACATAACTTACAGCATAGAGAAACAACAGTAAGGTCATAATTACTTAAGATATAATAATAATAAAATATTTTCATGGCTAATCAATAAATGTGTAGGTGGGTTGTGTTATGTTGGGGGAATTTGAACATTACCTCTGTTGTATTACCTCAATCATTGTAAAATCCTGGTGGCCCTGAAAGTAACCAGTAACTACAACACAGATTATAATCAGATTTCACTTTTTCATCTGGATGTGAAAACTGAAACTCTGAGAATTTCATAACAATAAATAATTATAAATAACAGTTTTAATTATTGATAAACTGTAAATTACTGTTTGTATATATTATATCTTTTATTGATATTGTAAGATTCTCCAAACAAACTCTAATGTTTGTGACTTGTTAATTATTGTGAGTATGAACATCATCTACGCATTTCGTTAACCTTCTTGTCATGTTTTTGTCAAGGTAGTGTGTTTATATCTATATTACTGTGCAGGTCAAAGGAAATAGCTGCACTACAGCTGCACTACTGATTATTTGCACTGTTTATGACTGCAGAGTAGAACCAGGAAGTAAATTCTGTTGCCATCCTGTGTCATTTTTATAACAGTAGCTGTAACAGTAAATCCAGCTAAAGACCAACCTTTGAAGACAACATTTGAATTGGTACACTGTAAAGTGAGAAGTATTAAAATGCCATGTACTTTCTCAATCATGCATGATTAAAAAGTCAGTTGTCATGGAGATGGCTGAGCTACGTGTCCAACACTGTCTCTGTATGAACGTCATTTCTAGGAAACAGGGTTGAAGTTTCTGGAGTGTCAGAACTTCTAGTCAGAGTCATCAAGTCACAAGGAGTCAACACTCACCACAAACAACATCTCTGCTGGTACATCCAAACCACACATTACTTTGATAGTGAGAATGTTAATGATGTGCTTTGTTTCGATGACTAATCTGAGATTTAGAATAGCTACAAATGCTGTTGTACCCAGGAATAATATAGATTATACAGTTTATGATAAGATGCTAGCGGCAGGGCTCTAGTAATGGCAACGTTGGTCGGTGGTTCGGCATGAAATTTGTTCCCCACTGAATGAATTGTTAAGACTTGATCCCTTGACTTTTCATCTCCTGCCATCATCAGGTCAAAATTTCACTTTGTCCAATAATTTGATTTATGATCAAATACCTGCAAAACTAATGAGGTTCCCATCAGCCTCAGCACTAATTAGTAAGTTCAACCATGTTAGCATGTTGATAGCAATTTTCTCAAAGTTGCGCTGTGTTGAAGTACAGCCTTACAGAGATGGTAGCACGGCTGTAGACTCTACTTTCAGACAGTGAGTGGTTGCTGCCACCAGCTCCATTGTTTCCAAGGTAAAGATGATGGCAGCTGTGCTGTAGTGTCAGCAGCGAGGACAGAGACGCTGGCTGCTGCCAACATAAATGTACATGATTATTTGCTGCTGTCATATGAGTTGATTATGGTTGAACTTCTTTCACTGACAAACCATGACAACCACAGAAACCACACTAAGGAAAAGATGCAGGTTCTGAGATCAACATCTCTTCATCAGCATTGAACAAAGACTAACATTAACAAAAACAGTTTTTGAGCAAAAGCTTCAGTGTTTAATTATCAGGTCTGAGCCAGTAAACAATGTTTATGATATTAGTTTGCTAAACTTGCTATAATTGTTTTCTAACATTTTGCTGTCTTTTAAATACTTGTTTTCTTGTAAACTTACCAAAAAGCAATGAGTGTATCCTTGTGGTCTAACAAATGTGTTGTGTGCATTTCCAATTCACTTCAGTTCAGTTCTTTATTGTCCCACAAACATAAAAATACACAATAAAAGTTCCAGTGCTATTCATGCAGTTCAGACAATAAGGATATATGTTAAAAGCAAGAAAACAGTAACGAAGAATAAAAATGAGAAAAAAATAAAGTGCTGAGCTGTGTGAAGAATCAAGACTCAGTGTATAATGTAATGTTCCTTCCTCATAAAACATTTGCAAGCCACGTTTAAAAAAATATTTCAAATCATACAATGTTTACATCCATATTTGTATGGTTACCTGGATACCATTTGCTCAACATTTTGTTGTGCTGTTGTATGTTTTGATTGTGAGGGACTCAGCCAGGTACAGTGCATCATTTATGTTAAAAACTGTACTCTATCCCAATAAATAAATACAATCAATCAGTGACTCATTTCTGATAGTGCAGAGTGTAAAAGAATGTAGAGGAGACACATGAGGACAATGTTCAAGTGGTTTTATATCATGTCTGTTCTTCTTATCTCTGCCCTCTGTAACGTTTCTCTGTACTTTGACACTAGGTGTGTTTGGTGTGTGTTCGGAAAGAGCTGATCCACTGAAGTGAGACACTTTACAGAGTGTACATGGGGCACTTTGACAGACACACCATTTTGCATTTTCAACATTTGGATTTGAGTATTTTGTGTCAGTTATCACTGACATCCACCGCTGCCTGGGATGTAATCTGATCATGGTGTTGTTTTCACATTTCCTGATTATCTGTGCTCTACTCATCTGCTTATGTTCTACTAAAGGTAAGATTCATACTCATAAACACATTTGCTAAATCAACACTTTTATGTCAATTTTCATGTTGATGTAAAATGTCTTAAACATTCTAATATTTAAGTTTAAATACAAAATATATTTACATTTCCTTTTACAACTGATTTAAGGCCAATTAGTGTTTTAGTTAGTGTGTTTTCTCCATTTTGAGCCTGTGTCCTGACAGCAGATGGATCAGCGCCACGTAGTGGACACAGGAAGTGATAGTTATCTCCTACATGCAATGTCCAATATTCATGAAAATGTATATCAATGTTATGCCCTCTTTTAAATGCATTAATATTTCACTTATGTAGTATTGCCTACAGGCAACAGGAAGTGAGGCCTATATGACACATAGTTCATCAAATTATACACAATTCTTAATAACTACACAAAGGAAATAACATTTGACCCCTTTACACAGTGTCCAAAATTCCTGACAAATCAGAGCCGTGTCAACAGACCTCAAGTAGCGATACTACTCTTACTAGCGATTAAACACATTGGATCAAAGGGGTGTTGCCATCCGGCAAGACACTTCTGTGTAGGATACACCTGTGTTTCCTCACTCTAAGCTCCTCCAGGAGCCTCCTCTCTCCTCGCTCCTCGTCTCCTGCAGGTGCTTTTAAGGGATTGGAAGATCCTCCATGATGGCGAAGGAAGGTCAGTTTCTGGGTCACGGAGGAGAGAGGAGGCATAGAGTTAATGTCATGAAAAGCACCGATACTTGCACTGCTCAGGTAGATGTAGGCAGTGTGTCCTCAATGGTAACAGTTTCAAGTTAACAGGCGAGATGGAGACAGTCTAAAGATCCCTTTCATTATCTAAGAGAATGAGATCTTACTTATGGGAAACATCCAGACGTGACACACTGTTTATGTTGTATTTTTAGAACAAATCAGGTTTTCATAAAATAAGCAGATTATTCCACAAACTTTGCCGCTTGCAGCAGCAATGACACATGGTGCCGTTATAAAACACTTTTTTCTTTTGGGAGTCTTTCTAAAAGGTAAGAGAAAGATGTTACAGTAGTCTGTACTTTTACAGAAGTCATTTTACTACTGAAATTGAAAGCACCGTGTAGGATTCCTGTGTATTTTAAACTCCAACCCAAAGTGAATGTTTTGAGAAGAAACATAGTAAATCCTGCTGATTTATTCTTGTCTTCCACATTCAAAGTGCGACAGGTGAATGTTTCTTGCTGATGACAATTTTTATTTACAGCAAACTAAGACAAAAAAGCAACATGCGTAATTTATTAGAAATGTAACAAAGATAAGTTTTCTCTGTTTTCAACATCTGTGTTCATCACAACCAACCAGCAACATATTTATGAGTTAACATGAAGTTTAAAGTGACTCAAACTCTTTTTCATTTTTAACATCACTGTTCAGTCTTTATAATGAAGTTTAGTACTTTACCTGCAGCCTGTCCTACTTTGAAAAGCAAAACTATATTTGCTGAAATAAATCATATTTTATCACTGAGTTGCAGTTTCACCATTATAAATCATTTTGAGCAGTTAAGTATCAATTTATAACAGAATTCATGTTAAAATGTTCACATCAACCTAAAGTTCACACACAGCTTAAACACCATATTTATTTTCCTCCATGCAGGTCTAACAGCTGTGATACAAACACAGCAGACTGTGATGGCAGCAGTAGGAGAAGATGTCCATCTCAGCTGTCAGCTCATGCAGTCTAGAGATGTTCTTCAGGTCACATGGCAGAAACTTTCACCTGATGGGAAGAAAAAGGTTCTTGCCGCCTACAACAAAAACTTTGGAAAAACAGTGATTCCTGGTTTTGTGGGGAAAGTGGAGTTTAAAGATGCTGGACTGCAGAACTGCTCCATAGTTATCAGGAAGGTGATGGAGCAGGATGAAGGCTGCTATCTCTGTTTGTTTAACACGTTTCCTGATGGTTCTCTGACAGGCAGAACCTGCCTCCAACTCTATGGTGAGCTCCTTTCTTCACTTTTGAAGACATATTTGTAGTGATTTACAGTTTTAACTTGTTTCACATCGATGGCAGTTAGAAATGATGGCTGTTAAATTGTCTGCTTGACGTCAGTTTGCCATGAAATGCAAATACTTCACATCACTAAAAGCATGTTGTACATACTCTGCATTTCACACATTTTGCATCCAACTGTCATAAAAGCTGATTTTTATTATATCCCAAATGTTAGACATGTCATAAAAGTTGATTTTATTCCCAAATATAAGAAGACATGATGGTCATGATATTTAAATTATATTATTGTTATCTCAAAATTCTCAATTTGTGAAATGAAATCTAGGAAACAGAGACAACTGCTCATCATAATGTCCAAGAACTCAAAGATTTCTTAAAATGCTTGTTTTATTCAGTCTAAAGCTCAAATATATTTGATTTGTAATGTTATGAAACAGAGAAAATCAGCACAACAGTTTATTTTTTTTTTTAACTTGCTCCATGTGATATTTTTAATGTTTTGTCTTTGCAGAGCTGCATGAACCCATTCTACAAATCAGAGAATCAAACTCTACTGAAGAGACAGTTGTTTCCTGCTCGGCCACAGGTCGTCCTGCTCCCACAGTAACTCTGAATGTCACACAACAAGACCTCTGCTTCTCTCACAGCAGCACAGTCAGTGTCACCAACACCAACGGTACAGTCACCGTCACCACTACAGCTGTGCTGTCTGGTTTCCATGGAAACAGTGCACAAGTTAGATGTGCAGCACGACTGCTCTCAGTCCCTGAAATTCAGGTGTTTAAGACGATTCCTGCTGATGGTGAGAAACACTTCCAAAACCACAGATTCATAAATTAATTATCACTTTATGATTCTGATATTTGTTTTTCTTTCTTCAGGTTTTGATGATGAATCTGGATCCAATAAGAGTAAGTTAACTTTAAAGTTGTCTCAAGTCAAAATTCACATTTAAACTGTAGTTGCTTTATGAATGTTTAGTGTTTCATATCACATTTTTTCCTCTTTTTCTCATAGTTTCCACTTTGATCTTTGCATTGATCACAGCAGTGGTCGTTGTTTGTGTTGCTGTAGTCGTCACTGTCCTGCTCAGACATAAACATAAGAACAGGTAATTTCAACTTTCAACTCAATATCTGTCTTGTTGTGATACCAGTGTCTCACAGTTAATATGGTAATAATTTAATGACATTAAGAGGAAACACAGAGCTTAAAGAATCTTTACAGACAACACCTATAAATAAATAATATGTAAATGTTCTTAGATCCTTCAGTCTGTCACACAAGGACGCTGAGGAGATGGAGATGACACAAGAATCAATGATGACCGAGACCCCGATGAGTAATACAATTTCATAATGATTCACTTGTTTATATTTATTATTAATTGCTTCTTCAGAAAATTATTTAATTTGTCTTCTCTTTGTCTGTTATGGTTAGGGTTAGGGTTACTATTTAAGTTCCTTTCTGTCTCTATATCTCTCTAACTAATGTGTTATTTATACATGAAGCTGATTCTGATGCACTTTACTCTTCATGGTCCATTGTGTACTCATAGTCAGCCTGTTTATCCACATAACTGTTAACTGTCAGAGTCATTCAGTGATAGAAATATGTATGACGTATTGTAATAATGTGAGTGGAAATTGACTCATGTCTTGTTTTTATCTGAAGGTGAATCTGGAGAACGAACAGATCAGGAAACGGTCACCTGAGAAGAAAGATCCAAAAGAGGAGAAACCAGAACCATCATCTTCTACAGTTAGAAGTCTATTTAGTGACAAATAAGCAACAAGACTGTAGTTTCAATATGAAGTCAGTCAGACTTGAACAAAGCTGCATCAAATCATGTGTTGGTAAAATGTTCAGACATTGTAAAAGAATCAAAAAAGTGTCCTGAACAAGATGAATCTCTCATCTTATATCTCCAGATCAAAAAGATTAATGTACACAGAGATTTTGATATTTTTGTATTATTTTTTTACCATATTTTTTATAACATATTAAGCTTTTTAAGACAAAATAAATAATTGAATGTTTTCTTTGACTTTGTTTCTCTTCTTTCTTGCTGTTTGTTGGGACTTTAAACTCTACCAAGTATTTTGTAACATCTATAATATAATTCAGATATATTGTTTTACACCAATTTATTGTTGCCTCATCAGTTTTTTAAGTAAAATGTTTATAACTTTTGGTTTTGTCCCTTGCACTGTTTACTGCTTCTTTTTTTTCAGATTGTTTTTTTTTTTTGTATAAAATGAATTTTGCCAGAGATGAAATTACACTGAATGTTTTATGTATGAATGTAAGTTGTCATTAGATGTGTTTGTGTGTCACAACTACTGTCTCAGTCCTGCTCATTTAGTCCTTTCTGCCTCTGTCTCAGCCTCCAGCCTCCTTCTTACTTCTCCAGACCTCTTGCATTGACATTGAACCTTCCATTCTCTGCCATTCATCACCTGACCACCAGGTGGCCTCAGACTTCTCCACTGGTCTGCTCACCTGTTCTCACCTGTTTGCCTGATAACTTGAACTTTGAACTGTTTAAGTGCCTTTACCTGATGTGATGTTGTTGTTCCTCCTGACTGGCTTCTGTTAAGCAGATTGTTTCTTTTCTTCCGGGGACACTTTCAGATATTACACTCAGATGTAAGCAGTTTATTCGACAAACTTTGCCATTTGCATCAACGATGACTCACGGTGCCGTAAATAAAACTCTTTTTGGTTTTGGGAGTCTTTCCAAAAGGTAAGAGAGAGATGTTACAGTAGTCTGTACTTTTACAGAAGTCATTTTTTTTGCTGAAATTGAAGCACCGTGGAGGATTTCTGTGTATTTTTAACTCTAACCCAAACTAAATATTTTGAGAAGAAATATTGAATCCTGCTGATTTATTCTTGTTTTACACATTCAAAGTGCGACATGTGAATGTTTCTTGCTGGTGAAATGAGGTGGAGAAAAAAGAAATGAGCTTTCAGAAGAAAAGTCCCTTTCATTTATGTATCCTGCCTCGTTGTCTGCCTACATCCTCTTTGCCTTGTACACACACCCGTGACCCTCAGTTTGCTGTTAAAGCGTGACAATACGCACGAAACGCAGCATCTTCTGCAAAAAAAAAAAAAAAAGAAAGAAACCTGATGTTACCGAATTGTTTCTTTGCTCCGTGGGACACTTTGAGACCAATGCGCTGTTTTATATTATATTTTAGAGACAAATCTATGTATGTTATATGTAGGACTATATCTATTCTATTGATAGGGTTGTGACGTAATGTTAATATCATTAACATTACGAGTTAACGTTTGGGTGACATTTCAAGAGGACACAGAACCATCACAGATAAAGGGAGTTAAACAAGAAAAAGGGAGGACAGACAGGAGGACGTGGACGTTGTGTGAACTGTCTTGGAAAATTAGACAAGGTAAGTATTAGTTTTGTTTATAATGTCAATATATTCTATAATTCTATTGTTTTTCTCTGCTGGGACAAGAAGATCTGAATAAATATTTGCATAGATGACTGCAAAACAGAAATTATTTGGAGTAAAGACCTAAGAGACCCACAGTTAAATATGTAGACAGTTTTGCATGTTGTGTTGAGTATCTAAAATATGTTCAATGTTTGACGTGCAGGGCTGTAAGCCTCACAGCTATGTAAACATTTAAAAATAAGGGTGGTGTGGCTGAGTGTGCACATTTAGGCCAAAATCCACCTGCATGGCTTGGACACGTTTTATGCTGTCATCTCATTGGCTTATGTTTCGCTGACGTGACAACTGTAGAGTCTGAATTGGTCAGTAAATGGTCACTGCAGTTCCCTTAATGTGATTATTTATGACCATAGATAGCTTTTTGTCTTTTACAATGAAACCAACAGAGATTAGTGTAGTTGAGTTGAAACTTACAGCAATGATGACACAAGCTGCAGTCATGAAAATCTTTTTTGTTTTGGGAATCTTTGCAAAAGGTAAGAGAGAGATGTTACAGTAGTCTGTACTTTTACAGAAGTCATTTTTCTGCTGAACTTGAAAGCACCGTGGAGGATTCCTGTGTATTTTTAATTCTAACCCAAAGTGAATGTTTTGTGAAGAAATATTGAATCCTGCTAATTTATTCTTGTTTTCCACATTAAAAGTGCGACAGGTGAATGTTTCTTACTGGTGACAGTTTTTATTTACAGCAAACTAAGACAAAAAAGCAACATTTCCATTCATGCATTAGTGCATAAGAGGATTTGGTTTCGTTTTTCAGGACTAGTGTTGAACTGCTGATCACCCAGAGGGTAAAGGAGGGAAGAAGCTGTAATAGAGACTCTGAAGTAGAAATCTATAACAGAAATTGTGTTGAAATGTTCACATCAACCTGAAGTTCACACACAGCTTAAACCTCATATTTCTTTTCCTCCATGCAGGTCTAACAGCTGTGATACAAACACAGCAGACTGTGATGGCAGCAGTAGGAGAAGATGTCCATCTCAGCTGTCAGCTCATGCAGTCTAGAGATGTTGTTCAGGTCACATGGCAGAAAATTTCACCTGATGGGAAGAAGAAGGATCTTGCCGGCTACAGTGAACGCTTTGGGAAAAAAGTGAATCCTAGTTTTCAGGATAAAGTGGAGTTTAAAGATGCTGGACTGCAGAACTGCTCCATAGTTATCAGGAAGGTGATGGAGCAGGATGAAGGCTGCTATCTCTGTTTGTTTAACACGTATCCTGATGGTTCTCTGACAGGAAGAACCTGCCTCCAACTCTATGGTGAGCTCCTTTCTTCACTTTTGAAGACATATTTGTGGTGAATTACAGTTTTAACTTGTTTCACATTGATGGCAGCTAGAAATGATGGCTGTTAAATTGTCTGCTTGATGTCATTTTGCCATGAAATGCAAATATTTCAAACCACTAAAAGCGTGTTGTACATACTCTGCATTTCACACATTTTGCATCTAACTGTCATAAAAGCTGATTTTTATTATATCCCAAATGTAAGAAGACATGTTGCTTATGAGTGATTATCATTTCATGTGATTATGTATTCTATAGAAAGAGCTTCTCACTACCAAGTATGTGGACATTTATATGTTCTATCTTTAGATAAGTCTACTACTGAAGGGGAATGCAGGTGTAAGACCCGTCGCTCTGGACAAAATGATAATAACGCAATAATCAAATATTTGTTTTAGGTCGTCAGTAGTTGGAGCTCCTTGTCTGTTTTGAGAAGTAATATTAAATCCTGGTGATTTATTCTTGTTTTCCACATTCAAATTGTGACAGGTGAATGTTTCTTACTGATGACAATTTTTATTTACAGCAAACTAAGACAAAAAAGCAACATGTGTAATTTATTAGAAATGTAACTAAGATAAGTTTTCTCTGTTTTCAACGTCTGTGTTCACAACAACCAACCAGCAACATATTTATGAGTCAACATGAAGCTTAAAGTGACTTAAACTCTTTTTCACTTTTAACATCACTGTTCAGTCTCTATAATACAGTTTAGTACTTTACCTGCAGCCTGTCCTACTTTGAAAAGCAAAACTATATTTGCTGAAATAAATCATATTTTATCACTGAGTTGCAGTTTCACCATTACAGTATAAATCAATTTGAGCAGTTTAGTATCAATTTATAACAAGTTTTGTTGAAATGTTCACATCAACCTAAAGTTCACACACAGTTTAAACCCCATATTTCTTTTCCTCCATGCAGGTCTAACAGCTGTGATACAAACACAGCAGACTGTGATGGCAGCAGTAGGAGAAGATGTCCATCTCAGCTGTCAGCTCATGGAGTCTAGAGATGTTCTTCAGGTCACATGGCAGAAACTTTCACCTGAGGGGAAGAACAAGAATCTTGTCACCTACAACAAACACTTTGGACAAACAGTGAATCTTGGTTTTCAGGGGAAAGTGGAGTTTAAAGATGCTGGACTGCAGAACTGCTCCATAGTTATCAGGAAGGTGATGGAGCAGGATGAAGGCTGCTATCTCTGTTTGTTTAACACGTTTCCTGATGGTTATCTGACAGGCAGAACCTGCCTCCAACTCTATGGTGAGCTCCTTTCTTCACTTTTGAAGACATATTTGTGGTGAATTACAGTTTTAACTTGTTTCACATTGATGGCAGTTAGAAATGATGGCTGTTAAATTCTCTGCTTGCCGTCATTTTGCCATGAAATACAAATACTTCACATCACTAAAAGCATGTTGTACATACTCTGCATTTCACACATTTTGCATCCAAGTGTCATAAAAGTTAATTTTCTTCCCAAATGTAAGAAGACATGATGGTCATGATATTTAAATTATATTAAAATTATATCAAATTCCTCAATTTGTGAAATGAAATGTAGGAATCAGAGACAACTGTTCATCAAAATGTCCAAGAACCCAAAGATTTCTTAAAATACTTGTTTTATTCAGTCTAAAGCCCAAATATATTTGATTTATAATGTTATAAAACAGCAACTTGCTCCATGTGATATTTTTAATGTCTTTGTGAAACAGTATTTCTTTAATGTTTTGTCTTTGCAGAGCTGCATGAACCCATTCTACAAATCAGAGAATCAAACTCTACTGAAGAGACAGTTGTGTCCTGCACGGCCACAGGTCGTCCTGCTCCCACAGTAACTCTGAATGTCCCACAACAAGACCTCTACTTCTCTCACAACAGCACAGTCAGTGTCACCAACACCAACGGTACAGTCACTGTCACCACTACAGCTGTGCTGTCTGGTCTCCATGGAAACAGTGCACAAGTTAGATGTGCAGCACGACTGCTCTCAGTCCCTGAAATTCAGGTGTTTAAGAAGATTCCTGCTGATGGTGAGAAACACTTCCAAAACCACAGATTTATAGATTCATAATTACTTTATGATTCTGATGTTTTTGTTTCTTTTTCACTGAACTGTGATTCAGATAATGTTCACATGGTCTCCTGTCACTAACATCCACTTCCCATTTGATAGTTGCATTATGAATGTTGTTTCATGTAACAAATGTTCCTCCTTTTCTCAGATTCCACTGTGATCATTGTGTTTGTGGTATTGGCCTGTGGTTGTGTTGTTGCAGTCATCGCTGTCCTGCTTAAACGAAAATATAACAACAGATAAATCTTTCAGTCGATATCTATTGTAATACTTGTGTCTGAGTTAATATTGAAATGAATGTTTGTTCAGCTTTAACTTTTCTTAAATCCTTCAATTTGTCACACAGGGACTCAGAGATGAATGAGATGCCCAGAGCAACAATTACAGACACTTATGAGTAACACACTTTCATACTATCATCATTCACTTGTATGTATTTATCATGTATTCCTAATTATTTCTGATCAGCCTCCATCCTGTTGTGTATTGTCACTTATTCTGATTCTCACTAACTTGCCTCTTTGTCAAATCAGTTTTATTTTTGTAGCCCAAAGTTGCAAATTTGTCTCAGAGAGTTTTACAATCAGTACAAAACATGTTCTCTTTTTTGGACCATTGAGTACTTGTTTTATTAAAGAAATATGATACTTGAAGTGATGCAAACATGTATTAATGTGCTTTTTTCATACGCGTTCAGACAACGGATGTTTGAAGATTTGAAGGTTCAAGAAGTTACATTTGACAACAAGGAGACAAAATTTATTAGATCACTAGTTGTAAATATAACTATGAGGTGGAACACTTTAAACTATTTGATATATTTGTTTATATATTTCTATAAAAAAAAAAGAAACAATCTTTGAACAGTTCTTTATTTTCATATGAAAATAGTAAATGTTATATATCATGCTGTTGCAAAGCAAACCATCTGTCTTTGTTTTATTTTGTTTGGATTATTATCTTGTTTTTTCATGTGCAAATGTTGTATATAACACATTTAGTGATGCTTCTTTTTGTTTTTGCTCTGTTTCTGTCGTTTTTGTAGATCAAAATTTGTTGCCACTGGGACAAAACTTAATATCTTCAAATAGAAATTCTGTTTTTATGAATCTTCATGTCTAGAAGTAGTTTTCGGTTAGATCAAAAGTGTTATTATGAGGTTTTAGAACTGTGACAAGAAGCTGTGATGATTTATTCTCTTATTAAAAGGCAATACTGCAACTATCAAACCCTCATACTGTGGTTAATAATGTGAAGTAAAACGGTTGGATGTGATTGCGCAATATGGCCACCAGAGGTCCCACTGACCTCAAATGTACTGACGAGTTGAGGCGTTTTGAGAGATCAGGGAGTGAAATGAGGCAGCGGGAACTCAACACTAGTCGGTCGTAGTTTTATGTAGTAACCATGGATTATTCTGCTCCAGTTTCACATTACCTGTTCAACAAAATGAAAATAAAAAAATGGTCTTGAGCCCAAACTTTACCTGTTTGAAATACCAAGAAGCAGTTTTTTTTGTAAAACCAGGAACATTTCTTTAATTTTCGCCAGAGGGTCTCTGGAGTAGATAAGTGCAGAGCCCCCCTGGGGTCAGTTGAGGAAAAAAAGAGTCGTGTAAATCTGTGTTGTCAGATTCATAATCAGTGCGCAGGGCACGGATTCGCAATCCACTGCGGATTTAACAGATAAATAATCATATTTTCCAAAATTTCTTCTAGTAAAAAGAAAGAATAGTTCTTTCAGCAACAAGCTCCGGTGCAAAGTCTGAAATATTTGTTTATAATTTTTTCTGGGCACTTTACAAAACACAGTTGTACACAAATATGTTGCGTGCAGCGTGTAAACTTTCCATTGCACTTTATCGGAGGGTTTTGCCAAACTTCGGAACATTTACAACTCCCCTGCTAACGTTACACTGTAAGTTTCCAAAAGGAGAAAGACACGCATTTCATGTGTGGGATGCTGTTTTGGCTCAGACATTAAATCAAGGTTTTATGCTGTTCTCTCCAGACACATGCTTTACACACAGCACGCACGCCTCAGCGCACATACAAGTTACTGTAACTGAATTTATCAGAAATTTGCATTTGTGCTTTAAATACACAGATCGGTGCGCACGGATTCGTAAACACGCGTACAGATTTATACATGGCTCTCTTTTCTCAGGTGATCCCAGGAGGGATCCTCATTTTTTGACACCCTGTACGTACCAACCACAATCTGCTGGGTTGTGTGAAAAAAAACAATCTAACTTCTTTCTCAGTTTCTCAGCACATTACGTGAAGACGCTTCACTAACACCAGCCTCAAAATTACCATTGAGTTGATTGGACACCTCTTTGGCTCAGTGTTTTTCATGATTTGATAAAAGACAATGAAGTTTCCGCTGCCGCTGGTATTCACACGTACTCAAAGGAAGATATCTTACATACCATCATTTGTGGGCTGACATTTCAGAAAGCCCCGGATTAGGCAACATTCATTGACATGTTAAGGACATATTGGTAAGAATATGTCTACCTGTCACCCCCTGGTAATTTAAACTGAACTGACACAGAGGCAGACAGCTGCCTTGGTGTCTGCCCCCACCTCTCTGCCTCACACACACACCCGTGACTTAGAGTGAGGTGTTAAAGGATCGCAACTCAATGAGTAAAACGTCGGCATTGTACGTTTCTGCAAACCACGGATACGTTGAATGTTAACGTTTCAGTGTTGGCCATTTTCAGTTGAATATTGATGTTTTACGATATGACAACGCTATGCTTAAGGTCTGCTTAGGTTTAGGCACAAAAACCACTTAATTAGGGTTAGGGAAAAGATCATGGTTTGGGTTAAAATAATAAAATAAAAATAAAAACATCTGCAAATGTCCATACGTCTTGCTAAAAACACCCGGTTTTGTCTACTACGTCACTTTAGAAATGTTGATATGATACGTATTGTTGAAATGTTGATAGGCTACGTATTACACATATTGATCCAACGTATCCGTGGTTGCAGAAATGTACAATGCCATCGTTTTATTCTGGCGACCAGGCTGAGAATCTTCCGCAAATACAAAAACGAAAGAAACCTGATGTTTCCGTTAATCCACTTGACTGGATCGTTTCTTTACATCGTGGGACTCAGAGACGTAATACGCTATTTTATATTACATCTCAGAAACAAATCAGTGTATGTTACTGTTTCATATATAGACCTATATTTATTCTAATGATAACTTTTTCTTTTTTTTTACATTGATACAAACAGAGATCAATATAGTTGAGTTGAAACTCGAGGCAACGACGACACAAGCTGCAGTCATGACAATCTTCTTTGTTTTGGGAGTCTTTCCAAAAGGTAAGAGGGAGATATTGCAGTAGTCTGTACTTTTAAAGAAGTTTTTTTTTTTCTGCTGAAACTGAAAGCACCGTGGAGGATTCCTGTATGTTTTAACCCTAACCCAAAGTGAATGTTTTGAGAGGAAATGTATTAAATCCCACTGGTGAAACGTTCGTCTGCTGATGGTGAAAAACACTTCCAAAACCATTGATTTATAAATTGATTATCACTTCATATATCTGATATTTGGGTTTCATATTTTCTGGTTTTAATGAGGAATCTGGAACCGATAAGAATAAGTTAACCTCAAAATTGTCTCTAGCCTATGTTTTTCTGTCTTCTTAAAGAGACTACATTATTATATAGTATTATTTAGAGTCGTCTGTGTTTAAAATGCTTAGAGGGACAAATATATTTTATTGAAAATCCAAAATAGGCTTTTTTGAAAAATATTTTTTTCCTCAGGTGACTGGAAGACTGGAAGCTTATTCATGTTTTTTATGTTGTGTATTAGTCATCCATTATTGACAGTAGCATAACAAATGGATATCTTACCTTAAGTATGCTCTTACCAACATTCAGCTGTTTTTATTTTAGCCTGGGCGTCACAGATCAGTGGATATGGAAATACAACAGCTGATTACGGCGGTGACGCGTATTACAGGTGCACACTTCAAAACCCCACAGGTGATCATATTCTCCTTCTCTAATCGTCTGCAGCCTTGGTTATTTTGTTTTTAATGTTTTACTGGTGTAATTTATCTTTCAGAACACCTTCAAGATATGTTTTATATAACTTTTCTCTTTAAATATTGACTGGAGGATAACCAGTCAATATGCTCCAGGTCACGTGGCAGAGGCTGTTCAAGGATGAGTCCATAAAAAAATTTGGCAACCTACAGCAAGCGGTTTGGACAGCAAGTGAACGAGCCTTACCGGGAAAAACTAATGTTCACAGAGGCATCTCTCAACTCATCATCTATCACTGTGAGGAATATAACATGGGAAGATGAGAGCTGTTATATTTGCTCGTTCAATGTGTATCCAGATGGGTCCCAAAGAAGACATACTTGCCTCACAGTGCAAGGTAAATTACAGGAAGACCATGCATGTAGATGGAAAAAGAGAAAGAATAGTATTTTTAAATTATGAGCAAAAGTTGTACATCTAAAGTTTAAAGTTGGTTGTCTAGAAGAAATGTTATATTCTTGCAGACATGCAGTGGTTGAGGCCCAAAAATTAGACTTTTTGCTTCAAGTTCTGACATTTGAACTTTTTATATGGCCCTGATTCTGTGAATTCAAACCACAAGTACTCAAATGATCAAATAATCTCTTGTGAGAATAGTTGTAAGAATGGCTGAGGTACTCAAAATGTTTCAATTCTCTATCAAGGAATATCCGAGGTGAAAACAGACGTGCAAGTTACAGACAGAGGAAAAGAGGAGGAAGATGTGAAGGTTGTGTTTAGCTGCTCTGCAACAGGTAAACCAGCTCCCTCCATTCAGTGGGTCGTTTCACCTCCTGCGACCAGCTCAGAAGAAACAAAGACTATGACAGCAACAAACAGTGACCACACATTTACCAGCAGTAGCAACATCACACTGAAAGTATCTGCAGACTGGAAAGGAGATGTGGATTGTCTGGTGAACAGTGGAAAGAGGGGACAGAGGCTGCAGAGGATTCCTTTTTCTTTACATCCTGAACATGTGGAGGACAAGGAAGAGAGAGGTATGCATATCAGTCATTTTGTTTCTGTTTTACTGTAACAACAACTGCTGTCTTTAACTAGTATCTACTATAGTTAATTGTAAACTGCCCAATGACAACTACTACACTTTTTCTGATAACCAGTGTCTCTTTCATCAGAAAGGAAGTAACCAGCCTAAGAAGTCCTAGAAAATTCCCAGCAGTATAGTATCTTTGTGAAGCGATGTCACTCTGTCCACAGTGTGATGAGACAGAAACAGGTTTATAATGGGTAAATTTAAGTGACACTGTAATGGTTTCTGCCTTAGATAACCGATACCCCCTGCCAGTGTGGATAAGGCACTGGCAGGAGACTGTTCTCTATCTTTGACCTGGGTATTGAACCCAAAATCTACATGCGAGACCACCTTAGCCTGCTTAAGGAGCCAATATTCAGCTTAGCTTCTATACTCACCAACTGTCATTGGACCACTCTAAAACGGGCCTATTTAGTCAGCCTGACAGCCACATTACAACATAAATGTGTGGGTGCAAATAGGAGTTGGAGGTGTGAAAGTACTCCAAGATGACCCTTTAGCAGGTTATCTCTGGAGGAGGTGCACTTTGTCAGCTGAGGGCACTCACCCGGTTTTATAGGGCAACTTCAATGCACTGACTCTAACATTTTTAGCCAATTCAACATATATAGTAAACCTTTTAACCAGTTATGCTTATTATAGATTCTATGATGAAATTATACCTCTATCAAAGGTGCATCAAATTAATTTTAATCAACAAATCTAGACCTGTTAAAAACTTTTAATTAATAAACATTGCATGTTTATCCTCAGCAATTTCCATTATAAACTTTCAATATCAATAAATTTAGATCTCATGTCAGCCATATCTCAGGAGAGGCATCTTTGCTTACCTTAAAGAGCTACTCAGAAAACCTCAGAGATGAGCACAAGCCAGGAACTTTGGTTGGAGTGTATAAAAATACAAATCAGTTTTATTTGTTTTTTTGTTTTTTTACAAAAATGAGTATTACAAATTGTAAAAAGCAAAAGTTTAAAAAAGGAGAAAAACCCTCACTAGGTTTTAAAGAAGTCAAAAAAGCCTTAAATGCAAAAAGGAACAACGGACGGCAAAAGGCCAAAAAGCAAAAGAGGCAGAAAAAGCCAAAAAGGAAAAAGCCTTGAGACGTCTTTAGCCTCCAGTTTTATATCATTCATCTTAAAGCATCTACATCTCAAAATCCATATATACCGGTAGTCACCAACCAGACCATCAGCAAACTATTGGAAAATTTTTGTTTGCGTTGCACAATACAATTCTTAGAATTCTAATAATATAAGATATTTTCATCATTTCCAAGACTTCACGGTGTTTTTATCAGGGGCAGAAACCACAGCTCGCTTCGCAGGCTACCGACTTCCTGCTGAGCTAAGCAGAAGTTTTAACTTGCACTTCCACAAGTTTAGTTACAGTTCAGCTCAACTGACAATATTTTCCATCATGTGTTTTAGTTAATTGTCAATTTTCATTGAGCCTTAACAGAAAATTATTTTAGGTAGGTTTGGGTGGAGTGTGTCTCGGGCATACTGGGTGAGACCTTTAATGACACTAAAACTGACTTTTGCCAATTTTTGCTCATTATCTCTTATCTAAACAATCTTTTTTGTTTTGGGAGTCTTTCCAAAAGGTAAGAGAGAAATGTTACAGTAGTCTGTGCTTTTTTAGAAGTCATTTTTTTGGAAGATTCCTGTGTATTTTTAAGTCTAACCCAAAGTGAATGTTTTGAGAACAAAAATTGAATCCTGCTGATTTATTCTTGTTTTCCACATTCAAAGTGCAAGAGGTGAATGTTTATTACTGGTTTTATTTACAGTAAACTAAGACAAAAAGCAACATGTTAATTTATTAATATTAGAAATTGAATTACGATAAATAAGTGTGTCTCAAAAACAGCTACGTGTTCCTCTGCTTGTTTTATTCAGTCTAAAGCCCAAATATATTTCATTTATAATGTTATAAAACTTAGGGAATCAGCAAACTAGTTCATTTTTTGTAACAACTTGCTCTATGTGATATTTTTTCAGATCAGCCTCCGTCTTACTTCTCCAGACCTCTTGCATTGACATTGAACCTTCCATTCTCTGCCATTCATCACCTGACCACCAGGTGGCCTCAGACTTCTCCACTGGTTTGCTCACCTGTTCTCACCTGTTTGCCTGATAACTTGAACTTTGAACTGTTAAAGTGCCTTTACCTGATGTGATGTTGTTGTTCCTCCTGACTGGCTTCTGTTAAGCGGATTGTTTCTTTTCTTCATGGGTAAGAGAGAGATGTTACAGTAGTCTGTACTTTTACAGAAGTCATTTTTCTGCCGAAATTGAAGCACAGTGGAGGATTCCTGTGTATTTTTAACTCTAACCTAAACTAAATGTTTTGAGAAGAAATATTGAATCCTGCTGATTTATTCTTGTTTTACACATTAAAAGTGCGACATGTGAATGTTTCTTGCTGGTGAAATGAGGTGGGAAAAAAAGAAAAGAGCTTTCAGAAGAAAAGTCCCTTTTATTTATATATCCTGCCTCATTGTCTGCCTCCATCCTCTTCGCCTTGTACACACACCCGTGACCCTCAGTGTGCTGTTAAAACCTGACAATATGCACGAAACGCAGGATCTTCCGCAAAAAAAAAGAAGAAACCGAATTGTTTCTTTGCTCCGTGGGACACTTAGAGACCAATGCACTGTTTTATATTACATTTTAGAAACAAATCTATGTATCTTACATGTAGGACTATATCAACTCTAGTGATAGTAATGTTGATGATATTAACATTACGAGCTAACGTTTGGGTGACACTTCAAGAGGACACAGAACCACCACAGACAAACGGAGTTAAAAGAGAAAAAGGGAGGACAGACAGGAGGACGTGGACGTTGTGTGAACTGTCTTGGAAAATTAGACAAGGTAAGCATTAGTTTTGTTTGTAAATGTGTCAATATATTTTGTAATTCTATTGTTTTTCTCTGCGGGGACAAGACGATCTGAATAAATATTTGCAAATATGATTGCAAAACAGAAATTATTTGGAGTAAAGACCTAAGAGTCCTCCAAAATCTACTTGCATGGCTTGGACACGTTTTATGATGTCATCCCATTGCTTATTTTGAATTGGTCAGTAAATGGTCACTGCGGTTTCCTTCATGTGATTATTTATGACCATAGATAGATTTTTGTCTTTACATTGAAACCAACAGAGATCAGTGTAGTTGAGTTGAAACTTACAGCAATGATGACACAAGCTGCAGTCATGAAAATCTTTTTTGTTTTGGGAATCTTTGCAAAAGGTAAGAGAGATGTTACAGTAGTCTGTACTTTTATTATTATTCTGCTAAATTTTAAAGCACCGTGGAGGATTCCTGCGTGTTTTTACTTCTAATCCAAAGTGAATGTTTTGTGAAGAAATATTGAATCCTGCTAATTAGGGCCCGAGCGCTGACCAGCGCGAAGCCCTCTTGTTTCCAAAGGAATTATTATTATTATTATTATTATTATTATTATTATTATTATTATTATTATTATTATTATTGCGACTCTTTGACCTCAAATAACTGCTACAAACGTGTACGAAAACTCACCGAAATTGGCGTGCGCGTCAGTTCTGGTGAAAATCGCAGATTTTATGCGTCTCGCAAAAAATGCGGGGAAAAATGGCTCGACAGCGCCACCTAGAAAATTAAGAAAAGCGAGCCCCACGATACAGATCGTCGTAGAACAATGAAATTTGGTGTGCTTATATATCATGACCAGACGCACCAAAAACTCTCTTGGAGCCATACCCTAAATCCGACAGGAAGTCGGCCATTTTGGTTCAAAGTTGCGATTTTCAGGCCAATTTTGCCGTTTTTAGCCCGCGTACTTTAACGAACTCCTCCTAGGGATTTGACCTGAGCAACTTGAAATTCGGTCAGTATCATCTACAGACCTGGGAGATGAAAAGTTATCAAAACGGTGAGTTTTCGACATTGCCTAGGGGGTGTGGTCGGGCGGCGAATTTCGATCCTTCGCCATGAAAATTCAAACGGGCATAACTCCGGCATGCACGATCCTAAGAGACCCAAACCTTTTGTGCTTGGAAAGAGTCCCGTCCTGAACACATTCCTGTGTCAATATTGGATGTAAGTCATAGCGCCACCTACTGGCAACAGGAAGTTACATGTTTTACACTTTGACGCTCTGTGGGTGGCACGGTGATGGGATCCACCTCAAATTTACTCAGAATAGCCTAAAGACCTTGGAGATGGTATATTATGAAGTTGGTGACTTTTCGTCGAAAGGTGTTGCCATGACGACGCGGCGAATTTCGATGTCTCGCCATGAAATTTCAAAGCCTTATAACTTGACTCCACATGGTCTGATCTTTTCCAAATTTCATTTGCTTGTTAAGAGTCCCGGTCTGAACACATTGTCAGGCCCATATTTAGTGAGAGTCATAGCGCCACCTACTGGCAACAGGAAGTATCATGCGACGTTCTTTGTTGTATTGCTCCTAGGAAATTTGGCCGATGCACCTGAAATTGACTCAGCTAAGATGTAAGACCTTGGTGATGCTACATTTAGCAGGTCATGACCCATGACCAAACGCCGTTGCCATGGCGACACATCCTTCGCCATGAAATACGATGCTGTATTTTAGGGACAAGGGATGGGTTTACAGTCACAAAACTTGGCACACATGTCTGGAGCGACACCAGTTAAAATCCTGGATAGGTCATTTGCATAGACGTGACAATATGGCTCAACAGCGCCCCCTTGACAATTTCAAAATGGTAGCCCTGCCTTCCAGATTAACCTAGGAAAAAGAAATTCGGGAGGCTTATGTATCATGTGAAGACGCACAAAAAAGCCTCTTGGAGCCGTATCGTAAGTCCTACAGGAAGTCGGCCATCTTGATAAAAGTGGTCATTTTTCGCGTTTTTTTGACCATTTCGCATACCTTGTATTTTAACGAACTCCTCCTACAGAATTCATCGTAACGACTTCAAAATCAGTGTGTGTCATCTACACTAGTGTGTGATCAAAAGTTATCAAAAGATTTAGTTATCATTTAAGCGTGTGGCCGTGGCGTGGCGTTGAGTTTTGATGTTTCGCCATGACAGGCGAAATTGCTGTAACTTTAGTGTAAATGCTGGAGTCTACACCAAACTGTACATGTTTGATAAGACTCCCAGCCTGAACACGTCTAAATAGCAATATTCAGTCAGTGATGAAAACTGGCTCCATAGCGCCCCCTACGACATTTCAATGCAGCAGCCCCTGCAGCAGGCAGAGTAGGTGATTGAGGATGTGACGTTAATCTCCCCTTGCACTGTCTGAAAACAGCCCAGGTCTGGGGACATCTATATCCCTGTGACAGAAGCCCTTCACCAGTGCCGAGCCCCGACATACGCAAGGACGCGAGGGCCCGATCATCGCTGCTTGCAGCTTTAATTTATTCTTGTTTCCCACATTCACATGCGACAGGTGAATGTTTCTTGCTGCTGACAGTTTTTATTTACAGCAAACTAAGACAAAAAAAGCAACATGGGTAATTAATTAGAAATTTAATTACAATAAATAAGTCTGTCTCAGAAACAGCTACGTGTCCATCTGCCTGTTTTCAACATCTGTGTTCACTACAACCAACCAGCAACACATTTATGAGTTAACATGAAGCTTAAAGTGACTCACATTCTTTTTCATTTTTATCATCACTGTTCAGTCTTTATAATAAAGTTTAGTACTTTACCTGCAGCCTGTCCTACTTTGAAAAGCAAAACTATATTTGCTGAAATAAATCATATTTAATCACTGAGTTGCAGTTTCACCATTACATTATAAATCAATTTGAGCAGTTAAGTATCAATTTATAATAAAATTTGTTGAAATGTTCACATCAACCTAAAGTTCACACACAGTTTAAACCCCATATTTCTTTTCCTCCATGCAGGTCTAACAGATGTGATACAAACACAGCAGACTGTGATGGCAGCAGTAGGAGAAGATGTCCATCTCAGCTGTCAGCTCATGGAGTCTAGAGATGTTCTTCAGGTCACATGGCAGAAACTTTCACCTGATGGGAAGAAGAAGAATCTTGCCAGCTACAACAAACACTTTGGACAAACAGTGAATCCTGGTTTTAAGGGGAAAGTGGAGTTTAAAGATGCTGGACTGCAGAACTGCTCCATAGTTATCAGGAAGGTGATGGAGCAGGATGAAGGCTGCTATCTCTGTTTGTTTAACACGTATCCTGATGGTTCTCTGACAGGCAGAACCTGCCTCCAACTCTATGGTGAGCTCCTTTCTTCACTTTTGAAGACATATTCGTAGTGAATTACAGTTTTAACTTGTTTCACATTGATGGCAGTTAGAAATGATGGCTGTTAAATTGTCTGCTTGACGTCATTTTGCCATGAAATACAAATGCTTCAAACCACTAAAAGCATGTTGTATATACTCTGCATTTCACACATTTTGCATCCAACTGTCATAAAAGCTGATTTTTATTATATCTCAAATGTTAGACATGATGGTCATGATATTTAAATTATATTATAATTGTAACAAATTCCTCAGTTTGTGAAATGAAATGTACTTTAAGGCATAAAAATGAAAGATGCTGCCCTATTGTGCATTTTGTGCACAGGAAACAGAAACAACATATATCACAATGACCAAGAACCCAAAGATTTCTTAAAATGCTTGTTTTATTCAGTCTAAAGCCCAAATATATTTGATGAATAATGTTTTAAAACCGCAACTTGCTCCATGTGATATTTTTTAATGTTTTGTCTTTGCAGAGCTGCATGAACCCATTCTACAAATCAGAGAATCAAACTCTACTGAAGAGACAGTTGTGTCCTGCTCGGCCACAGGTCGTCCTGCTCCCACAGTAACTCTGAATGTCCCACAACAAGACCTCTACTTCACTCACAACAGCACAGTCAGTGTCACCAACACCAACGGTACAGTCACCGTCACCACTACAGCTGTGCTGTCTGGTTTCCATGGAAACGGTGCACAAGTTGGATGTGCAGCACGACTGCTCTCAGTCCCTGAAATCCAAGTGTTTAAGAAGATTCCTGCAGTGAAACCATCACCAACTGATGGTCAGAAACACTTCCAAAACCACAGATTTATAAATTGATTATCACTTTATGATTCTGATTGGATTTCATTTTCCAGATTTTGATGAGGAATCTGGATCCAATAAGAGTAAGTTAATCTTAAAGTTGTCTCAAGTTTCACATCTCATCAAAATTCACATTTAAACTGTAGTTGCTTTATGAATGTTTAGTGTTTCATATCACATTTTTTCCTCTTTTTCCTCATAGATTTCACTTTGATCATTACATTGATCACAGCAGATATCTGTGATCCAGATAATGTTCACATGGTCTCCTGTCACTAACATCCACTTCCCATTTGATAGTTGCATTATGAATGTTGTTCCATATGACAAATGTTCCTCCTTTTTTCAGGTTCCACTGTGATCATTGTGTTTGTGGTGTTGGCCTGTGGTTGTGTTGCTGCAGTCATCGCTGTCCTGCTTAAACGAAAATATAACAACAGGTAAGTCTTTCAGTCAATATCTATTGTAATACTTGTGTCTGAGTTAATATTGAAATGAATGTTTGTTCAGCTTTAACTTTTCTTAAATCCTTCAATTTGTCACAATGGGACTCAGAGATGAATGAGATGCCCCAAGCAGCGATTAAAGACACTTATGAGTAACACACTTTCATACTATCATCATTCACTTGCATATATTTATCATGTATTCCTAATTATTTCTGATCAGCCTCCATCCTGTTGTGTATTGTCACTTATTTTGATTCTCACTAACTTGCCTCTTTGTCAAATCAGTTTTATTTTTGTAGCCCAAAGTTGCAAATTTGTCTCAGAGAGTTTTACAATCAGTACAAAACATGTTTATTCACATTAAGAGGATACACAGACAGGTGTGTTGCAGCTGCAGGTGTTAGAAACATGATTGGTCATCCAGCCAATCTCAGCCATTTGACTAACCCACCAGGCCAGGGAAGAGTAAAAGTTGAAGTACAGTAAAGTTAGGTTTGTGCATTCAGAAACTTCTGTTACTCACCGCTGGCTGTGATAACATATTAGGGAATGACAGGTATTTAACTAGTTAGTAATGTAGAATTTTCTTTTGTAACTTTGTCTTATTATCTGATGTGTCAGCTCAGCTAACATTAGTCATTGAACATACATGAAAAAAGCTATCGTAAATGCAAGCCAGGAGGCAAAATTAATTTGTAAAGTCACTTCTCTTGTGGTTTTTAAATAGTCATAGACAAAGACAAAGATGAAATTACACTGAATGTAAATAGTGAATGTGTATGATTCCTGTAAGATTCTGGTTTTCTGTAAAACTATGAGCATTTAATTTATTTTTTCTTGATTACATATTAAATGTTTCTGAACATGAATACTTTCTCATAATCTTCATTTCTCATCAAGCAGTGGTTTTGTTGCTTCCTCTTAACTTGGTGTTAGATTTTTTTGTGTTGAGTTAAGAAGAAATTTATAACAGGAACTGTGTTGATGTTTTCACATCAACCTAAAGTTCACACACAGCTTAAACCCCATATTTCTTTTCCTCCATGCAGGTCTAACAGCTCTGAGACAAACACAGCAGACTGTGATGACAATTCTGCCTTGTGACTCCACCAAGTATTTTGTAAATTCTTGTTGTTTTACACCAATTTATCCTTGTATACATCCATATTTTTGTAAAAATTTAAATAGATTCTGGTTTTGTTCTTTGCGCTATTCTCTGCTGCTTATTTCCTTCTTTTTTATTTTTTGTCACACAAACCTAGTAGCAGCAGAGATGAAATTACAGATCATTGAATGTAAAAAAAAATAACATGCAACAAAATAAAGAAACCATCAGAGGAAAGCTTCAATCTAGTAATTTTCAAGATTGACATTTATTGGTAGATCCTCAGATACATGTTAGACTTTGTGTGACATGAAACATTTTTCTCCTTCCTCTGTGATTTTTGGAAAGTGTTGGTTAAAATTGGTATTACTGCTAATGCTGCCACTGCTATTATGTCTTCTAATGCTAATGAAGACAACAATAAAGGAGCTATCAAACCTTCATTTTCTTTATAATGTCATTAATTCCCAACTGTGCCTCAATGTCTGCTGCAGATTTTTTCATAAGTAATTTGACAACATGGCCGCTGGAGGTCGCTGTTTATACAGATTTACTGTGGAAGTGTTGAGACATGAAGTTACTAAATCCAGGATAGTCTATGTCAGAGCCATATAGAGATGTATACAACTGAATATGTGGCATTTTCATACAGTGTGGAAAAGTTTTCTTCTGTTCTCTGAAGCTAGTTGGTTACATTTGTCTCATTTACAGTCATTTACATAATACTTTGGCTAATTACCCTTCTGAGCTTGTCTGCATAATGCTGACAACATAGCAGGAAGAGCATGATAGTCATCCATTTCAAATATTGCCAATATTGACACTGACAAATTGTACATTCATCCAGTATGTGCAGTAAATGTATTGTTATAGCCCACAGGTAGGTAGACACAGCAAAAGTCAGTAACTTCAATGTGTGATTGTGCTAGTAATGCAGATTTATCTTCTTTATAGATAAGAAAAGTACCCTGCTGTCCACACTCATCCACATATTTATGACAGTTGGACATTTAAGCCAAATAACACTTTCAGTTATTTAGTTATTTAGTACTCAGCAGTGGAGGAGCTTCATGCACACTACTCTGCACAGTTTTGCCTTTTCTCCTTTTTCACCTGCTGAGAAGAATTTTTGGTGTTCAGACACCTCAACTCACCAGTGTGGTGAAATGACATACAGCAACATTTTGATCCAAAACATAAAAAATGAAAAGGCTCATTTACATTGATCAATCATCACATCTCTGTTGAGCAGCTGATGAACTCGACACAAGATGACAAAAATTAGTGTTTTAAGTCTGTTTCCATTTGTTTAATGATTTGATGAATAATTACCACCAATGCACATACACAGAGTATAAAAATATTATAAAATGTATCAATTTAATGTTGTGATAAACTATCATTTTCA